>NW_027040879.1:1222500-2422500 GCF_037179485.1 Ochlerotatus camptorhynchus
TATTTAATTGTAGCTTGTTTAAAAATAATTTCCGGGAAAAAACTGAACGACAAAGTCCTTGATTCATTTCTTTAGGTTGTCGTTCACTTTGTTTGACCTGAATATGCACCGAAAGCGAATTATTCCCACTTCTCTGAATTTTTATATGGGGATTTTTATCACTTCCTACCAGCGGAACAGGGCCATCTCTGTGGAAAATTGTCGAACAAAATGATTAATTGTTTGGTTGATGCGGTTCGGTATGTGTGAGGATTAAATCTTTTGTTTTAGTTGAAATATGATTCGTTTTTAGGGAGAAAATACATGCCACGATCGTGAACGAACATACTTGACAAATTAGATTTCGTTTAATTTGGACAAAACTTCGCACCTGCCTTGAACATATTGATCCTTCCACAGTAACTAATTGACAGTCTCAAAACCTGTACCATTTAGCACTCATATCAACCGGAATTGGGAATGGAATCCACCTCTTTTATCATGTCGTATATCCACGCCTCTCAATAGACATGGCTATCGAAACTGAAACACGTCTTACATTTCAAGACTAACAACCAACTTTTCCAGCGTACCCCTCAGCATCCAAGTAACTCCTGTGAATGCTATGGAAGTTTAATAAGAACCACCCTGCAGGATAGCCGACAGCCGAAGACATCCTGGATGTAGCTGGCTTTCACCGAGCAATTGATTTCCAATGGCAACTAAACGGATCCGATAGCTTTCGACGCTTGCCGTTCGATATTACCAGTCAGCTTATAGGTGGTTAAAGCTGAATCAGAGCAGAAACGACGATAAAGAGAAACAACGAATCCGCGCACCACTCTGGCGAAGAATACAGCTCAAACATACCGAAGCGTAAACGAGCTTGATGTTTGCTCTCATTTTCCTCATAGCCAACACACAACAAACCCAACCCGTGGGGCAATAAGGAAAACTTGCACGAGTAACAAAAATGTTCAATAAAGTCTCGCGCCACCTGCCGTCCCCGTACCATCGTTAGTCTTTGCTCTGCTATTGATAGCCGGAGGGAAGATGCAACACTTTCCAAAGTTTCCTACAACCCCGGATGCTGTTATAAGATGGTTTTGTTTTAGCTCGTGGTTTAAATCGCAACCTAGACAACAGTGAAAAAGAAAGGAATTTCCCGGAGCGTCAGCTGCAGCAGAAATAAGTCGCAACAAAAACAAAAGCTCCGGTTGGAATTCGCATGCTTTGGGAGTTGGATGTGGCGGGTGAAGTGTATTTTTGCGATACCATGCGGGTAGCTCGAGAATATATGGAGAATGAAATTGCAGGTGTTTGCGCCTGTGGAAAATGCAGCAAACAGAAGAATCACGATATTTGCCGAAAGTTTCTCTGCAGCATCGTGTTTATCCATCCGCTTTTAGCACCTTAAATTCCTGTCAAGGTGGAAAGAAAACATTCTTGTTGACCAGTGGTATTTGCACTGCGTTTTTACCGATGTTGGAACAGAAAACAAACGAAGAAATGGTTTCTCATGCTACGTATTTCATGCCATCAGGTGTTTTGTATCAAAATGGTAAAAAATAGACTGCCTTCTTCTTCGAATAGTAGCACTATTAGTTTTTGAATTCGAGATCTAAAATATACTTTTAGTACCGAATTTGAAATATGTCCAGTGCATAGTCAGAGCTCGAACTGTTATTGACAAGAAATACCAATATTTGTGTGATTCTTATTTCGAACACTTAAGACATGTGCTGCAGAAAACGCACATACGTATAATTTATTGAAACACATTATTTAGTTACGTTTCTTCGATACTATCTAAGATGCTATTTTAAAGTAAATATCGGAACTTTTCGATAAAAAAGTGTTATTTAACTAGGTGCATCATGATTCAAACTTCGGACACTTGTCTTTGAGAAGATTCTAATTTTGGGCACCCAATTTTGTACCTGGTTTTTTAAAGCTACGTACGATAGCAATCGCTGTAAAATCTCATTTTATTCGTTTAGTGCACAGTTAAAACTTGATTTTTGAAATAAGGAATTTTACATTACATGTAAATCACAACCATTTTAAAACTACATCACTGTAAACTATGTTTTTATTTAATTTTACATTAAAAATCATACACATTAAAAAAGCAGCATAAAACTCATAAATTTACACGTATATTCGATTAATTTTCTCTTGCAGTGAATTATTCTCAGTTCGATTTTATGCAAATTCGTTCAAAAAGCGAAATGCGTGCAATTCTAAATGTCCTGTAAAATCACAAGGTAAGCCCGTCTAAAGCCATCCATGTAAAAGTCCAGTGTCGTTTAATTTTACATGCATGTAAATTTGTGTAAAATTAAAAACCAATTTAATTTAATATGAATATACATGCTCTTTTATGTGCATGGAAATTCGTGTAAAACTACAAAATAATTTTAACTGGGTGGTTATAAAGTGTCCGAAATATGAATCATGATCAAGCATGATGTGCTCACATAACATATGTGGAACTTCATGCAAAAAGGTGACTCAAATTCGACCCCTTTTTTGTTGTGCCCCAGTGGTATAACTGACATAGTTGGACATCGATCTGTCAAAATAAAATTTTCGTGATATCGACACTGAGCATTCATAAAGACCAATGTCGAAAACATAAATAATGCCTTTTTTCGTAAATGTCTCGTAGGTCAAAGTCAATCCATGTAAGCCACTCATTTTATCGTATAGGAGGACTCTTTCTCTACACAATCATGGTGTTGGTTTTCTTGAAGTAGTTTTCATTTTCGAGAAATTCACGCAAAAAGTAATTGTTTACGTTTGCAGCATTGGCCCTTACGAAAGTAAGCATTGGCGTTAACGGCGACTCTGCAACTCTTTACTCCTGGTAAAATCCCATAAGCATCTGACAATCTGTGCATGAAATCTAGCGGACTTTGTCTTATCTATTAATTCCTCCAGCAAGCCGTCGTTTCTTCACGCAAAGATTGACAGAATAATATGGGATTTTCATAGGAGTGAAAGGGTAAGGAAATGTTCACCAAGTTTCACTCCAGACTGATGTTTGCTTATGGGACTTTACCATAGGAGTGAAGAGTTACAGAGTGACCGAAGAGGCGAATTGTCAATAGTCACGGTAATGCGTAATGAGATGGTGTTCGTCCGCTGTCTAAATGCTTGACGGAGTTTGACGTGTGTGCATTCTTTTTTCGACTAGCTCGACAAAAGGCTTTTCAGAGGATTTTTTAGCTAATATTTTCAAGTCAGTCAGAAGCCAATCAAGACCGCTGTTATTCAGTAATATTGCTTATTTACAGATGCATAATTAATTCGTCTTATTGGTTTGCATTGGATTCATGACGGAAATTATGTTAATTGAATATAATTGAGGATTACGTTGAATAGGTGTAAAACTATCATTTTGACCGAGGTATGTTGAAATATTGTTAACTGTACTTTTAGTAGTTCAACATCACGAAATATCGAGTTGATGCATATTAACGATTATTTTCGTTAGTAAATAGTGCCTAACTTTTATACAGCTAGCTAGGAGTCCCACCCTGGAACCTTAGCCATAGTTGTCGAAAAAAGTTTGTTATGATTGTGTGTAGCTCCTCTTTTGCCTTTTCAATCAACAAGGATCAACCTTACCAAGTTTTTTTTGTTAAAAAGTAATTGGAGTAGTTGGGATTTTTGAGGAAATTTTCATTTGATGGCAATTGAGAAACATAGGGAAATCTTGGATATTGCAGGTATCGATAAGCACTCGATTTCATTTATCGTTCTGCTTTCAAAATTCTTGCGGTTCCATTCACAAAGTCAGCTAAAAACAAATGGTACTTCTGACTCTTGTTCCAAATTTTGTTGCTTCTCTCTAGACTTCAAAATGTAAACACTTAATTCCAAATTTACGCGGTCGTGCTTTTCCTCCTACGAAACCTAATGAAATCAAAGTTTGATGCAATTGGTCCCAAAAAATAGAAAGTGTTCAAAGAAGGAAATGTAACATACATGTTTCTTCTAGTATACCACAGTTTTGCTGTGTGAATCAAGGTGATGACTTTGTTAAAGTTAGCTATATAATTATAAATAAAGCACATAAATAGTTAACGAAATAGTTAGACATGAGTTCAGGAGTGCTAGGAACCCATAGAATTATAAACCACGGTAGAATCATTCAAAAGAATTGACAAGCCCCTTGATCCCCTTTCTCATTTTACAGCTGGTATAATCAATTTGACAGATCGATGTCCTTCTATACCACTTGAAATCACTGAAATGGGGTCGGTTTTTGATGATCGAGTTCCACATATTTATTTATTTATTTATTTATTTAATTACATCAACAGGCTGGATGAAGCCCCAATGATTTAAACCTTATCAACTATGGTAAAAAAAAATACATTCAAGCATGGTCATAACATAAAAAACATTAAAAAACGTATATCTTATAGTCAATATCTTAACTCCTGCCGGCGAAAAACAGAAGAAAACTTTCGACGAAGCGCATCACGGGAGAGATGAAAGTCGAAAACAGATGCAACTCTGTTGAATGTTCTCTGCAGTCCGCAAATCGCACCGTACGCTCCATAATTTGTGCGACGTAGAGGCAGTCTTAGCATAAGGTTATTACGAAGCGGTCGGGGTTGAACATTCAGGTCAATTTGCCTCAGGATAGCCTCACAATCTGTCCTTCCTTGTAGGATATCGGCCACGGTAAGGGCTCTGTTTGTGTCTCTTCTAGTCCGGAGAAGTTCTAGGTCGATAAGTTGACAACGGCTTTCGTAGCTTGGTAATCGAAACGGATCGTTCCAAGGCAATCTACGCAACGCAAAACGAAGAAAGCGACGTTGAACAGATTCAATTCTCTCGGCACCGTTGTTGTAGTTTGGGTTCCAAACCGCTGAACAATACTCAAGCGTCGATCGAACAAGCGAACAATAGAGAGATTTTAGACAGTAGATATCAGTGAAGTTTTTAGCTATCCTAAAAATGAACCCTAAAGTTCTTGACGCCTTATCAACAACATATGCAATGTGTTGCTTGAAAGAAAGCTGCGAATCCAAGATCACACCCAAGTCTTTCACCTGATTCACGCGTTCGATTGTCGAGCCAAGCAGGTCATAGCTAAATATTATCGGTTGTTGTTTTCGTGAGAACGTAATAGCGGAGCATTTGGCTGGGTTCACTACCATTCTGTTTAACCTGCACCAACTAGCGAATACATTCAGTTGACGTTGAAGAAAGTGACAGTCAGCAATGGAGCAGATTCGTAGGAAGATTTTGAGGTCATCTGCATATGATAACCGAGGAGCTTCGATGACCAGATGCACGTCGTTGAAGTACAGTATAAAAATTAACGGTCCCATGTGGCTTCCCTGAGGTATACCTGATGTGGCGAAAAAGCTAGCTGATCTGCAATCTCCTATGGCAACTTTTAGTTGCCGACCGGTAAGATATGATCGAAACCAACTCAGAAGATTACCGCATACACCGAGCCTGCCGAGTTTAGCAATCGCAATAGCATGGTTCAACTTGTCGAATGCTGCGGATAGGTCTGAATAAATAACGTCCGTTTGAACCCGATCCGACATGCTTTCGGTTATATACGATGTGAGACACAGCAGATTGGTAGTTGTAGAGCGGCCGACAGTAAACCCATGTTGATCAGCACTCAAAAACTGCTTGCAATGGGACAGCAACGGTTCCATAATCACTAGCTCGAATAGCTTCGAAACGGCACTTAACGATGTAATTCCTCGATAGTTATCCACAGCTCGTTTCCTTCCTTTTTTGTGGACGGGAAACATGTGCGCAAATTTCCAGCAAGATGGAAATATGCCACCTGAGAGAGACATTCGGAACAGGCGAAGAAGCGGAATTAACAAGCTAGCAATATGTCTCTTCAAAAATACAGATGGAACTCCATCAGGTCCAGGATTGAAGGATGACTTGAGCAGAGTCGCGGCCTTAGAAATCATTTCTGCATTAACATCAATTGCACCCAGCGTTTGATCGTTTACTGGAACGTTCCTGGCAGCCAGGTTAATATGGTCGTCAGTTAGTGTCTCATTAGTGAATACACTGGAAAACTTTTCGGAAAAAAGGTGGCATATATCCTGAACAGTGGCAGCAACTTCTCCGTTGAATTCCATAGACGATGGGAGGCCGGATTCCCTGCGTTGCTCGTTCACGTAGTTCCAAAAGGATTTCGGGTGTAGCTTAAGTTTGCGCTGGATGCCTCGTTGGAAATTTGAAAAGCATTCACGACTGACTCGCTGGTACATGTGATTCAGCCTCACATAATGTAGTTTCAGAGGAAGCGTGCGATACTTCGTAAATCCTCTCAATGCTGCTCTCTTGATTGACTTCAACCTACGTAGCTCTCTCGTTTGCCAGGGAGGGTGAGACACTTTGTGGTGAGTTCTTTTCGGGACGTGTCTGTCAATGACATATGCCAAGACATGTGAAAAGGTTTGCGCTGCAGCCTCAACGTCATCTGGATCAAGGATGTTCTCCCATACCATGCTAGACAATACATCTATGATGCTACGGTGGTCAGCTTTACGGAAGTCATAAGAAACCGTAGCAGTATAGTCGCCAAAATCACGCACGAGTTTGTCCTCAACAGTGACAATGAGAGGAGGGTGATGTGGAACTAGCTTAGTTAGTGCACAAGGAGCCGAGGAAATTGATGGAGCCCTGTCCTGTGTGCTCACGAAGCAGAGGTCCAAACTACGACCATTTTCATTAACTACATGGTTAATTTGAGAAAGCGTCGCTGCGCTGTAGTTGTCGAGAAGGCTAATAGCTCCTGCGTGAAATGTAGAGCTATCAGGATCTGGGTACAGGAATCCGCTATGAGATGGACTCCACGAAACGCCTGGCAGATTGAAGTCACCAAAAATGAATATCTCATCAACTGGAGTGGCACTTTCGACAACTGTGAAAACAGACCGACAGTGAGTATCGATGAGTTCATTGTCGCGGACTCGATCAGGTGGAATGTACAGAGCGCATAGAAATAGTGTGCGATCACCCAGATTGATGGCTGTCCAAACCTGCTCCACATTGTTCCATGAATCGTTCTCGATGGCCTTTGCCTCCAACCCGCTACGGACAGCTACAAGGACACCTCCGCCAGTAGATTTACGGCTGTTGTTAGGATTCCGATCGCAACGAAAGACCTCGTAGTCAGGACCGAAGACTTGACTGGAAAGCGTTCGATAATCGAGCCACGTTTCGCACAGGACAATAATATCGTAGCAACGATCCGATACAGCTAGGCGGTATTCTTCAACATCAGAATTCATTCCACCGGCGTTTTGGTAGAATATCACGACGTCCTGCTTGCGGCAAGGAATCGAACGACTGCTCTCCCTGGAAATCACAGATACATCAGGCAATAACTGACCATCATCAAGTCTCATTGGATACTCGCCATAGTGAGTGGGTTGGAAGACCCCCTCTCCGCATCCGACAGCAGGTCCGGAACGACTATGATGAACGAAGGCTGCTGATGGCAGGACTGAGACGGAGGGATTGGGGGCTTCCATGGGGCTTTCTACGGCGCGTTCCGGGTTTCCAGGATTAGGAGTTACAGAGGCATCATCACAATGACTAACATAGTTAGAATTGCTGAAAATTTGATCGGCATCAGGCAGTGAATAGTTAATATATTGATTGTACTTGCTTGTAGAGGCAAGGTGGAAGACTCCTGATTCATATCCAGCCACAGGTCCAGGACGACTATGCAGAACGCTGGCGGGAATCGGCACGACTGCGCTGGAGTAACCAGGAGCTTCCAAAGTGCGGTCTATTGTGCGTCCCGGAGATGAATTAGGATTGTTCGAACAGTAAAGCGGATGTTGTGAATGAGCAGTATCAGAAGTGCTTCTCAACTGGAAACAGCCGGCAGGTGCTTGAAGCGTTGCACTGGAACACGGAAACTGATCAGGCAAATGACTGTAACTAATGTATGCATACTTGCCTGAAGACGATGCTTGGGAGACCCCACCACCGAACTCGACCGCAGGGCCAGAACGACTCTGATGGCAGGAAATAGAACGACTTTGATGGCGGGAAACAGATAGCGCGACTGGATCGAGTGGTTCGAGGTCTCCCATAATGCGACAGGCATTGCGTTCTGGTCTACAGCGCTCCGATTCACAACGCAAAATCCAATTCTGAATCAGCAGACTGGGTCTAGTCCGGAAATGGGAGTTGAGAACTCGGAAGGTCCCGTAATAGGAGAGATCGTGATGGTAGGCGTGTTCAAACGAGGCAACCACATGTTTTTTGAACCGTCTTCAAATTCACGGAACAAAATTCCTTTCGGCCATGTATCCGATCTAAGAGCAGCTTCGCGTAGTTTGGGATCCATTCAATCCATCCATTCAACGTTATGTGATGCACATGAGTGAGTGTGTTTTTTTTTGTGTTTTGAAGGTTTTAGCAGTTTTTCTTTTTTTTTTTTTATTATGAAAATTTGTGATTTTATTCATTTTTTTTTAATTTATTTGATAAGGTTCAACCGAATTCAGCTGAAAGAGCCGAGAATTCTTGTTCACTATACAAAACATCTTAAAACTATAGTCGAAAGGTACAACACAATAAACATTTTATCTTCCGCTATCCATTAAGCCTCCTCCACCAGAACGGGAGCTGCTTCAAGTGGTTTCATTGTATGGTGGATTCGCCAACGGGGGTCACAGCCCTTTCATTGCTGCAATGGACGCAAAACGTGATCAGCATTCATACATTCATCACAAAATGGTTGCTTACCAAAGTCGACGACGCATCGACTGAAAGAACTGCTGATGAATGACAATGAGGAGGACCACACAATGGTTGCTGCCGAGTAAACAGACGATCGCGTGATACACATTGAGAGTGGTCTGCTTCTGTCGACAGCCGAGTGAACTCTGTGATTTTATTCGGTACAGTTTCTTACAACTTTGTTCCAGGCTGTTCGACTAGATGCACAGATAAAATTTTTGAATTTTAATAGTGATGTAAACATTCATTCTCGTAAACTTGTATTTCATTTCACGCAACCGAGCAACTTATAAACAATGTTGTTTACAACAATGGGCTTTTGTATACAATATTTGCTACATTGCATGAAATGTGTCAGAACTTTACATGACATATAATTTAAACTTATATGATATGTGACGCTCCATTTATGTACATCATACTGAACAGAAATTTACACTCCGTTTTCGAACTGTGTGAGCCAATTTTCGTGCTACACAGTTAAAATAATTTTGTAATTTTACACGAATTTCTATGTGCATAAAAAGAGCATGCATATTCATGTAAAATTGAATGGTTTTAAACAACTTGAAATGTACATGCATGTAAAATTAAACGTCACTTCAATTTTACATGGATGGCTTAAGATGGGCTCACCTTGTAATTTTACAGAACAATTAGAATTACACGCATTTCGCTTTTTGAACGAATTTGCAGAAAATCGAACCGATTGTCAAGTACATGGAATTATCACCCATGTGGAAGATTTTTAGTGTAAAATTAAATTAGAACATAGTTTAAAGCAATGTAATTTTAAAATGTTCTTGGTTCACATGTCATGTAAAATTCCTTATTTTTTGCTGTATACGATTTTTTGAAGAATATCGAGAGCGAAAAGTCAAAATGATATCGAAAGCGAGAGTCAAAATGACCGAATTCCTGCACAAACTTGATTCATTGCCTCCAGCTAACAATCATGAAATTCTGAATGGGCAAAATAAAATCAATTCAGCGGCGCCGGTGGTGTAGTAGTAAGCGTGATTACCTCTCACCCCAGCAGTCCTGGGTTCATTCCCAGTCAGCGCCGCCGGGATGTTCTGAGGCACAACATCTTTGATCACGCCTTCCTTCGGATGGGAAGTAAAGCCGTTGGTCCCCGGTTCATGAGTTGATGGGTCGATAGGTAGGGTCCAGATGTGGATGTTGCCTTCCTGGCGTGACGGAAAAAAAATAAACGCTATGTTGGATCTATGACGTATAGCCAAAATTTTATCCATAAGGTTCAATTTACTTAGATGCCATTTCGCAAAGTTCAATAGTAGTTTTTTTTTTTTCCTTTGGTTTGTTTTTTTCCGTCGATCTTGTTTTCCGTGCTGAGCACCAATGCTACCGACGTGCCAGGAAGGCAGCTCCCACACCTGGACCCTACATATCGACCCATCAACTCATGAACCGGGGACCAACGGCTTTACTTCCCATCCGAAGGAAGGCGTGATCAGAGATGTTATGCCTCAGAACATCCCGGCGGCGCCGACTGGGATTGAACCCAGGCCTGCTGGGGTGAGAGGTAATCACGCTTACCACTACACCACCGGCGCCGTTTAAAGCTAGTTCATAAAAAGCAATTGCTCTCTATTTAAATATTGACACCGAATTATTAAGAAATATTGCAAATATTTCAATTATTCAACCTCAACTCTATATCTGAGCTTTCAAAATCTTCTGCATCTATTAAAACTTACCTTTGCATATTTTTTTTTTTTGCATTAAGGAGTGCGATGTTTTTTTTTGACGTAGGACTACGTCTTTGATTTCTATATGGGGGTACACTTTGTGAAAACCGACAATGGAACATGTAACAAATTAAGAAAGATTTTGGACATTAATAACTCAGCTGCCCCTGGTCCAATTTCAATAATTTTATCAGCAATCGATCAGAAATATGGCTACGCATCGATAACAGTGCTTCCGAATGATGATTTTTAACAAGAAACTATTGAAAAACTGGTAATTAACTAACAAATCCACCAATTACCTACATGCATATGCTGCTTCCCCAGCACAGTCGTCAGAGCGTAGTAAGTAGACGAAACAAGTCGAAGTGGCATTCGCCTCCGATCCTCGGGCGCGTGCGAATAGGGAGGATGGAATTGCGTAATATTTTGCACACTCATCGCCATATTCAGAACCAAACGCAATTTCTTCGAGATCGTCTGGCTCGTGCTGACGACGGTGTCTGACGTATCTGCGGTCTGTTTTACGAGGTGTGCTGAAGGTGTTCCTAAAAAGAGAGATCCGTGATGCTGTCACCTACACTAAACACGCCAAGCGTAAGCGGCCATGGATGTCATCTACGTTTTGAAGTGACAGAGACGCACTCTGTTTGGTTTCGAAGATTAAATCATCACCAACTTTGGCAACAAAACGGCTCTTTTCAGGGCCACCAAGCTTATTACAGTAAAGAGTAGGAATAGAATTCATCTGCCTGTTTGTCTATATTCAGAACCAACGATCACAAAAAATGCTTATGTAATCAAACTGGAAGCAGGACGACAGGAAACATTTGTGAAGCCTAGTTATTTACGAAGTGTCGATGAAGAGAATCGATCAATGTAGATAGGACCTATTGAAGCTCCAATGCTCCCACACCTGGACCCTACAAATCGACCCATCAACTCAACCGGGGACCAACGGCTTTACTTCCCGAAGGAAGGCGTGATCAGAGATGTTATGCCTTAGAACATGCCGGTGGCGCCGACTGAGATTGGACCCAGGCCTGCTGGGGTTAGAGGTAATCACGCTAACCACCGGCACCGATATCTTTCAAGGTGATATCATGGCGAATGAGATCGACCTAAATTTGAGTTTAGTTATCTCAGAAATAAGAAATAAAGTGCAGGAATTCAGCGATGGGTAAATTTGCCTCATGGTTTCCCAGGTTTTTTCCAGGATTTTCCAAATTTACAAATTTACTCATCGCTGAGTTCCTGCACTTTAGGCGATTATGAGTGAACTAAACTCAAATTTGGGTCGTTTTCATTCGCCGTGTACGCAAAAGGAAAAGAGCCAGTGTCGCTACGTGATAGCAAACTACTCAAAACGGCCCTTTTCAGCGCCATCAAGCTTACATCAGTAAAGAGTTGGAGTAGAATGTATCTGTGCTTGTTTGTCCATATTCAGAACCACATGCCCCCAACGACCACACAAAATTCTCTCCAGAGTTGTAATCTTGAAACCAAACTTGGAGGCAGGGGTGCAAGTGATTTTGATTGATTATCTTAATCAACTTTCTCTTTGAAAAAGATTACTACAAATTTGGTACGCCTACAATTCAAAAACGGAAAGAGTTGAGATAATAGATAATTGATCAATTAAAATGACTAAATGCTCTTCACATTTATTCCGTCCACCAGCGGTCCTACGTCAAGCTTCCGTTCGTGCCCCTAGGCACAGACCCTTCTACTTTTTTTGCAGAAAAAATCAGCTGGATTAATTAGATAGAATTGGTCCAAAGTACACATAACATAAAAAGAAACAAAAATAATTAAAGTCCAAGATTGAAAGGATGTTTAGCAAAATTTGAAGACGATGAAATTAAAATCACTTTAGTTTAAATAAAGACATATTTTTGGGAAATTAAATACCTATTTTGTATATCATTTTTAAATTTAGTAAGAATTCAATGATAACATTTGATTCATGATAATAATTACCGGTAAGGTTATCAAAAATTTGAATGAATAAAAAATCGATATCAACTTTGAAAAATCGATTCTATCAAACATCGATCAGAAAAAGATCGGATGAAAAAAATTGCAATCGACATCGCCCATTCATACGACAGAAGCAGGCCACTCTCGATTTGTGTCCCGCGATCGTCTGATTACTCGGCAGCAACCATTATGTGGTCCTCATCATTTTTCTTCATCAATAGTTCTTTCGGTCGATGCGTCTTCGACTTTGGCAAGCAACCATTTCGTGATGAGTGTGTAAGTGTACTGTAATGGAAGCGCTCTGCCCCCGTTGGCAAAACTTCCATACAATGAGATCACTAGAAGCATATCCTGTTCTGCTGGACGAGACTTATTGGATGCCGGAAGATAAAGTGTTTGGTGTGCTGTACCTTTTGACTATAATTTTACGATGCCTTGTATAATGAACAAGAATCCACGACTCTGTAAAATTAATCCGAGTGATCCTTACCAAATAAATTAAAAAAACAAACAAAAATCTAGGATTTTCAACTGGGGGTGGGGAGGGGTCAAAATTCCCCATATATCATATAATATGCCCCCACAACAGAGGGACAGTATGATCTATACTAAAAGGATAGTATGCCCCACAACAAAGGTGAGACAAGGTAGTATACTTCTTCTTCTTCGTCGCATTTCAAGCTTATTGCGTATGGCATATTAGCTTATGGCTTGCTCTCAACTTAGTGTTCTAGATGGAGCTTACGATGCCTGTACCATTTTTGCATTAGTATAATTCTAGATAGAGCTGGAATTAGGGCGTAACAGCCTTTGTAAACAATGACTTCTATCGATGATTTCTAGGAACTCAAGGCACGCCTTTGCAAACCAATATAACCTTTGGGTAGGGCAAGTCTTTTCCTACCCGATGGTTTGATTGATTTGCGTTGGTAAGCCTTAACTTTCTAGAAATCATCGAAAGAAGTCATTGTTTTTAAAAGCTGTTACGCCCTAATTCCAACTCAATCTAGAATTATGTGGCAAGTCCAATCATACTCTATGCCCAGGGAAGTCGAGAAATTTTCCAACCCGAAAAATTCCTAGACCGGACCGGGAATCGAACCCAGTCACCTCCAGCATGGTCTTGCTTTGTAGCTGTTCCTTTACCGACTGAGCTAAGGGAGGTCCCAACAAAGGCAAAAATGTGCGTCGATCTTAAAAAACTGTCGCATTAATGGCCCTTCGCTCATTTTCAACTTCTATTCAATTTTCATACTGCCGTACTCTAACGGAACTATCCACCTACCCTCTTCTAAAGATCATTCTCTAGCTAATAAATCATCACAATAAAGCTTCATGTTAGCATTTCCAACCAACTCTGAAAGGTAGTATAATTATCTGTTTTAAATATGCTTACCAAAAATTCGTAAAAAATTTAATCTTGCAAGGATGCGGGATTTTGATTTTATTATTTATATTGATCCCAAATTCATAGAAATGCAAAGAGGCGTTTTGTACCCTCCTCATGATCGAAAATATTTGAAAAATATCCCTCATTACTGTATTTTATCTGATAGTATTTTACCAATTATTATAGACGCATCCAGATGCAGACTCATAGTTGAAATTCAAAAGAAAAAGTAAGAATTCTCATTAGGAGTAGGAGAAACTAACGAAGCCAAATTAAATCAACCGATGATAAAATTAAATGAATCGATTAATTAAAAATAACTCCAGTATAACCCGCATCATAAGCGCTTCTGGCAAATATCACATTTGAAACTAATTAACTCACATGTTCACAACAAACTGCAAAATGGCAAACCAGTGGCATCAATCAAATGTTCATTGTAGGGTTGTACGCTAGTTTAGCATCACCGCTTATTTTTAAAGGATAAGCATAGGAAATCAAAAGTTATTAATTACCCTTAAGCGTAAAGCGACAGTCATACGAAATTCCAAGCAACCCGTCCTGCAAATATTTTAAAGTGATTATTGACCGGCCATTACCAAAAAGAAAATCGATCATCTAATGTCATGAGAAATATGATGTATTTAGTATTATACTTCATGAACATAAGGACATGGCTCATGTTTGCCTATAGCTCTAAGAATAAAAATCTCCTGTTCCTCAATTTATCGTTCAACAATTCATCAAGATATTTTTGGTTTATCAAAAAATCCTTTCCTTCAAAATGTACTTTTGGGTTCAAATTAAGAAACCAGTAGGCCTACATTAGGTACATTAACCCTATGTTAACTTTAAACCAATACATACATATTAAACATTTTTTGCCTAGGAGTTCAAAAGTTGTTCCAAATTAGATAAATAACCCAACATGCCCAACATCAACCTAGTTTCAAACTGTGATCACACATCACGCACACTAACACTAACCACAAAATATGTGTACAACTGCGGCTTACAGCGTGACCAGAATTTGAATATTTATCAATGCACTGCGAAATTGCCCCATCATCCACCCAGAACCGCATAGCTAATATAATTATTAATTAATTTTACTGATCTAGGTAAACCGCCACCGCCTCTGCCACAGACATACGCTCGCTTTTATTTTGCACGGTTAGATTATAATTGATGGTAAAATTAATGGTCTACCGCACCCCCGTCAAAACGGTAGGCAGGACTACACAACTGTAATTTGTTACTTACCAAACTGAAATGGACATGTATTTTAATGTTTACACAACACTGGACGGTCGCCCAGCTTTAATGCGTTAATGGTAAACCGTGATAGAAATCTTTTAAATTAGCTGATTATTGCATTGATTACATCACACTATAAGAGGCTGTACGAATTGTAATCAAGAATATTTAATTAATTAATCCACAAGGATGTCGTCACATGCTGTGGAGTGCTATTGTTGGGTATCCTTTTTTTCTTTGGTTCGCTGAATTTTGCGGGTGATTTTTTTTTTCTTCTTTGGATAGACAAAGAAACAAGGTTAGATTAGAAAGGAACAAATTTGACTGCGAGTTCTTTTGTTCAATGTCTGCGTTTTATCTGCAAATGATGTCAATACGTGCCATTGCCCAATCCACAGCACTTTAAACAAAGGATGCTAGCTAGAGTCGTTCAAATGTTCCATTTTATTCCTCGCAGACCACATGCCAAAAATCATGGCTCAAGGACTTCATTCACCCCTGACGATAACAGTTAAAGAAGTACCGAAGTATTTTCCCAGGGGCGTGCGCGGGAGGGGAGATTTTCTTTAGTAAGAAAGAGGGAAAAAAGTTATTGTTATCTCTCTCCTACCTACGCAAATCAGAGCCCGCGCACTTGTTGTCTCTCTCATACCAATGCAAATCCAGGTCCGCTAAAGCACGCTAAGACCTGAAGACACCTTAAAAATGAGTACAAGTTATGGTGTATTCAAATCTGGGCGTGCATTAGCGGAACAAAATTCCGGAGTGATTTGAGATTTGGGCGTAATTGTATTTGTAAACAAACACGTCAATCGCCGATTTATCGCGAATAAAAGCTCAATTTTGAAAACTAATAACACTATGAGGTAGAGGTATGATTCGTCTATCATTTGGTATAGTTTGTTTATAAGATTGAGCTTTTATTCATGAGAAATCGGCGATTGACCTGTTTGTTTACAAATACAATTACGCCCAAATCTCAAATCACTCCGGAATTTGCATTGGAATGAGAGAGACAATAATATCGTTAAGTCACCTCCATTCCCCGTGCTTTTTCTAAGTAAATTCTTTTATTTTTGCAAAACAGCGAAAAAATTCTACACCCATGCATCAGCATCACCAGACATGAACAAAAGAGTTGTCATTATGTGATAATTGCGGAGAAGACGGTTTCTAGTACTTTTTTGACGTTTATTTTTGTTTACTTCCGAAGGCAGTGAGTTTCCAGCAAGCGTTTTTGATAAACAGCGTAAACTACGTTCATGGAATTTTAGTAGTAGCCGGCGCCGGTGGTGTAGTGGTAAGCGTGACTGCTTTCTCACTGGATTCAATCCCAGCCGAGGTCGGTTGGATTTTTCTGAGGCATAAAACTCTCTGGTCACGTCTTCCTTCGGATCTCATCATCATTCGCTGCCAGACTGTTGAGCAGTTCAGTCGATTTGAATTCTCTCTAGTTTCGTTCGTTCGTTCGTAAGTCGAATTAGCTCCGCGTTGTATAGTGACGCTCTCGCTGACCCAGCCATGGGTAAGAAATCGCGCGGTAACGCGAGTGCCGGCTTACCGGGAAAACAGACTCTCCCAGGAGACGGCGCGACCACCGAGCCAGCTCAGAAGAAGCAGAAGAAAACCCCATTGCCCGTCCCGACAGGCGTTGCGGACCCGCAGCCGGGGCCTCCCGGAACTAAACGACCCAGACCTCGGTGTCGCGGTCATCATCAAGAAAGGCATCAAGTACTGCACCCTACCCCACTACCGCACTTCCATCATCGAGGCCGTCGGCGTTGAGGTGGAAACATCGACCGGAAACGTCCGGTTCATCGTTGTCTACTGCCCCCGGCAATGTACCGTTAGCAATGGTACAGCACAGCAGTTCAAGAACGACCTTGCCATCATAACCCACACCAATGCCCGCTTTGTAATCGGAGGGGACCTGAACGCCCGGCACGAGGCCTGGCGGAACTACCAGCAGAACCAGAACGGCCGCCTGCTATTCGACCATTCCCAGCATGGTCTCTATTCCGTCTGGTTTCCGGACGAACCAACCTTCACATCACCGACGGGCAACCCATCGACGCTGGACCTGTTCTTGGCAAACACCAGATTAGCCAAGCCGGTTGCCGTCAACGACCTGAGTTCGGACCACCAACCGGTGCTGACCGAGCTGGGCTACAACGTGGCCCCTGCACCGTGCCAGCGGAAGGACTACCATCGAGTCAACTGGGTCCAGTTTCGACGCGTGGTCGACCGCCACATCGACGACAACCCACCGCTCGACACAGTGGATGACATCGACCGGGCCCTGGAGGGTCTCCATCAAGCCATATCCGTGGCTGACGAAGAGTGCGTTCGACGAGTTCCTGTGAGGGGTAAGTTTCAAGCAATTGATTCCCACACCAAACTCTTGATTCGGCTCAGAAATGTTCGTAGACGCCAGTTTCAGCGGACTGGGGATCTGCAGCGTAAATACGAAATGGTCGATCTGAATCGGCAGATCGCTTCCAGAATGGTCTCAATCCGGAACGAGAGTTTCGGGCGGCTCGTTCAGAACCTGGACGACCGTTCCAGACCATTCTGGAAGGTTGCCAAGGTGCTGAAGTCTCACCCCAAGCCCATTCCACCACTTAGAGTCAATGACGAACGGCTTATCACCAACGAAGAGAAGGCCAATGCGATTGGGGAGCACATTGCCCAGTCGCATTTGCTTGGCTCTAAAATCCCAAGTCCACTCGAGAACCAGGTTGCGCAGTGCGTCCTGACGTTAGATGCCTCCCCTTGTGCCGTCCCTCCAGAAGAACGGATTACAGAGGAACAAATTTGCTCAGCGCTGAAATACAGTAAGAACATGAAGGCTCCCGGGTTTGACGGAATATTCAACCTAGCGTTGAAAAATCTCAGCCCGAGGGTGCACTCGCTGCTAGCTGCCACCTTCAACAGATGCTTGGAGCTGCACTACTTTCCAAGCATCTGGAAGGTGGCAAAAATCATCCCGATCCGCAAACCTGGGAAAGACCCTTCACTACCGTCAAGCTACAGACCGATTAGCCTGCTCTCAGCGCTGAGCAAGCTGTTCGAAAAATTGATCCTCAGCCGACTAAACAAGTTTGTGGAGGAACATGACATTCTTCTTCCGGAACAGTTCGGGTTCCGTAAGGGGCATTCCACCAATCATCAGCTAGTGCGGGTGATGAATAACATCCGGAGTAACAAAGCTGTATCCAAGTCCACAGCCATGGCCTTGTTAGACGTCGAAAAGGCGTTTGACAATGTCTGGCACGACGGACTTATATACAAGCTTTGTAACTCCAACTTTCCACCATACCTTGTGAAAATCACCCGTAACTATCTCCAGCAAAGGTCGTTCAGGGTGTCGTTGAATAGTTCCCTTTCGGGACAATTTCCGATCCCAGCAGGTGTTCCGCAAGGGAGTCTGCTGGGACCACTGCTTTACAGCATCTACACGTCGGACATCCCTCCTCTAGGAGACGGTTGCGTGTTCTTTCTGTTTGCAGATGACACCGCGATAGCCGTCAAGGGTAGGATGCCTCGTGAAATTACGAACAAGCTCCAACGATGCCTTGACACCTTTACTGATTATGCCACCACGTGGAAAATCAAAATCAACGCCTCGAAAACCCAAGCGATCATGTTCCTTCACAGACAATCATTAAAACTTAAACCGTCTCCCTCCTGTACCGTAATAATGGATGGTACAAGGGTCGAGTGGTCCACTGATGTTACTTATCTCGGGATGTTGTTCGATGAGAAGCTCCTGTTCCGCTCGCACATAGAGAAAACCCTAGTTAAGTGCTCCGCCTTGGTTAGGTGTTTGTATCCGCTCATTTGCCGCAGATCCCGCCTCTCAAGGCAAAACAAACTGGCTGTTTACAAACAGATCATAGCCCCCGCGATCTTCTATGCCGCCCCGGTGTGGGAATCGTGCGCTCAGACCCACAGGAACAAAATCCAGGTTGCACAGAATAGAGTGTTGAGGATGATCCTAGATCGTCCATTCGACACAAGAATAGCAGACCTCCATCAAGAGGCAGAAATTCCCAAAGTAGATTCCAAAATTGATGATATGACAACTAAATTTATTCAAAAATGCAATCTTTCTGAACATGCTTTAATAAGCAATTTGTACATAGTAGGTTAAGTGTATATAGTAGAGTAGGTTAGTTTTAAGCTGTAAATAGTAGTATTAAGTAGTTTCTCTTCAAATTCTAAAAACAAAACAAACCAATCCCACAAAGGTGGTCGACCGTGTACTAAGTCTAGGACTAATTCTGTAAAACAAATTTTGAATTTTGCCCATACCTAAAGATGAAGAAAGCAATTAAATCACTTAGTAAAAAAAAAAAAAAAAAAAAAAAAAAAAAAAAAAATTTATATGGTAATCGTCCAAGTTAAACTAAAATAAAGATCATTTAAACTAACTAAAAACTTCCTTCGGATCTAATACGGGAGGGAAGTAAAGCCGTTGGTCCCGTCCTATGTGTGTTGAATGGGTGTGATATCCTACGCAGGTCTTCAAAAACGACAAGGATTTGAATAAAGAGTGGATGAAAGTGTGTAAGAAAGATCGCTAAAGTGATGCACACGATTTGATGGGTAGCGTTAAGTCCAAAGTGCGGGCATTTAGCCTAGCAGGTTGAATAAAACAACTTTGCAAAAACATAGCTAATATGTGTTTATTTATTTCCTGAGAATTTCAAAAATATCCAACTTGAAATGAATTTTTGGTGATCATTTGTGTCTATTGCATTTTTTCGAATAGAGCCTTTAAAGAAATTATACAGATGGTAAAGGTCTGTATCCACAATAATCCGGACACATCAAAACTTAAGTAAAACACAAATTTAGCATTATATTTCAATTGTACCGTATGCGTGATAATGTTTGCACCATAGTACAAATAAGGTTCCCGTTTCACCTGTGCATACAATGCCTTGGCTTTCTTTGCATGCACGTAACCTATAGCTCATACCGTAGAAGGCTGTGTATAAAAGAAAATGATTTACTTAGTTTGATAGTTGCACCATGACGAAGTGGTAGCGTATTCGTGATTTTTCCGACGCGTAAATGTCACAAAAAGACATTTTAATCGCCGTGGGAGTGTCCCGGTGGACCGTTAAAAGGGTTTTAGACCGAGAAAAGAAAGGACAACTATCCATGAAGGTAGCCACAGGTCGCCCGAGGGTTATCGCTACTGTCAAAAGGAAGATTCGGGTGAATCCAGTGCGTTCAATAAGGAAAATGGCAAAGGAACACGGGATCAGTGACTTTACGGCACAGAAGATCGTAAAGGAAGATTTCGGGGCGAAGTCGAGGGCACGGAAAAAGCTCACATGATTACCAACCGCATCCGGGAGCTACGAGTCGAACGATGCAAGAAAATCTTGAACTTCCTTAAGGGGGTATTCCCGATCTTTTTTTTTTCAAATAATCAAATTTTTTTTCACGTTTTTTTTTTGTACTTTAGACTATATACTTTCATCCCCCCAAGCCGTTTTCCGATCAGCGAATTCGGTGTCCAGGCATAGCTGACTAATGGTAAGAACCCCCAAAATGGTTTTAACTAAAGTCAAAACTTTAAACGCGTTTTTCTCGAAACCACATTTTTTTATCGGGCGAAGATTTTTCTCAGAAACTATAAAAGATATTGACTTGAATCTTTGCGCATTTTGTTCCTTATTAAATTTTTTGGAGTTTCTCTCACTTTCAGCCAAAAATATTAACATTTAACATTGTTTGAAGCACCTTGAAGCTGCAAAAAAGCGGGCTAAAAATCGCCTGTTTTTTCATATGGCCACCATTTTGTTAATTTGCAAGATTTTTTGCTGCCAACGGGAGAAGCTCCAGAGAATCTTATGCAGATTATTAATTTCATCACGAAATCTGTTTCAGATGAAGCCGTTCCAGAGAAAAGTCTTCGCCCGTCCAGGCGTTTGCGGCGAACAGGGGTCTGTTTGCCGCCATTTTGTGACGTCAATAATGTCTTTTTTTATGTCGAAAAAAATTTATTTGTAAACTTTAATGTTCAATAAACAAGAATCCCAAAGAGTTAGGCGCATTACTATTCATTTTCCTTGAAAAAAATTAACTGAAAAACAGGCCGAAAAAAGGCAAAAGATTGGGAATACCCCCTTAAGCGAAAAAAAACCGGTAATCCTGTTCACCGACGAGAGCATGTTTACCGTCGATCCCGTATCAAATTCCAGAACCGACCGGTATATTAGTTCTCTTCTGGTAAAAGACGTGGCCGACGAGCACAAGAACGTGTATCTGACCAAGCATCCTGCTAGCGTTATGCTGTTTGGATTGGTGGCTTCCGATGGCAAAAAATGGACCCGGTGTTCATTCCAGAAGGCGACAAGGTCAACACGGAGGTCTACATCGGGATTTTAAGTAAGTATGTTCTTCCGTGGATCAAAGAACAGTACGGTCCGAAGCCAAATGTTGTATTTCAACTAGATGGGGCTCCGTGCCACACCTCGAACCGCACTCAGAAGTGGTTGCAGGAACATCTTCTGGGCGAAGGATATGTGACCGCCATCCAGCCCCGATCTTAATCCGCTGGATTACTCAATATGGCGCGTCATGAAGGTCAAGGCCTGTTCTAAACGTCACCCGAGTACAGCAAGTTTCAGACAAACATTGACCCGTACCTGGAGAGAAATGGATCCAGACTACATTATTAGATCCTGCCGTGAATTCCGGAAGCGTGTGGAGGCCGTAATTGCAGCAAGTGGAAACTCGATCGATGATTAACATACTATAAGACTGTAGAATAAATAAAAAAAAACTCGAAAACGAATTTTTTTAGATTTTTTTTAATTTTGACATTGCTCAATGGTGCAAACATTATCCCGCATACGGTAGTTGTTTATTTCAGATTCATGGGATATTGTTTAAAAATTCACGAAGTAAAAACATAATTATTCGGTATTTGCATAAAATTTAACTCCATCCATTAGAGTTTGTACAGACTCCTCAGATACCATCTTTGTCCAAATTTGTTGGAGGGGTTTGATATCTTTGATTCCTTATTTCTTTCCAGAAAGCTTCCGCTTCATCAGAGCCCAATATCTCTCGATTGGACGTAAATCTGGACAATTTGGCGGATTTGCGGTTTTTGGTACAGTATTCACTTGATTTGCTTCGTACCACTCCATCACAGTTTTAACATAATGTCATAATGCCAAATTGGGCCAGAACGAAGGATTTTTTTTTTTGAGGCTTTTAATAAAGGTAGCAATCGCTTCTACAGGTAATCGTTCTGGAAAATCTCCTTGTTGTTTGTGCCTGTAGTGACGAAAGATTTACTGTTTCGGTCACACGTGCCATCATTACCAAATAAGGTATGTTTTGGGAAATTTTGATGCCTCCTTCGTTCTGAAATACTCAGCTGTAGCATGTTTGGCCATAGCAGAATAGAAAGCTACTTGAAAGCCTCCAGGACATAAGTTTCATCGTCCATAATAACGCATGAAAACTTCGTCAAATATTCGCAGTACAAACATAAAGATAGCTCTAAGACCAGAAGGTCTCGAAGAAACGTGTTCAACTTTTTTGCTCAGCAGTACTATCAACAATCAATACGAAACTATCAATTTTAAATTGGCTCACTAATTGACTAGCCTATGGTCCCAAGCAAACGATTAACGTATTCTATTCTAGTCGAAATTCTAGTACTACACAATGTTTGTTTTGATTCGCTATGAAAGTTTGACAGATAAAATGAGGGGTTAGTGGATTTTCCTATGTTTCGAGGGGTGAATCGAGTAGCTGGGACCGAAGAGAGTACCAGAGCTGAGCCAAAAAGTTGAGCACGTTATTTCGGGACCTTCTAGTCTTAGAGTTACCTCTATGGTACTATCTTCGGTCCCAAGCTAGTCGAGAAATCCATCGAAACATAGGAAAATCCTCGGGAAAGGCCACGAACCCCTAATTTTATTTGTCAAACTTTCATAGCTAATCAAAACAAAGATAGTATAGTACTAGAATTTCGACTAAAATAGGGTACGCTTATAGATGTACTTGGGACCAATAGGCTAGTTAAGTAGTGAGCCAATTTTAAATCGTTAGCCGGTTGGTACAAACGTGGAGCCCGTGATTTTGCTGTCAAATTCTGTTTGTCGTTTCGATTTAGAACTGTTTTTACTTTATACGACTTCAGCCTCAAACGCTGTTTTGATTTTTGGACAAAACTAGGTGACATTTGAAACTCATAATTGTTTAATCCCGGGAAATTCTGCACACCAAAAAATTCTGAATTTTACTGGCGATGTAAACATCCATGCATGCAACATTCATACATGTATAAACTTCCTTTTCACGTAAACTAGCCGCTTGCAAGCAATGTTGCAAACAAAAGTGGACAGTTGCATACAATATATGGAATATTGCATGACATGTCTCATAAATTTACACGATCTATAATCTAAACTTGTATGATATATGACGCTCCATTTATGTGCATCATAGCAACGGAAATTTACACTACTTTTTTTTAGCTGTGTGGGCCATCCCTGAAGAGGACGTGCCTAAGCCCCTAGCTGCTGGTCTAAGCCTGTCGGCAGCCACTGGGGTGGGCTCCAAAGGCCTCTTTTATTCCCCGGTCCCAGGGTTTTATTTTCAGGCGTTGGGGAGGTTTTCGGATGTAGGTGTCCTAAACTAAAGATTTACCTTGATTTAATTTATTGGACGAACCGATCTGGTCTGGTGTGCTACACAGCAAAAAAATAATTTTAATATCACATCAAAGTGGATGCACTACAATCATAGCATAGCATAGCATAGCATAGCATATGCGATTGTACAAATCGTGGGTGGCTATATAATGGTCAACTAATACGTTTTGCAGAAAATATCGAGTGTTGACGCAGAAAATATCACTTGGGATTAGTGATTTTCTCCACACGAAAATAAAATCTACAATACAAGCATCGCATTATACACCTGGCGACATCCTTACAATCGCAGGGGAAGGGAGGGAAAGTTAATCCAACATCTACTTAAGAAGGTGCAGGGAACCCATACTACCTTCATAGGTGTCACAGGAAGGAAAGAGTTGTGTTAGTGGGAGGGTGAATGATTTGGCAACTCTATTCGTCAATATAGAGCATTTGATAAATCAGTGACAAAAAATAAAATATAAATAGTTAAAATGGAAAGATCTCACCCGATTGGCCTAGAGACTTTGCAGCGTTTTCAGAAATGCTTTATTTAATTTTCCTTGAACCACCGCAATCACTGATAACGCTCTTCTAGCTCGTACGTACAAAAGAACGCACTCCACGCATAATCAAGGTCATGTATTTTCGGACTGTCTTCTTTAACACCACACAAAGAAGTTGCTCATCGCAGCAACAGAAAAAATATATCAGCGTGATAGAGGTTGTACGGGGCAACAAAGAAAAACGCAAGACCACACCAAGCACCATTGCATAAGCAACAAAAGATCAAAAAAAAAAATCACGCACGGTATTCAAAACTTTTAAATGCGATCACCAGTTCACCTCCAGTCACTCGAGAACAAAACGCATGCGAAAAGGTTTTCAGCAGCAAAAAAAAAGCACAGAAGAAACAAAACACATCCGTTTCGGTCGCTGGTTCAATCAGCACTCTCAAAGTGGATGCACTACAATCATGTCGAAAATTTCATGTTATTTTTATGACCACATAAATAAACAAATGCAGTAAAAGCAGCGTAATGTCAGTTCATGCATTGTATTAATGATAATTTTGTCCTTTTTAGCAAGTAATATTACACCATATTTTCGACATGATTGTAGTGCATCCACTTTGACGTGATATCAAAATTATTTTTTTGCTGTGTAGGTGACTTTGGCAGTCACGACGGCGGAATGCAACAGCCAAATGGTAGTGGCCGGATGACGGTGGCTAAATGGCGGTGGCTAAATGACGGTGACCGGATGGTGGTGGCCAGATGACGGTGGCTAAATGGCGGTAACCAGATGGTGGTGGCCAGATGGCGGTGGCCGGACGGCGGCGGCCGGATAGCGATGGCCGGATAGCGATGGCCGGATAACGATGGCCGGATAGCGATGGCCGGATAGCGATGGCCGGATATCGATGGCCGGATAGCGATGGCCGGATAGCGATGGCCGGATAGCGATGGCCGGATAGCGATGGCCGGATAGCGATGGCCGGATAGCGATGGCCGGATAGCGATGGCCGGATAGCGATGGCCGGATAGCGATGGCCGGATAGCGATGGCCGGATAGCGATGGCCGGATAGCGATGGCCGGATAGCGATGGCCGGATAGCGATGGCCGGATAGCGATGGCCGGATAGCGATGGCCGTATAGAGATGGCCGGATAGCGATGGCCGGATAGCGATGGCCGGATAGCGATGGCCGGATAGCGATGGCCGGATAGCGATGGCCGGATAGCGATGGCCGGATAGTGGTGGCCGGATAGTGGTGGCTGGATAGGGTCGGCTGGATGGCGGCGGCCGGATAGTGGTGGCCGGATAGTGGTGGCCGGATAGTGGTGGCCGGATAGTGGTGGCTGGATAGGGTCGACCGGATAGTGTCGGCCGGATAGTGTCTGCGAATGGCAATGACTGGATGGCGAGGATCGGATGGCGACATCCGGATAGCGTTGGCCGGATAGCGTCGGCCGGATAGCGTCGGCCGGATAGCGTCGGCCGGATAGCGCTGGCCGGATAGCGTCGGCCGGATAGCGTCGGCCGGATAGCGTCGGCCGGATAGCGTCGGCCGGATAGCGTCGGCCGGATAGCGTCGGCCGGATAGCGTCGGCCGGATAGCGTCGGCCGGATAGCGTCGGCCGGATAGCGTCGGCCGGATAGCGTCGGCCGGATAGCGTCGGCCGGATAGCGTCGGTCGGATAGCGTCGGTCGGATTTCATTGGCCGGATTGCGACATTTGGAAGGTCCCGTCTGTCCAATCGGGTGCTCAGGCCGAGTAGATGGACGACATGATACCGGTAAAGCGATTCCACACCACGAGGTCTACATTAGAAATTCGCAGCCAGGCGACGACACACCGCCCGAATCAACTCCAGGAACCGCACCACTTAACAGTCATCTACTCACTGTCTTTTCGTGCTCTCGATCACTTCACACCCTGATCGTGTTCTAGGCGCCTAATACATACACAGTACGAACGAAACGTGTAATTTTCTGTCTGTTTGGATGTAACAAAAAGACCACATGATAAATAATTTATTTTTACATGAGATTTTAAAATTACATGTTGTTTTTTGTCACCATTAAATTTACATGTCTTTTCTGTAAAATTAAACCTCCATGTAATTAATGTGAAACTCTTATTATGAAGTTTAGAGGTTAGAAATAAAATCAGATTTGAGATTTTGTTTTTTCGGATTATTTGGAATTAATACAAGGTATAGGGCACTATTCATTGTTTATATTTAACCACTAACTTTGTTTCCAATAAGATTCACAATAACACTTCCTAGGCAAGCTCTCGTCGGATAAATTCTTGTAAA
Source organism: Ochlerotatus camptorhynchus (assembly GCF_037179485.1). Classification (NCBI taxonomy): domain Eukaryota; kingdom Metazoa; phylum Arthropoda; class Insecta; order Diptera; family Culicidae; genus Ochlerotatus; species Ochlerotatus camptorhynchus. The sequence goes on from NW_027040879.1 coordinate 1,249,075, forward strand.
TAACGGTGCCCTGTTTGGCACGGATGGAGATCACACACAAATTAGTGGAATCGATCAAACCTGACCAATAATCCTCATTGAATTCTGCATCACGGTCGAGATTTTGAGGAGCAGGAACAGCTAACGGATCACAGTCGATTTCTGATGGAGACGGATCTCTCGAAGAGCAGTTGTTTCTGGACTCGTTTGTGGATGGTTGCGATGATGGTTCGATATTTTTCCGTCAATCGTAACACTCACGAGTAAGCTGATAACAACTTAGCTAGATTCCATAAAAAGTAGACCATAATCTGACACAACTATTTCGAATCAAGAGCAGAACTGTTTTTTTAATGCGTGCAACGTTTCAACTGGCCGCCATGATACTTTGCTGACAAACGTCAAACGCCGCAAGCCAAAGACATGATGCGTTTACGTTAAGAACATGCAAAATTATAGTTTTTAAGATGGAAATTTGAATGTGCTGCATTAAATTACATGATGTTTCATTTAAATTTAAACCATTGCGGTAAAATTATATAAAAATCGATCCAATAGTTAATTGGATGTAATGTAATTATTATTTGCGTCTTATCTGATTGAAAATTCTGTGCGATATTGCATTACGTTAGCATTGATTCAATTACATTTCAAATTAAATCACCGTTAATTTTCATAATTTTTAACTGTGTAGGTGACACAGTAGGAACAAGTGTTAGTTTGTTTACTAAAATGACCTTTGCCCATTTTGTTATGCCAAGTTTTGCTATAAGAAATGCTCCTCGGGTTTATTAGCGAAATTCACACCAAATATGATTATTTGCGTAGGAAATCAGTTTGGCACGGCATTTGTGACCAGCGTGCGCCTTCCGGGCATATGAAACAGGTCAAAAACCGTCCAAATCCACCCAAAAAAAAAATTTGTTTTTAATTCCTGTATGGCAAAATAATGAACATTTCGTGAACATTAACGGCAAACAACTCACCAACACTGGGAGACCGTGAGTTCCTGCCCACCTGTGATATTACCCGCCTAGGACCGTGTTCGTACTCTCTCGCTCTTCGTTTGCCCTGATCTCTCTTTACGCCGCTCATAAATGTTGAGTTCAGTGCGTTGTGGCTTATTACCACTCCTAAACCATGAAGCAAATCCTCTCCGTTACATTCCTCATTAAATGAGGAATCGACAAATTGTCGTTTAAACTTTATATTCTATTTAGCTATATCTATAGCCCTATATACCTACAAAAAATGAATTAAATGTTACCAAACGGTACCACCATAGAGGTAACTCTAAGACTAGAAGGTCCCGAAATAACGTGCTCAACTTTTTGGCTCAGCTCTGGTACTCTCTTCGGTCCCAAGCTAATCGATTCACCCCTCGAAACATAGGAAAATCCACTAACCCCTCATTTTATCTGTCAAACTTTCATAGCGAATCAAAACAAACATTGCGTAGTACTAGAATTTCGACTAGAATGAGGTACGTTAATCGTTTGCTTGAGACCAATAGGCTAGTCAAGTAGTGAGCCAATTTAAAATCGTTAGTTTCGCATTGATTGTTGGTACCACATTCCTATTCTACGAGCCATCGAACACTGGTTTTTCTTCAATATCCTTTTCACCTTTCGGTGGCAGGATCAGGACGTCCAATGTTTTTATCACTTCTCGACCGTCAAATGTTCCGAAAATTATTTGAGCACAGTAGTAAATTTGGTGTGAGAGGTATGGATTCTAACAACTACACTGATGGGAACCTCCTGTAAATAGAATAAATAGTTAATAGCTCGCTCATTTTCAACTTGTATTCAATTTTCATGCGGCCGTACTCTAGCAGAACTATCAGCCTACCCTCTTCAGAACTTTAAAATTAACCCGTAAATTTAACTCCCAACCATATTCGTTCAAATTTGCAACAGTTATTGAGGACCTAAATACAAATCGAAAACATTGGTGAACAGAGTTTATGATCCACCACACAAACTTGACCCACCTTTATTAATGAACACTTATAATATATCACCTGATTTACAATGAATTATGCCTTCTATCCCCAAACTGAAGCTGTGACATTTATTCAATTACAATTAGCTATGTATGTTGTTTTCATTCAATTTTGGATTCCACTGATAAAATTGAGGATGATATTCATCCTAGCCTATAAATTATTTTCGCTGCACTGCCTATTTAAACTATAACCAACCGGTGAACACTCGTGTTTATTTCAGTTACCATGGAGACGTAATTTGTGATTAGCCCCGGTCCCTTTCAAATTGTATCATTATTTATGAACGGCCTTATATTTGAAATGACGTTTCACATTCATCTAGTCATGTCCGATTTTCATTCGAATAATCGTTTAATCGATTAACGAACCGATAAGTAAACTATTTATAATCGGTTAGATCATGCCGATATAAGCATTAACATCTCCACAGGATCATCACCGATCATTTCAAACATGTGCTGCACTCTCATTGGCGGAAAAATGGCAGCACAGCGAACAAAAAATAATCGATTTAACAACCAATCGAGTAATTAAAAAATGGGACATCTCTGATTTTGGTGTGATTGTTTTGATAAAAATGAGCGCAAAATTTCATCTCTTCCGAGGGGGCAGCAAAACCACAAAATTACCTTGAATACGGGGGGTTCTCATTGGATGAAAGGGACCGTGAAAGAAGACACTAAAATAGAAAGCTTTTCTTCCGACAGTTTCATCTTAGTATTCATCTTTGCTATAACTGCCTGGCCTAGAAAAACCTGGACCTATCCTGGACAATAAGACCAAATTTAAAACATTTTACTTCTCTATTGGAAAAAAAACTCAGCGTGCACAATTTTCGCTATCCGGTAAAAGCATGGTGCGGAACGAAGCCAACATAAAAAATGGTTGGAACTGGAACATTGACATAATTAATGGTTAATTTTGGTGCCTAAAGGACCGAACCGCCACTGCAACGGGGCTCACAAAACCAATTGATCCCAGACGGAAACTCAGAACCGGTAAGATTTTATTCCATAGAGAACCCCATGCACGGTATACCTTTCGTGATGCCAAAGATAGGTAGTTGTTTTGATATCCTTCCGATGATAACCTACCTAGTTGTTTTCCACAAGATAGAGGATACACTCGGGTTCTTCTAGGAAAGAATGAGATTCATTTCTAGGCACCTTGTCCGGTGTGTGTATCAAACGGTGAAACGCACAGTTGGAAAATGAGCAACTTTATGCACAATGTTAAATTTTCTAATAACACCTACGACTGCAAAAAAACAAGTGGAGTAAAAAACAAAGATCTCAAATTAGAAAAACTGCATGAATGATGTAGCATTTAAGCAGCATCTTCCCTTATACTCAAATCACAATGTTTGGTATCTAAATTATAGTCCAATTGTTTTGCTGTTTAAGGTCTGAGGTCACGTGTTTTGATGGTTCATTGAAAAACTAGTGTTTAAATTCATTTTTTTAGAATATGGTAAAGATGATCTAAATATCCAACTCACAATCTTTTCTTATACCAAAACATATCTGTAAAATACTCAAAGTACTGGGACATTCCAAATTTAACCAGCTTCTTCAATTTTCAACTAGAACGGCTAGATTTACACTGGTTTAAAAAATAACACAAGACCTAATTGATTGACAAAAAAAAAGTTCTTCACTGCATTTTGGCCTATGTTAACTAATCAAGACTCCACAATGCCACGTCGGCACAGGTTGAGAAGCGCCGCAGATATGCTTTCTAGAATACCGTTATGCAAATGGCAAAATACACACATACACACCTTTGTCGGACAGGGCCGAGGAAATGGCCCTATGAGAGCTACACAGACGGCTGTGGATGCAAAGGATAAAACGAAAGGTACATAGCTCACGAGATTTCCATTTTTGGCTTCTTGTCAAAAACCTCAGCCCTTGATGAAACTAGCCTAACCTAGTGCGAGCAGAGCTGGAGAGAGAGAAGCCGGTTGTGGTGCATAAGACCAGAACCCAAGACCATAGATAATGCGACAATAATTTGTTGATGCTCCCTTTTTTGTCGTATGGTTAAAGGGATAGAAAATTGGATACTGGCTCAAGGTGAACCAGACCATTTGAATTGAGATTAGGATGAGTGGGGCTATCTGGTATGGGGGAAACAAACATGGATCGGGTGGAAATTACGATTAGGCGTGATGCTGCCAAGAACGTAAAGAAGTCAGATTCGTGTACCAATTCCTTAAATTTGCTGAAATTTGTTGAATACGACTATCGTAACATTTTTTCGTTTATGACTGGATGTTTCACTTTTTCTTATTCGTAACGCAATCAACGTCATAGTAATTCAAATGAATCCAAACCACTTGAAAAGGTGTACTACGAAAATCAAACACTTCGTTCTTAATTGCTAAGTAGCATTTGGTTTCCAAACTGTAAACAAAAAAAAACTCATCTGTACCAACTCTTTCCAGCATCACAGTCCCACTAGTCGTCGTACTCGTTCCAAGTGGCAGTCATTTCATAATTAATTCCAAACAGGCGCCCCGAAAACAGGAAATCTCGGAATGCACATTAATTTCACTTAAATCTTGGGAAAACTTTACTCCCTCCGCATCTCATTCTCGCACGAGCTTTCTTTTACACACAACAACGCTCTCGCTGGGTGTGTGTGTGTGTATGTAGTCCTTGGGTGAACTTTACTTTTCCATTTACTTTGGTACGGACAGAATGTACTCGTGTCGACTATACATTTAGCAGCTAGGCTCAAGATTGTTGGTGCGTAACGAGCGCTTAGGGGAAACCCGGAATTAGGAGGCGAAAATGTTGGTAGAATGGTTTGAATAATGGGCCGATGGTGATACAAAATATAACTTATGATCACCTACGGCTGAAAGTCTCTGCAATAAGGGAAAAAATCATCCTGCTTACTTACTTACTTACTTTTTTTTTTCCTCTGTTCGGGACATAACAGCACTGCGACCAGTAATTTGATCTATTGTAGTATATCCCGTGTCCTTAGTTTAGTGCATGTCGTATTACTCCATCACTATTGAGAAATGATGAAGTATTCGGTTTTGATACAGTTGTCATTCTTGCCTTCATCGCAAGGAATCGATTCTAACTGAAAGGTTCCGCTATTTATACCCTTCGGAGTTGGAACACCCTCCAAAGGCGCGCCCCTTTGTCAGTCAAAATTGGATTCCTTAACAACAAAAACAAGCTATGACACCGATAATGACCATGCATCAGAACCCTAGTCTTAACCACTTCAAACTAGGGAACAACGATTAGAAGATTAGGAATCACATAGGTGAAGACTAACTAACTCATTTTTTTCCTTGTTTCAAGATCATCCTCGGTCCAGGCAACCCGAGGACTTATCACTATCAACAAGGCATGGACTAAGATGTGTTCCTTTGATTACTGAAAAATCCTGTTCCCCTAGTTTGAAGAAGTTAGGACTAGGAATCGGTGGTAGATCTTACATCCCGTAACGTACCACGAAAAGGTGATCTACCCACGTTACGGGGCACTTACTTACTTACTTACTTACTTACTTACTTACTTACTTACTTACTTACTTACTTACTTACTTACTTACTTACTTACTTACTTACTTACTTACTTACTTACTTACTTACTTACTTACTTACTTACTTACTTACTTACTTACTTACTTACTTACTTACTTACTTACTTACTTACTTACTTACTTACTTACTTACTTACTTACTTACTTACTTACTTACTTACTTACTTACTTACTTACTTACTTACTTACTTACTTACTTACTTACTTACTTACTTACTTACTTACTTACTTACTTACTTACTTACTTACTTACTTACTTACTTACTTACTTACTTACTTACTTACTTACTTACTTACTTACTTACTTACTTACTTACTTACTTACTTACTTACTTACTTACTTACTTACTTACTTACTTACTTACTTACTTACTTACTTACTTACTTACTTACTTACTTACTTACTTACTTACTTACTTACTTACTTACTTACTTACTTACTTACTTACTTACTTACTTACTTACTTACTTACTTACTTACTTACTTACTTACTTACTTACTTACTTACTTACTTACTTACTTACTTACTTACTTACTTACTTACTTACTTACTTACTTACTTACTTACTTACTTACTTACTTACTTACTTACTTACTTACTTACTTACTTACTTACTTACTTACTTACTTACTTACTTACTTACTTACTTACTTACTTACTTACTTACTTACTTACTTACTTACTTACTTACTTACTTACTTACTTACTTACTTACTTACTTACTTACTTACTTACTTACTTACTTACTTACTTACTTACTTACTTACTTACTTACTTACTTACTTACTTACTTACTTACTTACTTACTTACTTACTTACTTACTTACTTACTTACTTACTTACTTACTTACTTACTTACTTACTTACTTACTTACTTACTTACTTACTTACTTACTTACTTACTTACTTACTTACTTACTTACTTACTTACTTACTTACTTACTTACTTACTTACTTACTTACTTACTTACTTACTTACTTACTTACTTACTTACTTACTTACTTACTTACTTACTTACTTACTTACTTACTTACTTACTTACTTACTTACTTACTTACTTACTTACTTACTTACTTACTTACTTACTTACTTACTTACTTACTTACTTACTTACTTACTTACTTACTTACTTACTTACTTACTTACTTACTTACTTACTTACTTACTTACTTACTTACTTACTTACTTACTTACTTACTTACTTACTTACTTACTTACTTACTTACTTACTTACTTACTTACTTACTTACTTACTTACTTACTTACTTACGTTATGTCGAGGCAGGACTGGAAAGCACCTCAGAGCGTTAGCAAAGTAACTTTGTGCATGCATCTCACAACACTCGGCAAAGAGTGTGTGTAAGTAACTTATCTGTGCGAAAGCGATCCACACAATGAGCGGTACACTCCGTGCGGCGCAGGGAGCGAATATAATACAACAAGCGCTAATGTCTTCTTTGAATTCTTTACAGACTTTGCTTACCACGACTGCATGCATAGGAGATGAAGAAGGGCGTAAGAAAGAAGAATTTTGTCTTTTAGCTGTGTTTCCCATTAGCAACCCTACACTGAGTGGCGCCCTTTGCGTCGGAGCCGTTGCAGCGATGGCTACACATTGAGTTTTCGTTATTTCTGGGTGTGTGCCTGTCTTCTCTTCTCTGCTGATTTACACTTGCGCAGGGTGAAAAACAAGCCAACTCTGTGTTTGCTTGATTCTCCCTTTGTATATTTCAGAAAATCAGTAAATTGCGCACATTGAGTGATCAGAGGACAGCCATGTGTCGAGGTATACCTGTACTAATATCAACATGCAGCTTTAGTGTGATAATTTATTAACGAAAGAAAGTTCTGAAGAGGATAGGTCGATTCCTTCGCTAGAGTACGAAAGAATATTTGTTTTCCAAAAATCCACACATCGCTTTATATTTTCCATTTATGAGGTTTATTTAGTTGGACAAATCATAAGGAACAACTTTAGCGAAGACCGCAAATCAGTGCTATTTATGTGTAAAATTAAATAACCATTTGGCCAACTGCATTGCATATACCTACAGGCGTATATGAGACCAGCGAAGTTGTCACATTGAGGCCACAAAATGCTGAACATTTAATGATTAAAAACTTTCTGTAAATAAGTCGAATCAACAAGCGGTTTTGAAAAAAAAAACTTGTTTTGTATCGTTTGTTCAATCCAAGGCTCTCATATGGGTGACTTTGAGCAACTTTGGGATTTTTGTAATAACATACGAATATTTTCAATTGGTTTCTCATACATTTTCTGGCTCAATATTTTTTATATATTTCCTTGAAAATTTAGGCTCTTTAAAACAACATATAAACAAATCAGTGATCAGTCCGCATCGTGCTCTATTGCCATGCGGATCTATTTGCTTTTTGCTGAAGGAAGTGTTAATACTACCTAAAGCTACAACAAATTTAAACAGCACTTTTCAGAGCTCAACCTGTAAAAATTTTCTACCTTGTTCAACTCTTATGCCCCGTAACGTGGGTAGACCACCTTTTCGTGGTACGTTACGGGATGTAAGATCTACCACCGATTCCTAGTCTTGACTACTTCAAACTAGGGGAACAGGATTTTTCAGTAATCAAAGGAACACATCTTAGTCTTTGTTACTTTTTATGCCTTGTTGATAGTGATAAGTCCTCGGGTTTCCTGTACCGAGGATGATCTTGAAACAAGGAAAAAATGAGTTAGTTAGTCTTCATCTATGTGATTCCTAATCTTCTATTCGTTGTTTCCTAGTTTGAAGTGGTTAAGACTAGGGTTCTGATGCATGGTCACTATCGGTGTCGTTCCTTAATTTTGTTGCTAAGGAATCCAATTTTGACTGACAAAGGGGCGCGCCTTTGGAGGGTGTTCCAACACTCCGAAGGGTATAAATAGCGGAACCTATCAATTAGAATCGATTCCTTGCGATGAAGGCAAGAATGACAACTGTATCAAAACCGAATACTTCATCATTTTTCAATAGTGATGAAGTAATACGACATGCACTAAACTAAGGACACGGGATATACTACAATAGATCAAATTACTGGTCGCAGTAGTTTTATGTCCCGAACAGAGAAAAAAAAAAACTCTTATGCCTCTTCGATCCTTGTTTGAACCCTACCTGCGGTTATCCTTCTTGGAGATCGATTTGGAAAATTCCTCTTCGATCCTTCAGATTCTTATAGTAATCTGCTTGGAAGTCGATTTGGATAAAAATTTACTGCCGCCATGGCGCCTAAACGCAAAAGAAAGGGGGCAAACTCTTGATCCCCCCTCTGATGAAATTAATTTGAGTAAAAAATTTGTTTGGTCACGGATGATGAGAATGATCCATCATCCAAGAAAAATTCTAGTAAACTTTCCCAGCTTAATGCCAAGAAGGAAAAGATTCCCCGTATTGTGATAATCACTTCCAATTTCCATGCTCATCGCATGGAACTTTTGAATTTCGTGAAAGTTAAGTTTTCACTACAAATTGGACGTCGGGGTGAATGCCGTATATTAGCTGAAACCTTGGACGGATTTAAATGTCTTCTCAGGTATCTTACTGAGAAGAAGCACAATTTTTTTACTTACGACAACAAAACTGAACGTGTGTTCAAGGTTGTCATGAAAGGACTGCCCAGTGGTGAATCCCTGAATCAGATCAAAGATGAACTGGCAAAATTACTTGGAGTTGTGCCACTCCAAGTAATCAAAATGAAAATGAAATCTAATGATTTTTATTTAGTTCACTTCAAGTCTAGTGCCTTTAGTGCATAAATTTCTAATACTAACCAACGTAATTCTAACGAAAATTTTGACTTAGGAAGCATTACTGCTTCTAAAATAGTATTTTCTCAGAAATCATTAATTGATATGATTTCTGATATGCATAAATCTAACTCCATGTTTGATGCTATTCAAACTGGAGTAAAATTTGCAAACAATATTGTCATGACTTTAAAATTCAGTAGTGGAATTTTAAGCATTAAATATTTTACATTAAAATGCTCGATCTCTTAAAGATTATGAAGACGAGCTATTTAACTTTTTGAGAGTTCATAACATGCATATTGCCGTTATAACTGAAACGTTCCTCAGACTACAGAGTTATAACATGTTATAGCACTATCTTGATGGTGGTTTCTGTGTTGCAATTATTTGACAACCGTTATAACATGTTATAACCCTCCAGTCTGGACAGCGTTTTAGACCTGACCATAAGGTTAAGAAGGACGCAAATTATTTTATTTATAGAAATGATCGTCTTGATGGACCCTGTGGTGGCGTTGCCATCATTGTTCATAGACGAATCAAACATAAAATTGTTTCTTCATTTGAAACCAAAGTTTTTGAAACTTTGGGAGTTTCTGCCTATTTGCCATTCCAATGCGTAGGCCAGCAAAATAATTTTCTCAAAGGTGACCTTCAGAAACATACCCGTCATAGGTCTAAATTCTTCATTATTGGTGATTTTAATGCAAAACACCGCTCATGGAATAATGCTCAAATCAATTCCAATTGTAATATTCTATTTGATGATTGTTCTGCAGGTTATTACACTATTCAATATCCAAACAGCCCAACATGCTTTTCTTCTGCAAGAAATCCCTCAACTATTGATTTGGTCTTAACTGATTCATGTCGACTTTGTAGTCAATTGGTTACCCATGCTGACTTCGGTTCTGATCACCTTCCAGTACCTTTTGAAATATCCCAAGAAATAATTTGTAATCCCAACTGCTCTACTTTCAATTACCATAGTGCTGATTGGGAGCAATATCAAACATTTATGGAATATAACTTCGATCCAAACATTCCTTTGCAAACCAAAGATCAAATTAATTATGCTCTTGAATCTCTGACTACTTCTATAGTTGAAGCAAGAGCTGCCTCAGTACCAAAATGCGAGGTTAAATTCGATTCAATTATAATAGACGACGATCTTCAGCTCTTGCTCCGTCTTGAAAATGTCCGTAGGAGACAATATCAAAGAACACGCGATCCTGCCATGAAAGTTATCTGGCGGGATTTGCAACAACAAATTAAAAAGCTATTATATGCCCTGAGGAAGAAATTGTTTGGCAATAATGTTTCAAAATTAGACCCGAGTTCCACATCCGTTTTGGAAAGCCTATTCCAGCGCTTAAAGAAGGTGGTAAAGTTTTGATCACAAATTTGGAAAAAGCTCAGAAACTTGCTGAGCAATTCGAGAATTCCCATAATTTCAGTTTGGGTCTTACTAGTCCTATTGAGAATCAGGTTGCTCGGGATTATCTTAATATTTTCTCTCGGGAAAATATGTTTATGATTCCTGGGGACTGATTTGGACGAAGCATCTATAAATAAAATGTTTCATAATATGAAATCTCCCGGTGATGAAGGAATTTTCTATATCCTCATCAAAAAACTCCCAGAGAGTACCTTGTTTATTAAACAGATGTTTCCATTTGGCATACTTTCCTGATGAATGGAAAAAATGCAAAAGTTGTTCCAATTTTGAAGCCGGATAAAAATCCAGCTGAAGCTTCTAGCTACCGTCCAATAAGTTTGCTTTCTTCAATAAGTAAACTTTTTGAAAAGTTAATTTTAAAATGAATGATGCTTCAAATCAATACGAACTCAATTTTTGCAGATGAGCAGTTTGGATTTCGCCATGGGCATTCAACTACTCATCAACTCTTAAGAGTTACCAATTTGATTCGTTAAAACAAATCGGAAGGCCACTCAACTGGAGTTGCTCTTCTAGACATAGAAAAAGCATTCGACAGTGTTTGGCATGAAGGTTTGATTGCTAAATTGAAAAAGTTTAACTTTCCACTTTATATTATGAAATTAGTTCAAAATTATTTAACTGACAGAACTCTGCAGGCAAATTATCAAAATTCCAAATCTAATCGACTACCTGTTAGAGCAGGAGTTCCTCAGGGTAGCATTCTTGGGCCTATATTGTATAACATTTTCACTTCGGACCTCCCTGATTTGCCTCAGGGTTGCCACAAATCTTTGTTCGCTGATGACACAGGTATTTCCGCTAAAGGAAGAAGTCTTCGTGTTATTTGCAGCAGACTGCAGAAAAGTTTAGATATTATCTCGTCTTATTTACAAAAATGGAAGATTTCTCCCAACGCTTCCAAAACTTAACTTATAATATTTCAACATAAACCTAGAGCTTCCTTTTTGAAACCTAGTAGTAGTCACATAGTCACTATGAACGGAATTCCAATTTCCTGGTCAAACCAAGTGAAATATCTTGGATTAGTACTTGACCAAAAATTAACTTTTAAAAAACACATTGAGGGCATTCAAGTCAAATGTAACAAATATATAAAATGTTTGTATCCTCTTAACAGGAAGTCCAAACTTTGCCGGACGCATAATTTTTTTTATATTTAAACAAGTTTTAAGACTAGCCATGCTTTACGCTGTGCCAATATGGTCTTGTTGTTGCACTACCAGGAAAAAAGCACTTCAAAGGATTCACAACAAAGTTCTGAAGATGATTTTGAAGTTGCCTCCCTGGTACAGTACTACCGAGGTACATAGAATTACGAATGTTGAGGCTTTAGAACAAATGTCCAACAAAATAATTAATAATTTCAGGCAAAAATCGAGTTAAAAAAATTAGCGGTGTGTTTTTGAGCTATATTTGTTTGAAGTTTCAAGTTTTGGGTTTTTTCCCAATACTCCTATGCAACTAGACTACCTTGCGTCTCCATTGATTTATAGCGACTGTAACATGGTCATGACACATTGTAGTCTAGTCGCATAGGAGTATTGTATGATGAATCATCATCATCATCATTGATGATGTATGATAATTGTCTACCACTCATTGTAGCCCGAAAACTAGGTCCGATAAAAGTGGGCGCTCCTCACTGTTTGATTTGATCAAGCTTAATAACCTCTGATTGTCCTCAACATGTCATTGTATGAAAGGTCAAAAACGGGTTTGGTGGATCGATAGGTAAATTCACCTATACGCTTCCATTGGATGGTAGAGAATCTTACTCCAGCCACATGATCATACAATTGCTCAAAAAACGAGCCGTCCGACAGAAGGATACCCCAATGAGTGTGAAGAAGAGCCCGCCCTTTTTCCACGAGATGTTAACAACAGGAAGTTGACAATTTCACTCTCCCTTGATTGTCCATCCTAATCCCAGCATTTTTTTTGTATATATGAGCAATAATAAAAATTTAAAATTTAAAACGATCTCACCAACTCTCGTTGTTTCTTCACCCTTCTGTCCAATTTCCGTGCCTATTTGTGAACTCGCTGTCTTTCTCTGCATCACTGCTAGTCGCTACTAGTCTCCCGAAAGTCTCTCGTGTTATTTCTGATGTGTTCTACGATATTTCGACGTCCATTATCTTTGTATGATGATCTTAAGTTCCTAGTTGCATCTTATAAAACCGTAACACTAATGCTGAAAATGGACAGTGTCTCTGGGTATTTTCTTAACGAGCATCACTCCATTGTCGTATCGCATGTGCTCCATTTTGCAGCTCTTCTTTCACTTTTACTTCGTTGACTCCATGGTACCGGAAAAGATATAGATATATACATTATTAGCAATGATGTGATATAACCACAACGGGATGGCCGTTCAGAATGTTTCAACGGATGTGAAATGAGGGAACATTTAAATTTAGTACGATTTAAAGTATTTCAATGCAACATTACATTTGTTCACTAACAATTAACACATTTTTCAATATGTTATCGTAGCTAGTTTCTGGAACAATTAACTTGTGTTTTATACAATTAGTATCAATGTTCCGTCATATCGTATCTTCAAGTGATCTTCGCTAGTGTCACATTCTGTTCAGGCTTTTTGGAACTACATGTGATGAAATATGAAACGCACCTTTTAAAGTGAATTGCACACGCGCCCTAACCCTCACTGAACCGAAGGGCATGGAGTCTAATCTCATAAGAGTATTGAGCAAAACCTAAAACTTGATAACTTCAACAAAATTTAACTCAAAAACGAAAAAAAAAAATCAACGATGATTTTTTGATATGTTGTATAAAAAAGTTTAAATTTGTAAGGATCAATATAAAAACATATTGCGCCCTCTCTCTCTACAAACCATGAAAACCATAAAAAATAAATACCATCAATGTTTTTCTTTTTTTTTCATTGGGTATCAAGCTGGAGCTGCGTAATAGCTTAGTTTTCAAGACTTGACCTATTTGAATAAATGTTGCTTCTATCTTTGACAACCCAAGTAACAATCTAAATGCTTGGAAGATTTATTTTTATTTTATCATTGTTATATCATAGCATCCCTTGCAGCCTGTTGTTGTATTACGATTTTGTGTGCTTGTCATAAAATCAGGCCGTCAAGTCGAACATAAAACTGTTTTATGACTACTAAATTAAAACTCAGACTTCATAGTTTTAATGGTAGCTGTAAGGTGGCTCTATATCACTGCTTATAACTGCAGAATAAAACCAAAACAAAACATACAATTATGTTTTATGGCATACTTTTTATGACCGATATAAAACTTGAAGCAGTCTTAGACCTTCATCAAAACCTCATTACAACCATCATCTTTATCAGAGGCCTAAGATTTACAGATAAGAAATATACTACAACAATAACAAAAAATACTCTGAAAATTGTTACCAATATAAAAAAAAAAAAACAAATCTATTGAGATAGGGTATACGTCCCTAACCTCGGTCTAATATGCAGCCATCGATTACGTTTTTAATCATAACTCATCAATGAATTTACCTGCAAACGATATTCTACTGCTAAATGGTATGCTTAGATATGCTTATCATGTCGTTTGCTATCAGAAACCACGAAAAGTTGAAAAACTTACTTTTTTTAAGACAATAACTCACGAGGGAAATGTATGTAATATGGGTCTATTGTCCCCAAATTGGGTCTATTTATGGATGCAACTTCGTCCTATCTTGTTTGATCCTCAAAAAAACGCTCTTGGTAACGTTTTCTGATGTATTTTTTTTTATCACTATCACTGTTAACTTAATGCTCTTCATTCCTCAAAACATTTCTTAGAGAAAATTTTACGAAAACTACATTAAATCACTCAATTTAAAAATTAAAAATTAAAAATTTCGCTTATCGTCTTTTGACCGCAGAATATCTAAATCAGAACATTGTGATGTTCATTATACAGGTTTGGCAGAAAAAATCTCCCTTCCTGTTCGTTCCTTATCATCCAAATGCAAAACAACATTGTTGACGTTACTCTTATTGCTATATGCTGTCAAATGAATTTCATGGGCCATAGTTAGGAACATAGAAAAGAAATGTGTCCCTAAAGTTGGGTTCATGTTTTACTTGTGAAAACGTTGTTAAACAATTAAAATAAACATAAAATATTCAAACAGCAACTGTAAGTTTTACGTCTAGTGTGTATTATCAGGTAATTCCAATCAATAAATGCCATAATCAGGCCATTTGATGATCGTCAGTCAACCTTCCCATCTTAACCTTATAAGTCATGGCGGCTAAAAACTCCGAACATTGTGATATTCTCAACCAGTTTTATTACTTACGAGAGCTGAAAATGTATTGAAATGTTGTGATATAAATTGATTTGTGTGTGGTACACATTTATCAACCATCAGTGATCAATATTTTCCTTATTTTTTGTGTAATATTCCTTAATTAATTATTTATTTGCGTGATAGGCCGAATGAAAGGACTAGACCCACATTACATACCGTAACCCTACATGAAATGAAAACCCCTTCAGTGTTTTTAAACACGATGAAAATGAGACAATCGCCATTATGAAACTCCTGGAGTATCTACAGTTATGGGCTCCCTCATTCAACATAAGGCACAGTGTGGTGAATGAGCTTTTAAAAATATTGAATAAGCGGCTTTCCGATACACTTCC
This sequence comes from Ochlerotatus camptorhynchus, assembly GCF_037179485.1. Taxonomy (NCBI): domain Eukaryota; kingdom Metazoa; phylum Arthropoda; class Insecta; order Diptera; family Culicidae; genus Ochlerotatus; species Ochlerotatus camptorhynchus. The sequence goes on from NW_027040879.1 coordinate 1,264,519, forward strand.
GACAGATCCACGAACCCTTCTTAAAACAACGCAGACAGTTTCACTAAATCCGGTTGGAGATGGTCAGTATTTGCATCACGGCTTCACACCTTGTATTGTAAAAGCTTTTAAAAGATCCAATAAGCATTTCTTACATCTTGATCACAAGAGAAAATAGGAGGATCGCTTGGAATGTTGACTTTTTGACAGGTTGCCATGGTTTTTGTTTTGTTTTGATTCGCTGTACCGAATAAAACCAGCAAGCTATTATAGAGCTTAGATATAACTTAACGTTCTCAATTCGGACTACGAAATGCTAAGATACAACCATTAGGTTTATGTTATGCTATAGAATTCCAATCTAGGAGAATATGTTATATTAAGGTATTTTTAAGGAGTAGCAAGTTATAACGAAAAAAATGTCGCCGTATGAACAAATTTAACACAGTATGAATAATTACGCTTTAATTGATAGGCGATAAAACACTTTCACACATCTATGTATAATTAAATAATAAATGACTGGTTATTGCTCAACAGTAGTAACAGTTTTGTACTAAATAGATAATCTTTTAATGACTCTTTAATGCATGGTGCAAATGCAGACAAATTAAAAATATCCATATTTTTTAGTATTCATATGGCGCACTGAATTTATGCTCCTATTTGGTATAATAATCACCACAAATATTTCACGGCATGCTGTGAAGCATATACAGATCGGTTTAAAATTGTAATCAAGTCGTTTTATTTTCAATATACAATAATATCAGGTATTATTACCAACTGACAAGGATCATGATTCCACATCAAACATCGAAGGAATAAAACCACAATAAAATATTTCTCAATATTAACTATCATCCAAAAACCCCAACTTAAAACCTTCAAGGTTGTCAACATGTTTTGCGTATCATGTTTTATCAACTTCTTCAGGAGCGATTTATGCGGTTGTAATATAGTTTTATGGTAGTCATCAAAAGGTTGTTAAAACTTTCTGACCTAGAGGAGGTTTTATGTTTGCATTTTTGACAACCACGTGTAGAGTGTGATAAAACTAACATAAAACCTTTGCTCCTAAGGTAGCTCGCATATCAAGTTATAATGAATGCATTAAAACTGGGCCAATTGGCCATGACATGGCTGTATAGCGGTTCTCAGGAGGTTGTTAAAGCAATGTGGTCGTCAGTGAAGGTTTTATAATTTGGTTGTATCAACTGCTATAGAACTTCAATAAAACAAAAATTGTTGCTTGGGAATACAGCAGAAGAACTAGCTTATGTTGGCTGCTTGAACACTGGATTCCGTGTGTATTGTTTCAAGATAGTTATAGAAAAAATGCTGTGACGTGTGCGCCTAGATACATCCGCGTAGTAAACCAATTGAATATCCAAATTATGTAAGTTACGAAAACGCGAATTCCGAAAGCCGTGCGAGACAACCGAAGCGAGAAAAAAAGGCTTATTATCATTTAAAGAGTGCCACCAAAATAAATGTGATAGCCTATGTTGGCAAGTTGATTTAATTTTCCTCCCTAGATATTCTATTTATTTACTACTGAGCTTTTTTTATAATGTGTTTATTTTTCCAGGCTCATTTGCTGTAGCTTTGCGGAGCCAATATTCATTGATTAGATTACAAAATTACTTGAAACTTACGTTAGTAGAGCGGGGGCCGATTACTCACGGCTATCTCGAGGTTAGGGCTAACAAATTGTAACAAATGGATGGCATGGTAGGGATTGTGCACACAAGGTTTGGAGAGCAATGTGCTTTTGATCTCGAACTACGCGACACTCTGATGAAAAAGACAAACATGGGGTACACCGATGGGGCCTCCCTTAGCTCAGTCGGTAAAGGCGCAGCTACAAAGCAAGACCATGCTGGAGGTGGCTGGGTTCGATTCCCGGTTCGGTCTAGGAATTTTTCGGGTTGGAAAATTTCTCGACTTCCCTGGGCATAGAAGTATGATTGGACTTGCCACACAATCATATCAATGCAAAAATGGTACAGGCATCGAAAGCTCTCAATTAATAACTGTGGAAGTGCATCTAGAACACTAAGTTGAGAGCACGCAATAAGCTAATCATGCGATATGCAATAAGCTTGAAATGCGAAGAAGAAGAAGAAGGGGGTACACCGATGGGCAGCTAACAACTTGGGAGAACACAAGATGACAATAACAACTAAATCCTCAGATCTATCACCGTTTTAAAAACACATAAATTAAATTCAAATAGTCGAGATCTCGGCTCGCCAAGCCATCTTTAACGGGTATCGCGGGTTGTTTTCCTCGGACCCTGAGGGATGTGGATAACTCAGATCTAGCAACACGGTGTAAGGCACATGACCAAACAACATGCTCGATATCGTGATAGGACTACTGAGCTTTGTATCAAATTAGTTAATTTAAAGTATTTCGCGACCGTACCGAACAAGTTCTATACTACATAAGCTCAAAAGCGTTTGGCAAGCTCTACTGAATTGCGTATCACTTCTGCGTAAGCTCCACAGACGTAGGCGCGTTGATTCCGACAGCCGCCAAAGGTTTAACCTGCACCAACACCGCTTAAGGAACGACCTCGAGTAAGTAAAACCGTTTAGAGCTAAACATTTAAATTACGTAAGATACGAAAATCGCGCAAATTACGAACGCCACGCGAGACAACCGTAGAGAAAAAAACAGCTTATTATCACTTAAAGAGTGCCACCAAAATAAATGTGATAGCCTATGTTAATTTTGGTTTCCTCCCTAGATATTCTACTTATTTTACTATTGAGTTTTGTTTCAATTTAGTTATTTTATCGCACGTATCAATAATTTCAAAATTTCGCGACCGCACCGAACAAATTCTAAACAACATAAGCTCAAAAAAACTTTTGGTAAGCTCTACCGAATTGCGAATTACTTCTGCGTAAGCTCCGTAGACGTAGGCGCGTTGATTCCGACAGCCGCGAAAAGTTAAACATGCATCAATACCACATAAGGAAAGATCGATTTTACGCAGGGTGAACTCATAGATTAACATTGACTGCTGTTTACAAATGTAAGTACTTGAACACTAAGAAATATGTTAACTTACATGCTTTAACCGCATATATCAGAGAAACAATACCTACAAAAGATTAAAAGTTATTAATTGTCACATACCTCTACTTTTACTTATTTCCTAAACTATTCCTCTCCTTGTTAATTTGGTCTGCTTGCGTTTTCTTATTGAAGTTCAATACTGAATAGGAAGATTTATTCTACAACTTTAAAGGTTAGTTGTCTCCCTAAGCGGACCCCCCGCATCCTAATTCTTTTGTTGTTATTAGTTTCTTATTTAAATTCATTTGATGATTATGATATATCATTAGTCTAATTTAATAAATTATAGAAATCTCTCATTCACCTAATCAATCATAACCCATGCTTTAATAAGTACCTGCACTTGTGCTTGTAATCTAAAATTAAACGTGTTTCAAGTACTTTTGATTTTGACCTATACCTATTTATTATATTTTGGTTCGACCCAGGTGACACCTTCAAGTGATTCAAATGCTTCATTTTGAAGTTAGCTCCCTAGCTGACTTTTAAATTATATAGGGTATATGCTCCAACTATGCTCACACGCTTCAACTATGTCGCACCACAAAAATACGTATGGATATGTCACAATAGCAGCACGCCACAGTGGAAATCCCGAGCCATAGTTCAAACACTTATCCCAAATCAAAATGAAGCACATATAAGATTAGTAACAAAAATGTTACATGTACAAAAATGGTTTTTAACATTGTTTCCTGAGTAATACCTCAATGAAAACAAATATGAAAGCTTGTCACGCAAATAGAAGGAGCACTGTTGGGCACTTTCTGAAATATTTCAATAGTATAATTCCCTTGCAAATCCAAATAAATCTATCTGCGTAAAAAAAATAAGAGTGATTTGCAGCAAAACCCGCCAGTAACGCACGCAACGTCAGTGCCTATACGTAAGCGTACTACAACGCGGCTCTCAAACAAAGGAGTAACAAGTGTGATACTATCACTGCTAGACTAGATCTTTGGTGTTCCCATGCAGTGGTTCATCAGAGAGGGGAAGCTTAGTAATCCCCATTCTATCGCGGCATGAGCCAGCAACGCCGGCCATAAACATACCGTCTCCAACACACCACTAGCATGAAATTAAGCTTGCCCGCCAGCAACAAGGTGCAAAAACTAGCCAAGGGGAGGGAAATACCATCAATGTTTTGCAAAACAAAATCCCAAGTTTTTAATATCATTATATGTTTCCTTTCATATGATTTTTGATCTTTGAAATCGACCCAGTGGTTCGAAAGTTATGTATTTAAAAAAATCGATTTTTGGACCCTTGAAATGCGCTTCCCAATGACAAAATAAAACAATACGGGTCTACTATTTTGCGATAAGGAAAAGAACTACAAATTTTTATGAAATTCTGAGAACCACTGTATCGTTTTATTAATGGAATGGCTGAATGTTTATGTTATCTTTATTTTCGCACAAAGATTGTTTTCCCAAATTCATTGCGTCATGAAAATCTTTTCGTCAAGGTTTCATACGACACACGAAATATGCATTCTGGAAAAACTTGCTTGTACAGGGGGAGGTAGCTCATCGATTCTTCCGGTTCGCCTCCTAGCATCGTGCTATAAGGTACCAGGCGATAACCAGGGTAGTTGATCGATAGCTCGATGACGTCATTTCGTTGGCGTCTGCAATGGGAAATTCTCATAGCAGGCGTTGACGATGGGACGTTGTCGAGTTGTTGAATAGCAACTATCGTGGTAACTCACTTACCTGTCGATCTGCCAAATTTGGAAAGACGTCTGCATTGAATTGTCTCATATAATAATATTCCGCCCACTATATCACAAGAAATTGCGAGTAGCTGAGTGGAATGGAGATAAATTAAGCATTGGGTACAGGACCAAGTCTCCCCTGGGTGGTGCCAAAAGATGAGCGCAATAGAATCATCAAGTTGCCATAAGGCACGGAATGAGACTATTGCATGGCTGGGTAGTAGTCAAAGTCTTCCATTCATTAGTCATTTCAGGTGGATTAGAACAGGTTTAGGTTTAGGGTGGGCGTTGGCCGTATTTGGATTTTTCAGATGTAATCCTGTATAGGACCCTGTCATTGAACGTCGCGTGAAAGTGGAACTTAATGAAGGCCTAAGTACTTCTTCGTAGTTTTTAGTTTTCGGATTTGAAACATCGTCGGTTACAGTGGCCTGCTTACTGAGCAGAAAAACGCGTACAGGTCCTTACATATCAAAGAGATTTATGGTAAAATCGCTTGTGTATCGTGTATTTTGCGAAACTCGTTGTTGTCGTTGATTCCGGGTTTGAATGGATACACAAATTTGAGCAACGGTATTATGTGATATGAGCGGCTCGGTGGCCTTAGAGCAACCGTTTTGCTTACTGAGCAGAACATCATGAGTCTAATCGCAGGCCCATCCACATTCAAGATTCGTCAATCGTTTTATTTGTTAATATGACTACATGGTAATAACAGCAACTCGGTGATTAAAAAGGTGCTCGTCTGCCTAGTGGCAAACGTTTTTTCTTACTGAGCAGAAGACCGTGGGTTTAGTCCCAAGCTCCTTCGCGTTATATGATCGTTAGGACATCAATTCAGCTTATCGTTTACCAAAACGAACCCTGCTGCAAACCCTACCCTCTTATCCAACATCCCAGTGATTCCTCGTGGAAGTGCAGAGGTGTTCTCGGCTTCCATCAAAGCGAGTGTCATGTCAACACAATCCTTCCCATTCCTTTCTTGACCTGTGTTCGGGCGCGGCCGGCGCTGGTATTGCCTAATTTAAGATCACCAGTTTTTACACATTGAGGATGATTGCTAGTCCCAAGCATCGTCTATTGGTTCTCTGTGTAATTACAGCTGATCTGGCAGTAACAGAGTAGCAACCGTGGGCGGTCAATCAAGCTCAAGCTCATACGAAATATGCATTCTAGAAAAACTTGCTTGTACACTGCAGTCTATCGCAGGAACTGCCTTTACAATTGTTGTATGCAACATATGTAAAAGATGTAATAAATCTAAACACGAGAAATTTGTTCTACGTGTAGAGATAAAGAACTGAATAAAGATATTTTGGCACTCATTGCCGAAAAGTTCTACTTTCCGACACTCTTTTGCGTGCAAAAAATGTCATGAACTCGTTACAAAATTCGATTTTTTTCAGCACTCGTCGTAATTATCCAACTCAGCAAGCCTCGTTACGACTCATGTTGAAAAAACTTCTTTTTACAACTTTTTTTTGCCTAAATAGCTATTTTCATCGTTTGCCATACTTGAGAGCAAACCATTTCAAACCAAAACTGACCCCACAGTACCCTACGCGTTGCGGAAAAGAAGCCAGAAACGAGACTCACTGTACCGAGACTCTGCTTTCACTACATGTTAAGTTAATCACTGGGTAGTCTGGAAAGCCAGGGAGAACATGTTGAAAATAATTGCATTAATAAGTTTGACTTGTACGCATGTGTGAGTACTGTTGTTTGCATCGCGCGATTGTGAACAAGTTAAGAAGTTTTTTTCTCGCTCTCAAGATTTGCTTTCAACCTGAAAGGATCTGTGTGGGTTCTAAGTTAGTTTCTTTGACAGGAGAATGAGCTTATCATACATCAATGCCGACGTTTTTCCATTCCAAGATTCGTGCACTCTAGCGAATCTAACGGAATAAACTCAGCAATGGATCATAGGAGTAAATAATCACCCAAACGAATGCATTCAAGTGGTGCAATTTTTATGTGAAATTTCCTTCATACTTTCAAGGCAAACAGCTCATGCTTGTGTGTTGGCAGAAAGGCACCACAAATGAAGAGTGCTCACTCCTTGCAGTGATTTCTATTTGTTCAACATCGTACTAGAAAAGTCGTGACAAATTGTATAACTCAATTACTTAAGAAGTCAGAAATTCTTTTCAGCTAGGAAGAATATCGGAGGAAGGCGAGTAAATTAATGTTGACTGTGGAAGAAAGTAACTATCCCTTAGGAACACACGAAAACCAGAGACGATCCAGCCTATGACTGAAAGTGTCTCTAATAAAGCAAATCAATCAATCATCAAACAAAAGCAACACGTTTTACCTCACAACAGCATTTAAATTAACATTGATCAAACTCGTATCCAAAATTATATTATTTTCACTACAAAAATTAGGTCATCCATCCGATGCAGAGCCGTTTCCAGGCACACAAAAGTCATTTCCTCGATTGCATTTTAAGTACTGTGACTAGCCATTAAAATAACACAATAATCCATAACTCAAATCTGGCACCCGGCAGCCTAAAAATGGAAGCAATTGACTCAAACGCTTCCCCGCGAAATGACTCTTAATAATGTCGACTTTTCGGGAATCACTGCCTCCAGTGCCCAAAGCGAGTCCAAATCGATTCAATCGAGCCGGTCGGTAATAACTTTAATGACCCACCATTTAAAATTTGATTCAGCTTATCGTGCAATAAAAGCCTCCCACCCTCCCGAAAACTTGCCTAGCTACAGTTTCCTAAAATATCATAATAGGAGGCAAAAGTCGATTTACCCAACGGCTCCCGCTACTGAGAGCTAACAAGCTCTGTGCCGCACACACCAGGATCTGCTTGCATTGCAAGTGCAATCAGCGAATATAACATGCGTATACCAACCTTCCATACTTCTCTTTTGCCATCCCCGACTGAAAGCTCAAAATAGTGCAATTTATTCGCCCATGTATTATAGTCATAAACAATAGCATTGCGGCCCCACCACCCAACGGCTAGCGACGACCTCTTATAATGCGAATTGAATAGAAAACGAAACAGGTTATGGTAATAACAGTCGAACAGCATACGATGTGATTCGTTTGATGGGTATGTAGCATGACGGGTACCCAGTTCTCAACCTCAACGCACATTTTCACTGAATATACGAAACCAACATCGTCAACATCATGTAGCTGCTTACCTACACGGTAAGAACACAGTACTCAACGCCCAATTAGCTTTTTCTTACTTTTGACTAGTTTGTCTAGTTTTCACCTTATAAATGAAAATTACTTTGACTCGCTATACCTACTTTTGGCTTCCTGCACTGTAGTGCCGAGATGAGTGAAAAGAACATACTTTTGGGTATTTTTTCTTACCGTGTACAGTACCACAGAGGGATCTACGTGATCTACGCGAATTTGACTGGTATGTTGCTGTTCAAGAGATGTTTAAAATCCATGTTAAGGAGAGGAGGTCTGGCAATGTAAAAGAGGTCGTATCTTTCATTCGCTCTACTTTATAGGAAACAGCGACGCCACAACAATCGCGGTTGGATAAGAACAGTGTTAGAGAATTAATACGGCGACCAATTAACTTGTTTTCGTTAACCAAATAAAACAACTAACATATTGTATTATTGTTATTATAGTGACAACTCATTTTAGGAAATTCACGACTTGACTAGGGATGAAATTTGAACTCATGACGATTAGCGTTAGTAATAATTAAAATTCAATGAATCTGCACCATTAGACAACGGTTATGGATTGATTTGTTGAGTTCGTTTCCATTGAAAAAAAAAGTTGAGGGTTGCGTCCCAAGCACGACCACATTATTTACGTAGGACTACGATATTTTTTTTGTGTCAATTTATTATTAAATTGACAAAAAAAAATATCGATTAAAATTTGATTTGTAAATTTCATTCTAAAATAAACAAACATTATATTCAAAGTTTTGAAATTAGGCGGCATTCAATATACGGGTCATTCCGCGCCAAGTGTACACAGCACATGCAATTGACCTCTTCCGATTTGGACCAAATTTGAAGGGAATGTTCATTTAAGTTCAAATTCTAAAAATCCAAAGTTGTATGCTAATCGGAGCACCCCTCGATCAAGGGGCGCATTTTCCATTTTCCAATATTATTTGAAGAAAAATTGATTGCATTACCAAGAATATTTTTTAATACAGTGTTGCCAAACTTAAATATCATTTAGCGGCTAAAAACTTTAGACGTAATTTTTTTTTTGAGTTTATTCAGCTAATTATTCGATTTGATTTCAGCATCGTGTCCCTCAACATTTTTACATAAGATAGACTATCTAAGTTCAACGCATAATACCTGCGATATAACATTTTCGAAAAGAACTAAAGGTGTTTTTTTTTTTTTTTGACGTATTTTCAGTGCACAACGGACGTAAATCTCAAGTTTTTGGTACAGGATCTCCAAAATAACTATTTATAGTGAGCTATAAAACAAAACAAAAATTTGAAATATAAGACCAAACTGTAATTTGCGCATGTTTTGCATACGAACCTAAATTTTGAGTTCAAATAGATGTTCTTGAAGATGTCATCTATTAACGTATGCAACATGACATTTTTGATTTTTTTTTTTTTCATATTGTAGGCGTCTATTTTTTAAGCATCTTTGGCACATCTGTCTAGTTCATTGGAAGTTTGCAAATACCGGGTGGAAATTTGTGTGTTCTATTGGAATATTCTTAAAAAGAAAGGTTACCGTAAATAAGCGGCTTCGTTAACAGTTCGCTTCTCGTCAGTGGGACCTTTTCAAGCTTCGTTCGGGTGCTACAGGACGATTTATCGGGACGAGAATGCTGATGAACCAAGTGAAGTTAATGTTTTATTAGGGTTTTATAATAATATATACTATCAAACTGACTGTACATTAGAGTGATGCAAGATTTGAAATTTTCGCCTCACAGTACTTAAACGATTCCAAATCGGATCCTGACTAACCTCTCAAAATTTGAACCCATTTGGTGAGAAACTGAGATGGCACAAAACATTTAAAGTTTGTATGGGAATTACTATGGTAAAACCAAGATTTTTGTTCATGTCTATCTAATAATTCACCATATCGGTCTGCTTCAAAAACTTTCATATGTACTTGTAGGAAATTTTCCCAGCTACAACTTTGCTCAAGACCACTTTTTGATTAAATGCAAGCAGTGATGGAAAAGTTCATCAAAGTTCCCTATGACTCGCGAACTTTTCCCTTGGTGAACTTCGTGAAATATCGCGAACTTTTCCAACACTGAATGCAAGGATCGAAAGTTATCAATGGTTCAATGCGCTGATGTCTTATGATCATGCTCAATCAACTGCTCAGCAGTCAACATTGGTGTTTCTGGGGCGTTGAATAGGACACAAAAATCATGGCTACTATGTCTCACTGCAAAATACAGTGTTGCCTACAGAGCAGCTGCTTGATCATGTCATAAGATTACCAATCTTTTAAATAATCAATATTTTTTTACAGTCTCGTAGAAACGATCTTGAATGGCTATCAAACTGTTTCGCAGTTTGTTTTGTGGAAAAAGACTAGAAGGCAATGAACAAAAAGTTGAGATTTCCCATATTAATTTAAATGTAAACTTCTAATGGCTTGTAGGAAGTCTGTTTCTAACCAAATGAGTTGTTACTTTGGGAGGCTAATCAGGACCCGATTTGAAACCACTGTGGAGCGAAAAAGTCAAATTTTGCATCAGTCTACTGTACATGGACATAATTTCCGATCGGAAAATTTTTCGACTCCCAGTCTCCTAGCAATTGAAATGATATGTTTTTATGCTTTTTAATTTCTGGTTCTTATTTCTTGTAGTTAGGCATGTAGGAGATCTGGTGGATAGCTCAGACGATTACGAAAACGCGGATAGTTTCCAGTGTTAACTTCAAAGTCCCAATCAAACATTGGACAGTCTAAATTTATCACCGATTCGGAAATATAATGTGGTTCGTGCTGAAAAGTACCCTACACACTTAGAAATAACTACTTTTACACGAGGCGTAGTTCATATTGGACGTAAATTATAGAACGTAAACAAAAATTTCATGTAAAATTAAGTGTTCTCAAACCGAAACATCAGCTAGTCGACGAAGAGAACGTTTAATTGAATTGATTTTCACGTTTCTTTCAACTGATTCTTGTGTCAAAAGACCCGCTTACATGTGTCGGTCTCAGGGAACCGAAATTTACATGACTTTTTAGTAGTGTGTACTGATAAACTCACTCGTGCCTCAGGGGCGCTGAAAACAGCTTTCGATGCGGTTGTTAACCAGAAATACCTTGATACTGATTCAAATGATGCTACGTATGAGGAAGCTGGGAAGGAAAAGATAGCCCAACTGAAGGACAAATTCAATGCGTGTGGAAATTCAGCTGAAAAAATTCGGATTTTGTCAGTATTGCCAAAACCATGGAGTATTCGTAAGATCCAGGGTGAGCATCAGTACTTCCTAATACTAAGTTTTATGTTATTTTCACATGTTCATTTGAATTTGTTTATCCACAGAAGAATTCAAATGCTCTTTTCGCTTATTGAAGAACATGAAAAAATGCATTAAAGTGAACGGTATTATGTGTTCTCCTAACCCCAAAAAGGGGAATCCCTTTTCTCAAGAGGTTGTGCAGAAAGTGAAAGATTTCTTTTGCGAGGCAGGCGTTAGCAAGGAGTTGGCAGGGAAAAAAGAGTACAAAAGCGTGCGTGAGGGAGATAAACGAGTCTTTTTTTTATAATTACTTTATTTGTACAGGCTCAATCGAATAAACTTTACAGAGCCGAGTTATCCTTTGCGTTATACATTATTACTGTCTTAAATTTAAAGTTAAAGGAACTGGACCGAGTACTCGCGGTTGTCTCGAGGCTAGTGGAGATTTACAATTTTTTGGATGGGAAAAGGGAAGAAGGAGGTTTGAAATGTGGTTTACGATACAACTATTTAATTAATCCTAAAGCATGAAATTATTTCTATTCATCTTGAAAACAAACATTGAAAAAAAAACCCACACGTACAAAATACAAACTAAACACAAGGTTAATCAAACTTACAATCTAAGGTTAATATCCTTAAAGTAAACATATATGAGTTTCATAAATTCCAGATCGCGTCTAGCCAAAATATCCCGAAATGGAACATTAGGTTGTCTACCTCGAGCCCGAAGGGAATCATAAAAATGTGATCTGACTCCACGATACTCCGCACAAGACCAAAGGAACAAATAAACGAGTCTTAAAACAGAAGCGTTTGGTTCTTGCAAACCTGGGTGAGATATACGCTCTATTTCAGGAAAAATTTCACAAAATTTGCCAAATATCGGCCCCCAGAGTGCGTTCTGGCTGGAGCAGCAGGCACGCATACAGTATGCGAGTGTGCTATTCACGAAAATTTTCGACTTAAGTTTACAGGAGCAAAGTTTGACCAAATCGAAGTTGATGGAGCTAAATTATTCACTTCATGCAGAGATTTGTTGAAACGCAACATGTGCAATCCCCCAAAAGAGTCGTGTGGAGATATGGATCCAATTCGTGTTATTATTTGGCCATTCCTGGATGACAGTAGCATTGATGAGGTCACGTACAAACAATGGACACAGCAAGAACGATGTGCTTTGGAGAGTTTAATATCAGATGTTGAACCGTTTGTAGACTGTCTTATTGACGCAATCCCAGCAGTTCGAAAGCACGACTATATTGCTGCGAAACAATCCGAGTTTTTCAAATTCACTCGTGATAACTTACGTGAAGGTGAAGTCGTTGTAGTGGCTGATTTCTCTGAAAAGTATTCTTTTATTTTTCAAGATAGTGTACAAGAAGTTTATTATAATAATTTGCAAGCAACCGTTCACCCTTTTGCTGCCTACACCGTACACGAGAATAAAGTTGTACCATTGAAATGCGTCATAATTTCCGATACACTACAGCACAAGACAACAACATTTAATGCTTTCCAGCGCCATTTCATAGAGTATCTAAAATCCGAGGTACCACAGTTGTCCAAAATCTCGTGCTTCTCTGATGGTGCGGTATGGCAATATAAAAACCGATTTAATATTATAAACCTGGTTTTCCACGAAAGCGAATTTGGGGTGCCCGCTGAGTGGCAATACTTTGCTACGGTACATGGCAAAGGACCAAGCGATGGATTGGGAAGAACTTTGAAGAGATTGGCAACGAGAACTAAGTAACAAGGGGCCACTATTCAGACGCCAAAGGAGCTTTATGACTGGGCAATGAAGAATTGCAATCTAAACGTTAGATTTGTGTCATCTGAAATCTGTTCCGAAGAAAAACTAATACTGTCACACCGTTTGCATCAGCTGCATCTATACCCGGTATTTGTTCAATGCATGCAGCAACTCTTTCTGGTATTAATACCATTATTGTGAAAACTGTTTCTGGTGCCACAACTGGTTCAGCTTTTAAAGTTGTGGCAACGAAACGTGCAAAGCAAGTGGATTCAAATAAAAATGAGAAGAAATCATCACGAAGTGCTAGCCTAAAGAAGAAAACTAAGTAAATTTTAATTTCTGTATTACATTATTATAATAAAATGTAAGAAACAAATCGAACAGTGTTTGATACAGTATTTTATGTATTGGAAAGACTTAATTTATGATTGGGCATGAGGGATCAATAAAAAGATGCAAAGTAGATGTTGTTAACACTGTATAAAACTATTCTTGAATCCTGATGAATGTGGGCGTCTTAGTGGAATACCTGTATAATGAGAGAGAGAAGGATTAGTATTTTCCATTTAATTCCACTACTTTATTTGCTTATCCTTGACAGATACGCGTATTTCGTCTACAATGTGCAGACTTCTTCAGTGTCTTGTACTCGAGTATTAGTACAAGACACTGAAGAAGTCTGCACATTGTAGACGAAATACGCGTATCTGTCAAGGATAAGCAAATAAAGTAGTGGAATTAAATGGAAAATACTAATCCTTCTCTCTCTCATTAAACTATTCTTGGTTTTATAACGCATATTTTTTTCATAAATTATTATTTAACACAGTAAGTCATATGAATATATGGAAAAGCTTCAAGGGTTCTTCGCTGAGAATCTATTGTCTCTAAATTTGTCGAAAATGAAGTATGTAATATGCCACTCACCACGCCTGAGAGTTCCATCGCACTCCGATGTTATAGTTTGTTCAACAAAAATAGACGAAGTAGAATATTTTAATCATCTTGGTCTGAACTTCGACGCCACGTTGACATGGAATCAACACATCGCATAATTACGAAAATGTATAAGCTCTACATGTGGCCTTTTGTGGGCGATCTCACAGTTTCTGCCGTTGAAAGCCATGACAACTATGTACCACGCTTTTGTCCAATCTAAGCTCCAATATCTGGTGTCTATTTCGGCTGCTGCTACTAAGACACGGTTAAAGCTATTGCAAGCTACGCAAAACAGGTACCTTAAGGTTGTGTACCAAAAAATTCGTCTGTATTCTACCGTGGATTTGTACAAGAATGCAACTGCTTCACTCATAGCAGCACTACGTGAAATACAGTGTCTGTGTTGCACAACCCGCGGGCCCATCATAATCAAACCCTCCCTCAACCGTTGCATAGGTATCAGCTTAGAAATCCTACAACATTTTTTTTTATTTGTTTTCCGTCGATCTTGTTTTCCGTGCTGAGCACCAATGCTACCGACGCCAGCGAGGCAGCTCTTACACCTGGACCCTACCTATCGATCCATCAACTCATGAACCGGGGACCAACGGCTTTACTTCCCTTCCGAAGGAAGGCGAGATCAGAGATGTTATGCCTCAGAACATCCCGGCGGCGCCGACTGGGATTGTACCCAGGCCTGCTCGGGTGAGAGGTTATCACGCTTACCATTACACCAACGGCGCCACTATCCAGCAACATTTGTCATTAGTCGTCCAAATACGGAAATGGGCCAGAAATCTGTAGCTCGTTGTAGTAAAACATGCTTCACCTCTCTGTCACCGGACCTGAAATCAGAACGCATTAGTAGTAAATTCGAAGATCAAATAAAGTTACGAGTATGGCGCAGGATATCGGAGTACATACTTTAGCATCCTGGCATGTTTTATCACTCTTGCAATTATCACCTAGCTTAACGGTCTACGCTATCTGGCTTGTAAACTAGCATCGGTCTGGTAGAAATACCAGCTATTTCGCTAGGTAACAAATACTGGTATATGTCTGGCCGAAGCCAGAGATACTACGCCCCTAATGAACTTCCACGATTTTCGCACCGCTCCACATGGTTCTGGATCCATGCTCTCCGGCTCCAAAACAAGCTACAAGAAATCACCACATCTACGGTCCCACTTCTGTCATCATCATTGAACAGCGTTCAGGCTCCGACTACATTCTTCGACATTCGTACGGCTCTATGTACATCGGATTCTCTCTGGCTCCGAAACAAACTACAAGGTCTGATAGAAATACTAGTTATTTTGTCAGGTAATGGATATGTACTGGTATACACACTTAGTTTTTTTCTAAAGAGCTCGGCTGTGCAAATCTCGGTACTCGGCCTAATGAACTTCTACGTTTATCGAGCTTCCATCTGCACTGTTCAGCAAAGCAACTGCTCCACATGGTTTTGGATCCATCAAGCTGAACATTATATTAGGTCCTAAGTAACATTGATCGATTCTCTTCGTCGACTTTCTCTTTCGTTAAACATTATGGTACCGTTTTAATAAGTCTTTGCCGTCTTTTTTTTTTTGCTGATGTATGCCATGAAAGTTGCAAATCATATACTCACAAATAAATACGTTACAAGCCAATATGCTACATTCATGTAATCTCCATTTCACAAGTAACGACGGAAGTCCCTAAACAGAAGATGAATTGAAAGTTAAAGACAAAAGCAAAGTTCCAGTTGGGACGTAACAACTATGAGCAACAACTAGCTAAACTGTGCGTACACCAGCCAATAGGTCTTGTACACAGGGCTCTGCATTTTCAGAACAGAGAAAAGATAATGAACTTTCCGCAGAATCGCTTCATTTCGAGCAATATCATTTTCGTGTAAATCAAATCGAGTCATTTTTAACATTCCTCATGTTAAACATGACTTGACTATCGCTTGTTTCTTTCGTCAAGTCCATCAGTTCATTTCATTTGAAACAAAGACTTGTTTCAATTGACGCAATGAATGACTCAAAAACGGCTTCCTTCGTTTTTTCCACTTTCACTTCAATTCGGATGTCATTCGACCTTGACATTGATCCCGTATCCAGATTCACATGCGCTTATATCACAAACGAAGTGACAGATAAAACTGGCGAAGAAATCAATTAAAACAAAGTGGTTCGCTGTAATAGAGTTTTTTTAGAAGCTTGTGCCATCAGCCACCAGATGGACTAGTATTTTTATTTTTATTTGAACAAAGTTGACTTTGTGTGCAATGATATTTGACAGTGTGCAAAGAGTGTATCATTTCGCCATTTTTTATGCACTTCAGTTTTGAGCAGAGTGAAAGAGATAGAACCAAAACATTCTAGTACATTTAGTGAAAATGCTAGTACAATCCAGTAGTAGTGTTGCCATGAGGTACACACTTAGTTTTTTCTACCGAGCTCGGCTGTGCAAATCTCGGCAATAAAAGTTTTACTGAGATTCAGCTAAACACTATCCGAGAGTCAGCAATCAAATGTCACTTTTGCTGAGATCTCAGTGAACATTTTTGTGTCGAGATTTGCACAGCCGAGCTCGGTAGAAAAAACTATGTGTGTACACTGAAAAATTGCAATAGCACCAACGTTTTCGAGCCACTCCGTCTGTCACTTCGTTTGAGCTTATATGAACCGAGTGAACAATCAACCCTGCCCTTTGGTTCAGTGAGGGTTAGGGCGCGTTCTGCCAGGTTGGTCGAGGCGGATTTCATGTGTGAGTAAGTGATGTGCAATTCACTTTAAAAGGTGCGTTTCATATTTCATCACATGTAGTTCCAAAGAGCCTGCACGCCTGAAGCCTGAAAATTGATCGAAAGAGGTTCTGTTGATGTTGAAGAGGATCAGCTCGAAGAGAAGATAGTATGACCAACAATCAATACGATTCTAACGATTTTAAATTGGCTCACTACTTGACTAGCCTATTGGTCCCAAGCAAACGATTAACGTACCCCATTCTAGTCGAAATTCTAGTACTACGCAATGTTTGTTTTGATTCGCTATGAAAGTTTGACAGATAAAATGAGGGGTTATTGGTTTTTCCTATGTTTCGAGGGGTGAATCGATTAGCTTGGGACCGAAGAGAGTACCAGAGCTGAGCCAAAAAGTTGAGCACGTTATTTCGGGACCTTCTAGTCTTAGAGTTATCTCTATGGTATGACTTTCAATTGAAAGAAATGGTGACAGCTTCATCGTCGCTTGACGATTTTCGATTGAAAGTGACTTTGTTGGGTCCTGTTTGTACATCTGAACAACTCAGCCAAAGGCAGCAAGTCACTTCGTACACTTGTGCCGCTTGGTGAAGAATTGTTCAACTAAATTGGCCACCATACAATAGGACTTATAAATCGCATCAACTTTGCCAAAAATAGCAACCATCTATCTAGTTGAACTCGTATACTCGCACCGGGTGGTGTGAGAATTCATAACTGAGTGTTAAGCAAATAATTAGAAAAAAATGGCATATTAGTGGCACCTGGAAGACTAATTCTAAATTAAACTGTTCGCCTTCCAATTCCAATAGGCCTAATCCATCTGAACAGTTTTGATGAAGACCGCAACCCAGTAATGGTAAATTCGGAATTTATTACTCATTAAGAATTATCCTTTCTGCCCTTGTACGAAATAAAGATAAATAATAACTATTTCAATAACTGGTTACCCTGGAGGTTCATTGAAAATTTCATTTAAAACCGTAAAAAGTGGTGTTACTCACTTAGTGTGAAAATTTTTCCACAAAAATCTGAGAAAAGGAGTAGGCTGTGCGTGTGATCGAACCTGACGTTTGTATTTTCCGTGGATTTTTAAAATCTATAATCGGTTGCTGATCTGGCCAATACCAGGCCCAAGAGACGATTTCTAGTTCCTCAGTCCCTATTATTTGCCGCTGAGAAGCTGTTCCGAAGCCAAGTAACGGGTGTTCAATAAAAAATGAGAATGATTTCAGTGCCGTCCAGGGCTCTTGTGAGAGCATCGCGACTAAGTTGCGTCGTACGGCTGACCAGGACCCCTTCTCCAATATTCATTGACGTTTTTTTGAAGAATAAACATTATGTTTTTAATAAAAAAAAACTGAATTCGTCGAAAAAAAAATTTACTAGCTATACTGCCGGTAATTGCAAATCAGTCCCATCTGCATTTTTATCAATTTTGAATTAGCATCATTATTCAGTTTGTCATTCTATGTTTTTTGAGATGTGCTATTGAAAAAATGTGGTTTGTTCAAGAAAAATGAAAAACAATACCAAGTCAAATTGTCCCACAGCGAAAAGTAGCCGCAAGTCAGTCCCATTAGAAAAAAAGTATACTAGAAATGTTAGATAACACATCGCATCATGAGATTTGTGTCAAGACAGATTTTGTCCACTTCCCCTAGGGTATCTGGAACATGTCCGGATGTGGCCAATATAGTTCTTACGACACTCAGTTTGACCGCCAATGGATATGTCTTTGAATTATCATGTGATTTGATGCATCGCTTGATGGATTTTAATTGAAAAGGATTTACCACTTCCCCGGGGATACCCGGAACATGTCCGGGTGTGGCCAACATGGTGCTGGTCACTCATCATGACTCTTATTGATCTTATTCTTGAATTCTAATGTGAATTGATTTATCGCATGGTGGGTTTGGCACGTTTGGCTCTGGTCTGATGAAGACCCATACTCACCGGAATATGTGCCGGCCATTGCTCTGGAACCAGCGGAACAAATCCAGAAACATTCAATAACGTTCTATGGGATCATGTTATCTTTCTACTGTTCAATACTGTGCTAAACTAATACAGCATCGTTATGGAATTGTGACTGACTTCCGGTTATTTTTCTCATTGACGTTAAACGTAATCGCAAGTCAGTCCCACTCAGATTTTGGCCATAACATAAAAATTTCACGATATTTTTCCAATATTTTTGGGTAAACATAGATGCATTCTATCACAATGTACGTTTATTTTTAAATTTATCCCTCCAAAATAAGTGTCAAATCAGAAAACTTGAAAAATCATTGAACACCGTTTTCTCATTTCCAGTTTTTTACAGGTGAGACTGACTTGCGATTATGGGCAGTATATGACTGAAAAAAATCTCATTTTTTATTGAACACCCGTTAGAGCCTCCACGAGGCGTCCCATAATTCGTCCCATCATTAGTTCCATCATTCGTTGAGTCGCAGCGTTGAACCTGACTGTTGGCCACGGGGGGGGAGGTGTCTTGCCGGTGCACATCAAAAATGGACTACATACATCCGAACATTTGTTTATATCAAATCGACGGAAGACATTCCGCGCAACTACCATAAGCCGGACTGGTTCATGTTGATCTTCGTCAAGCTTCATCTGTATCAACACATTTCAAGCAGCCTTCAGGTTCAATTGGCTAAACTTGGTGAGTTCGTTCCATTTTGTAAATTTTTATCTTTTCAAACCAGTAACGTTCGGAGATCACCTTTTTGTGGTGCGTTACTGGTATAAGATCAGAATCACAGTTTATCAGATCTTCTCTTTTCAGAAAGCGAGTAACGGCGCTATATCCATAAGTCATAAAAGGCTAGGACAATAGTTAGTGCTCATGCCCCAACCGCCAGAAGAAAAAGGAGCGTCACTTAACCTTTCTTTGATGCTTCAAAAGAGCAACCAATCATATAATTATCAAAATCAGAACGGACGGTACGAGATGTCCACCTTTCATCATTTTATTGAATTCTGAAGCATCGTGTTTAAATCTTCGATTTAAACAGGCCCGATGTTTTCTGAATCAGCTTGCCCCTTAAATGCTGCACAGTAGGCCTGGTAGTGTTGATATGTGTAACGCATATTCGATGTGAAACATATATCAAATAGACAAGAAAAATTATGTAGGTATATATAACTCATTTTCCAGGATGCTTTCAAGAACTGGCTGTGTTGGTCTTAGATTAGATTAGATTAGAAAATTTTCCTCAACAATCTGGTTGAATATAACGATAGTCGAGAAAACAATTACCCAGTCATAAACATTTTATAACCTCTCAATTAGCACGTGATTGGTTGATTGCGAACAATACTGGAATATTGCAGCATTGTATGGTCTCCATTTTCAATCACGCACGAAGAAAGATTAGAATCAGTACAAAAACAATTTCTATTATACGCTCTTCGTAAATTAGGTTGGACTTCATTTCCTCTTCCATCATATGAAGTACGCTGCATGCTTATAAACATACAAACATTAAAAGAGCGTCGTGAATATGCAATGGTTTCATTTGTAAATGATATCATTTCGCAGCGAATTGACTCAACAGAACTTTTATCAAAATTAAATTTCCATGCACCCACTCGGCAACTCCGAAATCGAAATTTATTTGCCATAAAACATCATCGCACAAATTATGCAAAATATGGGCCATTAAACCGCATGATGGCCTCTTACAATAAACACTGCGAAACCATTGACTTTACAATGTCTCGGCATAAACTAAAGCAATATTTTTATTCCATAAGAAATAACAACTCATAAAAGAAAAGACAAGAAAGCTGACACTACTTTTTTTATATAAATATATATTTAAGAAAACAAAACTGTATTAGTTGTACTAATCTACGTTGGTTGACGAAATAAATAAATAAATAAATAAATAAAAAGTTTGATCAATTGTCCATAGTTTATTAATGATACTTTTCTATAATCTTTGTATCAATCAAATCTTACATCAAATCTGAAACAAATTGTGTGAAAAGAATTGAAATCCATCAATAAATGGCCAAGTTATAAGCGTTTAAGACCTGACACTATTTCGTCACAATTTTTTTTACATTTGTATCTCACAAAGACGTAGTTCTACGTCAAAACCTTTGTGTAGTGTATCAGGAACAGTTGTTCTGGCACACTTTAAATCAGGCCCTCATTCTTAAAAAAAAATGCAATAGTTGCTGTAATTCCAGAAATTTAATAAAAAATAGTATATTAATCCTAGCATGTTAAAATTACATGCCCGATTTTCAGCAACAGTTCAAAGAGATTTTTTTAATTATTTTGATATTTTTTTAGAGATGAACAACTTAGTGATTTAATGAGAAACATGTAATTTTTGGCTGCTATAGCATATTGATATCAGAAACCGTTACCGACATCCGCAAACATGATTCCAAGTTTTCATCAGACAAAGATGAACGAGAAAAGAACAACCCGCGGGCCAGATGCAAAGACTTTTTCTAAGCCCGTTGCGGGCCGCACAAAATGAGGCCGCGGACCGAACATTGGTCAGGCCTGCTTTAGATGAATGGACCTCGTTGATCGTATGTTCGCGATATGTAGCTGTGTTATTGAACTATTTATATTGAAAACCATGATCCTTTGTATGCCACATAGTTTCCTATAATGCGTTCACTACAAAAAAAGTTTTAACACGAGCATTTTACTAGGATTGCTCAGATTTCTTGCGTTTTAGGCCGGTCAAGTAATGGATAATGATCTTTAGACTGATGCAAAATATGAAAATTCGGAGATGAACCAGCTTGCGGCTGAAAATCTCCTAAATAGAGATAATAATAATAATAATTTGAAAATTTTGCTTCACCATTTCACTCTGCATTAATAAATCAAGCTGAAAATTGCATTAGGTCTTAAGTAACATTGACAGATTCTCTCCGTCGACTTTTTCTTTATATCCCCACGGCCATGTAAAGACATTCCCAGGTATTTTCAGTACACTGATCGATAAAAGAAGCGTCTCTCTGTAATTTAATACGACAAACACAACAAGAAATAGAATAGAGCACAAAAATCATGGCTTCTACGTCACACTGCAGAATACAGTGTTGCCCGCAATTCAGCTGCTTGATCATGCCATAAGATTAACAATCTGTTATATAATCAATAACTATATAATTTGACGTTTGGCAAAGTTGCAAAGTTGTGGCTGAGAAAATTTACCATAAGAGTAGCTGTCGAACTATTTAACAGAACGCTATAGAAAGAGGCTAGAAGAGAATGAGCTAACAGTTTTGTTTTCCCATAGTTATTTCAATATAAACTTGTAATGGTTTGTGCCACGTCAGTTTCTTACCAAATGAGTTTTAATTTTGGGAGACTAATCAGGACACTACTTGGAACGGTTTGAGCACTTTGGAGTGCCAATTTCAAATTTTGATGCACTGTACATTTATTATTATTATTGTTGATTCCATTTCGTTACCCGGTGGAATAATCTCGATCCCACGTGAACTGTGGTTCATTTCGAAAGTGTGATTAGTTAGGCATTAGCTTTAAATTTGAAATGTGATGCATTTTGAGATGTTATTGTTGGTGCAAATAGGAGAGCATCGATTTGCGTAAAGTTTTGTTTATACAACAATCTCTGTGAATATGAACAAGGTTAATTTGTCATGTGCTGAGTACCGTGGAGTCAGATCCGAGTTGTACGACTCCCTTCGGGCTCGGGATATTTTGGCTAGACGCGATCTGGACTTTATGCAACTGATATATGTTTTCTTGAAGAATATTAACCTTAGATTGTTAAGGGGAGAGTACACTTTGATTTTTCAAAAAAAAAATGCATTTTTTTTGGCTTAAAATGTTCCTTGGGATGTATACTTCAATTTAGAAAAGACTCCAAGTCCGCCAGAATATTCCTTACCGCTTTACGAAGCGATTTTCTAAAACATGTACCGGCGCGCTGAGAGAGCATTTTATCTTTAAACGCGTTTATCTCGAAACGGGGTTTTTCAAACTGGCGTGGGAAATAACTCTAACCAGTTATCATTAAATTTGGATATCGCCTAGGTTTTCTTGTTCAGAATTAAATTCTGCTTAGAAATACGTATCCGCATTTTCGATTTTGTCAAAAATGGATTCACGATTATGTAAGCATTTTTAGGGTGAAAAAATGGACTTTTTTATTCCTAAGGCCACAACTTTTGAAAAATTTAATTTAAAAAAAATCAGAATACGTATTTCTAACCCAAATATCATTACTAATCAGGATTTTTGTTCGATTTATGTTCCAGGATCACATGGAAAGGAGTATTTTCCCACGCCGTTTTCCGACTTCCGCGCGAGGAGGCCGCGCGACCTGGTGCACCGGCCACGGGGAGACGCCAATCGAGTTCAAAAAAATACAAATGGTAGTTCGAAGGATGACTAATAAATGGGTTGTAACATATTTGCCCTCCCTGAGTGTTTTATTGCTTAAGAAAGTTAACGAAAATGCCTTACTTTTTGGACGTTCAAAGTGTACTACCCCCTTAATATTACCCAGTTAACTAAACTTGTGTTTAGTTTGTATTCTGTGTATGTGTATGTGTGAATCATAAATCATATTCCAAATCTCCTTTTCCCCATCCATACAATTGTCATCCACTAGCATCGAGAAGACCGCGAGTAATCGATTCAAATCCTTAAATGTTAGATTTAAGACATTAATAATGTATAACGCAAATGATAACTTGGCTCCGCAAAGTTTATTCGATTGAGCCTGTATAAATAAAGTAATCAACAAAAAAAAGTTTTGTTTACAAAAGTTTATATGCCTTTTTTCAAATGTTACGCGAGAGTTTAGATTTCAATGAACATTTCATTCGAAACAGGTTCGGTTAATTTCCGTGAAGCTGCCTATTCTTACCATGCATCTCCATCGAAGTCGTGAAGTTTCGGCCTTGCCATTTGGGAACTTCATCTTCTGTTTCAGGCCGTTTATGAAACAGTAGTTAAAAAATTCCCGTTCCAAAAAGGACAAACGTTAATGTTTATCAACTTAGTGAAAAAAAAAACCTATTTACAAATGAGCGCTTTGTGTTACAAACTGTGTATGTCAAACAGGCACGTGCGAACAAAACCAAAACATTTCCAAGAACTTTCAAACATCTAGCCCCCCCCCTTCTCGTCGATGTCGACGGGTCGTAAATGTGTATACCCTAATGAAACTGTTGTTGTTATTGATGCTAACCAGGCACCGCATCGCCTTCGTTGCATAATCATGCTTTTACTGCTCTCGCTTGCACTTCGACAATGTATCACATAATTGCAAAACGACGACAGCAACCGACGACGTGCTGCTGCTGCAGCTGATCCAACAACACCATAGCTACGGACTCCCATATCCCCGGTACAATCCATCAACAAGATTGAACTGGGGATACACATATCGCCTCTCGTCTAGGAGCCCTATAGTCGTGTGTGAACAATATCGAACGAACCGGAATGCACCCAACTGGATTGTTAGCATCGGTGGTGGCGTGCATAGATTGCCACCAAGAGCGTGGAGGTGCCATTTGCACTTATTCAGTGCACATTTTATGATGATTCGAAATCGCATTCTATGCTGTCCGTTCCAATTTTCCGATCGCCGATGCAACAAACTTCCATGGAAGCAAGCAAGTAATAGGTACCTATTCTCTATTTGTGATAAAATTGATGAACAGTTCTGTGGAATTGTTTTTGATTTCATTTCAGTTGCGACCAGCGACATTTGAATAAGTTATTGTTAGCAGGAAAAGGAGTTCATTTCAGTTGCTACAATCTGTTGAAATCATTGAAATCAAACAATTATACTTTCCCTCCCATCCTTATAGTATAGTAAAAGTTGTTGGAACAAATATACGCTACAAGCAATTGTCAGAACAGTAGTGTTTTTGTCGCCACTATTCTGGATCAGCAGGTTTGAAGCTTTTCTCCATGTCTATAAGCTTGGGAAATGATGCGAACCGAATTGAATGTTATTAGAACAGCACAGTACCGGGTAGTAAAATGGCGGTGATTTCAAACGAAGAGTTCAGTTGAGAGTTGATCTGCAGCTGAATTCCGGGCATATATTTCATCGAAGAGAAAGAAATGTCTCCATCCTACCTAAGATGTAGATATCGTTTTATCTTCGATGACATGTATGCCCGGAATTCATCTGCTGGTCCCCATACATTCGAAGGCCAAAGCCGCCATTTGCCGCATTTGTTTTCGTTCACTGTAGTTGTCGGTTCTTAATATTGCGTTGATCGCGAGTTGATTCGGCCGGCGATGCATCTTCCAGACTGTGTACTGGTGAACTGAAGCCGTTGTGCCACGAGTGGTTGGTGATGGAAAGTGAACGCAGTCCTTTTTTCTCTGCTGAGATCCCTCTAGTTGAAGCAGCTCGATGTGCGGTATAAGAGGTGAGGAGAAGGGAAGCTGGTGGACTCTTTCGTTCTCGCGTCTTCTTATGCAGCAACAGACGTGACGTCACGTCTGCTGTTACATAAGAACACCGTCAGAATGAAAGAGTCCACTAGTTTCCTTTCTCCTCACCTCTTATAGCGCACATCGGAAGCAGCTAGAGTGTGTTTCGTGGTTGATGGGGGTTTACGCTGTTATGGGAGGAAGGAAAGGCGAGAGTGCTGTTTGAGGGAGTAGCGGCAGCATACCGTATGCGTGATAATGTTTGCACCGTCGTACAAATAAGGTTCCCGTTTCACCTGTACATACAATGCCTTGGTTTTCTTTGCATGCACGTAAGTAACTTATAGCTAGGCTGTGTATAAAAGAAAATGATTTCGACAGTGAGCATTCATAAGGGCGAATACGCGATGATCGATTCTCTTCATCGATTTTCTCTTTGCATTGCTACAGCTAAGCGAAACAATTTTCAAGAATTTGTTCAATGCAGAGTAGTAACAGGTTGTATTGGCTATCTAAAGCAACAGCAAACGCACCGAGAAACGTTAAATCTAGCGAGTTATTAACAAAAGAGAAGGTGGCCACAGGTCGTCCGAGGTCAGTTCGGGTTCCGAGGATTATCGCTGCTATCAAAAGGAACATTCGGGTGCATCCAGTGCGTTCAATAAGGAAAATGGCAAAGGAACACGGGATCAGTGACTTTACCGCACGGAAGATCGTAAAGGAAGATTGCGGGGCGAAGTCGAGGGCACGGAAAAACTCACATGATTACCAACCGCATCCGGGAGCTACGAGTCGAACGATGCAAGAAAATCTTGAACTTCCTTAAGCGAAAAAATCCGGTAAGCCTGTTCACCGACGAGAGCATGTTTACCGTCGATCCCGTATCAAATTCCAGAACCGACCGGTATATTAGTTCTCTTCCGGTAAAAGACGTGGCCGACGAGCACAAGAACGTGTATCTGACCAAGCATCCTGCTAGCGTTTTGGTGTTTGGATTGGTGGCTTCCGATGGCAAAAAAAAATGATCCCGGTGTTCATTCCAGAAGGCGACTAGGTCAACTCGGAGGTCCACATCGGGATGTTAAGTAAGTATGCTCTTCAGTGGATCAAAGAACAGTACGGTCCGAAGCCAAATGTTGTATTTCAACTAGATGGGGCTCCGTGCCACACCTCGAACCGCACTCAGAAGTGGTTGCAGGAACATCTTACGTTCTGGGCGAAGAATATGTGGCCGCCATCCAGCCCCGATCTTAATCCGCTGGATTACTCAATATGGCACGTCATGAAGGCCAAGGCCTGTTCTAAACGCCACCCGAGTACAGCAAGCTTCAGACAAACATTGACCCGTAACTGGAGAAAAATGGATCCAGACTACAGTATTAGAACCTGCCGTGCATTCCGGAAGCGTGTGGAGGCCGTAATTGCAGCAAGTGGAAACTCGATCGATGATTAACATAGTTAAAGACTCTGAGAAACATCCCCCTTTAAATAAATTTAAAAAAAAACTCGAAAACGAAATTTTTGAGCATTTTTTTTTTTTAATTTTGACAATGCTCAATGGTGCAAACATTATCACGCATACGGTATCTATGGGAGCTCTTCGAAATCTTCGTGATGTCATGAATTATTCTGCATCATATCAGGTGAGATCATTCCTTTATTTTTCTCTTAACTTTCATTGCTTTATTATATGAAACATTATATGCTGGGTACGGGACGGTCCAATAGGGCACTCGATTAAAGCGGAATGGATGGGGACAGTGGAAATGCCAACTCCCTGTGCTTAACATTTCGTGAAAAAAGGCGGGCTCTTCTTCCTACTTATTGAGACATCCTCATGTTAGATGGCCTGTGTTTTGACCGGTTGTATGATCCTGAAGCAGATTCTCATTTATCCCGAGGATACACGTGGGCGATGTTGCCCACAGATTCACCCAAACCGTTTTTGGCACTTCAAACAATGGCAGGTTGAGTACAATAAGAGGTTATTAAACATGATCAAGTCGAACTGCGAGGATAGTCCACAATCTACCGAATGTTTTCTAGCTACAATGAGTGATAGTTCCATATCATCATTCCATATCATCATCAACTCAGCTGCTGGTCTCCAAAACCTACACCGGATAAGCATCTTATATCTTCAACAGACATGATCGTATTACCATAGAGGTAACTCTAAGACCAGAAGGTCCCGAAGAAACGTGCTCAACTTTTTGGCTCAGCTCTGGTACTCTCTTCGGTCCCAAGCTAATCGATGCACCCCTCGACACATAGGAAAATCCACGGATTTCTCATTTTATCTAACAAACTTTCATAGCAAATCAAAACAAACATAGTGTATTACTAGAATTTTGACTAGAATGGGGTACGTTAATCGATTTGCTTGGGACCAATCGGCTAGTCAAGTAGTGAGCCAATTTAAAATCGTTAGTTTCCACCGGTTGATTGTATTACCAACCGGTGGAAACTAACGATTTTAAATTGGGACTAGCCAATTGGTCCCAAGCAATCGATTAACGTATCCTATTCTAGTCAAAATTCTAGTACTACACTATGTTTGTTTTGATTCGCTATGAAAGTTTGACAGATAAAATGAGGGGTTCGTGGATTTTCCTATGTTTCGAGGGGTGCATCAATTAGCTGAGACCGAAGATAGTACCAGAGCTGAGCTAAAAAGTTGAGCACGTTTCTTCGGGACTTTCTCGTCTTAGAGTTACCGCGATGGTATAACCATAGAGGTAACTCTAAGACCAGAAGGTCCCGAAGAATCGAACTCAACTTTTTGGCTCAGCTCTGGTACTATCTTCGGTCCCAAGCTAATCGATGCACCCCTCGAAACATAGGAAAATCCATGAACCCCTCATTTTATCTGTCAAACTTAGTCAAAGTAGTGAGCCAATTTAAAATCGTTAGTTTCGTATTGATTGTTGGTATTACCGTTGTACTCCTCTAATCTAGTACGTCGTTTGCGATACTGGATTAAAGTGGTACAACGATACTACAATCATGTCTGCAGAAGGTATAAGTTGCAGAAGGTATACTTATCTGCAGATGCATTGAATCAGCTTCGTCCTGTCCGAAAAACCATTAAATTTCCCTGAAGTTCTCTGGACTTGTGAAGTTTCCAAAATATTTATGATGTGTCCTTAAGTTCACTGGAGTTCACTGGACTTTCCTGAAATTACCGGGTTTTCAAATTTTAACAGACGTTAATGAAACTGTCTTAATCAAAAGTCTGCACTATTCTGAAGTTTCAGAACTTCTTAAATGTTCCTGCAGCCCGTGTGGATCTGCAATAAAAATCTGGAAGCATCCCTGAAGTTCCGGGAAAGTAGAAAAAACTGGCGAGAGAAGATGGAAAACTCATTCAAGCGAAGGCTACAGAACTTCCAAGGATAGTCGAAATAAGTTGTTCTACTTACGGTGTAAGGTGGAAGAAAATTTCAGGGGAAAGTTGGGAGTTAAATAATGTTTAAAGAGTATTTCCCGATTCCCTAGCAATTACAGGAAAGAGCCATCGACTGTTTCGTGATTAATGGCTCAAAAAATTTGAGAAATGCAGAAAGATACAAGTCTCTCAAAATAATTTCCTCCGAAATTCGAGCGCTGGCAGGCAACAATAATTTTGATTATTAAAAAAAAAACGGAATTAATCGGTATAAAATCAAAAAAATCGGTATTCTGAGGAATCTTACCTGTATATCGGTACCTAGTTCGAAAATTGGAATATCTGGCAACGCTGAGGAATTGTAATGCACGGCCCTTGAAATTGACTCAAAATTTAGTGATTTTTCACTCAAAATCGCAAAAACGTAGGTCACTCTTAAACGGAACCAAATTTTGTGCATTTAAATCAAAAATATTTATGTTCATTATATAAACATATGAGTAATTCGCATTAAATTTGAAACATGTTTGAAGCAAAAATATGTATTTTGGATTAAATTCAAAAGCATGTTTATTTCAACAAAATAGGATTTGGGTAAACGATTTTTTAGCGTGTCCTGCCTTGTTTACATTCGGCAGAAATTGACTCAAGCTATTCCTCGGAAAACGAGAAACCGACTAAATGGACGTGAAACCGAATAAAAGGATCCGGAAACCCATCTAGGTAAGTGTCCAAATGATGTTCCAGCTCGACAAAAAAGGCGCAACCCCACAAAATCAGCGTCACTCCATTGCTTCTGATGCCGATCTCCATAACACCCTTTCCCAAGACATCGAAAGAAAAACAACAATTCGAAATGGATGCTGAATCTATTCCGGATCCTCTCCCTTCTCCCGACACCAAACGTAGAAAGAGGACCAACGTCATATATATATCACAAAATTTCACCGATTACACTGAATTGGAACCTCCGAACACTCACCCCGACAAGCCTTTTGGAACCCGGACTAGAACACCACCATCCACCCCATCCATAGACCACCCTTTATCGACCCCGAAAATAGTGGGAATTTACATGTCCTGTCTGCAGACCTTTCTTCTATTTTTTTTTATTTATTTGTCGTCAATCAGTGTAGACCGTTTTATAATTTTACTTAAACGCTAGTTGATACAATTTTACTTCAAGTACTTGCATAACATTTATATTTTATTATTGATGCCTAGCTAACCTCGTGAAGAAAGTTTTTTTTAAGCGTACTTTTATTCATTGTTATGTCATTATATTCACAGTATGTATTATAGCAAGACATCATTCTATTCAGTGGGCGGTTTTTGGCATAGTTTGTTCTTTGATTGTTGATGCTAAAAAAATTTCTATTCCGGAGTGAGCGAGTGGGAGCATAAAAATTGATATTTTCCAAAATCTCTGGGCAACTCTTTGCGAAATCACATCGTTTATAAAAGCAATCATTGCGAACTCTCTTCGCTTTTTGAGCTCATCTAAATTAATTAGCATACAACGCGATTCATAAGATGGAAGTGGAAAACTCGTCCAACCCAACTTTCTTAGAGCAAACAACAAGAACTGCTTTTGAACTGATTCAATGCGGTTTACATGTGTATCATGATATGGAGCCCAAACTATGCTACAATCTTCGAGAAGAGGCCTCACATATGCTACGTAAAGTGTTTTGATTGTGTAGGGATCGTTGAAGTGCAAACTTAATCTTTTAATGAACCCAAGCATGTTGCTTGCTTTGTAGATAATGTTATTGTAGTGATCAGCAAAAGTTAACTTGGTGTCGAGGATAACACCTAAGTCTCTGACTTGATAGGATCTTTGGATTGTTTTCTGGCTAAGAGTAATTGTGTTGTGTATTACAGCGTGCTTTCTTGTGAACGATATACACTCAAAATAATCGTCACGTTAATGCTACGTGAAAACATACATAGATTTTTTCCATAGCACTTTTCACGTAGACCTTACGTGATTCTCATATGGAAGCACTCATTTCAGTGAGCTTCAACGTCACTGGATTATCACATAGAAGTTACGTGATTCTTTGAGTACAGCTCATGGTGGTTTGTAATGATGTTAATTCTGCTACAATTCGAATAAAATGTATTCTTGATTTCGCATTAGGCAAAGATCTAGTGTTATTTTATGCATATGCCTTTACTTTGTCATAAAATATATACATCGGCAACAAAAACGTATTGAAATTAGATTCAATCGGGCCAAGGATCGGGAGCGGGAAAACATACATGTAATGCAAATGCCTATCCTGCACTTGATCTTACACCATGAATGATGCTGTCACACTAAAAGAGAAACAGACTTAAATATTCTCTATGTAAATGTTTAATTCATTCAACTAACCACATTAAATTAACCCACAAAAAAGAAACATCTAAAATATGCCCACTGAACTAGCGCCATATTGAGTGTCACTCATTTATTTTTTCAGACGTGAAAATCACTTAGGGTTTACGTGAAACACACATAGAATCTGTGTATGGGCAAATCACGTAAACTTCATTAAAAATGTAAGGTTTCAAATGGAATTTCATGTAGAAAATGGAAATGGAAATGGTGTCATGTAGATTCTACTTGGGTCATGTAAAATTTACAGCAAACCAAAAAGTGATACTCTACGTGATTTTTCACGTAACTATAACGTGTCGATTATTTTGAGTGTAGAATTGCATGTATTAATATTTAGTTCTAACAAATTTTTCTTACACCATATGCTATCCATTTTCTTTTTCTTTTTCGCGCTTTCAAATACTAAAAAAGTTTAAAAATTGTTTGTTTGTTTTAAAAATGAAAAACATATTTAAAATTAACAAATTTATGTTTGTTTACTTTGACAACAAAAATTTTTCACGTTTATTTTAAGCTCGAGTATTTAAAAAACGTGACATTATTTTTATTTTAAACATCGATTATATGGAATACGTTACGTTACGCAATAAGCCTTTTTTTTATTTTTGTGTCCAGAACAAACTGAGTTTACGTTTAAATTTACCTAAAATATTTTTGTTTCGATGATAGATTTTTCTGCGTGTAGACTGAATAAAGTTTTCCTCGCTTTTCCTCAAAAATCAGCTTGAATAAGAGAAAAATCGGCAAAAATTTTACACAGTCTAGGTGCATACTAATAGACTGAGAGAAACCTCTCTCAATTTTCCTCATATTCGAAAAGTTCGTCCTGGAAAATCGTGGAACATTTTAAACAGTCAGTGAGTAGATTCTACTTAAATTTGGGTAGAAGTAACATTAAGTGTGTTTTGACGGCAGGATTGACTGCACGCTATTTCTTAATAACCGACATTTGAGTAGGATCTATTCATATCCGTAAAAAGTAGGGCTAGCCAAAATTTAGTACACAAAATTAAAACTGAGAAGATGACAAATGGACAACATCGTTCGGATTCAGGTTACATGGTTACGGCATGCTACAAAGAGGTAAGACCTTTCAATTCATGAAATTATGAGGTTTTTTGATGATCACCGCAGTGTAGATTTTCGTTAGTGCAATACTACGGCAGATCATGGCGCATAGAAATCTAAAAGTATGAAAATTTCACATTACTTTGTCTTTAAAAAAGAGCAATAAATTTACAGCATTTTTTTCCTAAAATAGGCTACTAATTTACAGATTATTGTGCATTAAAGGGTGTCCCACACCAAATTGCATCCAAGAAAAACACTAAGACAGTAAAATACAACCCATTAGTAAGTTTTTGGCATATTTATTTCATTCAACTTCAATA
Organism: Ochlerotatus camptorhynchus; assembly: GCF_037179485.1. Taxonomy (NCBI): domain Eukaryota; kingdom Metazoa; phylum Arthropoda; class Insecta; order Diptera; family Culicidae; genus Ochlerotatus; species Ochlerotatus camptorhynchus. Next base: position 1,296,760 of record NW_027040879.1, read on the forward strand.
CCATAACCGTACGCTCGCACCTTACGCTTAACTCCACTCATTAAGATCTGTAAATCTGGCTGCAGATTCTGCTGTACGGAAACCCACTTTTTCTTCATGTCTTCTTCAGGTTTGACCTCCTTGGGATGCTTCTGTAGTGCCTGCTTCATAATAGCCCAGTATTTTTCGATGGGCCTTAGTTCCGGTGCGTTGGGAGGGGTTCATGTCCTTGGGTACGAAAGTGTTGGCTTCGTACCACTCCAAGACAACATTTGAATAGTGGCACGAAGATAGATCTGGCCAGAAGATCGTAGGGCCCTCGTGTGGCTTCAACAGAGGACGCAGACGCTTCTGTAGACACTCCTTGAGGTAGATCTCCCGGTTTTCAGTTCCGGTAGTCACGAACGGCGCACTCCGTATTTCTTGGCATACTTTGAAAGTTTTTGCTTCCTTACTTCCTCCGGAACATCAAACTTGTGCTGGGCGGTAAGGAACCGTAGCTCCAGAAGCTGCCGGAAGTCCGCCTTGACGTAAGTCTCATCATCCATGATGAGAAAATGAGGCTTCGTCAGCATTTGGGTGTACAGTTTCCGGGCCCGTGACTTTCCCACCGTATTTTGCCGTTCGTCACGATTTGGAGCCTTTTGCAACTTTGTACGTATGCAGTCCCTCCCGGTCCTTGGCTCTCTGAACGAAAGACTTGGACAGATTCAACTTTTTGGCCACAGCCCTAACCGAAGCATTGGGATTCCGCTTAAACGCTTTCACGACACGCTTGTGATCCTGATCACTAATATAACAATCATTCTTACGGCATTTCTCCTTCCGTTCGATGCTCAGAGTTTTGTAGTAAAGTTTAATCACACGACTCACCGTTGACTGCACGATTCCAAGTTGTTTTCCGATGACCCGATGAAAGAGTTGAGGATTTTCCAGGTGCTTGCGCAAATCAATTCGCGACATTGCTTTTCGGGTGACGCCATTTTTTCCAACTTTCGAAAAACTGACAGCGGTAAAACTACATTGTAAACAATACACTCTAAACTACTTATACCCAAATTTTTAAGAGAATATACCTAATGGGTTATTTTCTGCAGCGATTTTTCCGTGATGCAATTTGATGTGGACACCCTTTATTGCTGAATGAATGAGTTATTTGCTTGATAGGTCGAAGTGAGGGGCTAGGCTGACAAAGCATCCCTTAACACTAAGCGTTATTATAGACATTGTTTTGTAGCTTTTGAACTAAACTATCGTACTAAACGTATGATTGATTCGTATGACCTACTTGAGAATCTATTCGATTTCAATACTCCCACATTTTTTTCTAGTAAGAATGATAAATCCTCTGAATAATTCTAGTAAGAATGTCCATTTGGATCAGATTTTGACAGTACTTTGACTCAATAAATTCTATCCGCTGATATCTTCCTCTGAGTATTTCTAATGCATAATTGTATTTTTTAATATTCGATGTTTGAACCTCAATAAATAAACAAAGTGGATAAATAAAATTAACTGCCAAGCTTAATAGACACGCGTATTGTATTTCATATTCTGCTATTGATCGATAGCAAAAATATTCATACTAAATTTTATATCCACAATACCGCCCTTTTCCGCAGTTCTCAGCCTCTAGCCGCACACAAACGGTGTCCTCTGTTGTTGGGAAGCCAAGCTTGTACAGTACACTATTGTCGTTTCGTTTCACTGGAATGAAACAAAAATGAGCTCAAACTCACTGCTAACATCGAACTATGTTATGTATATGTCCAATATGTGTACACAGAAGGTGGCGAGTATACGTGCATTATTTTAATGTGACAAATAAAACACATTTTATTACACACTTAAAACGTGCGATCCAGAGTTCATTCCAAAGCGCAGGGACACAATATCATGTACCGGTGGCAATACAGTGGCCAACGAGAGCACTACTAGTTATAATAAAATGATAGTGCTCATCTAGAATGCGGGCAAATAACGAAAGTTATAAGTACGGCAGAGCAGAGGTTCATTTCAAGCGATTAGTCTGGGTCAATAATGGAACGAACCAGTCGATTTAAAACTGAATGATGGTGATTTGGTGGTGAATAAAATAAATTCAAACTTTAGTATGTGCATATACGAATGAATGGTTTCAATCATCGCTTCTGGCAAACAAAAATGGGAATCCATTAATAATTTAACGCATAAATGATGAAAATTCTCCACTGATACATATAATAAATATATGGTTGATGCAAATACTTCCATATGCAAAAAGCATGCTTATAATAATGCAGGTCCTTCATGTTATAATAATTTCATACGTCAATTAGCACATAAAAAGCTACAAACTTTCAGCAAAGCTACTAATTACATACTAGTAAAATAAGTTAACTTTTCAACCATAATTTAAATAGAGTCAGCGTCTGCACCACCTGTAAGGTGCAGTTCCCAGCCAACGGACAACCAACCGGACCATTACCACGTCGTATACGTTCGAAAGCTATTAGTGGTCGGAGGAGGAAGACAAAAAAGGCGAACTCTTCTTCCGCTAAGAAGATTCTCTGTACCATTCATAGCTCCCGTCCATTGCTGAAAAGCCAAGTGGCACAGGACGAAAAAAAACTAGAAACTTAAATAGAATTAGCATTTTTCACATCTTCTCGGCCACATTCCTGCGGAGCTTTTACCGCCGCCGCCGCCGCCGTAGAATTTTTTTTTTCTCTCGGCAACGGACCAAGCCCATATTCAGTGTGGCAGTCTAATGGTTTCTTATTTTGTTGTTGTTGTCCCACACAAAAAAAAGGACGGAGGAAATGAGCACTAGTAGCTTTCCGTGGGCTTTTTTTCGTTTGGTCCTGATGGGCCTCAACGGCTATTGCCATGTTATTTTTTCCTCGAAAGTCTACCCTAGATGATGGCGGAATTGCTGCTTCTAATTGAGTTTACCGATTATAGGATTTTCCATGCTTGGTTTCCTCTTATGCCGGATGGTGGTGATGGTGACGTTGTTTGTTGGACACAAACAACATTATTCGATAATTTTATGGAAATGATTAAAAGGAATAAGCTCTGATATTTTACGACGGACGTAGAAGCCGCACGAACGATAACCAAACTGGTTGGATCTTATTATGATTTTGAAAACTGCCCTAAAAATAACCTGCTGCAGCTACCATACCAAGTCCTCCATGACCATGCTTATGGCTGGAATTATCTCACTGGTTCCTTTTTACGAGTGCGACCGAATGATCTGAAATGTGATTAGTCAATAGTCTTTAAAGTTTATAGCAATATTCATAGACAGGAGATTAAAACTTACGTGTTAATTCTAGGGGCTTTGAGATAATAACAATATAGACTATAGAGCAATCTATTGGGATAATTTAGGTAAGTGTAGAGCAAAGTGTTCAGTTTTCTTACATATTTGAAGACAAAAATTCTTGCCAAGCTCCACCCCTGGATGGGAAATCTAATTGCATAAATAAGGGTTCCAACAATTTTTCAGGAATAGCAGGGCTGGTAAGTGGGTGTGTGATGTAAAGGGTGATACGGTCAAAATTTGGTCAAGGGAAAACGCGTGTAAATCGGTGAAATCGTTTATTTAAAAAATCAAATTAAATTTCTTTTTCAAGTTCAATTAGTATAAAATTCAGGAAAAATATTCAGTTAGGCTTCCGCTTTTCCAAATCCGAATTGCCGGGCCTTACGCTTGACCCCTGCCATCAGATTTTGTACAGCCACCTTGTCCACCTTCTTCGCCGCAGAAAACCAGTTTGCCTTGAACTGCTGCTCGCCCTTAGCAGTTTTTTTGGTCTTCTTTAGGTTCCGCTTGACAATAGCCCAGTATTTCTCAATTGGGCGGAGCTCTGGCGTGTTGGGAGGGTTCTTGTCCTTGGGAACCACCTGCACGTTGTTGGCGGCGTACCACTCCATGGCCTTTTTACCGTAATGGCAAGATGCCAAATCCGGCCAAAACAGTACGGAACAACCGTGTTTCTTCAGGAAAGGCAGCAGACGTTTATTCAAACACTCTTTCACGTAAATTTCTTGGTTGACAGTCCCGGAAGCTATGAAAATGCTGCTTTTCAAGCCACAGGTACAGATGGCTTGCCAAACCAGATATTTCTTTGCGAACTTTGACAGTTTCATGTGCTTGAAAACATCCCCTTCCTTTTGCCGTATAAAACTCCTGTCCCGGAAGCTGCTTGTAGTCGGCTTTGACGTAGGTTTCGTCGTCCATTACCACGCAGTCAAACTTCGTCAGCATCGTCGTATACAGCCTCCGGGATCGCGCATTGGCCGTCGTATTTTGTTTATCATCGCGATTTGGAGTCACTACCTTCATGTAAGTCGATAGTCCTGCTCGTTTTTTGGCTCGATGCACGGTTGTAGACGATACATCCAGCTTATTTGCGGCATCTCGGAGAGAGAGGTTAGGGTTTCGCTTGAAACTACCGGCAACTCTCTTTGTCGTCTCAGCGGCTTCCGGTTTTCGATTTCCCCCCGATCCAGATATCCTGGCTGTCGACAAACGTTCCCCAAACACTTTAATTACATTTGTAACGGTTGATTTGGCAACTTTTAGCGATTTTGCCAACTTTGCGTGCGAGTAGCTCGGATTTTCGCGATGCGCTAGCAAAATTTTGATACGCTGCTTGGACGGCATTTTGACAACTGAAGAGTGAATTCCAAAATCAAAATAGGAGCAACATTCTACACACACACACCTTCAAAATGAGGGGTGTTCAGGTTTTTTAAATGCAAAATTGAAAGAAATACGTCAAGTTGATATTGACCAAATTTTGACCGTATCACCCTTTAATAGTTGTGACTTTAGTGACTAAAATTACGAAAATAGTGACCAAATAGTGACCTATAAACAATAAAAAAGTGACCACGGTCCAATTCTAACCTCCAGTTCCTCACTCTGCAGATCACGAATTTGTTATTAGATCGCGAGGTACAGAGAAAAAAAATTCAAAGTACCGATTTTAGACAAAGTACCGATTTTGACAATATTAGGACGGCAATTTTTGAAGATCTAGTATATATATGAAGCGATGCATTTAACAACATGAAGAACCGCAGTCTAGAATTAAATGTATATAGATCTAAGTTAGCCATGAGTATATGAATAAAAGCTCCTTCTCTTCTTTGTAGTCGATATAACGAACTGGCCGTCTTTTTACTTTGCTCCATTCCTCCCAAGAATAGAATCTTCTGTAACACCTCAAACTTAGAAAAAGAATCATAACTCCGGGATCTAGACAACTTTTCTAGATCGCAGTTCAAGAAAAAAAAATCTCATTATTATTGCCCAGATAGAATGATCACGGACAAAAAATAAAATTGAATGCGTCTAGGACTTAAAATCTCGATCGTGAAAAATTAGAGATTCAGGAATACATTTTGGAGTCCTTAATTTTTTTTTTCTAAGACCTGGACCTGCAATGTTGTTTTTGTATTACCGGAATATTAGTATGGAAAAAAAAACACAATATAATTCAATGGACATATGAACTCAAGAGCCTGTGACATGATTTATTTTTCTCGATGTTTGGACAAATAGTAAAGCTACCGGGGGTTGAAGATTATTCAAATTTCTGGCTTTTGGACAAATGTCGAGAGCTTGAAAATTTTCCTAGACCATTTTTTTGCATTGAATAAACGGGAAAGGTAATTTTTACCTGAACATACAGGTAACCTCTTTAAAATTGGAATTCAATAAGGTTCACGTGCCGCACATAAAATGCAATGACATGGTAATGAATTCCACTGGTTTCACTGGACCAGTCCACATTTCATGCTGGTGAAGATTAAGTGAAATTCAAGTAAGCTTTTCGTGATTTCATGGTATGAATAATTCTAGATAGAGCTGGAATACGGACGTACCAGCTTTTGTAAACAATGACTTCTCTCGATGATTTCTAGGAATTCAAGGCACGCCCACGCAAACCAACATTACCGTCGGGTAGGGGAAGTCTTACCCTACCTGATGGTGATGTTGATTAGTGTGGGCGAGTCTTGACTTTCAAGACAACATCGAAAGAAGACATTGTTTACAAAAGCTGTTACGCCCTAATTCCAGCTCTATCTTGAATTTCTTGTCATATTCGTAATTCAAAAATGGTGATAGAAGAAAGTGCGCTTTCGTCGTTGTTGGACGAGTTGGAATTACCAGGATTCTTCATGTTTTCAAGCGTAAGTTATATATTTTTTTATAAATTAACACTCATTTATAGATTAAAAATGAAATTGCAGAATGCGGAAATGGATTGTTCGAGGTGCTAAGAATCAACAATTGACGAACTATAAGGGTGCTACTATACGGTTAATGTACTTCAATTTCAAGATCATGTAAATTAGTGTTTTTTTTTTTTTTTACTCAAATAAATCGAAATATATATCTATAGCCTATCACCAATTCACTTTATCATTACTACAAAATCCAGTATCATTTACTGGCTAATTCCCGTAACTTTTAAGTGATGCCAATTTGAAGATTATCGGAAAGTCCGATAAAATTTACGTGAAAATCAATTGATTTCTATGTGAATCACTCAAATGTAACAAAATTCTTTTTTATTATTTTGCTCTTAAATGCCTAGATCCTTCTGGGCTACAACCCTGTATTCTCGAGATATTTTTTTTTAATTTCAACATTCAGAAGAGATTACTTCACAACCAAATAAGCTATTCGTGGTCTTAGAACGTCAGGATTTTTAATGTTAATTCTTATAAATGTTCAAACATTTTGATTTTGTTATAGTAACTACAGTAAACAGACTGAATACCGGCAGGTATCCAAATTGTCAAACAATGCATAAAGGTTTAAAAGTGAAAATTCGTGAATTTAATTGTGTCCTGATGTTTGTGTACATTTTAGCCATTTGACGTGTCCCAATGATTTTCATAATGGTCTGTTCCGCAACTTTTGGAACATTCACCTTAAATTTTTGTTAAGGTGCAACTGTACTTCAGAAACCTAACTTTTCCATTTCAACAAATAGAGAGTAGATGTACATATAAAAGTTATAGAAAATATTATTTCAAGAAACTTTGCTCAAGACATCAAGTTGCCATGACTTCAATTTGTCGAGATATAGGATATTCTTTGACAGTTTTACCTTAAAATAAGTATTTTAAGCTTTTATATGCTTTAATCATGTTGTATCTCTTAGGTATGTTTGCGAAGGTTTAGAAAATAGTATAATAAGCAACTTTGCTGGAAACACTAAAGTATTATGTTTGCATTTGTGCGATCTATAGCGATTTTTAAGCCACAAATTACCCTTTTTCAATGCGCTGTAACAAAGCAAGCTGCAAACCGCTGCACATGAGACGACTTTCAATTGAAAGTTTAAAACCTGATCTTTATTTTTGTGCAAAGATCATTAGTATTCGTTAGTATCCTGGGGAATGCGATGGTTTTTAGTAAACAAATAATTTTGATTTATGAATTTCAGTATTTTATGAAATATTAAGATTCAAAGATTGCAATCAATTTGAAGATTTATTGGTATGTAGCAACCATTTTAATATTTTAAAAGTTTCCAAAATTGTGTCCAACGAGTCTGGATTTGGTTTTCCACAGGGCAGTTACGGCTTTTGAAATTAAATGTTTATTTCATTATTCTTAGTGTGTTTTGATATATACAAAGACTAAGAAGCATATAGTCAACACACCACAAATCAAAATCCACTAATTCGGTTGCATGTTATAGAATCATAGTAAGAATTAATTTTATGGCTACTCTGATGTGTCACTATAAACTTGATAATTAACACGAAAGTCTCTTCAATATCGAGTTGTAGAGAGTTCACTGTAGATCACTTTTATTTAAGGACCAGTGAGGATCATAGCAACCTACACATTTTATATTAAAATTAAAAACACAATCGTACCGTTTGTATTCGGCTGTTTAATAACTTACAAAGTACAAGTGAGAGTTCCCAAAGTAGATCCGATTATTAAATTGCAATAAAAACACACGAAAATGTCTAATTACCCTTCAGGTATTTATTATTATCTTTTTAATATTGACTGGAAATTGTGAAACATTTCTTCAAACTTTTTTTATCGCCCTTGCTCAGTTAAAATTGATAAGCATAGATTGTTTAAAATATGGAAGGAAACCCAAGGGACGGCGCATAACATTGACGAGTCTTGTTTGAATGGATTTGATGTCGAAAGGGCTCTGCTTCCGATTTGCAAATACTTTACGAAGCTGTATCGCAAGTTCCATCGAAGCGAGACAAAAATGATAAATTGTCACATCCACTACTTCAGGAAATCCTTCAAACTACCCAGTCTCCTACTCACTAGCCTTCCTTCAGCTAGCCGAGGAAGAAGATTTGTTTTCAGGATAGTTCTGATGCTCTAAAGCGCCGAAAGACTGCTAACCTAAGACGAGGTCATTCCGTTAGAAAATTGGCTTACGCTACGCAAATGAAACAACGTGAAAGTGGATCATTAACTGCGGCAAAAGTGGTAGAGGAAGCAACAATGAAAACTCCTACTCGAGCATCTAAAATGCTTGTTTCTTGGAGGAATTCCCAGGAGAAGCAAACCGTTCACTATTCTGATCTGGAAGCTCTAGCACTGATCATTGATGCCAACTTAACCAAGGAGACGCAAAAATTAGAAATGTGAACCTTTATCCGTCTTACAACAAAATTGTCATTGCCAAAAAAGAGTGCTATCCGGAGGATCAGTTCATCGTGGTCGATGAAAGAAAAGCCGAAGTAAATCTTCAAAAACTTTTGGACCATACCTCCAGTAGGATTGTCTAAGTGAACAAAGAGCGTCTTGATGGTTTCACAGATGATGAGCTTAAGAAGGTTGTACTTTTTTTTTCGTTGATGCGACTTTAAACAAAAGATTTATCTTCTTCAGGTTGAACTTTTGATAAAATGGGGATTTGATGGTATCAGTGGACATCCGGAGTACAAACAAAAATTAGAAAAAGATGACGGAGAATCCAGTGATTCTAATATGTTTATAACTTCCTTAGTTCCAGTTAAGGCAGAAGCAAACGGAAAACTTCTGTTCCAAAGTCCGAGACCATCATCAACACGATTCTGTAGGCCTGTGAGGATTCAGTTTGTCAGTGAAACGACGAAAGTGTCGATAAACGAGATGAAATATAACGGCGCCGGTGGTGTAGTGGTAAGCGTGATTACCTCTCACCCCAGCAGGCCTGGGTTCAATCCCAGTCGGCGCCGCCGGGATGTTCTGAGGCATAACATCTCTGATCACGCACGCCTTCCTTCGGATGGGAAGTAAAGCCGTTGGTCCCCGGTTCATGAGTTGATGGGTCGATAGGCAGGGTCCAGGTGTGGGAGCTGCCTTCCTGGCACGTCGGTAGCATTGGTGCTCAGCACGGAAAACAAGATCGACGAAAAAAACAAACCAAAGGAAAAAAAAAAAAAAAAAGAGATGAAATATATAGAGAATCAAATTGACCAGCTCACACCAACATAGATCACGGTAGATGACAGAACCATTATTGTATGTTATAAAATGGTTTTGACGATGGTAGATGGAAAAGTTTGCAATTCTGTCTCGGATAATAAATCATCACAGACCTGCTACATTTGCAAGGCAACACCGAAGCAAATTAATGATCTTGATTCTGCGAAGCAACGCGAGGAGAACAGTGAAACTTTTCAGTTTGGAATTTCTACATTGCATGCGTGGATTTGGTGAGATTTGTTAGATTTAAGTGCATTAGGGTTTTATCTAATTTAAATTTTCATAAGTTTCATGGAATACTTTCACCGCGTGTCATACCGTCTTGACATTAAAAAATGGCAGATAAGAGGAAAGGATGCTGAAGACATGAAGATTCGAAAGAAGCTCATTCATAAACGGTTTAAGATCGAAATCGGGCTGATTGTTAACAAGCCAAAGCTGGGAGGGTTTGCATCATCGAATGATGGGAATACTGCACGTCGTTTCTTTTCTAATGCTAATAAAACATCTGCAATAACTGGGCTGGATGTAACAGTACTAGAACGATGTGGTGCAATATTGCAGATAATAATATGGGATTATGATTTCAAGCCTAATTTATTAATTAATTTAAATATTGATATGTTCTTAGGTCTTAGCATGTGGATCAAAAATCGGTGCATACAATCCTGATTCATGGCGCCCAGGTTATCAATCATTTCAATGTTCCAATTGGCCAGCTTTCCGAAGAGGCTCAAGAATCCAGAAATAAAAATCTCAAGCGATATCGTCGAGATCATACAAGAAAATGCTCAAGAATGATCTTGAACCTTGACTTGATTCGTCGTTTGCTTGTATCATCGATCCCACTAATCTCCAGTATGCGACAAAATCCCAAAAAGGAGACAAAAACGTTGTCTCAAGATGCAAAGTTCTTGTTGAACATGGACAGTCCAGAAGAAAGTGATTCGGAGATTGAGAATGAATGATGATCAATGATTTTGAAATTTAATTTTTTTTTTATTGCTTCCTGATAGAATTAACTAACCAGATGGTTCCTAAACAATAGAGGTTTGTAAAGGATTCTCAATTTAATTAGCTTCAACAATTTCTTAGTTTAAAATCTCTGCAAGTATCAACGATAAAAAAAATTGAACTGTGTTTTTTTTTAAATAGTGCCATGCATAAATCAAAATTATTTATTTACTAAAAACCACTGCATTCCCCAAATAAAGATCAGGTACTTTCAAATGAAAGTTGTCGCAAGTACAGCGGTTTGCAGCTTGCTTTGTTATAGCGCATTGAAAAAGGGTAATTTTTGGCTTAAAAATCGCTATAGCTCTCACAAATGCAAACATAACACTTTAGTGTTTTGATCAAAGTTGCATATTATACTATTTTCTAAACCTTCGCAAAACATACCTAAGAGATACAACGTGATTAAAGTAAATAAAAGCTTTAAAAACTGATTTTAAGGTGATACTCTAAGGAAGCTTTAGCGTGAAACTTTAAAGGCACAAATGTCAGCTTCCACAAAACATACAAATTTGAAATTGCTACTCCTTGTTGGCTGTGCTACTACAAACAGAGAGTAACAATTTCAAATTTGTATGTTTTGTGGAAGCTGACATTTATGCCTTTGAAGTTTCACGCTAAGGCTTCCTTAGAGTATCACCTTAAGGTACAATTGTCAAAGAATATCCTACATCTCGGCAAATTGAAGTCATGGCAACTTGATGTCTTTAGCAAAGTTTCTTGAAATAATATTTTCTATAACTTTTATATGTACATCTACTCTCTATTTGTTGAAATGGAAAAGTTAGGTTTCTGAAGTACAGTTGCACCTTAACAAAAATTTAAGGTGAATACTCCAAAAGTTTCGGAACAGACCATTATGAAAATCATTGGGACACATCAAATGGCTAAAATGTACACAAACATCAGGATACAATTAAGTTCACGAATTTTCACTTTTAAACCACTGTGCATGGGTGGGATTTTTTATTTCTGAATATTTTGGACTCAAATTTTCACCACACTTTGGAAAACTCTTGTAGTTGATGTGTTTCGAAGGGTAAATGATTTGGACAAACAGTTTTTGAGATATGATTGAGTGATAGTTTTGAGCTTCAACGTTTATTTTTCTTTATAACTATAATAAAAAAAGCATTCTTGCTCGTGAGATTAATTACTCAAATAAGGGTACTATTCAAGTAGCAGCTGTCATCCACAACTGAATTTTTATATACCTGCTAATCTATCTGATTTCATCGTACTTCTATAGAACGTTTTGACTGTATCTCATAGGAACGTATTTTTCACTTTTAGGTCCATGATTAAATTATGGATAGAAGCAAAAAAAAGGAGGTAGTTATGATTTCATATAATGAGTATCGTACCCAGAACATGTTAAAAATAACATAAAAATATAATTGTGCTATCAGCGTGAAGGAATTCAAGAAAAAAAAATAAAAATAAATATTAAATAGCATTGATTTTTTACCAGAAAAGCTCAAAACTACCTCTCACTCATCTGGAAATATCTCAAAAACTATTTGTCTTAATCATTTGCCCTTGGAATCACATCAAGTACAAGATTTTTCCAAAGTGTGGTGAAAATTTGAGCCCAAAATAATAAGAAATAAAAAATCCCGCTCATGGTCAGAATATGCCATTTATTGAGCATTTTGATACCTGCTGTTAATCAACCTGTTTACTGTAGTTACTATAACAAAAAAAATTGGTTACACCTATAAGAATTAACATTTAAAAAAAAACCTTCAAGTTAACGTTCTAAGATCACGAATAGCTTATTTGGTTGTGGAGCAATCTGAAAGTTGAAATTGTTAACAAAAATCTCAAAAATACAGGGTTGTAGCCCAGATGGATCTAGGCACTTTAGAGCAAAATCAAACAAGGCGTTTGTTCAGAATGCCAAAATAAGCGTTTTGGCCAAGTTTGGCTCAAATCGGTGACATAGACCGCAGGTGGTGTACCCACTTGAGCTGGGATGACCCATATATGACAAGTGGAGGGATTAAGTTGTGAAAAAAAATACTGTTTTTATTAAATTGAAGCTTGTTTAACAAAAAGATCCGGGAAAAAAACTGAACGACAAAGTCCTGGACTGATTTCTTCAGGTTGTCGTCCACACGAAATTGTATTATTCCCACTTCTCTTAATTTATATATGGGGATATGTATTACTTCCTACCACCGGAACAGCGCTATCTTTGCCGAAAATTACCTGATGATATGATTAATTGCTACTTAAAGGGCGAACACGAAATTATTGCGACACCGAAAATGTCATGCCAATTTTCTTATAATGTTTAGAATCAAACCAAAATTTTAGGGTAGTTTTATACATATATTTACTTCAAAAATCAAAAGAAAAGTTAATCGATGGAGCCTTGAGTGTAAAATTGAACGCATTTTCGCTTGATGCCCTCCATCAAAGTCTTTACAGTGTCATCCGGTACCAGTTTCTCAGTTTTTTTTTTTCCATTTTCTTAACATGTCCTTCTCGTCTTTGACTGTCTTCTTGCTCTTCCGAAGTTCCCGCTTCATTATTGCCAGGTACTGCTCCAAAGGGCGCAGCTCCGGACAGTTTGGCGGATTCATGTCCTTTGGAACAAAATGGACAGAATTGGCCTCATACCACTCCAGGACACTTTTAGAATAGAGGCATGATGCCAAATCTGGCCAAAATAGCGGAGCTTCGTCGTGCTGCTGCAAGAACGGCAAAAGGCGCTTCTCGAGGCACTCAGATTTGTAGATCTCGCCATTTACTGTGCCCTTTGTCACGAAAGGCTCACTCCTCAGTCCGCAAGAGCAGATGGCCTGCCAAATGAGATATTTGGAGGCGAACTTCGACATTTTCTTCTTCTTAAATTTGTCGTCCACATCGAACTTGCTCTTGCCGGTGAAAAACTCCAACCCCGGAATTTGCTTAAAATCGGCTTTTATATACGTTTCGTCGTCCATCACACAGCAGCCATATTTTGTCAGCATCTTCTCGTAGAGCTTCCGTGCCCGAGTTTTAGCCGTTGATTGTTGCCGCTCATCGCGGTTTGGGAAGTTCTGTACCTTGTATGTATGTAGTCCAGCTCTCTTCTTTGCATTCTGGACGTAGCTCTGCGACATGCAGATCTTTTTAGCCAAATCACGGTTTGAGACGTTGGGATTTGCTTTAATCATCCGCTTCACCTTTCCCTCCGTCTTTTTGTTCTCCGGTCCCGGTTTTCTTCCAGCTCCTTTGCCGTGGTCCAACGTCAACCGCTCTTGGAACCGCTTCAACACTCTGGAGACGGTTGAATGGTGAATGTTCAACATTTTTCCCAACTGCCGGTGCGACAGGTCAGGAAATTCCAGGTGTTTTGAAAGAATTTGTTCTCTCAACTCGCGTTGGTTCACCTCCATTTTCGTTGAATCGAAAAACACGACTTCGAGTTTGACAGCATGTACACAATACACATCAATGAGAAAGTGTGCAAAATTTTGTTGATTTTTACCCAATGGTAAAAAAGTTATGCCCTGTTGAATGTGTTGCAATAATTTCGTGTTCGCCCTTTACCACTAGTCTATTCCTCTATTTTCCAAAAAAAAAATCAGATTATATTGTTTAAGGATTGATGTGATAGTTGAGTTCTTTATTTTGACAAATTTATCGGTTTCTTCATAGGAAAGAGCTTCATTTTCTGAGCACAATGATATATTTTTTTCGAATCCATAACATCTATTTTTAATGCAGATTACGAATAAGCATTTACCTTAATATCCTTAAGGAACAAACTTCCCACACGCTTAGATTTTGTTTTTTTTTTGCCGAATCTCGGATTTCTGTGCAGCGATCAGCATAACCGAGTGCTCGGTAAGTAAATTGTTGCCGTTAATCTCGGTTTGGAAAAAAATGACAGCTTGTGCGGCTTACCGAAAATTTCCGTTTAAGCAAACTGATTCCTCGGCACTGTAAAACTGAAATCTCTGTACAAAAATGCAAACAATCTTATATAAACTCTACCGAGATTTCAGCAAATCTTTATAAATTGAAATAAGTTTGAAAACTAAAATTGCATATTTTAATCAACAACATTTATTACTCTATTCTTGCAACATCAAAAATTAAAAAAATAAGAATAAATCAATTAATTGAGTTTGCTTACACACTTAGATTTTTTTGCCGAGATGGGCACCACCGAGCAGTTCGGTATTTCATTTTGCTGGATCTCAGTGAAAAACTAGCTGTTGCTTGTCTGTGATGTTTATCTTTTTACACGAAACAGCTGTTAGCAGTGACGTATTTCTATCTGTTCTCAGTATGTTGGCAGTGACGTATTTCTATATGTTCGCAGATGTTCAGCAATGTTTACAACATTTTTGCTTCTAACACCAGCAAGCTGCCTGTTGGCTCAGACCTTATATAAATGTCATTGCTTTTGATCTAACTGCTATCACTCTCTCCTACTCGAAATCAGAGTCAATGTTATAATCTAAGAGAAGAGGTGACAATACGGGGGCAAAAATGAACCACTTTTCTGTCAAACGTGAACCAGCTCCTGATTGGCCGATTACATGTGCGTAAGATAGAGATAGAGATAGATAAAGATAGAGATAGAGATAGAAATAAAAGAGAAAGAAGCCAATTGTCACCTCTTCCTCTTAGGTTATAATAAGAGTCCCTTCAAGAGTGAAGCCAGAAGTACCAATCGAACTGTCAAGCGGGGTACCAAACAAGCAAAGAAAATAAAGATTATTATTCCCACAGCCAGTGAAGTACAAGTATTGCATTCATTACTGACAATATTTTAGTAATTTTAGATGAAAAACATTTCTTCGATTTATTTAGAGCATTGTGGTATTTATAAGTTATACCAAGCACTTGTTTGAATATTTTTCAGGTTCTATAATTGTTTTTGTCTCCCAGAAGCTCCGTTATCGACATGAAATTTTTTACTTCTAAATCAAAGTCAACCGATGCTAACCCAAAAAATCTGGTTGCCGTTTACTCTGACGAAAAATAATTCACAAACAGTGCTGCTTGTTCGCAACATTTTCTCTTGGCGGGACTCTTATTATAACATGGACTCTGCTCGAAATGTGCCAAGAACAAATTGGCACAACGATGAATACCCTCTCTGACCAAAGCGCAGGGCAAATAATTTGTTATATCTACAATAGGGTATTGCCATCGGAGGCTTATTTATAAAAACCGGTTTTCTGGTATTGAAAAATCTAATACCGGTAAACCGGTAAAACCGATATTAGGAAGAATTACCCACAGCGACTCATGAAGAGCTACTGAATACGATCAATAGTGGTGCGGTTTAATTTTAAGAAAAAAATATTTGATGGAAAATTATTCAGCTAGAAATGCGCTTTTCAAAGCTAGGCTTGTTCGCTAAAGTAAAATTAAAGAGCGCAAAGAATTTGCCTTTTAAGCCCTCAGCATCGTAGTAGGAAAACTCTTTTGTCAAACTGTTGGCTGAAGTTGACGCTAAGCTAGTTCTGGAAGCTGCAACCGTATTTCAAATGTTTCCTTCTCTACATTAGCTTATCATCCAGTCGATTCAGTTCCTCTCTTCGCTCGGCTTCTGCCTTTATTCTGTTGTCTTCCAAATCAATTAAACGACGTAGAATGTCAAGCGAATGCTTTATCAAAGTAGTTCGCGATGTCTTGAAGAATACTCCAAAGTTATTTGTCATTGTCGCTATGATAAACATGTAAAAAACAAAGAAAAATCCTTGGAAAATCCAACAAAAATACCGAAAATACCAGTTTTTTATCGTACAAAAACCGGTATTTCGGTAATGTAAAATCGCACGGTAATACCGGTTTCGGAAAAATCGGTTAATCAACCCTAATCTATATATCTAAAAAAAGATTACTGTCTGTTTGTCTGACCCTTTTAGACTCGAAAAAACGAAAACTACAGAACCGATCGGCGTCAATATTTGTATGCAGGGATTTTTGGAGCCGTGAAAGGTTCTTATGATGGATCGAGATCCCGCCTCCTCTGTACGGGGGGGGGGGGGGGGGGCTCCCATACAAATGAAATAGAAAAATAAAGCATGCTTTTTTGAATCGGGCACACTCACCTAGTATGATATGTAAACAAGCATTTCCATTTAATTTAATTTTTTTTCATTGATGTAATAAAAGCACAAGTCAATCCAAGGCCGATAGGGGTAATGGCTGACCACCTGTGCAAAGTCCAGCATCAAAATGATAGCAAATCGAAATCAATTTGATTTCAGTTTACGCGATTGACAAATTTGATAACAAATATTGTTTTCGTTTTGCTGTACATTTGCTCTTCAAAAATTGGTTGCTGCAGTTTTGTTTTCATTGCCTTAGCCAGTGGTTCCCAACCTCTTTGCTACCGCGGCGCATTTTGAACTTTCCGGAAAAGCCGCGGGGCACCAATATTAAATAGAAAAGAAGGATGGATTTCTTTATAGAGAATGAAGTTTTTTTTTAGTTTTATATACTTTTCCTACAATTATACAGGCTTTTTGATCACCAAAAACGTACAAAAGGTGAGCCCGCGGTGCACCTAGGAAAGCTTCGCGACGCACCAGGGAGCCGCGGCGCTCAGGTTGGGAAGTACTGGCCTTAGCCATCAAATTGAATACTAATTTTGTTATCAACAGGAAAAGCGAACATCAAATTGAGTTTTCACATTGTTCTCACTGATAGCAGAATTTGTTTTCAATGTCACAAGAAGATTTTTTTGCTCTAAATTTTGATATTTTAACCGTTAAAACGACCAAAACGACAGCAACATGGGTAATCATTATCAGCGATATCACAACATCAAATTTAGTTTTCAATTTGATCTCAGACTTTGCTCGGGTAGCCACATGCAGGCTACATGATCGCCATGGGTTGGGATAATGATTAGATTGAGGTAGATGGTTGGATGCTTTTTGTATTGAGTTGGTTACGATGCTACAAAATTATATGGAATGTGTAAGTTGGATATATATGTAGTAAGTTGGATATGATACATTCCGTGTATACGCATAAAAATAAGTCAAATTCAATAAAGGATTGATTACAATAAAGATGATTTCTTCTTCGTCTGCTTCTTCGTCTTCTTCTTCATCTTCTTCTTCACATTTCTAGCTTAGTGCTTATCGCATATTAGCTTATTAGCGGGGCCGGTGGTGTAGTGGTAAGCGTGATTACCTCTCACCCCAGCAGGCCTGGGTTCAATCCCAGTCGGCGCCGCCGTGATGTTCTGAGGCATAACATCTCTGATCACGCCTTCCTTCGGAAGGGAAGTAAAGCTGTTGGTCCCCGGTTCATGAGTTGATGGGTCGATAGGTATGGTCCAGGTTTGGGAGCTGCCTTCCTGGCGTCAGTAGCATTGGTGCTCAGCACGGAAAACAAGATCGACGAAAAACAAATCAAAGGAAAAAAATATATATATTAGCTAATTGTGTGCTCTCAACTTAATGTTCTAGATGCACTTCCACAGTTATTAATTGAGAGTTTTCGATGCCTGTACCATATAGGGGAAATGGCTCTAACGTTGGTCTATGGATCTAAGATTGGGCTCATCGCCAAAAACCTGCTATTTATCAATTTTATCTAGATTAACGCGGCATCGAGACGGTACTAATGGATATTTTTGCAAATTTAGTCGATTTCTGAATTTATGTATAGGCTCAAATTAGGGGCGTTTAAGGCAACATTAGAGGCATTTCCTCTATATGCATTAGTATAATTGTGTGGCAAGTACAATCATAAACTCTATACCCAGGGATGTCGAGAAATTTTCCAACCCGCAAAATTCCTAGACCGGATCGGGAATCGAACACAGCCACCTCCAGCATGGTATTGCTTTTAAGCTGCGCCTTTACCTAAGGGAGGCCTGATAGATGATTTCTACTGTGAATAAATCCAGCATTCCTACTAAAAATCAAATGCTATGCTGAATCATTTATAATTAGTTCAGAGCAGAAAAAAATGTACGGTGATGATTAATCTGTTAATATGCTTTTACAAGCCGAAAAAAAATTACAGTGAAATTTTCAGTGGAAACAATGCTCTAACATTAATATTTATTGTCGACAATAAAAATGATTGTTATAATGTTGTACTCTTCCGAAAACGGCAAAACTGCTACCTAGCTGTACAATGAATGTACATAATAAAATGTTGTTACAATGATTTTTATCGTATTTTTCATTTATTTTATTGTTAACATGATTCGATCATGAACAATAATGAACAGCTCTATTACAATAAAAATTGTTGTTACATTAAATATTGGTGTATTTTCATTGTGGGTTACTTCACGAACAATAAAAATAAATCTGATTGAAGCATGCAGACTATGAGAGGGTCAGCAACACTGCCAATGTAATTAAGATAGGCGCTGCTCGTATGGCTTTGACAGTTCGTTTGGCTCAAAACCAGGCAGTCCGCGTCCGCTCATATCTTATCCTAGACCCTCTCTAAAGCTTAATGGAGACCTTTTCCGTGCAGTCAATAATCATACAATAATAATAAAAAATTCCACCACTTGAAGATGTCAGGAAGGAACTCTCAGGTGGAAGCATATTTCATGGGCGATTCTCTCCAGTCGAATGCATTAACTTATCAACGACGCTCAACCACCAAGGAGACGTGACCTAGGGATATCGAGCGCAGGGGAGTTGGCCTGCATTTCTCACAAGTTCCGGATCGAATCTCGATCCATAACCAGTAAAAAAAAGGACCACCCCTAACAGACATACCACCCCCTTCCCTTCCCGGGGCAATGTTTTATTTTTTCGATTTATTTTTAAAGTCGATAAAGTAGATCTGTCAAGTCAACACATACACTCTAAAGTGCACTGTTATTTTTTTAATCAATAAATTCGCCAACCAACAGTAAAATAACAATAATATATAATGTTATTGAAAAAAAATTATATGGGAAAATCACGAAAATTTCATTGTTAAGATACTTAACAACCCCCCTTTTTTATTGTAAATTTTCCATTTACCATGAAATTTATTGTTTTGTACAACATAAATCAAGGTAAATTTATTGTAGACGTCACAATATAAATCATTGTTAAGACAATAATTTTCGTCTTATTGTTACATTGTTTTTTAATGTATTTTTGTTGTTATTTTTTTTCGGGAAGTGAGTTCAAATGCACTTTTAGTTAGCATCAACATTGATCTGGCAACATTAGTGTGCATCTTTCCAATGTGGTAAAGATCTTGATCAGCCCTGGGACCTGGTAGCCCAATTAAACTACCTCAAGGTTTTGCCAAAGCCAGGCATATAAACAAGCATTTCCATTTGAGGAATTAAAATTAGCACTTAAATCCAAAAATGAAATAACGGCGCCGGTGGTGTAGTGGTAAGCGTGATTACCTCTCACCCCAGCAGGCCTGGGTTCAATCCCAGTCGGCGCCGCCGGGATGTTCTGAGGCATAACATCTCTGATCACGCACGCCTTCCTTCGGATGGGAAGTAAAGCCGTTGGTCCCCGGTTCATGAGTTGATGGGTCGATAGGTAGGATCCAGGTGTGGGAGCTGCCTTCCTGACACGTCGGTAGCATTGGTGCTCAGCACGGAAAACAAGATCGACGGAAAAAAACAAACCAAAGGAAAAAAAAAAAAAAGATTAATTGCTTATTTTCCATGACCCTTGGTTTTTTTTCCGAAATTAATTTGTTTTTTTTTTAAATAGTGTAAGAAGTTACTCAAATCAATCCAGTCGATGATACTATACTTGCGTAGTCCTTTTTCACGACGCCTGAGTGGAGCAAGGATGAATCCTAGGATGCCAGTGAAGGACGCGACTGGTCAGTTGCTCACCGACCCCACTGATCAGCTGAAACGCTGGTTTGAACACTTCGAACAGCTTCTACAAGTTTCGTCGGTCAACCAGCCATCAACATCTCGGCATGAACCGCCAAGAGTGCGACGCATCACTCGCGTCAATTCTGAGGCGCCATCCCTACCGGAGATCGAAGCTGCTATCCGAACCATGAAATCCAACAAGGCTCCCGGGGTCGATCGCATATCAGCAGAGATGCTCAAAGCTGACCCCATGCTATCTGCACAAATGTTGCATCAACTATTCTGCAATATCTGGGACACCGCGACTTTTCCGGCTGACTGGATGCAGGGCGTCTTAGTGAAGGTCCCAAAGAAGGGGGACCCAACTGTATGCGATAACTGGCGTGGCATTATGTTACTGTGTTGTGTTCTCAAAGTTCTATGCAAAGTTATCCTCAACCGGATACAGGAGAAGATCGACGCGACTCTCCGACGGCAGCAGGCGGGATTCCGTGCTGGAAGATCCTGTGTGGACCATATTGTCTCGCTCCGCATAATCTTGGAGCAGGTCAACGAATTCCAAGAGTCCCTTTACTTGGTTTTCATTGACTACGAAAAAGCTTTCGACCGACTCAACCACGAAAACCTGTGGGGCGCCCTAAGGCGCAAGGGAGTTCCGGATAAAATCGTCAACCTCATCGAAGCTCAGTATGAGGCTTTCACGTGCAGGGTGCTGCACAACGGAGCCCTATCTGACCCTATTCGGGTAGTCGCTGGAGTGAGGCAAGGATGTATTCTATCACCGCTACTGTTCCTCATCGTAATCGACGAGATAATGGTTGGTGCGATCGACCGTGTGCCGAACCGTGGGTTGCTCTGGCAGCCTATTACAATGGAGCATCTAAACGACCTAGATTTGGCGGATGACGTTGCTTTAGTATCACAACGGCGTTCTGACATGCAGAGTAAGCTCGACGATCTCGCCGAACGCTCCTCAGCGGCAGGTCTCAACATCAACGTCAGCAAGACTAAATCGTTGGATATCAACACGGGAAATCCATCCAATTTTACGGTAGCTGGTCAGGAAGTGGAGAAGGTTGAAAGTTTCCAATATCTTGGCAGCCAGATAGCGTCGGACGGCGGAACCAAGAGTGACATAGGTGCACGGATCAAGAAGGCAAGGGCTGCTTTTGCGAGTTTACGAAACATCTGGAAGTCAAATCAGATTAGTCTCCGCACGAAGATCCGAATTTTCAACTCTAACGTGAAATCTGTACTGCTGTACGCTAGCGAAACATGGTGCGTATCAGCGGAGATCACACAGAAGCTGCAGGTGTTCATCAACCGATGCCTGCGGTATATAATTCGTGCTTGGTGGCCTCACAACTGGATTTCGAATGCCGAGCTCCATCGACGGTGTCACCAGAAGCCGATATCGACAGAAATTCGGGAACGTAAGTGGAGGTGGGTTGGCCACACTCTACGGAAGAGCGGAAATGAAATCTGCAAACAAGCGCTGGATTGGAATCCAGCCGGACATCGCAGCAGAGGCAGACCCAGGGGCTCATGGCGGCGAAGCCTAAACAAGGAGATTAAGCAAGTCGACCGGAATTTGACCTGGGCCCAGGTCAAGGCGAAAGCAAACAATCGCCCAGGATGGAGATCTTTCACGTTGGCCCTTTGCGCCAGGGATGGCGCTCAGGACACTTAAGTAAGTAAGTAAGTAGTCCTTTTTCACTGTCCGGTCATGGTCGTTTAACTACTCTGGTTGGATTTTTTCACGAGCTACGATCAACGCCTTGATCATATCGTTTACACATCTCGGTATTGATTCAGAATTTTTGGTTGGATGATTCAGAATTTTTGGTTGCGATTCCATACATCCTAGAACCGTGCCGCATATGGCGTCATTGACTCAAAGTAGAATGAAATCTGAAACATAAAGAAAATCAATGTATAAATTCAGAAGTCTTTCCATATACATATACCGCTGCTTCTCTAAACACTGTAGCTACCGGAACATCTTTCATGAACTGCAAAAACGTCTTACTTACTTCATTTTTTGACTTAAAATGATGTTTATTACTTGAATTTGTGTGGTTTACATGTATGAATGTTTAAGTGACACAGATGCGTCTTATCAACTTAGTTTAATTTTTTTTTTTTGTGTAATGATCACATTGGCAGCATACCCTTGCTAAAACTCTACACTGGACCCCTTTTATTGGTAAATTTTGCATCTATGAGTCTCTATTTTAAATCAGCACACAGACGTTCCTAGACTATGGTACCCATTTGGTCACTGTTGTGCTTGTGTTGATCCAAATAGTTTTGATAATATAATTGCCCATTCCCGTTTTTAAAGGTTGGTTTTTGTCCCAGTCTTGTCTTTTATCTTCAAGTATTTTATCATTTCAGACATAACACTTGATAACGCCACAAAATCATTTGTAAACTCACCAACAACATCATCGGATAGGGGCAACTATCACCTTTCCGAAAGTGGTATTGTTTTGTGTGGGTTTACTTTGGTTCGCGTGTAAAGGACCTTAGAAAGTTTGTTTACAAATGCTTTTGTGCCGTTATCAAATGACATTTGCCTGATTTTGTCTTCTACATTAAACCGAAGACAACATATCAAGAATATAGTCGCTATATTCATAGTCTGGCGGATAGAATCTCGGGAACCAATTGAGCTGTCAAATAGCGGAACCAATCGAGCAAATCACGATCAACGACAGAAAAGAGCACATTAGCTATTGCGAACAAAACTACGGAAACCCTTTTCTCGTGACTCAAGGCTCGCCTACGCAAACTAACACCATCTTTGGGTTGGCAAAAGTTTCCCCTATCCGATGATGCCGGTTATTGGCTTTCGATTGGCGAGGAAAGAATATTCATCGTTTTGTTTATAAAAGTTCATAGTACCTTTTCAATTGACCTTTTTGACGTTTAATCATCTTTCTCTATCTAGCACACATGGATGAATGGACGGTTTGTTTTCCCACTAATCTGTTTCCCTCTTGCTCGCACTTTTTCGCTTTAAATGGTACAGTAGTGTGCGCCGATTAAACGTCAAAAAGCTCTATTGTTGGTCTAAAATATATTGAATTGGTTCCGCTTTAAGATAGATCAAATTCTATCCGCCAGACTATGAATATAGCAACTATAATCAAGAAGACTGGCAACTTTGCCAGAATCCAAGCGACAGATGCAGTTTCATTTTCATTTTGCAGTGCAGGATGGGGCAGTAAAAGCGCAAGTCAATCCCAAGCAGTTAGTAAAATAGGAATAATGGCTGACTCGCCACATACAGGCTACATGATCGCTATTGGAAGGGATGATGATTAGATTGAGGTAGGTAGTTGGATGCTTTTTGGATTGTGTTGGCCACGATGCTACAAAAAGATATGGGATGTGTAAGCTGAAAATAATTTGAAATTTTAATGAGTTATTTAATTATATATGAATTCATTATTGAGACTTCTGCTCTGCTTTGAATCAAATTTGAGAATTATATAATGATGCTTTCAAATCGTTAGCGTTGTTACGGTATACTTCGTTGAACATTTTATTGCATTTATGGTTTATTGAGAGGTAAGGAAAAGTTCCAATGCGATTATGATTTAAACATTTAAACTTTTGGTTATTACGGCGCTTTATGATCTCGACACCCGGCGATGGTGGTTTATTCTATTATAGGAGCTTAGGATTAAACCCATGATTTTCTGTTCAGTAAGCAAAAACGATCCATCGAGCATGTCAAAACCACAACACTCCACGACAAAATATGATTAAGTTTTCGCTTGGTATGTAATGAACAACAGAAATACGCGATAATTCATATAGTTTCTGCCGTTGATGATTAATAAGCAAATACTAGTGAGAAGCTACAATATCCCCCTACTAGATACAGACGATTGCATAACAATTCGAAGTTCCGCTACATACAATCAACAAATTCCTGACCAGCCTCATCCTATCATAAATTATTGAATTTTCTTTCTTCTCTAAAATTCACTTGTTAGCATACATAGGGGAATTTACGTATTCTCGTCAATCTACCCGAATAGAAATTGTAATGTAGGAAACATCAGCAGACATCTTCAATACATTAAATTTTAACGTATATTGCTGTACCCTTAATGTATTCAGACTTCAGTGTGACGTCCAAGTACATAAAAATACATTAGCCTCAAACGTTACATCAGAATCAAACGTCTTGACGATGTAAAATTTGACATCAGAATACATCCAACGACAACAGAACCTAACGTTACATTAGAATCAAACTTCATCACGATGTAATTTGTTGCACGCATAAAACATCAGAATACATCCAATGACAACAGAACCTAACGTTACATTAGAATCAAACTTCATCACGATGTAATTTGTTGCACGCATAAAACATCAGAATACATCCAATGACATCAGAACCTAACGTTACATCAGAATCAAACTTCATCACGATGTAATTTGTTGCACGCATAAAACATCAGAATACATCCAATGACATCAGAACCTAACGTTACATCAGAATCAAACTTCATCACGATGTAATTTGTTGCACGCATAAAACATCAGAATACATCCAATGACAACAGAACCTAACGTTACATTAGAATCAAACTTCATTACGATGTAATTTTTTGCACGCATAAAACATCAGAATACATCAAATGACAACAGAACCAAACGTTACATTAGAATCAAACTTCATCACGATGTAAATTGTTGCACGCATAAAACATTAGAATACATCATATGACACAACAATAAAAAGTGGCTTGCAGTGCAGTGATGCCTCCTATGCATAGTTTTGTGACATTATCAATTGCAAATAAAATTGAACTCTTTAGAAGAGTGGAAACGCTAATAAAAGTGCACTTAGACGTTGTATCGTCTTGACGCCTTCTGCGCACTTATTCTTCATTCACCAAGGAATAGGTATGTGCGATGAAGACACAACAACAATTTAACGTAAAACCGCACTTTTATTAGTGTTTCCGCATTCATAATCTCATAAATGTGCCCAATGCGCGATCCTCGACGCAATCCTCGACGCAATCATATACAATAGCACATTGCGATTACAAGGTAGAGCTTACCACCATTAACTCTTGCACGACTGACATAGCCTCAAATCACTGAAAGAAGTTTTGGCATGCCCTGTGGGCAATGTTTATTTGTATGTAAAACAATGTCCTGGTGACGTTACAGTGCAAGAGTTAATTAGTGTTTTAATTGATTATTATCGTTTCAATTGAAAACCGATTTTACTCTTGTTCTGTACGTTAAACATAACGTCGGCCATAGTGTGCTGTACACGCTAACTTGAAAGTACCCATTAATGGTTGAAAAAGACCCATTTTGAAGAAAAGTGGCTTAACTCATTAAATGAGTAAATTTTTTACCCATTAATGAGTATCTGTTACCCATTAATGAGTAATTGTTAATCATTAATGGGTAACAGATACTCATTAATGGGTAAAATTGTTTAATCATCAATGAGTTAAACCACTTTTCTTCAAAATGGGTCTTTTTTTACTCATTAATGAGTACTTTCAAGTTAGCGTGTATACCGCATCCGTGTACACGGTTAGAAAAAAGTACCCAAAAGTAAGTTCTTTTCACTCATCTCGGCACTATAGTGCAGGAACCCAAAAATAGGTAAAGCGGGTCAAAGTAGTTTTCATTTACTTGTGTGCAATTCGTATGGAATTTTCCACTAGCTTTCAACGCAAAAGTAAGTTAGTTGTACCCAACAGTAGGTAAATATTATTATACTCAACGTTGGGTTCCCACACGTTACTACCCCTGTTGGGTGGTTTTGCTCCTCCGTTTTTGACAACATTAGAAGGAGAAAAGGAGACAAACTAGTCAAAAGTAGGTAAAAGTGAACTGGCCGTTGGGTACTTTTTTCTTACCGTGTACGAATACAGCACCCCACACGAATAAAGCCCTATACAGTAAAAGTATGGACGACTGACACCACAAAACTGAAAAAAGCTGTTCCAATCGAGAAAGCGGTGCATTTTGACGGTTCGATTGGAACAACTTTTGACAGACGTCCATACTTTTACTGTAGGGCTTTACACACGAATTGCCGGCGACAAAGTGACGTCATTTGACATTGGGCGACTTAAAGACTGACGTTTTTAAATTGGTGTATTTTTTTTTGTCGTGCGCTCAGCCATCTTGTCTGGTTTGTTTATAAACAAACTAGACAAGATGGCTGAGTGCACGGAGCGCACCGCAAATTCCTTCACCCGAGCCGCGAAGGAAATTAGCAACTTTAACAGTAAGTATTCAAATATTTGTTATATTTAGTGTTATTATTTGTAATTTAAAAAATTGATGCATTGCATTAGTTATCTCATCCGGATTTCTCAAGCGGGTCAATTTTGATGTAATTATTTTCAAAAATTGATCCGGTTGAGATAAGCATCCTTGCTGATGCAACGCATCAACAAGGATGTTTAACTCATCCGGATTCCTCCAGCGGATCAATTTTGAAAAATAATTACAAATTCTAATAATTGGATCTGTTTCCAAAATTTTGATTATTTTGTAATTGTTTTTTTTTTTTCAGCCGGCTGCTTCCAATAATTCCGGAGGTGTTCGGAAATTGAATAGAGGTAAGCTGAGGTAAGTATTGAACAGTTTGTTATTAAGTGTAATTTTTTTAATTGATCCGCTGGATGAATCTGACTGAGTTAAGCATCCTTATTGTAAGGATGTTTAACTCATCAGGATTCCTCCAGTGGATCAATTTTGAAAAATAATTACAAAATTCTAACAAACATCCAAAATTTTGATTAATTTGTATTTTTTTTTCAGCCGGCTGCTTCCAATAATTCCGGATAAAGGGACGGGTACGGAAATTGAATAGAGGTAGGTGTTAAACAGTTTGTTATTAAGTGTAATTATTTTTAAAAATTGATCCGCTGGAGGAATCTGACTTAGTTAAGCATCCTTACTGATGCAACGCATCAATAAGGATGTTTAACTCATCCGGATTCCTCCAGCGGATCAATTTTGATGTCTTTTTTTCCAAAAATTGATCCGCTGGAGGAATCCGACGGATTTCATTGACTGATGCAAAGCATCAACAAGGATGATTAACTCATCCGGATTCCTCCAACGGATCAATTTTGATGTTACTATTTTTCAAAATTGATCCGCTGGAGGAATCCGGCTGAGTTAAGCATCCTTGCTGATGCAACGCATCAACAAGGATGTTTAACTCATCCGGATTCCTCCAGCGGATCAATTTTGAAAAATAATTACAAATTCTAACAAACAGATCCAAAATTTTGATTATTTTGTAATTGTTTTTTTTTTCAGCCGGCTGCTTCCAATAATTCCGGAGGTGTTCGGGAATAGAGGTAAGTATTGAACAATTTGTTATTAAGTGTAATTATTTTTTTTTAATTGACCGCTGGAGGAATCTGGCTGAGTTAAGCATCCTTATTGTAAGGATGTTTAACTCATCAGGATTCCTCCAGCGGATCAATTTTGATGTATTTTTTTTTTCCAAAAATTGATCCGCTGGAGGAATCCGGCGGATTTAATTGACTGATGCAAAGCATCAACAAGGATGATTAACTCATCCGGATTCCTCCAACGGATCAATTTTGATGTAACTATTTTCCAAAATTGATCCGCAGGAGGAATCCGGCTGAGTTAAGCATCCTTACTGATGCAACGCATTCCGATGCCGGATCCCGATGTTTATGTTTAAGTTAAAGTTTTATTATAGTTAAGTAAAATTTAAAGTTAAGTTAAATTAAGTATGTAACAACTAAATTTAAGTTAAAATTATGTTAAAATAAAAGTTATGTTGATGGTAAGATAAACTTATGTTAAAGTAAAAGTTAAAATTTAGTTAAAGTTACGTTAAAGGTAAGTTAGAGTTAAGTTAAGGTTATGTTAAGTTAAAGTTATGTTTAAGTTAAGATAAAGTAAAGTTAAAGTTATGTGTAAGATAAAGTTAAGTTAAAGTTATGTTGAAGTTAAGTTAACGTTAAGTTAAAGTTAAGTAAAATTTAAGTTAATGTTAAGTTAACGGTAAGTTAAAATTATGTTAAGTAGAAGTTTATTCAAATTTAGGTATAAGTTATGTTAACGTTAAATTTAAATTAAATTTATGTTAAAGTTAAGTTAAATTTATGATAATGTTAAGTTATCATTAATTTAAAATTAAAGTTGTGTTAAAGTTAAAGTTATGTTCAAGTTAAGTTAAAGTTAAGTTAAAGTTAAGTTATGTTAACGTTATGTTAAAGTTATCTTAAAGATAAGTTAAAGTTAATTTAAAGTTATGTTATGTTAAAGTTAATGTTAAGTTTAAGCTATGTGAATGCGAAGTTAAAAGTTATGTTAAAGCTTAGTTAAAGTTATGTTAAACTTTATTTAAAGTTATCCCGCATAAACAATAACCATTAGAGGAGCCTAACCACCAATTCGGGATATCATCTCAACTTTATGTGGTATGGTCGTACCATCTATAAAATTGTTAGTGTATGGTACCCGTTTATTAGGGATGTTATAGGTAAGGTAAAGTTAAGCAAAAAATAAATTAAATTTATGTTATATTTGATTAAATTTAAGTTAAAGTTTTGCTAATATTATGTTAAAGTAAAGTTAAGTTTAAGTTATTTTAAAGTTAATTTTTTGTTAAAGTTAAGTTTAAGTTATTTTAAAGTTAAAGTTATGTTAAACTAAAGTTAAAGTTCTGTGATGGTAAGTTAAAGTTAAGTTGAAGTTAAATTAACGTTAAGTTAACGTTATGTTATGTTATGTTAAGTATAAGTAAACTTAAAGTTAAGTTTAAGTTAAAGTTAAAGTTAAAATAATTTTGAAGTTAACGTAATGTTCAAGGTAAAGTTAGGTGAAAGCTAAGTTAAAATTAAGTTAAAGTTATGTCAAAATTAAATTAGAGTTATGTTTATGCTTAAGTTAAGTTAAAGTTCAGTTAATGTTAGGATAAAGATATGTTGAATTTAAGTTAAAATTACATAAAGGTTATGTTAAAGTTTAATTAAAGTTAAGTTAGAGATATGTTAAGTTTATGTTAGGTTAAGTTCAAGTTATGTTAATGTTAAAGTTATTTTAAATTTAAGATTAAATTTAAAGTTAAGTTATAGTTCAGTTAATGTTAGGTTAAAGTTATGTTAAATTTAAGTCAAAATTAATTTAAGGTTTTGTTAAACTTTAGTTCAAGTTAAGTTAAAGTTATGTTAATGATAAGTTAAAGTTATTATAAAGTTTAAGTTAAGTTAAAGATCTGTTTAGTTCATGTTAGGTTATAGTTAAGTTCAAGTTATGTTAATGGTAAACTTATTTTAAATTTAAGTTAAAATTAATTTAAGGTTATGTTAAAGTTTAGTTCAAGTTAAGTTAAAGTTATGTTAAAGTTAAGTTAAAGTTATTATAAAGTTAAAGTCAAGTTAAAGATGTGTTAAGTTAATATTACATTAAAGTTAAATTAAAGTTATGTTAAATTTAAGTTAAAATTTAGTTAAGGTTGTGTTAAAGTTAAGTTAAAATTTGGTTAAAGTTATGTTAAAGTTAAAAATAAGTTAAAGTTAGTTAAAGTTAAGTTAAAGTAAAGTTAAAATTACGTTAGAGTGAAGTTAAAATTAAAATGATTTTAAAATTAAAGTAATGTTCAAGGTTAAGCTATGCGAAAGCTAAGTTAAAATTAAGTTAAAGTTATGTCAAAATTATGTGAGAGTTATATTAATGCTAAAGTTAATTTAAAGTTAAGTTAATGTTAGGTTAAAGTTATGTTAAAGTTAAGTTAAAATTAAATTAATGTTATGTTAAAGTTAAGTAAAAAAAAAAGGTTAAGTTTAGTTAAAGAGAAGTTAAAGTTAAGTTAAAGATGAGTTAAAGTTAAGGTTAAGTTATGATAAAGTTAAATTAAAGTTAAGTTAAGATTAAGTTAAAGATAAGTTAAAGTTAAGTTAACGCTAAGTTAAAGTTAAGTTAATGCTAAATTAAGTTAAGTTAACGTTAACGTTATCTTAAAGTTATGTTACAGATAAGTTAAAGTTATGTTATGTTATGCTCAAGTTAAGTTAAAGTTGAAGTAATGTTCAAGGTAAAGTTATGTGAAAGCTAAGTTAAAATTAAGTTAAAGTTATGTTAAAATTAATTTAGAGTTATGTTAATGCTTAAGTTAAGTTAAAGTTCAGTTAATGTTAGATTAAAGTTATGTTAAATTTAAGTTAAAATTACGTTAAGGTTATGTTAAAGTTTAGTTAAATTTATGTTAAAGCTAAAGTGAAGTTAAAGATATGGTAAGTTGATGTTAGGTTAAAGTTATGTTAAAATTTAAATTATAATAAATTTCAGTTAAAATTAAGTTAAGGTTATGTTAAAGTTTAGTTAAAGTTAAGTAAAAGTTATGTTAAATTTTCCTAAAAATCTGCAAATTACTTAGACGATCTTCGAACTTCCCTGAAGTTCTGTGTACTCCCAGAAGGTCTGTGAATTTCTCTGAAGATCTTCGAACTACCCTGAAGCATTAAAAATTTCTCTAAAAGTCTACAAAACTTTCCTGAATTTCTGCAATTTTTTCTGAAGCAATAAAAATTTATCTGAAGACCTCCTTTAAGTTCTGCAAATTTCTCTGAGGATCAACAAACTTCCCTGAAATTCAGTATTTTTCCCTGACGTTCTGCCAATTTGCCTAAAGCTCTGTGAACTGCACTGAAGTACTGAAAATCACTCTTAGATGTACGAGAATCTTTAAATTTATGTGATCTTCCCTGAAGTTCTGTGAGTTTATCTAAAGTTCTGCGAACTTCTCTGAAATTCTGTTCTATAAATTTCCCTTAGGAACTAAAAAATTATCTTTAAATTTACGAACATCACTGTAGTTCTGTTAATTTCTCTGAAGATCTTCAAACTTCCCTGGAGATCTTCAAACTTCCCTGAAGATCTGTGAACATCCATAAAGTAGTGATTATTTCTCGAAACGACGACAAACATTACTGTAGTGCTGTAAATTACTCAGAAGATCTACGAACTTCCCTGATTTTCTTTTGATTTCTCTAAAGATTTCAGTTTTTTAAAACTTTTCTGAAGTTTTTTTTTTAATTTCCCTAAAGTTCTGCTAGTTTCTCTGAAGATCTACGACCTTCGGTGTAGTAAGATCTTCATAACAATTTCCGATTATTCTACGTTCTGAAGAAATTTTCAAACGACTTCAATTCGATTTTTTATCAGATGTTGGTCCTCAGAATAATTCCTGATCAACTTGACCTCTTCGAAAAATATCTCAAGATTTTAATTTCTAATCCTTATCAACCTGACCACTTCGAATATTTTCTAAATTACTTTATTTGAATTTCTGATCAGTTGTAGGTCTTCAAAACAATTCCTGCTTATTTTGATCTCTTGTAGTAATATCCGAAAAGTTTCAATTGATTTATTGATCAGTTGTAGGTTCTCAGAATAATACCTGATCAATTTAAACTATTCAAAGAATATCAAAAGGACATCGTTTGAATTTCTGTTCAGTTGTAGGTCTTCAGAATAATTCAGTGCTAACATTTGAAAACGGCACAAAAGCCATTTGTAAACAAATGGTTTGTGGGCCCTTTACTCACTACTTGAAGTACACCCACGCGACACAACAGCAACATCGGGTAGGGGAAATTTTCCCCTTCCTGACGATGCTGTTGGTTTGCGTGGGCGTTCTTCGGGTAGCGAGTAAAGGGCCCACAAACCATTTGTTTACAAATGGCTTTTGCGCCGTTTTCAAATGTTAGCACTGAATTATTAACTTAAATTAAATTAAATCTGGTATTTTTCTGATGTTTATAGAACTACCCTGAAGTTCTAGTAGTTCTTCTAACTAACCTTAAAATGTACATTTACCGCTATACCGCTATGCCGCTGTCCTGGTGTCATTGGGTTCGGCCCTTTACCTGGCTCGTAGACATTTCAAAGACAACAATGTCTGCATGATGTTTATACATCGGTTCAAACTATGCGTATTGATAAGTTTTCTGAAAAGATTTGGATCTAGGTGCATAGTTTGCTTTGATAGTCTTTCACAGTTTCTCTAGCATTCTCTAGTCTTAGCTCATCTAAATATTTACTGCAAAATCCCTGGATTAATCTTCAATTTGGCTTTGTTTTCTTGTTTATTTTCTATCGTTCTATGTTCTGCAACCGAGTGGCAACCACTTACGCCAGGGAGGCAATTGAACACCTAGACCTGGACTCATCAACTCAAGGGCCAGGATCCACGGCTGTGCTTCTTTTCGAAGGAAGGCATGACACCACCAAAGCAACCAAGGAAGTCATCAATCACCACCAACT
The DNA here is from genome assembly GCF_037179485.1 of Ochlerotatus camptorhynchus. Classification (NCBI taxonomy): domain Eukaryota; kingdom Metazoa; phylum Arthropoda; class Insecta; order Diptera; family Culicidae; genus Ochlerotatus; species Ochlerotatus camptorhynchus. Next base: position 1,329,312 of record NW_027040879.1, read on the forward strand.
GACGAGTTTCGTTTGTGGTTCGACACATGGTTGGAGCATTTGTGTTTTGCTAAATTTTGCTAATTATTGGGGAATTTCCCTAAACTTTCACGCGGCCACCAGTTTTCACTCTTCCACAGGCCTTAAGGGTAACCCACATTAGCTGTCACTTTGCTGCATCGCGCCAGATCCGGATCTAATGTGGGTGGCCCTGTAGATTTGAAAACTTGATTATGTAAACACTAGGCATCTTTTTCTGGTAGTTCGTTCAAAAATGATACAACAATCGTCAAGCTCGCTGTAACGTCACCTAGTGCCTCGTCACCTACAAATTGGCGCCTAAGTCAGTGGTCTAATAACTCTTAGCGCGCTAATGGCATAGTTCCCCTGCCGCATAGAGAGTTGCCACAATGACATTAGGTTAGCTAAGGTCAGTTAACTGACTGGTGGGAAACGGGAGCTTACGCAATGACTATTCTGTATGCATTTAAGAGATAGTCTACCAGAATGGATGATTTTTTTTGTACAATTTTATGTTTTCTGATTGTGCAAAACATGAGAATTAACTTTTCCAATGCTTTCAATTGTACAAAGCATTAGTGCTAGAAACATGATCTTGTAAACACTACACACCTTAACTGTTAGTTTGATTAAAAAATGCTGCAACAATCGTCAAGCTCGCTGTAATGTCACCAAGTGCCTCGTCACCTACAAATTGGCGCCTATGTCAGTGGTCTAATAACTCTTAGCGCGCTAATGGCATAGTTCCCCTGCCGCATAGAGAGTTGCCGCAATGACATTAGGTTAGCTAAGGTCAGTTAACTGACTGGTGGGAAACGGGAGCTTCAGCATTGACAGTTATGTACGCATTTTTATGATGTTATCTAACAACAATGGTGTGTAGTGTTTACACGATTATGTTACTAATTCTAATGTGTTGTAAATATAATTGAAAGCATTTGAAAAGTAAGATTCTAGTGTTTGTACTTCTTAAAACATAAGTAAACATCTACATTTTAAAACATTCAAACAACGTTTACTTTAAACGTTTTGTACATCTGAAAACATCAGAGAACAACAAACAGGAAGTACAATTGAAAACATCCGAACAACGTTTAGTTCTAACGTTTTTTACATCCGAAAACATCCAAAAACGTTTGGTTCTAACATCAGGAAACTTCTACATTAAAAAACATCAGAAAACATTTACATATAAAAACATTTAAACAACGTTTAGTTCTAACGTTTTTTACATCCGAGAACATCCGAAAACGTTTGGTTCTAACATCGGGAAACATCTACATTAGAAAACATCAGAAAACGTTTACATATAAAAACATCCGAACAACGTTTAGTTCTAACGTAATGTACATCAGAAAACATCCTTAAAACGTTTGGTTCTAATGTCAAGAGATTGAAATTTTTGACGTCAGACCGACATTAGAATGGCAAAATTTTGTTCCAAAATTTCTGATGTATACACCATGTTACGTTGCTTAAATACAACTAAATCATAATGTTTTCTAATGTTTGACATCAGGCATACATTTGATTTCGATGCTGATGTAGACATCAAAATCAAACGTTGGGCTAATGTAAATTTCTATTCGGGTAAGCAGCGTCCGAACTTCTATTAGCGATTTCTCAGCGTCACACACATACATGACAGGTTTGTTTGTTGACATTTATCTGCTGCTTGCTGTTCTACCAATTCCAATCGACAGAATTGATCAAAACGGGTTGAACATGTTTTTACAACGCTCCAAACTTCTCAGGTGAGTGTGACTATTGTCGGCAGTCTCTTTTTCTTCGGCACCCTTTCCATTTGAACTGCGTGTTAACCAGCTGTTCTATTATCGGCAACTCAAAATCAGCCGTATTTTGTAGTGTGTATATTTAATTTAAAGAAAAATATGGCATAACAGGATTGCACAGTCGTAAAAATGTAATCAGATTGAAGTTGAAAAGGTAAGGAATCGGCTTAATACATTCAGCGAAGAGTTTTGATGGGAAAATACAGTGAAATTAACGTTTCAATTTCGGTTGCCGAAAACAGTCAATGGGTGCCGAAGCCATAATTTACCCTATCTAGACTAACATTTAAAAGGGGCGAAAAAACAAAAATGTAAACAAATCATATTTTGCCAGAACAGTTCACAAACTCTCAATAAACACAAAAAAAGTAGAAGAAAACATATTTTCCAATCATCAAAAACGGTTCCTTTTACATGGCGTATTTCCAATTTTTAACTTTATGACTTAGTTGAAGATGCTAATTTCAAATAACAGACTGTAGTGGTAATTTTTATACGATAGATGGAGTAGATGAAAGCATAGAGTTGATAGTTCCGTTAGAGTACGGCAGTGTGGAGATTGTATATAGATATTAGACAAGCGAGCTAGGACAACTTTTAAGGAAGGTACAAATCGGTTTTTTCATCTCTCTTTACCAAACTCCCCCTTTGGAGAGGGATGGTGAGGGGTGTCCCCAAAAGTTGTCCTAGCTCGCTTGTCTAATATCTATATACAATCTTCACACTGCCGTACTCTAACGGAACTATCAACTCTATACTTTCATCTACTCCATCTATCGTATAAAAATTACCACTACAGTCTGTTATTTGAAATTAGCATCTTTAACTATGTAAATCGTTGACTTCACGTAGAAGTAATACTAAAAAACATATAGTCAAAGAACTTTATGACGCCATGTACAAAAACTTAGAATTATATTGTTTTAATATACAAAACGTACTGATTCTGATTTGATTTGTATTTGATATGCATCCTATTGATATTTCAAGTATAAACAACGAAACAAAAGACGACCAAAAATCTCCAATCTCTCCAAATTGGCGATGAAATTATCAGTAAACGTTCTCAATTTCACGCCAAAAATCATCTTTTTAAAGTTTTTAGTGATGCATGATGTTAGATTACACTATATATCGATATATTCATAGGCAAAAGAATGATTAATAAATTCCACATTCATTCCGAGTTGTATTCTAGCTGCACAGTTGTAGGTACTAGTTATGTGGACATTATTCAGTTCATTCAATACGCATCCATTCCGTTTCAAACCACAATCCGATGGGACACAACTTTACTCAAACTCTGTTCATACCACTCCTTTGTTCGTAGGGGGTAATGATCAAACGGGTTCTGGTGAAAAGCTGGTCTTTGTATTGCACAAAGTCTGCAACAATATGTCGCCATAAGTCCGAGAAGTCCTCATCACAACCTCATCAAAGCCAACGTATCGCCACAAAATACCAACTTTTTTACTTATGCTTTTAGAACTTTAATTGTAATGGTTATGGTAGTCAGTAAGGTCCATGGATGGCATTGTATTATTGGTCAATCATTAATTTACAGGCAACCAATTCGCGATATATTCCTCATAAAGTTGATCGATGTTACAAAACCATCCATGGACCTTACTGACTACCATAACCATTACCATTAAAGTTCTCAAACCATAAGTAAACAAGTTTTAATAAAGTTCTCTTTCCGAAAATGTATGGAGAAAACAACTATTTTGAATGGTCATAGCACAGACAAATAGACATAACACTCACAATCACATTAATCGCAAATAATGTTTTAGTTGGGAATGTGCTTGCACCACTGAAGCATTGAGCAAACATTTCGAACTTATCAGTGATGCCAGTTCTTTTTCGCGTCTAGTTAGTAGATGTCAGCTCTTGAAAATGATAAGTGGTCAAGGCATCCCACTGGAGACACATACCACATCTGACGAATACAGAAAAAAAAATTGTTGAATATTACATCAAAACTGCTGCACATTAGTCATTCCGTTCCTAATATTACGTTGTACATTGTACACAGAATTCGAGAACAATTAATCATGTGATGGCTGTAATATTCTATCATTTTTTACCAGTTATTGTGTTCAATACTTCACCATGAATATCATTGATTGATACATTTTTTTTCTTCTGTGTACACATTGAAGTGATGAGCGGTGGTAGAAAGGGCACTAATAAGTGATGCATTACCTCGTTTAAAAAATTGTTTCCAGCAAAAGAAAAAGCACACTAAGCAAACAAAACAAAGCCCTAAAAAAACTAAGCTTCTGAGAATTTTTCCTACGGATCCGTATTTCTGCACACGAAACGAAAATCAATTATTTTATTCATGTGTTTCACTTATACATTTTTGCCAAAACATCAGCCTTATACATTCCATAAGACAAACCACATAGATCATATAAGAATGCTTAAAAGGTATGTGTGACCGTTTATACATTTCATTTGACACATGATCTTCATTAACTTTTTACAAGGTGTCTGCTTATTAATCGACTTATACATTTTATGAATAATCAGCAATAGAAATTTGCCAAAAGGTATAAGGAGATTTCTATCCGTGCAGAATTCTATCAATTCTACAGATCTACGGAAAATTTCATAGAACCGACATTACTGACTTCCATCTGTTTTGTTTTTATTCAACACAGCTGACGCGTTGACAGAACGAGGGAAAAGCAACTAGTGAAAAAATTGCATGCACGAGGGATGCTCCGGTTGCAAAACATTGCTTGGGAATGTGGATGATAGATGGTGCTAGTGCGCATGCAAAATACGCTTGACGATTCTTCTAAGAGTTATGTCTGTTTGTCTGTGGTCCACTTCCAAAAAACCACAATACATAAGGTTAAAACTTTATCAAACAAACGTTCATGTAAAATTCCATAACCATTTCAATTAAAGATTAGCAGGGATTATAAACAATTTTTAACCAATTTGGTAAGGTCAAGTAACGGATCCCATTTATGCGGAAAATCAATGACTCTTCACTGCTGCTTTTTTCCTGCATGAACAACACTTGCATGCCGCCATTTAAGGTACTGCATTACCATCGTCAAGGTGATGCTGAACGACGAGTGTTCCTACTTTAACGACAAAACAGTAAATAACATCATGACACGTCACGAACGGCCACTGAAGTCTCTTGTCAAAGTGGCTATGATTTCACTTTCACGTCACACAACGCGTAGCTGCCGAACGGTGACAGTTCTCCCACTCTTTGAGAGCACCCATGGGGATCGTCCAGGAAGTACGCTCAAATGAACTTCATGTCCCTTTCATGCAATATCCGTTTCTATATGATTAGTTGTAAGAATATTTTATTTCTTTGAAATTAAGTAATATTTACTTCTGTATGTCACAGTGTGTCATTATCCGTGGAATACTCCTTAGCTTACCAGTTGGAGCTCTCTCTCTTGGCGTCTACCGATGGTCTGCTGGTGTTGTCGTGTAAGTGTTTTCATCGAGTGAGGACCGTTTTTCTCCGTCGCTCCCGTGTGAATGGAGACGAGTCCGTAAAAATTGTCCTACCACTTTTTCACCGAAGGAAAACCCAATTTAAAAGACACGACTACGAACGGACCTAGTGATTTAAATAGTAACAAACTAGTGGATAAGCGATCAAAATGGGAAGTAAGTATCGAAAAGGAAATCGGATGGGATAGAGTTATGGAATAAGATCTTCTCGGATCATAAAGCGGTAGCCTACACCTTCTTCACCTACATATATCCACGTAGCAGAGAAAAAGCTCCGCGTTGGAACTTTCCCTTTCCACGGGTTAGCCTCGCGTATAGCTGAATGCTTCGTGCGTGGTGGAAAACAGGAAAATGTTTGCTTGCGATATAAAATTGTTTGGAAATTTCAGAACATGTAGGTTCTCTAATGCACATTATTATTTTTAAAAAAGTGTGCTATATTGTGAACTGAAATTAACTGTATAGTCACCGAATGAGGATTATGGATACATGGCTAAAATAATAACAAAATACTTGAAATGATAGAGACAAATTTAGTAAATATTGTTTTATCCTACTAGCTTAATAGCTTATCTTGGCAGAAACGTGTATTGCACCTGAAATGTGTATTCTTTTTTGGCGCCTAACAATGATGAAGTTGGCAGGCAAAAATACGCTTATCTGTAGAGGATTGGCAATAAAGCTGTTGGTATTAGATGGTGAACACACAGAAAAAAAAGTTCTCAATGGATCATTGAAGATGCTGAGGTTTTGACAGCACCGTACTGTGGCTACCACAGTATTTTACATTGGTTCGTCCGTATACAGTAGCGCCAAATGAAAGCTGTGGTGGGTTCAAAACTCAGCCATCTAAAATGATCCATTACTTTTTCGAAGGGACATATCAGCTTTTGTAAACAAAGCATTTGATCGTCGATTTGGCGTAACTGGTAGCTCACCCACGCATGCTAACACTACCATCAGATAGGGAAAGTTACGCCAAATCGACGATCAAAGGCATTGTTTAAAAAAGCAGATATGTTCCTTCGAAAAAGTAATCGAGAGTAATTGTTGTTGAATATTACATCCCAACAGTTGCACATAGGTCAATTGCACTGGTTATGTAATATTACGTTGTACACATAATTCACATAGATGGATGCAATATTGTATCAGCTTTTTGTTATTACTCAATATGTCATACAGTCATCAGCTTGAATTACGTTGATCGATATTATATTTTATTTTTTGCTGTGTACCGACCATTCTATTGTGTTTTTTTTTTACTTTTCTGTGATTATATTTACTCGTTTACTAATATGAATATTTAGCTTGGAGTTATATTTTGAATGTTTTTTTTTAGTTCAGGGTCAGTCCAACGTGTTACCAAAATCGCAAATGCACGAAACTTAGAGATATAAATAACATTTGTTCCCATGTCCAATCAAATATCGTATTTTAATGAGACAGTATAGTAAAAGCTATTTTAGATGTTTTCCACAAATTAATTGACTAAAGACAATATTTTTCGACCTAATACTAGTTTCATCCAAGCATCAATTAATTTTCATTTTAAGCTATACATTGATGTCTACTATGTAAGCATAAGATAAATTTTCTATTGTGTTAATAAAGTGACAATAATAATTAAACAAAAATATTCCCAAAGATCCACTGACCTCATCAAAGTTCCTAATATGTTACTTATTAAACTTATTATCACTTCAATACATCTTATGCTACTATTTCTCTCCGTCTCTTTTTTCCAGTTAAATTCTTAGAGGTAATTAAACCCTTCTGCAGTATTCTGCCAGAGATTGCGAAACCTGAACGAAAGATCCAGTTCCGCGAGAAGGTACTATGGACGGCCATCACGTTATTCATCTTTCTGGTGTGCTGTCAGATTCCGCTTTTCGGAATCATGAGCTCCGATTCGGCCGATCCCTTCTACTGGATTCGTGTTATCCTGGCTTCGAACCGAGGAACGCTGATGGAACTGGGTATTTCACCAATTGTCACGTCCGGATTGATCATGCAACTGCTGGCCGGTGCAAAGATTATCGAAGTTGGTGACACCCCGAAAGACCGAGCCTTGTTCAACGGAGCGCAGAAACTGTTCGGAATGGTAATCACGATTGGACAGGCGATCGTCTACGTCATGACTGGAATGTACGGTGATCCGTCGGAGATCGGAGCCGGAGTCTGTCTGTTGATCATCATTCAGTTGTTCGTAGCCGGTTTGATAGTTCTACTGCTGGATGAACTGTTGCAGAAGGGATACGGTCTGGGATCAGGAATTTCACTATTTATTGCCACCAACATTTGCGAAACGATCGTGTGGAAGGCCTTCTCTCCAGCCACTGTTAACACTGGCCGTGGAACCGAATTCGAAGGTGCTGTCATTGCTCTATTCCACCTGCTAGCCACACGTCAGGATAAGGTCCGGGGTCTACGTGAAGCTTTCTACCGCCAGAACCTGCCAAATCTGATGAACCTGTTGGCCACGGTTCTTGTGTTTGCAGTGGTGATATACTTCCAGGGCTTCCGAGTCGATCTCCCAATCAAATCAGCCCGTTACCGTGGTCAGTACAGCAGCTACCCAATTAAACTGTTCTATACCTCGAACATTCCAATCATTCTACAATCCGCTCTCGTATCCAATCTGTACGTCATCTCACAAATGCTGGCCGTCAAATTCCATGGCAATTTCCTGATCAACATGCTTGGTGTGTGGGCTGATGTTGGCGGTGGTGGTCCAGCTCGTTCTTACCCAATTGGCGGTCTCTGCTACTACCTTTCCCCTCCGGAATCGCTCGGACACATCGTTGCAGACCCAATCCACGCCGTCCTGTACATCGTATTCATGTTGGGCTCATGCGCTTTCTTCTCCAAGACCTGGATTGATGTGTCCGGTAGCTCCGCTAAAGATGTTGCCAAGCAGCTCAGAGAACAGCAGATGATCATGCGTGGACATCGTGAAAACTCCATGATCCATGAGCTGAACCGATACATCCCAACGGCAGCCGCCTTTGGTGGTCTGTGCATCGGTGCCCTGTCGGTGATAGCCGATTTCATGGGTGCGATCGGTTCCGGAACCGGTATCTTGCTGGCCGTGACCATCATCTATCAGTACTTTGAGATCTTCGTCAAAGAGCAGAGCGAAATGGGAGGAATGGGTACATTACTGTTCTAATTTATTTGTGTTATTATGTGTTTACATTAATGCTTAAGTTAAGCACATTCTATGTGACGTGAGAGAGCGAGACGCAATGTGGTCAGGTGAAATCACTACAATTTACGGAACTCGAAGCTATCCTTCCAAACCAGGAAAAGGAAGAGCAGAAAAAGTAAATTGTAACTGATTTTAAGAATGCTAAGATATGATCAAATTACAATTTGAAACCTTAGACAGACAATGGGCGAGTTGTTGCACGTTTAGTTTAGTAGTGATTGTGAGAAGACTTTTCAAACTAAAAACTGAAATTATCATTTACTTATAATTTTATTTCATTCCTTATCGAGAAGAACGATAACCACAGATAAAGAATATAACACGCTATAGTAGCGCGAAGGATGTTAATAAAAAAAAAATGTGTAGAATATTGAAAACATCAAAATCTGTAATGCTATGTTTCGTTTCTTACTTGCTACCTACCCCGAAAGCCATGTATCATTAACCCACAGTTACAATACCATTACCATACTGCATTTCGATGAACCTTCATTATGATTTTTGATTTTTTTTTTTTCTGATAAAGTCCAATATGTTTGCAGAATTAAGGCAGTTTGATTTATAATACTGGAGTATTTTTTTTATAGAAGAAATGGATGTAATGTCGGCCTAAATGCCCCTAATTTGGGCCCATGCATAAATTCAATTAAGCTCTCAATTAATAACTGTGGAAGTGCATTTAGAACACTAAGTTGAGAGCACGCAATAAGCTAATATGCCCTAAGCAATAAGCTTGAAATGTGAATATGAAGAAGATAAATTCAATTATCGACTAAATTTTCAATAGCGACCAAAAATTATGGATGGATATTAGTAACGTCCCAATGACGCGTTCAGCTAGATAAAATTGATAAATAGCTGATTTTGTAGCGATGGACCCAATCTTAGATCCATAGGCCAGCATTAGAGTAATTTCCCCTCTATTACTATTATCAGTGCTGTAAATTCTCAAAATCATTTGAACATTTTTGATGAAAATGAGAAAAGTAGCTATTCGCTATCAAAGGGGACCTCCTCCGAATGGGTGATATCAGTTGCTTAGTCATTTGACGAAGGCATGGATCATTCTCATTTGAGAAATGCTATATATCATTCGATTGAGTGTAACCTACACACAAACGGAGCTCTGGTCGACATTCCGGCGAAAAAGCTAAGCCTACCCGACACCAACCTGACTTCTATCAAACCCCAACCCGATGTTGACCCGACATTGACCTGACATAAACCCAAAATTGACCCGACATTAACACGACATTGGGTCGACATCGACCTTAAATTAGCCTTACATTGATCCGACATCGGGTCGACTTGTCTGTTCGGGACCATTTTCCTGGATTTCTTCCATACTCCACTGTCGTATATCAAATGATACTGAGTGACTCAATTGACAGTGACAATGAGCTTCGAATGAGAAAGGGGCTCTTCAAATTATGGTCATGTGAGAATTCGTTTACACAGAATTGATTGAATGGTTGTAGTGGTTCATCTTCAATCGAATGATATGAAAATTTACAGCAATGACTATTATTATTATTTAATTGGAAAATTCGCCACTTGGACCAAACTTCAGTTGTTCAACTGTAGTCTTAGCTCTTTCCCGCCTATTTTAGCCTCCTGAAGTCACCACTATGGAGCCACTGGTTGCTAACAGCAACACTGCACATACATTATACCGGCACTCAGCGTTGTTTTCAAGCTAATCGGTATCAAAGTTTTTAACAAATCGGTATTTGCTGTTTTAATTATTGCCATTTTTAAGGCTAAAATTTAGGACTAAGAACGGAAACTTTATTTTCCAGAAGAAGTCGGAAGAAATTTCCGGGGAATGTTTGGATTAGCTTCTGACGAAAGCCAAAAAAAAACTTCCAGAGAAAGTTGAAAGAAGCTCTTGTGGCGGAAGTTTGAAAAAAGTTCGAATAAAAGTCGGGAAAACATCCGGTTAACTTCCTAGAAACATTTGAGAAGCTTCTAGGAAAAAAAATAAAGAAAGTTTCGGAAAAAAATAAAACGGAAAGGTTTAGAAAACAGGACGAAAATAGTAATTTCAGAGGATGCTACAAGAGGCTTGAAAAAACCTTCCAATAGAAGTCGGAAAAAAACGTCCGGAGAAACTTTCAGAGGAAGACGAAAGAAACTTCTGTGAGAATTCTATAGATACTTACAATAGAAGTTTAAACCAACTTCCGGGAGAAGACGGCATAAACTTTGTGTAGACGCTGGAAGAAACTTCCAAAGGTAATTTGAAAGAATCTTCTGGAGAAAATCTGAAGCTTCTTACGGTGAAAGCCAGAGAGTTTACGGGACAGTCGAAAGAAGTTGAGAGAAAAGATTTCTGGGAGATATCGAAAGAAATATCCGGTGGAAATCGGGAGAATCTACTATGGAAAGTTAGCACAATATTCCGGGGAAGCTAAACAAAACTGACTGGGAGGAGACGGAAGAACTTTCGGGAGTAATCGGAAAATAATTTACGGGATAAGGTGGAAGAAATTTCTGGAAAACTTCCACGGGAAAATCAAATAAACTATAACAACGGTGTCGAGAGAATCGAATCAGTTCAACGTCGCTTTCTTCGTTTTGCACTACGTAGATTGCCTTCATTGCCTTGGAATGATCTGTTTCGGTTAAGTAGTTACGAAAGCCGTTGTCAACTTATCGACCTACCGTATGCGTGATAATGTTTCCACCATCGTACAAATCAGAGAGAATAGGTAGAGAGGCGAAGAGTGAAAAACCGTGGAAACGGCAGCACTCTTTTTATTATGATTCCATCCTACAAGTTCTGGCAACTGTTTCTGAAGGGCACACTTCAAGTGACTTTTTTCAACCATCTATTTGTGTTGTTATTATTATTAAAATTTAATGATTGCTGATAATGAAGTGCGTTGCGAGTTTTTGTAAAAACCAGTATGTGAGTGGATACAAAAACATAACTTTATTTCGATTTCCGAAAAATGAGGAAAACAGGCAGAAGTTATTCCTGCTTGAATTGACTTTTTGTCAACCGAGTTTTTTCGGTTAGTTTGACAGGTTGTGGGAAAAGAAACTTTAACGAACACTCGGTTGTTTCTTTTTGAACCGAACAGACTACCGAGCGTTCAGCAGATAAAAACTCGGTTGAAATTGAACCGAGTTCGGTACTATTTTCTAAGTGTGTATGCTTTTGCAAATTTTACAAAAAAATGATCTTTATACTAAAAGAATATAGAAATAAATATCCTGAATATTACTACATTTTAAATTCAAGCATTACTTTTTATTTGTTCATGTATTTTTCTCATCCTAAAAAGTTTTCTTCCAAATATATTCGCAGCGATTACAATACTTGCCTTCACCAAATTGGGGAACATCAACTTTTGTTTATTTTGTTCGATAGGATACCAGTTTGACGGTTCGATAAGGTTTTTTTTTGCTTCACACTCTTCGCCTCTCTACCTATTCTCTCTGGTACAAATAAGGTTCCCGTTTCACCTGTGCATACAATGCCTTGGTTTTCTTTGCATGCACGTAATCTACACGCTTACTTCAGCTTACTCACCGGGTGAGTCGATCGTACTCAATTTCGTCTGATGCATTAGGTTGTCAAAATTTGAGCAAGCGAGAAATGTCAAACTGAGTAATACCCAAGTAACAATCTAAATGCTTGGAAGATTTATTCTTATTTTATCATTGTTTTATCATAGCATCCCTTCCAGCCTGTGGTTGTATTACGGTTTTGTGTGCTTGTCATAAAATCAGGCCGTCAAGTCGTCTATAAAACTGTTTTATGACTACTAAATTAAAACTCAGACTTCATAGTTTTAACGGTAGCTGTAAGGTGGTTCTGCATCGTTACTTATAACTGAAGAATAAAACCAAAACAAAACATACAATTATGTTTTATGGTACATTTTTTATGACCGATATAAAACTTGAAGCAGTCTTAGACCTTCATTAAAGATTCATTACAACTATCATCTTTATCAGAGGCCTAAGATTCACAGATAAGAAATATACTGCTACAACAAAAAATACTCTGAAATTTTTTGTCATTATAAAAAACAAATCTATTCAGATATATGAAATGAAAACCCCTTCAGTGCTTCTGAACACGATGAAGATGAGACGATCGACAATATGAAACTCCTGGAGGAACTACAGTTATACGATCCCTACATAAGGCACAGTGCGGTGAAGGAGCTCTTGAAAATATTGAACAAGCGGCTTTCCGATACACTTCCGAAAGATCCACGAACCCTTCTTAAAGCAACGCCGACAGTTTCACTAAATCCGTTTGGAGATGGCCAGTATTGACATCACGGCTTTAAACCTTGTATTGAAAAAGCTTTTAGTGGATCCAATAAGCATTTCTTACATCTTGATTACAAGCGAAAATAGGAGGATCGCTTGGAATGTTGACTTTTTGACAGGTGGTCATGGTTTTTGTTTTGTTTTGATTCGCTGTACCGAATAAAACCAGCAAGCTAGTTATATAGCTTAAACATAACTTAACGCTCTCAATTTGGACTACGAAATGCTAAGATACAACCATTAGGTTTATGTTATGCTATAGAATTCCAATCTAGGAGAATATGTTATATTGAGGTATTTTTAAGGAGTAGCAAGTTATAACGAAAAAAAAATGTCGCCGTATGAACAAATTTCACACAGTATGAATAATTACGCTTTAATTGATAGGCAATAAAACACTTTCATACATCTATGTATAATTAAATAATATGTGACTGGTTATTGCTCAACAGTAGTAACAGTTTTGTACTAAATAGATAATCTTTGAATGACTCTTTAATGCATGGTGCTAATGCAGACAAATTAAAAATATCCCTATATTTTAGTATTCATATGGCGCACTAAATTTATGCTTCTATTTGGTATAATAATCACCATAAATATTGCACGGCATGCTGTGAAGCATATACAGATTGGTTTAAAATTATAATAAAGTCGTCTTATTTTCAATGTACAATAATATCAGCCATTATTACCAACTGACAAGGATCATGATTTCACATCAAACATCGAAAGAATAAAACCACAATAAAATATTTCTCAATATTAACTATCATCCAAAAACCCCAACTTAAAACCTTCAAAGTTGTCAAAATGTTTTGCGTATCATGTTTTATCAACTTCTTCAGGAGCGATTTATGCGGTTGTAATATAGTTTTATGGTAGTCAATAGAAGGCTGTTAAAACTTTCTGACCTGGAGGAGGTTTTATGTTTTCATTTTTAACAATCGAGTGTGATAAAACTGACATAAATCCTATGCTCCTAAAGTAGTTCGCATATCAAGTTTTAATGACTGCATTAAAACTGGGCCAATTGGCCATGACATGGCTGTATTGCGGTTCTCAGGAGATTGTTACAGCAATGTGGTCGTCAGTGAAGGTTTTATAATTTGGTTATATCAACTGCTATAAAACTTAAATAAAACAAAAATTGTTGCTTGGGTAGTCACTCAGTCAACCAAATCCGGGACTTAGAAAAAAAATGCCAGCCGTGTCGGAGAAAACGCTCTAAGAAACGGCGAAATTATTGTAAAACATCGGCCAAAATGTATTAAGGTTCAATTTACTTTGATGCTTTTTCGAAAAATTCAAGAGCAGCTTTTTTCGACGCATTAGTTCAGATTGCAAAATGCTCGCACTATTCGATTCCTTTTGCTATTCTACACAAAATGACGCGAGCTTTTAGCAATCTGAAATAATGCGTCGAAAAAAACTGCTTTTGATTTTTTTCGAAAATGCATCAAAGTAAATTGAACCTTAAGGTATACACTTAAAAATAACTATTTTTACACGAGACGTAATCCATCTTTGACGTAAATTATGGAACGTAAACAAACATGTCATGTAAAATTAAGTGTTCCCAAACCGAAACATACGCAACTCGACGAAAGGTACGATTGATTGAATTTATTTTCTCGTTTCTTTCAACTGATTCTTGTGTCATTTGGGCCGCTTGCATGTGTCAGTCTTATGGCACCGAAATTTACATGACTTTTTGGTAGTGTGTAAGTAGAAATTGCATGCGGAGACGGTTTTCAGTCGTCTTCAGCTCCAGTTAAATGAATTTGGAGCAGGTAATTTCCATATTTTATCAAAACAAATAAAAAAAAAACGATCTTCCCGGCTGAAAATATTACAGAGTGGTTTTGACTCACTCTGCGCGGGAACGTCGTTTACTCAAAAGTGAGTAAAAGTGCGCCTACTCACTTTTGAGTAGCCATACTTCCCGATGAAATGAGCATGTTCGACTAAATTTTGAGTTGTTGCGAGTTACCGTGTATAGCTCATACCGTAGTAAGCTGTGTATAAAAGAAAATGATTTACTTATAGCGAATTTGTTTATTATTCAGTTCCAACCTGGATCGGGTATCAAGATCGGTTCTGCTTGTTTTCTGACAAACGTCAGTTTGCTCGTTTGTTTTTAAAACCTAGCTCAGGTTGAGGTTCGCACTGACAAAAAGTTCGGTTTCGCACTGGGTTGGAACTGGTTCCAACCCCGATAATAAACAAATTCGCTATTAGTTTCAAAGTTGCACCATGACGAAGTGGCAGAGTATTCGTGATTTGTCCCACGCGCAAATGTCGCAAAAAGACATTTCAATCGCCGTGGGAGTGTCCCGGTGGACCGTCAAAAGGGGTTTAGACCGAGAAAAGAAAGGACAACTATCCGCAAAGGTGGCCACAGGTCGTCCGAGGTCAGCTCGGGTTCCGAGAGTTATCGCTGCTATCAAAAGGAAGATTCGGGTGAATCAAGTGCGTTCAATAAGGAAAATGGCAAAGGAACACGGGATCAGTGACTTTACGGCACTGAAGATCGTAAAGGAAAATTGCGGGGCGAAATCGAGGGCACGGAAAAAAACTCACATGATTACCAACCGCATCCGGGAGCTACGAGTCGATCAATGCAAGAAAATCTTGAACTTCCTTAAGCAAAAAATCCGGTAATCCTGTTCACCGACGAGTGCATGTTTACCGTCGATCCCATATCAAATTCCAGAACCGACCGGTATATTAGTTCTCTTCTGGTAAAAGAGGTGGCCGACGAGCACAAGAACGTGTATCTGACCAAGCATCCTGCTAGCGTTATGCTGTTTGGATTGGTGGCTTCCGATGGCAAAAAATGGACCCGGTGTTCATTCCAGAAGGCGACAAGGTCAACACGGAGGTCTATATCGGGATTTTAAGTAAGTATGTTCTTCCGTGGATCAAAGAACAGTACGGTCCAAAGCCAAATGTTGTATTTCAACAAGATGGGGCTCCGTGCCAAACCTCGAACCGCACTCAGAAGTGGTGGCAGGAAAATCTTCCGTTCTGGGCGAAGGATATGTGGCCGCCATCCAGCCCCGATCTTAATCCGCTGGATGGCGCGTCATGAAGGCCAAGGCGTGTTCTAAATACAGCAAGCTTCAGACAAACATTGCACCGTACCTGGAGAGAAATGGATCCAGACTACATTACTAGAACCTGCTGTGCATTCCGGAAGCGTGTGGAGGCCGTAATTGCAGCAAGTGGAAACTCGATCGATGATTAACATAGTTTAAGACTCTGAGAAACATCCCACTTTGAATAAATAAAAAAAAAACTCGAAAACGAAAATTTTGAGAATTTTTTTAAATTTTGATATTGCTCAATGGTGCAAACATTATCACGCATACGGTAGAACCTCTCCGGACTATAAGCGACACAAGCAGAGCCCCAACCGCCGCCGATATTCTGCAGTGAAGGACAGATTGCGAGTCTATCCTGAGGTAAATCGACCTGAATGTTCAACCACGACAACTTCGTAGCAGCCTTATGCTAAGGCTGCCTCTGCGTCGCACAAATTATGGAGCATACGGGCCAGTCCGCATCGTGCTCTCTTGCCGTGCGGATCTATTTGCTTTTTGCTTAAGGAAGTGTTACTACTACCTAAAGCTACAACAAATTTAAACAGCACTTTTCAGTGCTCAACCTGTAAAAATTTTCTACCTTGTTCAACTCCTCTTATTCCTCTTCGATCCTTGTTTGGACCCTACCCGAGGTTATCCTTCTTGGATATCGATTTGGAAAATTCCTCTTCGATCCTTCAGATTCTTATAGTAATCTGCTTGGAAGTCGATTTGGATAAAAAATTTACTGCCGCCATGGCGCCTAAACGCAAAAGAAAGGGGCAAACTCTTGACCCCCCTTCTGAAGAAATTAATTTGAGTAATCAATTTGATTTGCTCACGGATGATGAGAATGATCCATCATCCAAGAAAAATTCCAGTAAACTTTCCCGGCTTAATGCCAAGAAGGAAAAGATTCCCCCTATTGTGATAACCACTACCGATTTCCATGCTCTTCGCATGGAACTTTTGAATTTCGTGAAAGTTAAGTTTTCACTACAAATTGGACGTCGGGGTGAATGCCGTGTATTGGCTGAAACCTTGGACGGATTTAAATGTCTTCTCAAGTATCTTACTGAGAAGAAGCACAAATTTTTTACTTACGACACCAAAACTGAACGTGTGTTCAAGGTTGTCATGAAAGGACTGCCCAGTGGTGAATCCCTGGATCAGATCAAAGATGAACTGGCAAAATTACTTGGAGTTGTGCCACTCCAAGTAATCAAAATGAAAATGAAATCCCGTCCTGGCGATTCGCGCAACGGGATTTCTAATGATTTTTATTTAGTTCACTTCAAGTCTAGTGAACTAAACAACCTTAAGGCCTTAGAAAAAGCTAGCCTTATGCTCCATGTCCGAGTGAAGTGGGAACACTTCAGGAAGACTGGAGGAAATTTCCAAAACCTCACTCAATGCCGTAAGTGCCAGGGATGGGGTCACGGAACTAAAAATTGCTACATGCCAGCTAAATGCATGAATTGTGGTGATTCCTCTCACGCAAAGGACGACTGTCCGGTGAAGGAAGATCCTAAGAAATTTAAATGTTCAAATTGTGGTGAAAACCACAAATCCAATTTTTGGGAATGTAAGACTCGCAAAGCGATCCTACAATCTCGTTCTAACCGACAGGTAGGAAACGCTCCACGTTTCCGAACAGGTACAAATTCCTCTGCTGTTAACAACGGTCAGCGAGGAACAAATTCTACATTCGTACCCGTAGGTACAAATATCACCCCTGCTTCAAATGTTTCATCTGTACCTACTCCCCTCGCTGCTAACAATGTTCAGCGAGTTAATGGAGCTACCTATGCTGCTATTGCAGCGGGTAGAAATCATAATACTAACCAACGTTCTAACGGAAATTTTGACAATTTTGACTTAGGAAGCATTACTGCCCCTAAAATGGAATTTTTACAGAATTCATTAATTGACATGATTTCTGATATGCTTAAATCTAACTCCATGTTTGATGCTATTCAAACTGGAGTAAAATTTGCTAATAATATTGAAGTAATGAAATTGGGTTGTTAGCGGAATGCTAAATAAAACAGCAAAAAAGGTTATCTTCCATTTAATTCCACTTAATTAATTTTGGTATCCATGACAGATACGTATTTCGACTACAATGTGCAGTCTTCATCAGTGTGGGAATCAGAGTGGGAATGACACTGATGAAGACTGCACATTGTAGTCGAAATACGTATCTGTCATGGATACCAAAATTAATTAAGTGGAATTAAATGGAAGATAACCTTTTTTGCTGTTCTAATAATATTGTCATGACTTTAAAATTCAGTAATGGATTTTAAAGCATTAAATATTGTAAATTGGAATGCTCGATCTCTTAAAGATAATGAAGACGAGCTATTTAACTTTTTGAGAGTTCATAACGTGCATATTGCCGTTATAACTGAAACGTTCCTTAAACCTGACCATAAGGTTAAGAAGGACGCAAATTACTTGATTTATAGAAATGATCGTCTTGATGGACCCTGTGGTGGCGTTGCCATCATTATTCATAGACGAATCAAGCATACAATTCTTTCTTCATTTGAAACCAAAGTTTTTGAAACTTTGGGAGTTTCTGTTGAAACAAAATTTGGACAACTTACGTTTATAGCTGCCTATTTGCCATTCCAATGCGTAGGCCAGCAAAAGAATTTTCTCAAGGGTGACCTCCAGAAACTTACCCGTCATAGGTCTAAATTCTTCATTATTGGTGATTTTAATGCAAAACACCGCTCATGGAATAATGCTCAAAGCAATTCCAATGGTAATATTCTGTTTGATGATTGTTCTGCAGGTTATTACACTATTCAATATCCAAACAACCCAACATGCTTTTCTTCTGCAAGAAATCCCTCCACTATTGATTTGGTCTTAACTGATTCATGTCAACTTTGTAGCCAACTGGTTACCCATGCTGACTTCGGTTCTGATCACCTTCCAGTAACTTTTGAAATATCCCAAGAAATAATTTGTAATCCCAACAGCTCTACTTTCAATTACCATAGAGCTGATTGGGAGCAATATCGAACATTTATGGAATATAACTTCGATCCAAACATTCCTTTGCAAACCAAAGATGAAATTAATTATGCTCTTGAATCTCTGACTACTTCTATAGTTGAAGCAAGAGCTGCCTCAGTACCAAAATGCGAGGTTAAATTCGATTCAATTATAATAGACGATGATCTTCAGCTCTTGATCCGTCTTAAAAATGTCCGTAGGAGACAATTTCAAAGAACACGCGATCCTGCCATGAAAGTTATCTGGCGGGATTTGCAAAAACAAATTAAAAAGCGATTCTCTGCCCTGAGGAACAAAACTTTTGAAAATAATGTTTCTAAATTAGACCCGAGTTCCAAACCCTTTTGGAAACTCACAAAAATTTTGAAAAAACCTCAAAAGCCAATTCCAGCGCTTAAAGAAGGTGGTAAAATTTTGATCACAAATTTGGAAAAAGCTCAGAAACTTGCTAAGCAATTCGAGAGTTCCCATAATTTCAGTTTGGGTCTTACTAGTCCTATTGAGAATCAGGTTGCTCGGGATTTTCGGAATATTTTCTCTCGGGAAAATATTTTTGATGATTCCTGGGGGACTGATTTGGACGAAGTAAGGTCTATAACTAAAAAATTTCAAAATATGAAAGCTCCAGGTGATGATGGAATTTTCTATATCCTCATCAAAAAACTCCCAGAGAGTACCTTGTCTTTCCTGGTAAAATTATTTAACAGATGTTTCCATTTGGCATACTTTCCTGATAAATGGAAAAATGCAAAAGTTGTTCCAATTTTGAAGCCGGATAAAAATCCAGCTGAAGCTTCTAGCTACCGTCCAATAAGTTTGCTTTCTTCAATAAGTAAACTTTTTGAAAAGATAATTTTGAATAGAATGATGCTTCACATCAATACGAACTCAATTTTTGCAGATGAGCAGTTTGGATTTCGCCATGGGCATTCAACTACTCATCAACTCTTAAGAGTTACCAATTTAATTCGTTCAAACAAATCTGAAGGCCACTCAACTGGAGTTGCTCTTCTAGACATAGAAAAAGCATTCGACAGTGTTTGGCATGAAGGTTTGATTGCTAAATTGAAAAAGTTTAATTTTCCACTTTACATTATGAAATTAGTTCAAAATTATTTAACTGACAGAACTCTGCAGGTAAATTATCAAAATTCCAAATCTAATCGACTACCTGTTAGAGCAGGAGTTCCTCAGGGTAGCATTCTTGGGCCTATATTGTATAACATTTTCACTTCGGACCTCCCTGATTTGCCTCAGGGTTGCCACAAATCTTTGTTCGCTGATGACACAGGCATTTCCGCTAAAGGAAGAAGTCTTCGTGTTATTTGCAGCAGACTGCAGAAAAGTTTAGATATTTTCTCTTCTTATTTACAAAAATGGAAGATTTCTCCCAACGCTTCCAAAACTCAACTTATAATATTTCCACACAAGCCTAGAGCTTCGTTTTTGAAACCTAGTAGTAGTCACATAGTCACTATGAACGGAGTTCCAATTTCCTGGTCAAACCAAGTGAAATATCTTGGATTAATACTTGACCAAAAATTAACTTTTAAAGATCACATTGAGGGCATTCAAGCCAAATGTAACAAATATATTAAATGTTTGTATCCTCTTATAAACAGGAAATCCAAACTTTGCCTGACGAATAAACTTCTAATATTCAAACAAGTTTTTAGACCGGCTATGCTTTACGCTGTGCCAATATGGTCTAGTTGTTGCACTACCAGGAAAAAAGCACTTCAAAGGATTCAGAACAAAATTCTGAAGATGATTTTGAACTTGCCTCCCTGGTACAGTACTACCGAAGTACATAGAATTTCGAATGTTGAGACTTTAGCACAAATGTCCAACAAAATAATTAATAATTTCCGGCAAAAATCGTTACAATCCTCAATTGCAACGATTAATTCCCTTTATACTTAGATAAGATTTAGTTTTAGTTATTTAGTTTTAAGCTATCAATTGTTATACTGACATGCAGGTTTAAAAAACCTGTTTAAAATACTGAATTGCCAAGACAGGAACAATGTAAAAACACTTAGATATATATCATAACAATTAAGGCTGGTAAGTTACTGTAGTAACTGGAGCACCTAGGTTAAAAATGAAATGTAATTTACTTTGAATTTGGAACAAATAAAGAGTTAAAAAAAAAAAAAAAAAAATGGAGCATACGGTGCGATTTGCGGGCTGCAGAGAGTGTTCAACAGAGTTACATCGGTCTTCGACTTTCATCTCACTTGTGATTGCGTTCATCGAATGTTTTCGTCCGTTTTTCGCCGATATGAGTAACTGACTATAAGATAAATGTTTTTTATGATGTTTAAGTTATGACCATTAGACTGCCAATGAATGTATGGGAAAAATTTGACCATCAAATTTCGCTAACAAACCATATACAAAATGTTACCTACTTATATATCGAATTAAACCACCATTTAGGATCTAATACGAAATAATTCACTAGGATGGTCCAATTATTCTTCATTAGGGTACCCCAAAAATCAAAATAGGTATGTAAAAACCATTACTTTTTACCAAACGCATGTATCTGAAAATATCATCATGTTGTGTTTTGGAAGATTTTCAAGAGTGAAAAAAGTCAAACTTTGACGCGTTTGCGCCACCCCTAAATCATGTCCGATTGAGTTCAAATTTTGCATAGGGTCATTTTTCGAGGCAATAAACATTCTGTATATGGTTTGTTAGCGAAATTAAAAATTACCATTTTCGCTGGCAGTCTAATGACCATGCATGAAGGTTAACATCATCCAGCCTGTTGATGTAAAACAACAATAAACAATATACATTTTCTGCAGGTCGATACTCTCCCAGTAATGCAACTAAAAATGTAACCATCGAAATGCTCTGCTTACCCACGCAATCTAACACCACCATCCAGGTAGGGTAAAGTTTGGTGGTGGTGTTAGTTTGACTCTACCCCGTTTAACATAATGCCGTTTGCCATAAGGTCCATTGTTCACATTTTTAAAGTCACCAGTTGGCCTTTTTGATACGCTTTTGAATATATTTTAACAATTCGTATTTGCTAACCATCTCGGAGAAAACTCGGGAAGTGTAGAATCTGTGTTGTGATGTTTTCCAAAAGATTGCAGACCCATAATAATAACGCAAATACAATGAAGGATAGAAATAAAGAGACGTCAATAGCAACATTATAATCGAAAATATGGAAATGCTGCTACAGCCAGGGGTTGAAACTGTTGACGTTTTTTACGTCACTCGCTTTCGTTGTCATGGGCGACAGTCTGTTTTTATTCGTACTCTCATGCTCTACCGTCGTCTCTCGTACACAACACAAACGGTAGAACAACATTCGAGCAATAACATAATATTTAAATAACTATTATATGACATGTGTGATTTCGTTCTAATTCCTCAATTCGGTGTAAATTAAACCATTTCTAATCAGAAATGTTATTGCTAGGACATCGTTGCTTGCTATTTTCAGAATTCACACAAGCACAACATCAGCAGCTCTTATTATGAGAAAAACTAAAATACATACATTCGTGACGGTCTTTGGCAACAGAGTCGTATGACAGAGCCTGTCATATGACATTTTATTTTGGAACTGTAATTTGATAGCTTGTTTTGCAAGTGTCGGAAG
This sequence comes from Ochlerotatus camptorhynchus, assembly GCF_037179485.1. Taxonomy (NCBI): domain Eukaryota; kingdom Metazoa; phylum Arthropoda; class Insecta; order Diptera; family Culicidae; genus Ochlerotatus; species Ochlerotatus camptorhynchus. Next base: position 1,351,848 of record NW_027040879.1, read on the forward strand.
CAAAGGCAGTCGATTATCACAGAAAATATGTCGACTACGGTGACCACTTACAAGACTGGCTACAGCTTTATTTTTATGCCTGATATAAAACTGTGATTACGAGCATTGTCGTAAATCAAATAGGTTACCCTATTATGATAGGAGTGTACGACAATGCTCGTATATCACCTTAACTTTTGCAGCCTTTCCGTGCATTACATATCAGACTCAATAATAAAGTTTATTAGCACGTATACCATGAGTATGAATTTTATGAATTATTTGTAAAAAGGTTGTATGGGATTGATCATAGTCTACCGAAATGGATTTCTTTTGTGTTCTTACTATGCAGTTGCTTCCACTATGTACATGATTCAAAACATTTCCTTTTATTTTTAAATATGCGTATCGAATCAAGTTTTCCAACTCTCATATCATATTTATTTTCATTGTTTAATCTCTTTAAGGTATGGGTATGTGTTTTTTTGTGTTTGATCAAAAGATACTGGAGCAAAAATGTTTGTTAGATTTTCCCAATGTCGACTTACGTTACTCTTCTGCAGGCTTACATTGCTAAACATTTCGATTTACTCACTGAGAACCTCATTTGAGCGTCCCAATATAACCTTTTTCTTCTTCAATCATCAATTTTTGTTATGCTCGAATTGTTTTTCACAATTGCATGAATCTGTTTTATAAATACGATGAACGAAATCGACCAAAAAAAAAAAAAGAAAAAAGTGTATATAGAGCACATTAAATAGTATGCACCGAGTTCAATGAACCCTTTTTCGTTCCGATCAAACAAACGCAATAAAACTTCAAATCAACACACGTGCGCAGTTTAATCCTTTCGCTAATTCGGTTTGCAGGCAAAATTCAAAACGTCCACTTTTGTGCTAAACTTTTGATCGATTGGAAACAGTTCGATGCATGATTGGGACATAACTCACACATGTGTGCCTACTAAAAAAAAAGACATCCTTAAATACGAACGAACATCGATTTCCTTCCCTATTCCACCTTGCCAAATTCCTTCCTACCTTAAGACTCCCACTTCATCAACCCAAAATGCCATGAGATCACACACGGGTGCAACTTGACCTGCTTGCTTCCTAAACGCTAGAGATTAGTGTGTACCTAGTAGTTGTAGTAGTAGTAGTAGTTTTTGTTAGAGGATATAGTAAATTGACCTACTTATTTGCCATTTGTATCACCGCCGATTTGAGTTGTTTCGATTTGTTTAGGATTAATTTTGCCTTGCTTTAAAAATTACTTTGCTCTCTCTATCTCGCGCGCAAATCGGTGCCTTTGGTGCTTTTGCTGTTACTCGTTATCGTAACAAAAAAGAATTCGTGGAAGGAAATCGATCCAAACACTCCCCTTGCTAACCATATATTTAGATAAGTTGTGTATTTTTCTTGCGTGTGTTCATTTTCATCTGTTAACTAACTTGTTTTTGTGTACTTTTAAAATAAACACAAATAATTAAAACAAAAAGATTTAGTACGGTTCAAACCCATAATAATTACAGGTAGTATCGTAAACATAAGTATCGCAAATTTGTTCAATAAACAATAAAGCTAGATTATACGAAATAATATCGACTATAACACAAAGAAAGGGATTCAACTGAAAACAAAAAAAGTTCGGTTTTAAATATGTGTTGTCAGCAGTTTTCGGAAAAGATCGCAGATAACGAACAATTTTCTGATAATATCACCCTGTATGAATTTGGAGCACATAAATTCGTTATCTATGTAAATTTTAAACTGGTTTATGGTTGTTTGAGATTTGATTTTCTGCGACCATTTTCGTCCATTCCACAATCTATGGGTGTACAAGTATAAGTATATAAAAAGCTATGCATGTTCGCAAATTCTTGGAGCTCGTACTACAATTGATCGACACTGCGTAAAAAAAATCTCAGGTATTGTAGGGCCTTTCGTTAAATATGTATGCTCATATGTGGTTAGCTTGAATCCACCTCCCACTGCCTACCGAAAAAAAAAAACAACTTACACAATACTTTTTTATCAACTAAAACACATTTTCTCTTAACCTAGAGAACCATATTCAACTTTCCGTTGTACGTCTTCTCCCTTTGCTTCGATTACGGTTCAGTCACAGATATATTTGTTGTTGTTTTGTGTACTTACTTGCACTCCACATCCTGACAGATGGTGTTGAGCTTTTCGTGCACTCCACTGTTGTTCAGGTCGCTTGACGAGGTAACGATATTGATCGAACTGACCTTGGCACGCTCGATCGCCGTCACCGTATTTTCGCCGAGCATCTTAAACAGTATGTAGCCGATGATGATGGCAAAGCCAGCTACCAGCACCCGGACGAACGAGTCCTCGTTTAGCTGAATGATGACCCATGCGCCCAGGCCGGTTATGCACATCAGCGTTACGATTATGATCGTCTTGGCCCAGTGCTGTATGGTAAAACCTTTCTCCCAGTCGAGGCTGAAATGTAATTACGTCGAAAATGGATTGCAGGTTTTAGTCTCATGAACTAAAAATTGAAACTCAGACACATACCGATTGGATCGCTCGATTTCATAGGGAGATTCGCACACCTTGCACTTCAGTACGGTGTCGGAATTGGCACAACTCTCCACCAGCCAGCGCCGCAGGCACTCGTGATGCACCGAACTAACGTCACCGGTGCACCTGCATGGCTGAATCAACGGTTCGGGTTTCTCGCTGTCGTAGCAAATCCAGCAGTCTTTCTTGGCGAGAAACGATTGTCCTTCTTCGGCGGTCGAGGTGGAAGCCTCCGGTTCCGTCGAACTGCCGGTACCGGTCGCCACCGGATCGATCTGGCGCGTCAGAAGTTTGCGTGGATTTAAAATCCATAGTTGTTCCGGTGCCATCGAGTTCCATAGACAACAGGGGAACCAAAGTGCAACGCCTACTTCAGCGAGCCGGAACACGATATCGTGCCAGTTACGAGAATATACTGGGACCCTTAGGGAAGGAAGAAACAGAACATGGTAATTGTACGTGTATGATTGATGTGCGACGCAAACATACTTCTTCTTCCAGAAGTCACCCAACGTTTCCGATGTGAGGAAACCAATGATGACAATGAGCATAATCGCCTGGCTCAACAGACCGAAGCGCGACTGGTGGAGCTGGGAGGCGTTGACATTTTCGCTGTTTGGAGCAGTTCCAAACTCGTACACGAAACCACCGCGTACCTGAAATTGTGATTTAGATTTAAGGTTTTTAGAATCCTGTATTATTGCAGCACAATCTAAGCAGTAAGAATACTGCTTTTTTTTTCTTATACATGATCGAGTTTTGTTGATATCTTTCACATCGAGTTTAATGAGATTCTATTTTTAGATTTGATTTTTGAACATTCGTTTAATGAATCGCGTACACACCGGTTTAACGCGCTGCAACAATCTTCATTGGATTCAATCGAGTTCTCAGTTGCCGTCAGAAATATGTTCCTTATTTAGCTCTACGATACGAATTTCACAAAATGATCATCAATGACTCATCACTGTCCCACCAATAAACGATAACGAAGCTTCAAAGCCGTCTCCCTTCTTATTCTTCTTCTGTCTTAATTACGTCCCCATTGGGACTTTACGCCGGCTCCAAACTTAGTGTTCTTTGAGTACTTGCACAGTTGTTAATTGAGAGCTTTCTAAGCCTGTTCTATTTTTGCATTAGTATAATTGTGCGGCAAGTACAATTATTATCTCTGTCCAGGGAAATTAAGTTCCTATGGTATTCTGATGATAGTTAATTTCAGGGAAAATTTGCGTGTTTGTAATTTCTGATGAATATTCAAAAGGAAATTTTAAAGCAAATTACAAAGAGAAAAAGCAAACTCTCACGAGAATTTTTAGGAAGTCCTAGTTGTGAATTTCTAGTGTTCTCGAGAGAATTCCAAAAGTGTTCTGCACATAATTCGAAGTCTTTTATGGAGTTATAAGGGTATGGGGGTATCCTAAAGTGGCTCTGGAGACATTTTAGAATGATCCTAAGGGAATCCTCGATTCCACGTGGACAGTTTTTTTAGTGGTTTTAGACCCTCCTGCAGTGTAGCATTGTCCACAATTCTACAATTTCAAAAATTTATCTTACCCTACTATGAAAAAAAATGATAAACCTAACTAGAGATAGAAGGATACTTTCTTCGACAAAGTTGTGGAGCTACTCAAAATATGAAACTCTGTTGAAGATAACCCTTTAAATTAAGTTTTTATACATAAACTTTTAACATAGTAGCTTTGAAAGCAAATAATGTTCAAGAAAAAATATAAACAAAGTAAAACTAAATGTCCACTGATGCAGTTAAAAATAGGGTAAAATAAATTTAAAAAGTGATACATATAACTTTGCAAGAAATGCACACAGTATCATCATAGAGGTAACTCTAAGACCAGAAGGTCCCGAAGAAACGTGCTCAACTTTTTGACCCAGCTCTGGTACTATCTTTGGTCCCAAGCTAATCGATGCACCCCTCGAAACATAGCAAAATCCACCAACCCCTAATTTCATCTGTCAAACTTCCATAGCGAATCAAAACAAACATTTTTTTTTTCTTCTGTTCGGGACCTAACACTACTGCGACCAGTAAATTGATCTATTGTAGTATATGCCGTGTCCTTAGTTTAGTGCATGTCGTATTACTCCATCACTATTGAGAAATGATGAAGTATTCGATTTTTTTTTACAATTGCCACTCTTGCATTTATCGCAAGGATCCGACTCTAATTGAAAGGTCCAGCTATTTATACCTTTCGGAGTGTTGAAACACCCTCCAAAGGCGCGCCCCTTTGTCAGTCAAAGTTGGATTCCTTAGCAACAAAATTAAGGTATGACACCGATAATGACCATGCATCAGAACCCTAGTCTTAACCACTTCAAACTAGGGAACAACGAATAGAAGATTAGGAATCACATAGATGAAGACAACTAACTCATTTTTTTCCTTGTTTCAAGATCATCCTCGGTAGACAAAGCCGAGTCTTGTCACTATCAACAAGGCATAAAAAGTAACAAGGACTAAGATGTGTTCCTTGGATTACTGAAAAATCCTGTTCCCCTAGTTTGAAATAGTCAGGACTAGGAATCGGTGATAGATCTTACATCCCGTAACGTACCACGAAAAGGTGATCTACCCACGTTACGGGGCAAAACAAATATAGTGTATTACTAGAATGTTGACTAAAATGGGGTACACTTATGGATGTACTTGAGACCAATAGGCTAGTCAAGTAGTGAGCCAATATAAAATCGTTTGTTTCCACCGGTTGGTATCATTCTGTCTTTAGCAAAAACATTTAGTGTTATGTTTATATTCGTCTAGAACATTATTTGCTTGAAAAGTTACCATGTAAAAAGATTACAATTAAAAACCAAATTTTAAAGGATAACCGTAGAAAACTGCCCATAGTATCCTTCTATTATTTAGAGAAAAGTTAGATTTACCATTCAAAGTGTTTTATGTTACATCATACGCGAAGTTTGCGATTTTCAGAGTTGGTTGGAAATGCTATCTAACATGAAGCTTTAGTGTGATAATTTATTAGCTAGAGAATGGTCTTTTAGAAGAGGGTAGGTAGATAGTTCCGTTAGAATACGGCAGTATGAAAATTACTTTCAATATTAATGATGCATCTCTGTTGTCTATCTACCAATATGATTTGAAATGCGTGTGCGTTTGACTTTGTACTGTCGCATTAATGGCCCTTCGCTCATTTTCAACTTCTATTCAATTTTCATAATGCCGTACTCTAACGGAACTATCTACCTACCCTCTTCTAAAAGACCATTCCAAGACCAACAATTGAAATGGCCTTAACTCTATTTTGTAAACAAACATTGTAAGGCCATTTTCTCGCGAACCGAAACCTTCATTCGCAAACCTAAACCACAATCGAGTACCGTGCGGGACCGAAATCCGTACAGCACCGAAATCCGTACACCCTGTTGAATTTGTTTATTTGTATGCATCATAACAATGTAAATATTATACATGAATACATATTCATGTTCATTCATGCATCAGCTTGATGTTTACTTCAACAATTAAGCAGTATAACATGCAATTAAAATAAGAAAAATAAAAACCTTATCACGTGTCGGGCATTTCTGTCAATCGGTTGCGTTCTTAACGATTTTCTAAGAAAATGTCTCGGATTTACTTCCAGTTGTTAAGCGTATTTAAGTGATTTTTGCAAGTAGTTTCCTGAAGGTCGATCGGAAAGGTAAGTGTTTATCGTTTTATATCTCAATTCTAAGCAATGAATCGTTCATATGGTATTTATTTATCAAAATTACTACTGTACGGATTTCGATCCATATATAACAGCTGATTCTAAATCCGTACACTTGTGCATCACTAATGACGATTCTACTTTATCCAATGTTTTTCAGCCGATCATGGAAACTAAATACACGCCGGAGGATTTGGAGAAGACTGTGGCAATGATGCGTGCGGAGAAATCTTACCGAGAAGCATCCAGGGATTTTGCCGTTCAATTCACCACCATAAGAGATGCCGTATTGAATCGCTACTCTCTTATTTTATTCGTATTGTAAACGTTATATTATTAATATCTTTTAATGAAGAGCGTCAAGAACCAGCCGAAAAGTAAAACAACGCAGCTCCCCTACAGCATATCACCAACACGCATATACAAATTACAGAGAGCAGACAGAAATGTGCCAGAGAGCATTCCCAGCTACCAGCGAGGAATGACCGGAAATACACATGAAAGTAGTGCGGGCGAAAATTGATAAAGAGAACGCAAAGAAACAAAGGATTGAGGAACGACAAAAGAAAAAGGTTGAGCGAGAGAGGAAGAGGAGGAAGAAAAGGAAGAAGAGCAAAGAAAGTTCCCTAATAAACAAATACCATGAACGAACTTTATCCCGGATGGGTAAACTTTCCCACAAATGGTTTGGATGATACCCCGAACACTTCGTTAAGCTCTCTTTTATGGTTATTTTTATTAGGGTTGGAAGCAAGAAAGCATTATAACTTGAAAAGGCAATGGTAACAATGGAGAAGAAGCAGAAGAAAGCTGTGGAAAAGAAGCAATGAAAGATCTGTATTTTTATGATTATTACTCTCTTGACGTATTAAATTAAATTAAGTTATAGTCGTTATTTTACCAATTTTAATTTTCATGCACAAAACGAAAAACTAATCCTTGATGTCAGTTCATTGTCTTTTTTTGTTGGTTTCTAAGATGGTTGTATTTTTCTTTTACTTATCCGCTATTTTAGGGCTACCATCTTAGGAACCGGTTAATTTATCGCTTGATGCCAGTGGGTTTGTGGAGTTCCAAAGTATGGCGCATCTTGCACGTTATCACATGTCAAATTTCAAAAACCTCGAAGCTTTGATCGGAGGAAAACTCCAGTAAGAATATTTAATCCAAAGCACTGGTAAAGAATAAAATTTGGAAGAAATTAATCCTTTAACATGATATTAGTTAGCATAAAAATCCAGAACAGTTACCTTCTTAAATAAAAAGAATTCAGTTACCTCTCCTTTGAATCGATTGGAGCATCAATTAATCTAACGCTGATATCATTAGTTAAAAAATTAAAAGTAAAAAAAATGAACTTGAACCTTTGAAGAATGATTCTTATGTAAAATCGTGCACTGAATTCAACAATGTAGTCGAAAAAAATGTCAGTAGGATAGTTTTTGAGATACAGCTAAAAATGAAAATTCACCTTAAACAAGTTTGATTACTATAATACAAATATCTCCGGTTGTAATGAGATTATATCAATTATTTTAACGCTAAATTAGAGGTAAGAAATTTTTTCGTTCGATCAATTGAACATCAATTGTCAGTGAGATTGATGGTATTGTTGTTAGTTAATAGTTTGTTTTTTAAGTTTTCCTAAGAAAAATTGAATTTCTGCTAAGTTTTTAAGCAATGTTAATTAAAATGTTTATAGTGGTTCTACCATTACTCTCACGGAAAAATAGTGTTAAAACGATCGAAATAAAATTTTATCACGTTTAATTTGGCGTTCAAATAATTAATATCACTTCATTGCAGCCAGAGATATTTGTGTTTTAGTTTTTTTTAACGTGAGATTTCATTTTTTAGCTAGGGGAAGGAGGGGCATAGTGAACAGGCGGGGCATAGTGAGCATCCCGTACTTTGGCTCTGGATCTCCAACTGCATGAAACAAATCAACTGGTAGTAGGATCAATATCATTAAGATATTGATCCTACAGCCAACAAATTTGTTCTGAACGGCCGGAAGTCCAAGCTGGAGCACGCGCGATGCTCACTATGCCCCACCTGTTCACTATGCCTCTCTTACCCCTATATCTTCAAAACTATCCTACCGAGATTTTTTTTGATTATATTTTTGGATTCAGCGCACGATTTTACATGGGAAATGACCATCAGCGTACAAAGTTCAAATATGCTGTAAACTAGTGTATTTAAACGAATATAGCTGTTTTGGACTCTTAGCCAAGCAACTACAAAAAAAAAAATACTTTATTCAAGATAGCAACACGTTTTTTTTTCATTGATTTGGATCGATTTACATTCATGTACGGATTTTGATTCATCCTCAACACAGTGTACGGATTTCGATTCAAAACTGTACGGATTTTGATTCAATCGTAAAACGCTGTACGGATTTTGATTCAAGATATGTGCAATTTAAATCCTTTTTTCTAATAATTGAAGGTAATGTTAAGACCTGGTGTATGCAAATATTGGAAAAATAAAGATAAATGTAAAGGAAAAAGATGTGATACAGAGCATAATGTGATAGCATTATTTAGTATTGACCGTTTATGATTCTCTCGTGCTTAGGTGTACGGATTTCGGTCCCGCACGGTAGAGGAGAATTTTCCCTACCTGTTCATTATGTTGGTTTGCCTTTGCGGACTTCGGTTCGCGAGAAAATGGCCTTACAAGGTTTGTTTACAAAATGGAGTTAAGGCCATTTCAATTGTTGGTCTTGATTCTCTAGCTAATGAATTATCACACTAAAGCTTCATGTTAGATAGCATTTCCAACCAACTCTAGATTTACCTTTTTTTTTAGTAGGCCATGATATTTTTTTGCAATTCTTTGGTACAAGCAATGGAAATATTTACCTTATTTGACAAAACCCAGGTAATCATGACGTTTGAATTTTGAAAACAATTTGAATGAAGAAAAGAGACCTACTGCTGTCATGATTACCCGAGATTTGTCAAATAATGTAAATGTTTACACCGATTGCATCGAAGAATTGTAGAATTGTGGACAGTACTAATGTGAACAATTCAAGTCCATAGTTTAAACACAATTCAATTAAAATCGTGATTTTGCCATCTCCGACCGCTGTGCAATGTGCATAGACCGTGGAGAGCCACCAGACATTACATTATTTTTTTAAGATTCTGAGGCATCGATTGAGAACAAATTTCAAGATCTTGGTCATGATAAATTGGCATTGAAAAACTCAGTTTTGACAAAAACTACTATGGGACCGACATGCGAAGAGCGGCAGTCTAGTGTGAAGTTTGTGAACATGCAATATCTCATGATCCAGCCTATAAACAAAGTTGCTGTTTTCTGCAATGTTGTTCAGGAGACCAAGACCCTTTGAATCGTGGAAAGTTTAGTTCGGAATTCTCTTACCAGGTGGCACTAGTGTCCTTATAAATTTCGTGTAAATGCAGGGTCGACATCTCGAGATACCTGCTAGATACAAAGTTGCTGTTTACTGTAATGTTGTTCAGGAAGCTAAGACCTTTTGAATTGAGGATAGTTTTATTTTGAAATTCTTTTGCAAGATGGCACTAGTGTTCTTATAAATTTCATGTAAATTCTGGGTGAACATCTCGATATCTTTGCTATGCACAAAGTTGCTATTATCTGCAATGTTAATCATGAGACTAAAACCTTTTGAATTAAGGAAAGTTTAGTCCAGAATTATCTCACTAGGTGGCACTAGGGTTCTAATGAATTTCGTGTAAATGCTGGTTCGATATATTGAAATCTTTGCTTGCTACATTGTTGATCAGGAGGCTAAGACCTTTAGAATTTATGACAGCTCAGCTCGGAGTTCTCTCACTAGGTGGCACTAAAGTTCTTATAAATTTCCTGTACATCGATATCTCGAGATCCCTGCTAGTTACAAAGTAGCTATTTTCAGCAATGTTGTTCAGGAGGTCTTGGATTTTTGAATTGTGGACAATTTAGTTTTCCTCTCGCTAGGTGGCAATAGTGTTTTTATAGATTTCGTGTAAATACTAGGTCAACATCTCGAAATCTTTGCTAGATACAAATTGCTAGTTGTTCAGGAAACCAAGGCTTTTTGAATTGTGGGCAATTTAGTTCGGAATCCTCTTGATAGGTGGCGCTAGTGTTCTTATGAATTTCGTGTACATGCAGGGTCAACATCTCAAGATCTTTGCTAGGCACAAAGTAGCTGTTTTCTGCATTGTTGTTCTTGAAGTTAAGGCCTTTTCAATTAGGGACAATTTAGTAATTTTCTCACTAGAAGACACTAGTATTTTTATGAATTTCGTGTAGATTCTGGGTCGATACCTCGAGATTTTTACTAGATAAGAATTTGATGGTTTCTGCAATGATGTTTAGGAGACTAAGACCTTTTGAATTAAGGAAAGTTTAGTCCGGAATTATCTCAATAGGTGGCACAAGTGTTCTAATGAATTTCGTGTAAATGCTGGCTCGATATATTGAAATCTTTGCTATATACAAAAATGCTTTCTTCTGCATTGTTGATCAGGAGGCTAAGACCTTTTGAATTTAGGACAGCTCAGCTCAGAGTTCTGTCACTAGGTGGCACTAGTGTTATTATAAATTTCGTGTATATTGACATCTTGAGATCCACAGTTTAGTTCGGAATTATCTCACTGCGTGGCTTTAGTGTTTGTTATAAATTTTAAGATTTTTTACAATATCCCAACAATGTGTGGCTTTTTATCAAATTGTACCGTTGGAAGGGAAAATGTAAATAAATTTAGAAATCACTTATGGCAGAATTATTTCATTTAGGTTGTAGACCACCTTCCTCCATCCCATGCGTAGACAAGCGTAATTTTTTTTTTTTTTTTTTTTTTTTTGTAACTTTTATGGACTGTAGACAATCACCAATCCTCGCCATCCTCCTTCCCTAGTGTCTAAGTGGTTTATTAACAGCCCCTAGTTACAATTTATTCTACAGCAAAAGCGATATAGTGGTTATCCGAATTTCGTAAAAATTTGTAGGTTTTAACCTTATCGCAAAATATTAGATTTGTATTTTTTTATTTTGTCATTAGGGTGACCAAAACAAATATTTTTTAAATAACTTTTTTCAAAATTTTATAACTTTTGAACCATTGCACAGTGGTCCAGAATGCAGATTTAGGTGGAAGGATATGTTTTGAGCCTGAAGTTGAAACTTTAGACTAAAAGCGAAGACATCAAATCAAGAAGACTGGCAACTCTGCCAGAATCCAAGCGACAGATACAGTAGCGCTTAGCGGAAGTAACACACAGAGAAATGAACAAATACACAAACCTTTCTTCTGAGGTTGTAATATTTGCTATCAAATTCGTTCGAAGCATTTACCTTTGGCACGGCAGACGACGCGACTGTGCCGGTCTCATAGCGGTCGTATGAGAAAATTGAAGAGTTGCCAGTCTTCTTGATATGTAGTCTTCGCTAAAAGTCTCTTCTACTATGTTGTTCCTTATAGTTAGGTTCTCATTTGTATGACAATGAATTCTAGGGTGGTTCTTATTATCATTGAAATCAAAACTTTTTGTTTGTTTGTTTGTTTGTTTGTAGAAATTAAGGTATACATTTTTTGGAAAAGTTATAGCTGAGCTAATTTCAAGCAACTTTTATGTATCTCCTAAATTGACCGATTTAGAGCTATTTTCGAGTGAGGGTGTCTCTGAAAAAAAAACAGTTGTTTTGTGCTAGTATATTTGTTTCAATATTTGAACATTTAGTGTCAAAACATATCCTTCCACCTAAATTGATAATTGTGCCGACTTCAAACATCAAAATATCAAATGAAAGGTAATTAAAAATACTTTTAGGAAAAATATAATGATGTTGAAAAATAGGAATTTGAATTGAAAAACATCGATTGTATTTGTTTTTTTATATGGTTTTCATGGTTTGTAGACAGAAGGCGCAATATTTTTTTATACTTTTCCTTGAAAATTTAGGCTTTTTTGTTTTTGTTTTAGGGATATATATTTTTTAAGTTATCAAGTTTTGGGGTTTCGCTCAATACTCCTATGCGACTAGACTATCATGCATCTTCATTGATTTATAGTGTGTAGATTTTACTAAAAAGATCGACCTCTTCTTTGTAGCCGCTATAACGGACTGATCGTCTTTTTACTTTGCTCCATTCCTCCCTAGAATAGAATCTTCTGTAACACCTCAAACATGGAAATATTTTCATAACTCTGGGACCTAGACCACTCTAAGAAAAAAATCTCATTATTATGGAACGAGGAAATTTTTTCCAGATGGAAGGATCACGGACATAAAACAAATTAGAGTGCGTCTAGGACTTAAAATTTCGATCGTTAAAAATTGGGGATTTAGGGATATATATTATATAGGGCTCATCGCTAAAAATCAGCTATTTATCAATTTTATTTAGATGAACGCATAGGACGGTACTAATGAATATTTTGGTCGCTATTGAAAATGTTGTCTATTGCTGAATTTATGTATGGGCCCAAATAAGGGGCATTTAGGCCGACATTACATCCATTTCCCCTATGTTTACAGTCCTCGAAACATTGAAATGCTCCTGAAACATAGTTATAAATTTATGATAATAGACATAGGGGAAATGGCTCTAATGTTGGGCTATGGATCTAAGATTGGGCCCATCGCTAAAAATCTGCTATTTATCAATGTTATCTAGATGAACGCGTCATTGGGACGGTACTAATGGAAATTTTTGGTCACTATTGCAAATTTACTCGATTATTGATATTATATATGGGCCCAAATTAGGGGCATTTAGGCCGACATTACGTCCATTTCCCCTACATTTTTTTTCTATGACTGGACTTAGAATTTTATTCTTTCCGTATTACTGGTACCGGTACTGGTACGGGAAAAAATACAATACAATTTAATGGACTTAAAAAGAATCTCAAGATTCTGTGATACCTGTAGATACTTCTCACCATCCCTCTCCAACGGGGGAGTTTGGTAAAGAGAGATGATCAACCCGATTCGTACCTTCCTCAAAGTTGTCCTTGCTCACTTTCTATTCGCTATACACAATATTCACACTGCCGTACTCTAACGCAACTATCAACTCTATACTTTCATCTCCTCATCTATCTTATAAACATGACCACTTTAGTATATTATTTGAAATTAGCATCTTCCACCTTATGATGATAAAAGCGACTGACTTGAAATTAGTGACCAAGTCACTAAAAATGAGCAGCTACCAGCCTTGTATAGCGAAGATGCATCACTCATGGCTATACGTTCCTATTATGGTGTGTTCCAATTATAACCAATGAGGATCCCATAGACCATAATTGGAATTTATAGCCATAATTAGTACACACAACCTACCTAAATTAGTATGCAAAAATATTTTAAGATCCAATCAAATTCTGACTTGTTTTCGATTCGGTTAATTCTTGATTCTTTCGGTTCAGTGGCCACCCTGAGAAACGTAATGATGGGCAAAGAAGAACTTTTTTTTAGACCTGAGAACTTGAGAAGCTACGTACCTATTGAATGCATTTCAAAAATCTTGGAAGCATTTTCCAAAAAAGAGACATTTACCATTTTACAGGGCGGCCAGTGAATTTTCAGTTTGAAATTCCCGGTTTTTCTCCGGTTTTCCCGGTTCAAATCTTTAAAAAATCCCGGTTGTTAATATTCAACAAAAAAACGAAATAGAACGCAATTTTAGGAACGTGCTCAAAGGAATTTACGGAAAGGATAAAAAATGTGGTTTAAGAAGATTCCCAAGATTCTAGGGCTTTAAAATTTGAGTAGTGTCTGAAATTAGAACTTTTTTTTCAAAATTTTTGATTAACAACAATCTTCGTGATGTGAGATTTGGAGTGAAAACAATTAAAATTGTGAGATTTTGAAAAAAAATTAATATCACAGATTTGAAAAAAAAAATATATCATACTTATGAGTCATAATGGTCACGCATTTTAAGAGTTATAACAAATTGCATTACAATCTATAGAATCATGCGAACAAACTCTGGAATTTTTAGTAAAATTTAAAATAATTTAAAGTGTTGATTTCAAACAAATATTGAGAAGGATTCCCACACAGTTTTCGAAGGAAAAGTTCTGAGCAGATTTCCAGAATTATTATGACATGAAAACCCTAGAAATTGTTGGGTGAATTTGGAAGGATTTCTGTGGAGAAGAATGCAAGTGCAAAATTAAATTGTTATGTAATTTTAGAAGATTTAAAAAGGAGTTGTGAAAAACCAAACTTTACGGAAAGTTCCTACGTGATTCTGAGAAGATTTGTATGAGTATCATGAGGAAAATGACAGGACAGATAAATTTTAATAAGAATTCCAAGAAAATTATGATCAGAATTCAACAAGAAACAGAGTTCTTAGAATGTTTTGGCAATAATTTCAACCCTAGTGCAAAAGATTCATCACAGAGCTCCAACAAAATTGATTGCAAAAAAATTGCTGATAATTAGAAAGAAATTCTTTAAAATACTCCAAGGGGTTTCTAAATAAAATTTCGACAGATTTCTGCTGTTTTGAATAGAGTTAAAAGAAATTTTGGAAAAGGTTTTCAAAGGAATCAAAGTCTCCGGATAGGCTCAAGAGAATTTTAAGAAAGATTTCAATTAAATTCTTAGAAGGGGTTGCAAGGAAATTCCAAAAAGAATTCAACGGTAATTAATACGTGGAGTGTTTTCTGGTTTATTTCAGAACTATTTCAAGATAATTCAGAGCAGGATTCTTCTGGAATTCTGGAATTCATATCATGAGAATTTTGAACAACGCAAAATTAAAACCCCGGAAAAGAATAATTCAGTTTCGGTTTTTACAAATTTTTGTTTCCAAAGTCCAGCATCTTCAATATTTTCTTTTAAGGACCATGCGCTTTACATCTGAAATTGCAACGACAAAAATCAATTTGTAATATTGCTGAGTGATTAAATTCTAAAAACAATAAGAAGGGAAACTGAAGAAAATTATGCAGCAAATAGAGCAAGACATTCATTTGGTTAAGGATCACTATGTTTTAATGGTGTATTCTGAAATTCTGGTGTAAAAATTGATCCTATTGTATGGTTAATTTATTTTTCCCGGTTCTCTCACCGAACTCCCGGGTTTTTCCCGGTTACTTTTCAAACTCCCGGATACTTCCCGGTATTCCCGGATTTTCCGGTTTGCTGGCCCCCCTGATTAAAAAAAATACAAATCAATATCAAATACAAATTTAAATTCTTATCATGCTTCGCAAGTGTAGGTTCAACAAAAACTATAAAGCATTTTCAAAGAAGGAAATAAAACAAGAAGAAACAAACAGGCACCAACAACCAGAAAGAACCCCCTCTACACATTTTGAACGAAGCAATACAGATGCTCCAAACATTCTCCTGATAACACAATAATGCACTCAGGAAGTGCAATTTCACGTTTACAACATGACACAGTTTCCAGTCATCATCGATGGACGATCGCAAATCAACATGATAATATTTATCACTTTCACTGAATGACACCGAACGCAAATGCACTACTGACCTTGAAAAACACCTCCACACCGTAGATCAGGAAGAAGATGACCACAATGAGCAGCAGGGCCGCGTAGCAACCGTTGAAGAAGTGCGTATTCCGGCCGGAGAACAGATGCGAATAGGCGATCTCCGCCAGGAACAGACTATACGGAAGCAGATTAAATGCAAGAAAGCCGAGAAAGCTTTTGGACAGAAACTGGGACCGTTCCCAGCGGATGTCACGCAGGTGGAATATCTGTAAAGAAGATAGGAAAAATGCAACAATTAGCATATTTGAGATAAAACTGAATTCATACAATAACTCGATAATCAACCGTTGGCACTTATGACTTGCGGCAACAGAACAAACGTCTGTACATACTATGGTAATGGATGTGGAACGACAACGGCGACGCGTCAGTTTGTCAAGAGTCCAAGCGTGACAATGATGGCTGTTAGTGATGAACGATGGGGAATTGCGGTGAATTATCTCACCTAGTGTGCCCGACCGCCTCCCGCTCCATTGGATAGTAATAATGAAAAGCAGATACGACGCGGGCGGGTCAGGCCAAATGGGTCCGATAATGTTTTGCTTTGGTTCGGTCGCACTTGAAACCAGCCGCGGCTGCGATTGTAACTGTGCTGCGCGACTGAATCGAAGTCATTATTCTAGCCGATGCTTTCACCATGTACGGAGACCAAATCGCCATCAGCAATAACAACATCTTGCAAGAGGCGGTCGTTATCGAACGTGACGTGTGCCTTTTTTGGAATATTGGATTATTATTGATTTCTAGCGAGCATTGTCATACCTACATATTGATGGGTACTTTACGCTACCTTTCATTTCGTGCGTGGGTTGGGGAAGGTAACATATTCTATAGCACATTCTATCAATGATAAGTAAACAAATCGTATGCAAAAAAAAAGGTAAATTTGTATGCACAACGTATGGTATGGTAATTAGCACCTTTTTTTTAAGAATCTGAGTGACACTGGCAACCAAATATAGTACACATTACTTTGGAAGTTCTATTTTTTCTTCTTTTTTGGATATTACGTCCCTGGAACATTACGCCTCGGCACAGAAGTGCCCTTTGAGGACTTCCACGTAGTTTTTTATTGAGGGATTCGTATGTAAAAGAAAACTTCCAATTAAGAACTGTGAAAGGACATAAAATACTGAGTCGATTGGTATTCAGGCCTCGGATCGAAAGTCGGGTTTCCGTCTTTGTAAGAAGTTTTAACCCTTACTATTTTCCCCAATTTTACCCTAAGTTGTCGTTCCAGTTGGGACGTAATATTCAAGAAGAAACAAAATGCTAAATATTCTTCTTCTTCCTCCTCGCATTTCAAGCTTATTGCGTATGGCATATCAGCTTATTGCGTGCTCTCAACTTAGTGTTCTAGATGCACTTCCACAGTTATTAATTGAGAGCTTTCGATGCCTGTACTATTTTTGCATTAGTATAATTGTATGGCAAGTACAACTATAATGTATGCCCAGGGAAGCCGAGAAATTTTCCAACCCGAAAAATGTCTAGACCGAACCTGGAATCATGGTAAAATTTGAAGGAAAAAAAAACAATGTTTTGAAACATATCTACAGTACGATTATTTTTTTATATTTATATTAGAAAACAAACAACTTTAAGCAAGGCAAAGCAAAGAGAAATAAGAAACAAATTGTAAAAGACTGCGATAGAGGCATGTAATTTCCAATAGATAAAAACAACAACAATAATAGTCACAGAACGACGCAATCAACTCTGCCCACTTCATGAGGTGCAAAGATCTGAACAAACAGTACAACACTTTATGAGACTCTCAAGATTCAAACGTGCGTCAACTTCTTGTTGCACATCAACTTATATTGAGAGCTGTATTCTCAATCTGCATAAGCTGTAAGCACTACCTACGAGGCAATTTTATCATGAAAACTATTCTAAATAGAGGAAATGACTCTAATGTTGGCCTCTGGATCTAAGATTGGGCCCATCGCTAAAAATCTGCGATTTATCAATTTTATCAAGATGAGCGCGTCATTGGGTCGGTATTAATGGATATTTTTAGTAGCTATTGAAAATTTAGTCGATTGCTGAATTTATGTATTGGCCCAAATTAGGGGCATTTAGGCCGACATTACATCCAATTCCCCTATGTTGATGCACATTTCTAATGAATTCTGAGGAGTATTCCAAGGATATTCCGGTGAAAACTTTTTAGAAAATTCAAAAGAGAGTTCCAAGGAAATTATGAGGAGTATTAAAAAATAAAGGGAATTCCGAGAAGAACTTAACAGGATTTCCTAAGGTAATTCCATGGGAATTTCAGGCGAATACTAAGTAAGTGTATGATGAGGTGAACTCCAAGTGATTTTTTTCAGGAGTATTTTTCGGGGAAGTTCTAGAATTATTAATAATATCAGGCATAACATTTGAAAACGGCACAAAAGCATTTGTAAACAAACATTCTAAGGCCCTTTACACGCGAACTAAAGTACGCCTACGCAAACCAATACCACTTACGGAAAGGTGATAGTTGCCCCTATGCGATGATGTTGTTGGTTTGCGTGGGCGTACTTTGGTTCGCGTGTAAAGGGCCTAAGAAGGTTTGTTTACAAAAGCTTTTGTGCCGTTATCAAATGTTATGCCTGATATGAAGAGCATTTCAGAGTGAATTCAGAGTGTTCTTCAGAAGATATTCAAAAGAGTTATGAAAGAAAATTAGAAATTCTGAGGCATAGACTTTATGCATAGAAAATTATATGGTCCTGAATTTAGATAAATCTGCAAGGTTCAGGGTGTATTATTTAAAATTAAATATTCCGAACATGGAGGCTCCCCCTTAAGGAGAAGATTAGGGTACGTGAAAAGATTTCAAGTTCCAAAACTAGCAAACATATTTGAAATGCCGAACTTTGAAATTTAAGGTTGCGAACTTGTGATTAATCAAATGGTTGAGACTTCATTTTTCTAATTCTAGGATTTTTGCACTTTGAAAAGTTGTCGGGGGGGGGGGGGTAAGGTGCCTGCTTTTAACGAATTGAACCTAAGTGGAGTTGGGAATGCATCCATTTACGCCGTATACGTTAAAAGCTATTATTAAAAAAAAAAAAGTTAAATTACGATTCCACGACAAATGAGGTCACCTCAAAGTTGAGATTAGTTCACTCATATTCTTGAAAACGTAGTTAACTCATAGACTGAGTAAAACTTTCCGAGCTTTTACAGGAATTTGTTTTCTAATATGAGCAACATCTCGATGTACATATATAAATTAGTACACGAAAACACGTTTTCATGTAGTTTCCATTGGGAATGCACATAAAATGTTTTACATTAACAAAACCAATGATATCTATCTGAATTTCACATAACATTCATGTGATCACATGAGTTCTATATGATAAATCACTTAAATTTAATTTTACACATAAGGTTCATGTGATTTTGTGGTGCAATTCCCAATTATGATATCACATATAAGCTATTTAAAATTCTAATGAATATTTTCCATTGGATATGTGGTTTATTCTTTGAGTGTATACTTCTATAATGCAGGGCTGGAAAGCACCTCAGAGCGTTAGCAAAGCAAAGTTGTGTATGTATCTCACAACACTCGACAAAGAGTGTGTGGTTCTCCCATTTACTTCGCACACTCTTATCAACTAATATGTGAGAAAGCGATCCACAAACTTGAAAATATTGGTCTTGGAGTTCGAAAATTTAAGGCTTTGATATTTTATGAGATCTTACCAAAAATAGCATTTTTTTTAAAGCAATTACAGGGCTGGTAACCTAAGTGACCTAAGGGAAGAAAATGGCATACCAAATAAATGTTTTATGTTTTAGACTTATTCAATTAGATTCTCATAAATACCTAAACATGTACGATAGGAACCATTAAAGCGAAAGATTCAATAGAAAGTTTATGACTAAACCTCCAAGCTTCTACTACCTGAAAAAAACACGAAAAACCGGGAATTCGCAGGGAATCTTATTTTTCCTGAAAATACCTGGAAGTATCAGGGAATCTTATCATTTCTCAGGAAATTAAATAATTTTCTAACTAAGAATGCATTTTAAAATAAAAACATTTAATATTCCTAGTTATTTTCATTCACACATTGAACTTTATAGTTCCAGAATGCATCAATATTCAGTAACAAATACATAAATTTAGAAATTATGAACTGAAAAGTTATAATACTTCAACAAATTTTCAATAATCTGGAGTCATATTCCTTGAACAGGCTCATGGAATTTTATTATAATTTCTAAGAATCTCATTCCACGGGAGTTCTGGGGAAAAAATCTACGAGAAAAACATAAACTGCAATCTGCTTTCATAGTACTACGTGTTGTTTAAAGCTGAAAGTACAATTCAGCTCTATTAGACTAAATTTAATCAAAACAAATCTTTGACTATATGTTTTTAGTATTAGGCTTCTACGTGAAGTCAACGATTTACATAGTTGAAGATGCTAATTTCAAATAACAGACTGTAGTGGTAATTTTTATACGATAGATGGAGTAGATGAAAGCATAGAGTTGATAGTTCCGTTAGAGTACGGCAGTGTGAAGATTGTATATAGATATTAGAATAGCGAGCTAGGACAACTTTTAAGGAAGGTACAAATGCGAGTCGGTTTTCATCTCTTTTTGCCAGTGGTGGCGGGGGGGGGGGGGGGGACACCCCTCACCATCCCTCTCCAAAGGAGGAGTTTGGTAAAGAGAGATGAAAAAACCGATTTGTACCTTCCTTAAAAGTTGTCCTAGCTCGCTATTCTAATATCTATATACAATCTTCACACTGCCGTACTGTAACGGAACTATCAACACTATGCTTTCATCTACTCCATCTATCGTATAAAAATTACCACTACAGTCTGTTATTTGAAATTAGCATCTTCAACTAAACAAAACAAATCATTTATCTTTTGAGATAGGGGAAATGGATGTAACGTCGGTCTAAATGCCCCTAATTTGGGCCCATACATAAATTCAGCAATCGACTAAATTTTCAATAGCGACCGAAAATATCCATTAGTACCGTCCCAATGAGGCTAAAATTGATAAATAGCATGTTTTTAGCGATGGGCCCAATCTTAGATCCATAAGCCAACATTAGAGCCATTTCCCTTACTTTGAAAAACCATTTATCAGTTTTTTAAGCTCGATACTTCTTAAAGCTCGATCTTACTTTTTCAAAGCCCCCGAATGTACTGAGAAACAGAGTTATGGATAAAGGTTACTAGGTCGAATGCTATCTAACTGAATGGGGTATACAAAAAATGTAAAGAATAAGCGATTGAATTAAAAAATGTTTTAGAAAATAATAACATAATACAAATTAGATTTAGAGAAAATTTTTGAAGATCTCGGATCTTGTATGTATTAACATAAAACTTGAAATAAATTGCGATTTAAGAAGATTCCCAAGATTCAAGGGATTTGAAATTTCTGTAGAACTTTTTTTTGTAAATGTGTGACTAATAACAATTTTCGTGATCCTAGATTTAGAGAAAATAAGAGATTTTGAAAAACTTCCAAGACTACAGATTTGAAAAAAAAAAACATAATTATGGGCCCGGAGTCATAATTGTAAACAGGGTTGCTTCCACTCACTTGCTATAAAAAAATATTTTTCGGAATTTTGCAATCATTAGATGTTATAATGGTATGTTCTACTTTTAAGTAACAAGAAGAGGACGTAAAGTAAAGGGTGTCCACGATGAAATTGCCACACACAAAATTGATTCGCAAAATTCGAGTTTTCATCCGATTGCCATCAAATTTTCAGGGATTGAGATATAACTATTAAACTTCATTTTACCATTTTACTCGTATTTTATTTACAGTCCATACGCAAATGCCCGCACCTTGGCCTTAACCCTGGCCATAAGATTCTGCACAACCTGTGAATCAACCGTTTTTTGCATGTAAACCCATACTTTCTTCAGTTCCTCGACTGTCTTCACTACCTTAGGTCGTTTAAGAAGGTGCTGCTTCATAATCGCCCAGTACTTTTCGATGGGGCGGAGCTCCGGAGTGTTGGGAGGGTTGAACATTTTCGGCATGAAATTGACCTTATTGTCCGCATACCACTTCAGCACGTCCTTGGAGTAGTGGCATGAGGCCAAATCCGGCCAGAAGATTGTTGGGACGTTGTGGGCCTTCAGAAGAGGAAGCAGCCGCTTCTGGAGGCACTCTTTTATGTACACCTGTCCGTTCATCGTGTCCTGACACGAAAGGTGCACTCCGCTTCCCGCACGTGCAGATGGCTTGCCAAACCAGGAATTTCTTCGCAAATTTGGACATCTTCTGAGTGCGGACATGCTCCGGAACGCTGAACTTATCCTTGGCCGTGAAAAACAGGTTGCCGGGGATCTGTTTGAAGTTGGCCTTCACATATGTTTCGTCGTCCATGATGCAGCATTCAACTTTCGTCAGCATGTTGAGGTACAACTTCCTGGCATGGGTTTTGGCGGACTTGTTCTGCTTCTCGTCGCGATTAGGGGCCTTTTGTACCTTGAACGTTCGAAGCCCAGCCTTAGTTTTGGCCTTCTGGACAAAACTTCGGCTTAGGTGCAGCTTCTTAGCCACATCCCTAACGGAGGCGTTCGGATTTCGGTTGAAGGCCCCAACTACGCGGTTGTGATTTTTGGTGTTGTACGGAATACTTTTTCCTTCACTTCTGGGCTTCCGATCGGTGGTCAACCGTTCCTCGAACCACTTAATCACTCGCGACACCGTGGAATTCGCGATTCCCAACGTTTTAGCGATGGAACGATGCGAGAGATCCTTGTTCTCGTGATGAATGCGCAAGATTTTATCACGCACGAGCTGTTCTTTCGACTCCATTTCCGCGAGTTTTGATCACAGGACTTTAAAACTTGCAGGATGTAAATAATGCACTATGAACTAAATCCACCCAAATTTTCATTAAATTCTACCCAACGGTTAAAAAGTTAGAGCAATTTCATAGTGTGGCAATTTCATCGTGGACACCCTTTATGTGTTTGACTCATAAAACCTGTCAATTTCGCTTTCAGAGCGTCACAATCAGTGATCTTATGATTCGTGAGCGTTCACTCTGAGTGAGCGCTCACGAGTCGTAAAATCGCTGATTGCAACGCAGTGAAAGCAATATTGACAGATTTTATGTGTCAAACATATACTTCATGACCTCATCTTGTAACTAACAAGTACTAATTAACATTATACTATTTCATGATTTCATAATTCCGAAAAACATCTTTTTATAGCAAGTGAGTGGAAGTAACCCTGATTGTAAATGATTCTGAGACTTTGAAAAATTTTAAGGGTAATAACAAAGTACAGAACATTCTATAGAATTCTGAGGACAAACCTTGGAATTTTAAGTATAATTAAAAAGCAATCAAAGCGTTGATTTCAAAGAAATACTAACGAAGATTCCTACATAATTTTGGAAGGAGAATTTATGAGCACAATTCTAAAATTATTCTAAAATAAAGTCGTAAGGAATTGTTAGATGAATTTAGAGGGTTTCCGTGGAGAAGAAAAAAAGTTTTAAATTCAATTCTTGGGTCATTTTAGAAGAATTCAAAAGGAGTTGTGAAGAAAACTTCAAGGATAATTCCTGTGTCATTCTGAGGAGAATTCGATGGAGATCGTGAGGAAAATGACAGATGAATATTAAGGAGAATTCCATGAGCAATATGATGAGAATTTAATAAGAAACAATTATTTAACAGTGTGCTGGGAATAAATTCAAAAGAATTATGCGAAAAAATTATTAGAAAACTCCATTAGATTTTTTTTTGTATTAGAGTCACTTTAACACTCTTGGGTCATTCGTGACTTGTCCGGGGGTGAGATTTGAACTCGTGACTTTGGCGTGTGAGGTATGGAAGTTAACCACTACGCTGGGGTCACCCCCTAGAGAATTTATTTTAAAAAATGGCTGTAAATACGAAATAAATTCTTAAAAATGGTTCAAGGGGTTTCTGAAGAAAATTTCGAAACATTTTCGCTCAGCGTTTTGACTAGAGTCAAAAGAAAATGTGAGAAGAATTTCAAAGGAATAGAATGATCAGAATAGAGAAGTTTGCAATCAAATTCTTGGTATGGGTTTCACGTTAATTCAAAGTTGGTGCTTCATCAAACGTAATCTATTTATTTATTCGTCGACAATCAAATGTAGACCAGTTGAAGTTACAATAAACACTACCCAAGCAACACGTCTTGTCATAATGAAGTTGGAAATACTTTTCAATGACTTACGTATAGAATGAATAATACTTGAATTTACATCATTTAATACATTTATACAACCTAAAAAGCGCATGAAACGGAGCTTATAAAACTAAATACTGGTCTTATAACATGGTTTGGAAACATCATAAAAACCAGTGGCAAAAAAATAAAAAATAAATGAGCATGGGATTCGAACACAGGTCCTTGGCGTGAAAGACTTATTACTTCCTAACTAGACCAACTCCGCTTGATAAAAGGTTAATAATAAGTATCTATCATGTTCTTGCCAATTATATTCTTGTGCAACACGCCTGCTTCGATCCGTCATAAAGAAGTTTTGTAAGCAGCAATGCGTACATTTAATTGCCAGAGTGTTATTTAAATGTATTTTCAACTACTTATAACACATCCTGCACCTTTTCAGTTGCATTAATTTATGAGATGTCATAAAGGAGTGTTTTCAACTTTATTAATAACAAACCTCCGAAAACCTCATAAGAAACTGTCAATCACTGCGTGAAGTGACAGTCCGGCTCAAAGGCGCGGTCAATGTCCACGTCAATCTGGAAAGTGCAGAATCTCTTCAAGAGCTTTAAATTCAACTAAGATTGATTTTGCATACGACAAGTTTTATAGTGGTATTAAAGCAGTAAGATGCACGTTTAAATAACATATCAAGTTAAAAGCAAAAGAAAACTATTTTGGAAAATGTTGAATTCTAGGAAGTATAAATAAAACATCTTTAAACCACATATAAAACATGGGATGTTTTATGCATCACTTATAATACATTAATACAACAAGTCGTTCTAATTCTTTTTCAGAAAGATGTTTTGTGTGTTACTTGGGTACACTACACACTACACACTATTTTAATTTGTAATTTCTGACTAACCTCAAAAAGAAACGTTTTTAAGAGCATTTTTGTTCATTGTCAAATCAATTGTTTCATAATGTTCATTATAACAAGACATCATTCTATTTAAAGGAGCGTTACTGGCATAGTTCGTTCTTTGGTTGTCAATATAAAACATATTTCTGTTTCTTAAGGAACGAATGGGAGCAAACAATCAAACGTTTACCGTTTCTAAATTGATTGATGAACTTACTAGACACTGAAGAAGTTTGCAAGTAAACGAAATACGTATCTGTTATAGTTTTGTTATAGGGTAGAGCGCTACTTCGTCGTAATCGCCTATTTCCGTCCTATCGATCAGAAAAGATCAATAATATCAATGATTTCACCGTGCACAAATCAATAAAAGGCTTGTTCCGATGCGTTAGTTCATTAGCTACAACATAAATCCTGTTAGAGTGCATTGTATGAATATTTACGCTCATTGTTCTCAAAACAAAAGAAGTGCTCCTAGCGAATCCCCTTTTTCTCCGTTTATCCGTAGGACGAAGAAAATCTAATGGCGTTTCAATGCTTTAGGATGGAATTGAAACTCGTAGAACGAATTTAGAATCAAGAAGCAGTATTAGATTTTAGACAATATCTCAACAATTTATGACTCTTTATCAAATCCAATGGTACGTATGGAAAGATGAATAAATTTAGAACTCATCTTTGACAGAAATATTCATTTTTTTGTTTAAACTCGTTCATAAAAGAGAGGTGAAGCGCGTGTTGTGCTTAGTACTACGGAAATTAGATCAAAACCCTAGTGAAAGCAAATAATGAAAGTGAAAGTGATACAATAATAGTAGAATTAAAAAGAAAAACAACGCAATAAGGTACACAATTATTCTACTAAAACGCTCATCAATTAATTTGGATTACATTTGACAATGTATCGCAATGCTCAATGAAAAAGGCTATGATCATACATGGATTTAATGAAAGCATCGTTAATTTGATTAATGAGATGCTTTCTAAAACAGAAATTTCCTCCAAGACCGTGAGAGCAGTAAAATGGTGTCCTCAAGGAGGTGTGCTTTCATCTTTACTAAGACCACAGTTAATGAACTACTCAAATATTTGGAAGCTCAGGGCTTCGAGATTATTGACTTCGCAGATGATATAGTTGTAATAGTTCGAGGAAAATATGACCATGTAGAAAACAGTTTTCTTATAAACTTGGAAATTATCCGTAAAGTTCTGGAAAAACCGGGAAATCTAATGAAATTTTAATTAACAAAATGAGCAGTCACCCTGCATAAGAACCGGTTAAAATGTTATTTCAATTTCATTAAATAAACTCACAAGAGAATATGACGAAGCCCCGATAATTTCAAATAATATTGGCTGCTCAAACTTTTTCACATGTCTTGGCTTATGTCATTGACAGACTCGTACCTAATAGCGTTCACCAGATTGCACCGCACCTCCCTTGGCAGACGAACGAATTGAAGAAGCTGAAATCGATCAAGAGAGCCGCGTTGAGGAAATTCACTAAATATCGAACGATGTCACTGAAACGTCACTACTTTAAGCTCAATTATCAGTTCAAGCGAGTCAGCCGTCAATGCTACTTGCATTATCTGCGAGGGATTCAAAGGAAATTCAAGTCACACCCGAAGTCTTTCTGGAAGTACGTGAAGGAGCAGCGCAGAGAGTCCGGTCTACCATCATCCATGATATTGAACGGCGAAGTCGCTTCCACTCCACAGGAAGTCTGCCGCCTGTTATTCAACAAGTTTGCAAGTGTCTTCTCTGACGAGAGCTTAACCAACGAATACGTGACTCTAGCAGCAAGCAACGTTCCACTTTCCGGTCAAGCTCTGGGTGGAATTGTTGTCAACGCTGAAGTGATAACGACTGCCTCACTAAAACTAAAGCCTTCTGTCAACCCTGGACCGAATGGTGTCCCTTCAGTCTTTCTGAAGAAGCATATCGCTAACTTACTGTCACCGCTACAACATCTGTTCCGATTGTCCATATCGTGTGGCATTTTTCCATCGAACTGGAAATTTGCGCATATGTTCCCTGTGTATAAAAAGGGTATTAAACGGAACGTGGATAATTATCGTGGAATTACATCGTTGTGCGCAATTTCGAAGTTATTCGAGTTAATCATCATAGAGCCTCTGCTCTCCCATTGCAAGCAGTATCTAAGTGAAGATCAACATGGCTTCACCTCTGGTCGATCTACTACCACGAATCTACTATGTCTGACATCGTACATCACGCAAAGTATGGTTGAAAGGTCACAAACAGACGTCATCTACACTGACTTGTCTGCTGCCTTCGATAAGATAAATCATGCCATCGCGATCGCCAAATTGGATAGAATTGGGATTAGCGGAAATCTCTTGAGACGGTTTTGCTCATATCTCGTCGATCGTCAGTTGGTGGTAGCCCATGGTGACTGCCAGTCCGACATTTTCGCAGCTACGTCAGGAATACCTCAAGGAAGTCATCTGGGACCGTTGATTTTCTTACTCTACTTCAATGACGTGAATTTAGTTAACGAAGGTCCACGACTATCGTATGCAGACGATCTCAAAATCTAAATCGATGATTGTCAATTCCTCTAACGTCAGTTTGAAGCGTTTGCCAGCTGGTGCCATTCAAACCGAATGACAGTAAATCCTGCGAAGTGTTAAGTCATCACTTTTACCCGAAAGAAAGAACCAGTTATTTTTCACTTTGCTCTCCGGGACACCATTATTGAACGTGTGAGCCATGTAAAAGATCTAGGTGTCATCCTGGCCTCTCAAATTACATATAAGCAACACATCTCGTACGTCGTCGACAAGTCGTCAAGGACATTGGGCTTTATCTTCAGAACAGCTAAGAATTTCTCCGACATCCATTGCCTCAAGTCACTGTATTGTTCCCTGGTACGTTCCATTCTAGAATATTGTTCTGTGGTTTGGAGTCCGAACTACAACAATGGTACTGAGATAGTCGAGTCCGTTCAACGCCGCTTTCTGCGATACGCGTTGAGAATGTTACCTTGGAGAGACCCGTTTCATTTGCCCAGCTATGAAAGTCGCTGCCAGCTGATCGACTTGGAGCCTCTTCGCACCAGAAGAGATACTTCAAAAGCCCTACCGGACACGTTACATGGCAGAATTGCATGGCAATCTTGGAGCAAGTAAACATTAACGTCCAACCCCGAATGCTTCGTAACAATGTTATGCTGAGAATGCCACTACGTAGGACAAACTATGCAATCAACGGTGCAATAGGTGGACTGCAGCGAGTATTTAACCGAGTTTCATCAGTATTCGATTTTCACCTGCCACGACTAACACTTCGGAGACGTTTCTCTTAATTCTTCTCCAGAAATGGAAACAGTCAATGATCATGTTTTAATGTTTTGTAGTTTTAGCTTATGACTTTCATTGGGACCATATCGAGTCTGTTGATGCTGACAAAGAAATAAATATGATAAACAACAGAGATACATCATTAATATTGAAAGCAGTTTTCATACTGCCGTACTCTAACGGAACTATCTACCTACCCTCTTTTAAGACCATTCTCTTGC
The DNA here is from genome assembly GCF_037179485.1 of Ochlerotatus camptorhynchus. NCBI lineage: Eukaryota > Metazoa > Arthropoda > Insecta > Diptera > Culicidae > Ochlerotatus > Ochlerotatus camptorhynchus. The sequence continues at coordinate 1,380,237 of NW_027040879.1, forward strand.
TAATAAATTATCACACTAAAGCTTCATGTTGGATAACATTTCCAACCAACTCTGATTGAAGGCAAGATTTGAGATGGTTCCATTGTTCTGAAATTTACTGATTTGCGACAAGTTCTCAACATCAGTTAGGTTAACTTCGCATAAAGCTATATTAACTGTCATAATACCAAACCCGCAAAATGCGTGTCGATACGGACACAGCACGCCTGTCCCGTTGCCGTGAAGCGAACTTGATCGTAGCATCACCAATCATTTTTCATATTTCAATTGCAATATTACATTTAAATTAAGTGCATTTCCAAAAACCAATTCAATATAAAAGATATAGTGTAAGCATGTTAATCATTCTGTACTGGTAATCATAATTTAAAATATTTTGCTATTAATAATGGAAAACTGGATAAAACTGGGTGATTTCTAAAATAACTGGAAGATTTCAAACATTAATTGTTTGATTGGATGCGTCCAAAAAAAACTGGAAGTATCTATGTATCTAACTGGAATGTTGGCATCACCTCGGACATCACTGGCACTGCTCTGTACATCATAATACACGATAAATAGAAAATTGTGACAATTTTACCTAAAAACTATTATAAACATTTCGCGAATTCTGCAATTTTTATGATATCACAAATCATTTCTTTAAAGTGTTATACGAAAGTATTACTTCTGAAAAAACATGCTTGTACGCTACAGTTCATTGTAAGTACTGCCATTACTCTCGACAACAAGCTTAGTTAGAAGTCACATCTAGAGCAGATTGTAAATATAGCAACAAATGCTCTTTGGCTAAGCAAGAAAACTTGTGGTAGGGAATGGGGACTGAACCTAAAAATGATCTACTGTATTTATTTGACGAATTTAAAACCCAAAATTAAAATGTGGTTTGGTGGCCAAAAACTGAACAGAAATTAACTTAGAGTACGCTGGGGAGACTGCAAAGGCTTCCTACTCTCTCAATAATTGGCGCAATGAGCGGAACACTGAGTAAAGCGCTAGATGCGTTACTTTATATGCTTCCAATGCAACAAATTATTAAATTAGAAGCTGAAAAGAGTTCTTTAAGCATTCATTGAACAAAACAGTTCCTTGAAGGGGATCTTAAAATACAAATACTGGATGGAGGAAAGAACAATGGCGTAAAAAGTACTCAACCAACAAACGTGGAAATAGTCGAAGAACACTATAAGAGCAGGCGTAAAGTCCCTAATCCATCGCAAAAGATGTGATGGGGAAATGAAATACTTATAATAGCTCTTCATTTCAATGGTCGACGAAAGACGACAAAAAGGCAGCGGATATTAATTTTACCAAACACGTTCCACTACCTTGTCAAACAGTACACTGTAGATGGTGTGCGTATCATTTGAAAAGGTCCTATCAATTTATGTTAAAAACATGTAACCGAACCGAAGCTCTCCTATGCAAACCAACAACACCATCGAGTGGGGGGAAACACTTCCCTTCCCGATAGTGTTCTTGGTTTGCGTGGGCGTACCTCGGTTCGCGCGAAAAGGTGCCCAACAAGTGTTGTTTACAAAAGCTGACAGGCCCTTTTTAAATGTTACGCGAGATAACAGGTTAATGAGGAAGTGCAATACAGCCCACCGGCATTGTGGTCATAAGTGCGTATATAGTAGAAAAAGAACGCATAAAATTTTCGGCAGTAGGTACTGCATCGAGTGCTACACAATCAAACCACTCAAATAATCCGATATGGGCAGCGGTATGGGCAATTATAGCCAAAATTAAGATTATCTACTGATAGATACCTAGTTAGGAAGCATTTTTCGTGTTTATGGAAAAAGCCAATAAATAAATTAATGTGCTACGGAAATAACACAATAACATTCAGCACCGGCAGTCGAGAGCACAAAGTGAGGTGTTCGTACAGCACATCATGTTGAGGTCACAATTTCATAGGTTTTTGTCATTTATGTTACATATATATTTAGAACCTTCACGTTTCTTGTGCATGGACCGCAGTATATCACAGAAGTGATAGGGTTCTATACCGCTGTGAAAATGTTGTGCAGTTACGTTATGTCCACCAAAGAAGAAGCATAAGCAGAGACCAAAATATAATATGGCTAAAACGCTGTCCAGACTGGAGAGTTATAACATGTTATAACGGTTGTCAAATAATTGCAACACAGAAACCACCATCAAGATAGCGCTATAACATGTTATAATTCTGTAGTCTGAACGTACTATAAATTTTTCAGTGCTATAAACAAGGATGACGGCACAGAACAGAAGGGGAACTTAGTACATTTTTTTTATCAAGATGAGGCACCTAGCAACTTTCTCGTGGTCTCCGAATATAGCACACGTTTCAATCATTTTCAAATTTGAGTGTGTCAGATGACGATAAACACGTCTAAAAATGTATGGAAACTCGTCTAACCGTTGCTGTCAAATTGGTACAGGTATGCTCTAGTATTTTGAAAGAACCGTTTAATAGAGACATTTTTTTAATTTATTAAACAAATTTGTGCCGAGAGATTGCTCGGAAGATGATACAAGCATGGTAGAAAAAAACGGTGTATTTTGAACGTAAATTTTAAAATACAATATGATCTGAATATTTTCACGATGGAGGAAAATTGCATAGAAAATCTGGAAAAATCATTTTCCGAGTTTTGGTCATAATTCAAAACCGGTAAGAGATTCCACTTTTAAATAATGACCAGAAGAGACAAGAAATTTTCAAAGGAAGACAAACAATATTGAAGTAAATGTCATATTCGGAAAATGGTTTGTTCTGTTTTTTTTTTCTCGTTTTTTGTGGAAACCTTAATTAAGACTTTATTTTTTGTGGATCACATAACAACATAATTTGTGTCTACGATACATGGTTTATAAGTAATGGATTTTTAAAGTTTGTAATAATAATAACACTTTACAAGACCCCCGCTAAATAACGTACAGCTATCGCCCTCCCCATCCCTTTTTAAGATTGAAAAAACTCACTCACTAATGAAGAATAATTTGCACATATTTTATCGATAATTTATTTTCACATTAGCGGGTTTCAACTGTATTGTATGTATGTATGTTTTCTGCGTTATCGATCGGCGAGTTTATTTGTGTGTTTATAAACACTGATTTGGGTGAGTGGTGGTAATACAATCACTAAAAAGTATATGAAAACTTACCCTAGGTATTTGCAGGAGGCATTGATAAATCCACCGAATCAAAATGATCAGAGCAAACAAAACAAGCTCCCTCCTTCTCATTCATGTTTTGTTTGGGTCGCAAAATTGTTACAACTTAACACCGCACAAACTTTTTCCCATCACGGTTTTGTTTCTGTTTACTACTGACACTGAGTTAGACCAGTTCAGCCAGCTGAGCGCATTCAAGGGCACAATGGGTGTAAGCAATTATATATGGTTATAATTACAAAACTTTCAATATTTGTTTAAAAAAAAACTAGAAATACATAGAAGTGTTGTAAATATGGACAGGTTTCCTAATAAAGCATTGTAAAATAAAATTTAAAAATTCTTAAAACGCTCATTTTGACGAAAATTTATAAGTAGGAAACATAACAGCTGAATGAATGGATTTCACCACTGTGTGACGCGTCTATACCACCTGTGAGAAAGAATAACAGGTCCGGTGTTGTAAAATGGCCATTCTTTTCGTTCCCGCTCTTTCAATAAAACTTCAAACTTGACGTCATTCTCGCTATAGCATAAATGGTAAGAGAAGAAAGGAGACGACAAATGAATGCTGCCGAACCGTGTTTGTGAGACCTAAATTATTTTGCTTGATGTTTTAGACGAGTAAGCAGGAATGCCAGATTTGATTTCATACAGCTTCAAGGCATTTTAGTCTGCTTATTTAAAAGTTTTGAAAATTCCAAACGATTATAGGATTCCGTAAATTTGAATCGTCGCGCTGTATTTGGATTTTTCTCAAACGGGTTTTTACAAGCCCGCATAAACAATAACTATAAGAAGCGCCTAACCACCAATTCGGGATATCATCCCAACTTTATGTGGTATGGTCGAATCATCTATGATATCGTTAGTGTATGGTACCAGTTTATTAGGGAGTGGTGTTTCGCTGTGAGATTTTCATTCTAGTAACCACTTCGAAACTTGAAGTGCACAAATATCAGCTTCCAGGACACGTAACACGATGAAACTGTTAAGGGCCACCCACATTAGATCCGTTTGCGTTGCGTTGACGTAAATTTGACAGTTAGATAATAGATTTAGTTGTCATTTTGCCGCAACGCGTCCGATTCGGATCTAATGTGGGTGGCCCTTTATTCTACGTTTACTTTTGTAAAAAAAAATTTATAAATAATGCAGGGATGTCGAGTCTGTGAAAAATATTGCAACTCCGTCTCCGTCTGCGACTCTTCACAATAATTTCTGCTGACTATTACACACGCTATTTCAAAACTACCCTAATTGGGGTAGAATCCACCCAGATCGGTCAAAACTGAACCTACCCAAAAATGGGTGAACTGTGTTGGGAGTGACAAGTTGACAAATAAACAACGTCGATCGAATTCATGTCAATGTTGTTCATTTGTCAACTTGTCACTCCCAACACAGTTTACCCATTTTTGGCTAGGTTCAGTTTTGACCGATCTGGGTGGATTGTACACAAATTTGGGTAGTATTGCAATAGCGTGCTGAATGTGCTCGATTTCTCTCGAACAAATTTGATCTCATCACATTCATTTAATCGTTAAAAATCGAAATTAACGTTTCTCTCGTACAGCAATTTAACAATAAATTTTAATGTACTTTGAAATACAACAGTAAAAATCATTGTAATTTCGTTGTTTTATTATATTTTTTTCGAGTACCACGGGGGCATCAATCACGAATTTCGGCGGAACTCACATAAATGTGAGGATGACTGCAACAGACTCCTCTTTCTAGCATTTCGCACTACGATGCAAGTGTGAAAGAGTAAGCTGCTTTGTACTGTCATACCTTCGTTAGTTTTACCATAGAGGTAACTCTAAGACCAGAAGGTCCCGAAGAAACGAGCTCAACTTTTTGGCTCAGCTCTGGTACTATCTTCGGTCCCAAGCTAATCGATTCACCCCTCGAAACACCCATTAAATCCATTAACCCCACATTTTATCTGTCAAACTTTCATAGCGAATCAAAACAAACATAGTGTAGTACTAGAATTTTGACTAGAATGGGGTACGTTAATCGCTTTGCTTGGGACCAATAGGCTAGTCAAGTAGTGAGCCAATTCAAAATCGTTAGTTTCGTATTGATTGTTGGTTTTACCGTTGTCAGTTTGCCCAAAAGTGTCAGATTGTCAAAAAAATGTCAAAATCATGTGAGCTATGGTGCATCTATATGTGGTTCACAGGAAGAGAGTCCCCCTGGTACTTACATTTCAGAAAGGAAATTCATAGGAGAGTAGTTTCAAGCATGAGATTAATTTTTAGGGACTTTCGCAACACTGCTTTTTTTCAATTAGACGAGATGACTTGTCTAAAGCTATCAAATATTAATTAAATTTTCCGTGTAAAAAGCTTGCCCGCTACCGCCAGGTGTCTCCAGTGTTCGTGCAAGTTGGTGGAGCCAGTTTTCTGGATCTAGATCCACCTGGATCTTAAAACAGGTCATTCGTCAACACACGGCCGGCTCGCAAAATTGTGGAAACAGTTTCCGAGCCTAATTGTCAAGGACCAAATACCATTCTCTGGCCAAACGAACGCCATAATCGTCAAGGAGTTTTCCATTCTCGACATGACCAAGGTGGCCTTGCCACGGTCGGCTGATCGTGCCAACGAAGGAAGACGCCTGCCATCCCACCGTCCAGCAACGCCCGCTGGCCCGTCGTCCGGTCGCTTCGCCAATCCGGCGAGAGTTCCGGCCGCACAGTAGGAAAGGAGTTGCTGTGTCGGCCATCCCGATTCACCATCATCTGCAGCAGCGGTATGTACAAGTGAACGAGGTTAGGCTACACGATACACATTACACGAAATTATTATTACAGAACAACACGCACACGATACAGTTCGTTTTTGTATCGCGAAACCCTCTGATTATCCAGTAGCTAGCCGACCCTGGGTGTTTCGAAGCTTGCTCTTGTGGCCTGAGTCGACCGGGTGCTGTGTGCAGTAATAGGATAGAAGATTCGCTACCTTCCTTGCAACGACCGTCCACCCTACGAGAATCGTTGTCTACTCCTGGGTCTATAAACTCTTGAACGATTCGAAGAGCTAATAAGCCAAATCGACTCTCCCGGGATTTTGGATTGATTGGGCGCCTGAACGAGCTCATCGATTGAGGAATTCCCTGCATCTCGGATCCCGTGCATCTATTTACGGTTTACATGATTCAATATGGATCATGATGGCAGGTTACAATAAATTTTATGCATTTTTCGACTTCATCTGCATAGCGGAACCTTTCGTCGCCGCATTTAATACAGTCTGCTGGATAGGTACCATACGTAGAACGGTTCGACACATGCAACTGCTTTCAATCGGCGAATTCTTGCAATACAGTGACGGTGAATAGCTGTCCATTTAATATACATCGGATGAATGGATGATTCCCTTTTTTTTTGTTCCCGATCAACTCTGAATGACGTCTTCGACTTGACTGATCCACGGACAACTCTATGCCATAGGACAATATTTTAATGCTCCAAGCCTTATTATTATTATTTTTTATGTTTTTGATTTTTTTTTTAGTATTGGGTATCAAGCTGGAGCTGCGTGAATGTGTCAAGATCAAGATTCGAATAAATGTTGCTTCAATCTTACAGCAGATGGACTAGCCTACACACTAAGATTATTTCACCGAAATCTATGAAATTTTACCGAAATCTCAACAACTGAACTTTCGGTAAACAGTTCGGTGATTTTTCACAGATTTCCTGTAATTTTCACCGAATATCTGTGAAAAAATACAGGAAATCTGTGAAAAATCACCGAACTGTTTACCGAATGTTCAGCTGTTGATATTTCGGTAAAATTTCACAGATTTCGGTAAAATAATCTAAGTGTGTATGTTGGCAGCTTGAACACTGGATGTGTATTGTTTCAAGATAGTTATGGAAAAAATGCTGTGACGTGTGCGCGTAGATAGTATAGTACATAGTTCATTTAGGGGGCGACCCCGGCGTAGTGGTTAACATCCATACCTCTCACGCCAAAGTCACGAGTTCAAATCTCACCCCCGGACAAGTCACGAATGACCTAACACTGTTGGTGACTATAATAAAAAAAAAGAAAAAGAAAGAAGACATAGTACATTTATAAATTGATTTGATTCTCGAAATCAACAGGTTCAATGCAGCCCCAATGGTTGCTTTTCGAACCAGCATTACACAGTGGTGGAAGATGGCAGAATCACGAACTTTGAATTCTGTATAAATTATTGTCTTAATATAAAAAACTGTATTCAGAAGAATTGTTCACATTAGTATTGCCCGCAATTCTCAATTTCAAAAATTGATTATGGCTATGATTATGAAAAAAAAACTTAAAAACCTAACTTTTGCCCTAAAGACATAGAAAGATACTTGAGTTATGAGTTATATATTGGATTCGATTGTCAAGTACCGTAAAACGGGGTAACATTGATAGTTTTTTTTATGTTTTTTCTCCTTTGGTTTGTTTTTCGTCGATCTTGTTTTCCGTGCTGAGCACCAATGTTACCGACGCCAGGAAGGCAGCTCCCACACCTGGACCCTACCTATCGACCCATCAACTCATGAACCGGGGACCAACGGCTTCACTTCCCTTCCGAAGGTCTTTGTTTACCCCCCTGACGATAATAGGTTAAGGTATTGCCGAAGTCGACATTCCCCCTACTATATAAAAACTATATGCCATATGAACGGAAATACCCAGGGTGGTCAGTGAATTTTATTTTGAAACTTATTATTCAACAAAAAACGAAATTGTACGCATTTTTAAAAACATGGCAAACTATAAATTTTCGGAGGTTTTTTGTGGGAAAAATAAAAGCAAAATTATAGAAAGTATTTGTTAAAATTAAATTCAATTCTTAGGAAATTTTAGAAGATTTCAAAAGGAGCTGTGAAAAAAATAAGGAAAATTCCTACGTGATTCTGAGGAGATTTGTATGAGAATCGTGAGAAAAATGACAGATTAATTTTATGAAGAATTCCAAGATAAATATGATGAGAATTCAACAAGAAACAGAGTTCTAAAAGTGTTCTATCGATAAATTCAACCTAGTGCGAAAGATTCATCACAGAGCTCCAACAAAATTGAAAAATGCTGATAATTAGAAAGAAATTCTTTAAAATACTCCAAGGGGCTTCTAAATAAAGTTTCGATAGATTTTTGCTGTTTTGAATAGAGTTATAAGAAAATTTTGAGAAAAATTTCAAAGTCTCCGAATAGGTTCCAGGGAATTCTAAGAAAGATTCTAATCAAATTCTTAGAAAGGGGTTCAAGGAAATTCCCAAAAAATCAACGGTAATTATCACGCGGAGTTTTTTTTCTGGTTAATTTCAGAAGAATTCCATGATAATTCAGAGCAGAATTCCAACTTAATTCTGGAATTCTTATCATGAGAATTTTAAATAATGAAAAATTTAAACCCCGGAAAAGAATAGTTCAGTTTCGGTTTTAACAAATATTAACAAAGTCCAGTATCTTCAATATATTCTTTTGGCTGGTTGCCAAAACCCATGGCAGGCCCAGGCAGAAATTGAAACGACAAAAATCAATTTAAAATATTGCTGAGTGATTAAATTCTAAACATAATAAGACGGGAATCTGACGAAAATTATGCCAAATAGAGCAAGACATTTATTTGGTAAAGAATCACTCTGTTTTTAGGGTTTATTCTGAAATTCTGGCGTAAAAGTTGTTCCTATGGTATGCTTAATCTATTTTCCCGGTTCTCTCGTCGATTTTCCGGGTTTTCCCGGTTACTTTTCAAATTCCCGGATATTTCCCGGTATTCCCGGTTTTCCCGGTTCGTTGGCCACTCTGGAGCCTACCCAATTTGGAAAAAGCGCAAGAAGTAAATTAAATCACTCACATTATCAAACATACCCCATTTATGGTATCATCACTTTACAATGTTCACGAAAAACTTCCTACTTTGTTCAGAAAATGTCGAGAAAAATACCAAAACTATGTTGTCCCATCCAGTGCGAAAAACAGTCAGGTCCAATGAGCCATTTTCATATGACTATGAACTGCCATCCGTCCTATCATTCACTGCCACGTGAGTGCCTGAATGATTGGGACGTAAACGAGTCACTGACAGCCGAGCACTCAGTAGCTCATTCAGCACGCATTGGCGTAGCTAATGGGGGTGACAGGGGGACCAGGCCCCCTCCAGAATTATCTAAGCCTCCTCCAGAATTATCTAGGCCCCCTCCAGAATTATCTAGGCCCCCTCCAGATAAATTGTCTAGCTACGCCAATGTCAGCACGTTTATTCTTCTGTGATGGTACCCAATCCTTGTTTTCAATGACTGAGCGTACATTTTCTATAGAGATTGCTGACGTTTATCGTACGCACACTACGTCACGTATACGTATACGCAAAATGTTTTCATCGGGAAAAAAAACTTCATAGCGAAAAAATTTCCCGTTGAAAACAAATCACTGACACAATCATACTTCAGCAATCTCTATGGAAAAATGCCTCAACTACATGCTGCGTGAGCGAAGGCAATCGGTGTGCGTCGCCTGTTCGTGAGTGACTGAATGTTTTTTTGGCTCTTTCATTGCCTCGTCTAGACTCGGTGTAAAATGAGTCACGCCAAGAGTGAAGCCAAGTCTACCTATTGAACTGTTACATTACGATGCTATGAAAGGTCCACGAAAAGTATTGCAATAAAATACAAAATATAATCGAAGAAATGATAATAAACACGCAGTGAGCATTAATTTGTCATGGGACACGTTTGGTAACGATCAGTATTGAGAATTTCTACTATTTTTTGTTAAGATGATTGGACAAAATCACTGATATAGTGATTTACAAAAGCCGCTATTTTTTTTTTGCTCGCTAGAAGTCACTTGAAGTTGATGTAGCAGTCCTCTGTTGCCAAGTGAAAAGAAAGGGAATCTTTCGAAAACCGTGATGCGAGTTCACCCCTCACCATCCCTCTCCAAGGGGGGAGTTTGGTAAAGAGAGATGAAAAAACCGATTTGTACCTTCCTTAAAAGTTGTCCTAGCTCGCTTTTCTAATATCTATATACAATCTTCACACTGCCGTACTCTAACGGAACTATCAAATCTATGCTTTCATCTACTCCATCTATCGTATAAAAATTACCACTACAGTCTGTTATTTGAAATTAGCATCTTCAACTATGTAAATCGTTGACTTCACGTAGAAGTAATACTAAAAACATATAGTCAAAGTACCTAAATGTATGTTCTTTTTACTTTATTTTTGGGTAATTTTGAGTTTTGCATCCCACTCTCACTTTTTGTTGTTGTCAAGAACGGAACGAGCGTTTCGACTTTCTCATGACTATCGTTCAATAAGCTCTAGTGAGTATATGAGATATGCTCAAATTTGAGCCAATAGAACTTAATTTTGGGTAGAAAATACTCAAGAGTAAGTAATTATTTTTGCCGTAGTCAAATGTAAACTACTATAAGCGGTTTACTGAAAATTATCTTATTGGACGGAACATGGGAGATGAGTGAAAAGAACTTAATTTTGGGTAATTTTTCGGTTCCGTGTATAAGGCCTGTACTCGAAAAAAAATGCACCAGATAAAAGTGTTCGCCAAAAAATTATTTTAAGTCGGATTTTCTTGAAACTTTCAGGGAATGAACTAATGCATATGGATTATGTTTCGGCATAATAATAACTTTATTCAATTTCCTTTCCATCGCTGAAAGCCCACACTTTTCCCTTAAGACCCCTCATTACATTTTGTGCAATGGTGGAGCCGACCTTTTTGGTCACTTTCATTCATTCTTTATTCAACTCCAGCTCGTTCTTAAACACCTTGGACGATTTTCGAACTTTGGCCTTCATTATGGCCCAAAATCTTTCCACCGAACGTATCTCTGGTGAATTTGGGGGGCTGGCGGTTTTTGGTACAAAAACAACGTTATTGTCTCTGTACCAATCCAACGTCGATCGCGCGTAATGGCATGATGCCAGGTCCGGCCAAAATAATGTCTCGCCTCCGTGGGACCGCAGGAAGGGCAACAGACGCTTCTGGAGGCACTCGGTGCGGTAAATTTCGCTATTGATGGTACCCATTGTGATACGGTTTACTCAGTTTACCGCATTGGTATATGGCCTGTCAGAGCAAGTATTTTTTGGCGAATTTGTCCTTCTTTCTTATGTCTTCCGGAACATCAAACCGTGATTTGGCAACGTAGAATTCCAGCCCCGGTATCTGCTTTGCGTCTGCCTTGATGTAGGTTTCGTCATCCATAACCACACACATCGGTTTCGTTAACCACTCTCGATACAGCTTCCTTGCGCGGGATTTGGCCGCCGTGTTTTGTTGATCACGCCGGTTCGGTGCCTTCCGGACCTTGAATACACGAAGCCCAGCTCGTTTCATGGTTTGCTGAACGAACCAGGCGGAACACTTTGCCTTCAGAGCCACGTCGCGAATCGAAAGGTTCGGATTACGCTTGAAATAATCCAACACCTTCCGGGCCTTCACAGGGTCAGCTGTCTTCGATTTTCTTCCACTTCCAGCCCGCCGCTCGGTCGTCTGGGACTCCTTAAACGATTTTACTATCCGAGACACAGTTGTATGGGTGATTCCCAGTTGTCTTCCGATCCATCTCATGGTCGCAGTCGGATTTTCCATGACGGCGCGCAAAATTCTCCGGCGATTTTCTTCTTGTTTCGATGACATCTCAATAACCACTGAACCGATTGTTATGAAATGTTGCACATGTAAACAATTCACTCCAAACTAGTGTCAAATAGCGGAACCAATCCAGCAAATCACGACCAACAACAGAAAAGAGCACATTAGCTATTGCGAACAAAACTTCGGAAACCCTTTTCTGGTGACTCAAGGCTCGCCTACGCAAACTAACACCATCTTGGGGTTGACAAAAGTTTCCCCTATCCAATGATGCCGGTAATTTGCTTTCGATTGGCGAGGAAAGAATATTCATCGTTTTGTTTATAAAAGTTCATAGTACCTTTTCAATTGTTAGTCTAAAATATATTGAATTGGTTCCGCTTTAAGATAGATCAAAATTCTATATGCCAGACTATGAAGATAGCGACTATAATACAGTCTGGATAGACCAAGAATTCTCGATTACTTTTTCAAAGGGTCGAATCAACTTTTGTAAACAATGCATCTGATCGTCGATTTGACGTAAGGGTCTGTTCATAAACTACGTAGACAGTTTTTTTGGGATTCTTGATCCCCCCCCCCTCCCCTGCGTAGACAATTGTCCATACAAAAAATTTAAAATTTGTATGGGCCGTGGATAATTCTCAACCCCCCCCCCCTAAACTGTCTACGTAGTTTATGAACCGCCCCTAACTGGTAGCTCGCACACGCTTACTAACACCACTAGCAGGTTGGGGAAAATTTCCCCTATCTGATGGTAGTGTTAGCATGCGTGGGCGAGCTACAAGTTACGCCAACTCGACGATCAAATGCATTGTTTACAGAAGCTGAAACGTGAAAGAAAGTAATCGAGAATTGAATAGAGCAGTGCTTTCACACTCAGCCTAAACAGTCAATAATTTTCTGGGGGGGGGCATGCTGTCAAAACAACCTACTGATCAATCTTGTGTGAAATTGGTTCCAAACGTAAACAAACCCTGTAGGTTTCTTATGACTTGTTTACGTTTGGTTGTTTACGAGGTAGGCGACGATTGTTCGTATTTGACAGCCACCTCTGGGTCTGGGTCATCCATAAGATTCCATGGAGAGAAAAAATATTCAACCGCGTTTTTCTTAGCTTGCTGTTTTAACGAATGGGAAAACTATGCTGAAAAGTACAGTAGACGTATTGTAGAGCTGACAAAATTACATCATTAGAGGTTTATTTTTGAACGCCTTAAGGTAGAGTTTTTTTTTAAATAAACGGGAAAACCGTTAATTGAAAAAAGGGATTTGAGTGACCCTGATCAACACAATATGATTGCTTGCTAATTAACGACATTGACCTAATCAAAAAAGTGTCTTCAGAAGCATTGTGCACTTAAATATTGTCCACAATTCTACAAGCCAGAAAGACCGAAAACCAAAAAGGGTAAGGAAATGAGAGATGCGATAGAGGTGAACGCTTTATTTACGCATACGCAACATTCTGATCGGGGGGGCGAGTTGCGCAAGTTGATAAATGTGTGTAACTAGAACTTTTAGCAAGACGGACCAAGAACAATATTGCTGCTAATGACGATTTTCGATTTGAGAATACCTCTCATATTGAATTTCATCTTGAACGAGTCCACCTTATCGTCGTTATTTTGAGCGAAGCGAAGTACCAATGTTACCCGCGCCAGGGAGGCAGCTCTCACACCTAGACTATACCTATAGACCCATCAACTCATGGATCGGGGACCAACGGCTTTACCTCCCTTCCGAAGGAATGCGTGATCAGAGATTTCATGCCTAAGAAAATGGCGAGGGCGTCGACTGGGATGAACTTAGGCCCATTGGAATGAGAGGTAGTCTCGTGTACCGATTGTGCCTATCTTGTACTGCCCTTTTCAGCATAATTGTCCCTTTAGTTAAAACAGCAAGCTGAGAAAAACGCTGTTGAAGATTATTTTCCCCATGGGCTCTTATGGATGGGGCAACATAGTTTTGTTATTCTTCGTGGCATTTTCTGAACAAAGTATGAAATTTTTCGTGTACATTGTAAAGTGATGGTACTAGACAATCGATTCCAATGTATAACTCATTTTCGTCAAAATTGCTAATGGGACAATTATGCTGCACAGCGCAGTGTAGCGGTAGTACAATAAAAAAATTTATCACATATCTAATGGATGAAATCCATGTGATTTTTACATAGCATATCCCACCACAAAATCACATGAATATTATGAGGTCCATGAAATTCATATGAAAAATCATTATGGATGAAAATCATGTGCGTTTCCAATGGAAGCTACATAAAAACTATTTTCGGTGTATGAGAAGGCGGGAAAGTTGCCAGTTTTCTTGATATGTTGACTTCGATATTTTTATCGTATTAGTGCAAGATGGGCATTAAGTCAGGAAAAATGACTCTGAAAAAGGGCTTGAAAATGTTTACACAATCATAACATACATTTGATTAGCAAAAAAAAAGATCAAAACATCACCAAGAAAAGTTGGAACAATTCGCATAAAGATTTCCAGCACTGTCAAGTAAAGTGTGCCTTAGTGAGGGTCTAGGATATAAGAGGGCCAAAAAGCAAATGCCCATGTAGTTTCTACCAACACTGCCAGTGAAGACAAGATAGGCGCTGCTCGATTGGTTCTGTTTTTTTGAGTTCCTTTGGCTCTAAATTGTCCAGTCCACTTCTCTCTTATCTTAGACACTCACTGGTGTGCATTAGACATGAAACATTCCGTAAATATTGGGTGGGCACTTTCTCCCATTCATTATAGCATCTCGTCTTTTGTGACGGAGCTTTGTGTCATCTAGGCCGCTGGCACGTGTCGGTCCCAGAGCACCGAAATTTATACAAGGCCCCTGAAAATAACTCAGAGAGAGAGAGAGAGTAGCTTCTACTCAGAGGTATGAAAAATTTCTAAAAACTGCAGGTACTCAGCGCTGTGTCATGCAGTAGAAATGTTTCCATACCTCTGAGTAGAAGTGACTTTCTCTCTGACTTATTGTCAGTGGCCGTGTATGATTTGCTCGTCGTGTGTACGGTATACGTAACATTCACATTCAAATCGACCAATCGTGAACTGTTCGCGTTTTAACTTACATGGAACCGAAAATTTCCCCAAAATTAAGTTCTTTTCACTCATCTCCCATATTCCGTTCAATAAGCTAATTTTCAGTAAACCGCTTACAGTAGTTTACATTTGACTACGGCAAAATACGTGAATATTTTCTACCCAAAATTGAGTTCAATTTACTCACATGTCATGAGAAAATCGAATCTCTCGTTCCGTTTTTGACAACAACAAAAAGTGAGAATAGGGATGCAAAACTCAAAATTACCCAAAACTAAGTAAAAAGAACTTAAATTTAGGGTATTTTTTTCTCTGTGTAGCTCATAGGCAGGGGTGCCTCCTATTCTGATCTTTCAGGACTTCTCCTGATATATTTTTTTTTCATTTCCCTGATGAGATCAAACCCTAATTTATCCAGGTTTTTTTTTTTTAATAAACAATCTTATTTATCCTGATTTTTAATTAAGATAACTACCAACCACATTCAAAAGTTCCGTTAAATGACGATATTTTTCGATCGAGTTGAAGACTATACCTCAGTACACCGTTTACCAGATCTTTTTGGGGATTTTTTCTCACTAAGTTCCACGTTCTTTTGAAAAAAAAAATAACTGGCAACCATATCTTTTGCTCAAAATCGAAGAGACGTTTGCTTAAATCTGATTGCAGGAAGTTTGACAGTGCTGACCGAAGTTGGTGTAACTCAGTAACACCAACTTGACTCAAACTTCGCGAGGCAAATCGACATTTTATCATTAAGTTTTAATGGGACTTTGGGAGAACAAAAGCATCTTAAACCTCCTAAGCAGTGATGGATCATCATCATTCTCATGACCCGCTCAATCGGTTCTCGTGAGAAGGAAATCTCGCTTACGAAAAGTACAGAAAAGTTTCCCGAGTGAAAAATGAGTGTAATTTTGTCTCACTCGCACCCCGATGAAATTGTAGCTTTCCGTGGATAGGGTTTGAATTCGAGAAATTTATGATAAAAACATTTTTTAACTATTTTAACATACGCCTTCATAAATCCATAATGTTGAGTTAAATAACGTATAACCAACAGTAATACAAAAATATGCCTATGACTGTTGTAACTCGTGACGAGATAAAATTCGAGTCCTATCAGACTGTTCTGGAACTCCCAATTGCCAGCAGAAAAGATAATACATGACAACAACGAGCAAATATTTGCAGTTCTTTATATACCTACATTCGAGCAAAATAATCCCATACCGAATTCCAGAAAAGTACTCACCTCGGCCCACAGGCAGACGACCAGCGAAGCGCACGTCATCACTAGCGGATAGTATGCGGACATGAGATACGAGACCCATGCTGGTTGCAGGGTTTCCTACAAGGAAAACAAAGGTTGTTTAGCATATTTTAGTGCACCTGAAAGAACAACAAACTTACCGGCGTTGTAAAGTACGCCCCCCGCAGTACGGATGCGATAAACACGAAGAAATAGAGCAGCTTCTGCGTTGTTAGCCGGCAGGCTCGCAAGAAGCTCGGCTGTTTGAGCCTCTGATATTCGGCAATGATACAGATCATCAGCTGTACCAGTGAGATGAAAGCGACAAAGTAGAAAACCGAAGAAATACCTGGGGGAAGAAATGGAACATGAGGACGACCCTGAGGCTTTCCATGTATAATATTGAACACTTACCCGCATGGTAGGGCAAATTGAAGCCCGAGCATTCATCTCCGCTGTACCGGATTTCGCAGAGACAGGTTCCGTTAAGACAATCACCCCGGCCTGAGCATTGTGGGTTATTCTCAGGCAGGGTCTCTCCTATCGGGATAGAGGAGCACCCCATTAGGCGTTCGAATCGTGATACCATAATATTACATTAGTAGTCTGTAACGAGACGGGAAAATGACAATCCTTTGTGATTAAAACAACAAATACGAATGGTCGGCGTGTCGAAGAAATTAACAATCTGTGATTGGCACCGGCGAAACACACAAAACGTAGAAAGTACCTCAACTGTGCACGCACACACGTAGTTCGGGGATGATAAGCCCACGTCGTTGGTAAAGTTTACATGCTTTTTCATTAACCGAACTCTTCGTCGTGTTGTGTGTGAAGGGTGTTGTGTTACTGGTGCTGACTGGCTTGTAGCAAGGTCAAAATAATAAGAGACTAATCCGCTCGTGTCTGAAATCGCTAAAGTTTCTCCAATAACGTTGTATTAAATAAGGTTCATTCATTCATGAAACGAAATCACTCAAGGGCGGTCCACCAATCGCGTAGACAGTTTGTGAAAGATTTTACCCCGTCTCCCCTGCATGCATCATCTATACAAACCATAGAATCGAAGAGGTGACGCAATTTACGCGTAGCGATAAGCACACTCTCCTCAGAGACACAATGTTCCCGTTATTTTTGCAATCTTATGTACGCCACTGAGTTCGGTGAATCAGTACGCAGAAAGCACTGCCGGACAAACTAATATTTCTTCGAGTACCTCATCACGTTCTCCAAGCAATGATCCAAAAATGAGAAGTCAATAAACTTTGCATCGGCATTTTACTGTTCGTAACCAAATGCACCCTGATCCGTGCTTTCATACGAGCTTAAACTGAACCGTGTGTTGACAATATCCGAAACACACTGCCTGCTTCCGGAATACATTACCATAAATTGGCGTCACGTACCGATTGCATGCATGCAGGCATCTGCCCGACTGACTGCGGCACATGTACCCCCCAGCGGTTGTCAGAATCGGTTCAAAATGTCAGCTTCTTTCCAACGTGAGCCCACTTCGAACATGTATATACAGTGAATATCAAAATTGAGCGTACAGCTGTCCTTAAATTTTAGAAAACGAGTACAATTTAAAAAGAAAGATTTCTGAATTTTTGACTGCTATCAAACATTTATCGGCTATCGCTATTATAATAGTATCGGGTTTATTTGTTTGAGTGTGTAGAGTTATTTTCTCAAAAAAGAAATACAAACAACGAACCAGACTTTATAAAAATTTTGCTCATGTGTTACTGTAACATAGGGAAAATGGCTCTAATGTTGGCCTATGGATCTAAGATTGGGCCAATCGCTTTACCAATTTTATCTAGATGAACGCGTCTATCGAAAATCTGGTCGATTGCTGAATTTTTGTATGGGCCCAAATTAGTGGCACATTGACCGACATTACATCCATTTCTCCTATATAATATAATAGTAGTCATAATAAAGATCATTCATAAGCAACTAATTTTACTAAGATTCGTCATCTACGAAAAAAGTTGAAAATCGATCGTTTTACTAAAATTACTCAAACAACTATAAAGTCTAAAACCATACCCATAAATTAATAGATAATTGTTCAACCACCAACCAAGATTTCAAAAATCTAACTATTCAAAGTGTTTCAAAAAGTTGTCCATTCAGGTGTACTCTCAATTTTGCGACACACTGTAGGTATATCCACTTATTTACATGTACCAATTGGTACATGAGTACCTAATACACTTGCCGAGTGCAAACTTATTAGCACTGTTTCAGTGCAAGTCAACCGAAGTGGTTCGACGACAGATAACGTCACAAGATGTTTACACTGATAAATCAGTCTGCCAGCAAACCAAAATTGGACGTTTAGAACTGTTTCGCTCTGCTGAAAACCATCACGACTACACATTCACGTAATTCATACGTGCCCCCCCCCCCCCCCTTCCTTAAGTTAAACATCACAAGGAAATCAACACTACTTGTACAACGAAAGAGCGTAAACCATTGCCACCTGGCCAAGTCGAACGAACCCCATGCTCCACCGTCACGCTTAATACATAGGGCAGGCATAGAAGTAAGCTACGTAACGAAACCGATGAAAGTCGACCTCACATCACACTCCACAAGTGCGCCCTCCAAGTACACGTGCACCTGCCTATGGCGAGCACTGAGAGAGAGAGAGAGTCTCGCCCGCACACCACCCCGGAGCATCTGCGTAATATCAAGTACAAACAAACGACGAGTGCGAACGACAGATGTAGCAAAGGTCTAACTGGGGGAGGCGTCTGGCGGTGTCATTCGTTGCTGCTGGCAAGTTCATTGTCGTATTTCCTAACTTTGTAGCCGTAATGTATTGGCGCTGCATTGCACGGTGATGCAGAACTGCTGTGTTTTATGTCCTGCATCCACCTACGTCTACGTCAATATGTTTACTTTTGGAATTTGGAATAGAATACCTAACACGGTGGTGGCAATTCGTCATCGCTAGTCCGGGTGTCGCAGCACGTAACAGGGATTTACCGACTGGAAAAAAAGTTATAGAAAGTAAAATGTGATGAATCATTTCGGCATGAAACACTACTTAACCAATGTTGGCTATCACAGTGCTTTGCTCTCTCTTTTTAAGCTGTAGGATTTAGTAACGTTAATAAAATCAAGAAAAAAAATCGTATGAAATATGTAAATGTACGTTCAAATACAAATATCATTGATTACTAAGTATTAGGGTGGATAAACTTTACAACCCCCTGCTCACCACTGCTCTTTCTACACACTTGGAAAAATTCATGTAAATTTAGGTGCTCTGAGACTGACATATACGAGCGTCAATTTTTACATAAAATTGAGTCCAATAGACGCAAAATTCAGTTCAATCAAACGTACTTTTCGTTGAGTATCGAACTTTTCAGTCTCGGGCCACTTAATTTTACAAGACATGTTTGTTTACGTCTCATCCTTTATGTCAGAGATGGATTCCGTCACGTGTAAAATGTGTTATTTCTAATAGCGAATTTGTTTTTGATTCAGTTCCAACCTGGATCGGGTATCAAGATTGTGTCTGCTTGTTGCCTTTCAAACGTCAGTGTTAACGTTTGTTTTTGTAACCTGGCTCGGGTTGAGGTTCGCACTGACAATAAGCTCGGGTTCGCACGGGTTGGAACTGGTTCCAACCTGGATAATAAACAAATTCGCTATAAGTGTGTATCTGTACTGAGGTCACCAAAAACTGTGCCAAAATTGAACAAGTTGGGTTATGATCTGGATTTGCGGGAGAACTTTGAAGTTGCTATTGAGCAGTTCCAGGTCAAATAGCAAAACATAATTTAATGTTTGACGCGACCTTTTCCGATTTGCATGAAATTTTGCATACTTGTTTTATTCCGGCAATCATTCAGATTTGTGCAAAAAAAAAATTCAAAACGTCGTGTTCTACATTTTTCAATAAACGAAAACATCACAGTCGAAATGACGTCGGAGACAAAGTTTTAGAGAAAAATACACTATTTTGTTATTGTTATACGCCTTTTTAATCACAAACGAAGTGACAGACGGAGCGGCTCGAAAACTTTGGTGACTAACCTTCTATTGCAATTTTTCAGTGTACCACATGGCAACACCACTACTACTGGATTGTACCACATGGCAACACTACTATTGGATTGAACTAGCATTTTCACCAAATGTACTAGAATATTTTGGTTCTATCTCTTTCACTCTACTCAAAACTGAAATGCATAAAAAAATGACAAAATGATATACACTCTTTGCACACTGTCAAAGAATCATTGTACACAAAATCAACTTCGTGCAAAACCAAAACAAAAATACTATCCCATCTGGTGGATGATGGCACAAGCTTCTAAGAAAATTCTATTACAGCGAACCACATTATTTTAATTGATTTCTTCGCCAGTAAGTCGTCTGTCACTTCGTTTGTGCTGGCAGGCTGCTGCCTACCGATCTGCACTTAAGCCAGGCATGAACCTACGGAAATTTAGTCGTGGCCTATGCTAGACCGTATAGCATAACGACTTTCCTTTCACTAGCAGGCTTTTTGGTCCCACTAGCGTCCGATTAGGGGATAGTAAGACCTTAAAACAATAAAGAATAGAGATAGAGGATTTTGTTGTTTTGCTGAAAAAAAATAAATAAATGAATAAATAAATAAAAACACGCCGGCTTGTTGTGCAACATCAGGTTTGTTCGCTCAGTCCGCATCGTGCTCTCTTGCCGTGCGGATCTATTTGCTTTTTGCTGAAGGAAGTGTTACTACTACCTAAAGCTACAACAAATTTAAACAGCACTTTTCAGTGCTCAACCTGTAAAAATTTTCTACCTTGTTCAACTCTTATTCCTTGTTTGGACCCTACCCGAGGTAATCCTTCTTGGATATCGATTTGGAAAATTCCTCTTCGATCCTTCAGATTCTTATAGTAATCTGCTTGGAAGTCGATTTGGATAAAAAATTACTGCCGCCATGGCGCCTAAACGCAAATGAAAGGGGCAAACTCTTGACCCCCCTTCTGATGAAATTAATTTGAGTAATCAATTTGATTTGCTCACGGATGATGAGAATGATCCATCATCCAAGAAAAATTCTAGTAAACTTTCCCGGCTTAATGCCAAGAAGGAAAAGATTCCCCCTATTGTGATAACCACTACCGATTTCCATGCTCTTCGCATGGAACTTTTGAATTTGGTGAAAGTTAAGTTTTCACTACAAATTGGACGTCGGGGTGAATGCCGTGTATTGGCTGAAACCTTGGACGGATTTAAATGTCTTCTCAAGTATCTTACTGAGAAGAAGCACAAATTTTTTACTTACGACACCAAAACTGAACGTGTGTTCAAGGTTGTCATGAAAGGACTGCCCAGTGGTGAATCCCTGGATCAGATCAAAGATGAACTGGCAAAATTACTTGGAGTTGTGCCACTCCAAGTAATCAAAATGAAAATGAAATCCCGTCCTGGCGATTCGCGCAACGGGATTTCTAATGATTTTTATTTAGTTCACTTCAAGTCTAGTGAACTAAACAACCTTAAGGCCTTAGAAAAAGCTAGCCTTATGCTCCATGTCCGAGTGAAGTGGGAACACTTCAGGAAGGCTGGAGGAAATTTCCAAAACCTCACCCAGTGCCGTAAGTGCCAGGGATGGGGTCACGGAACTAAAAATTGCTACATGCCAGCTAAATGCATGAATTGTGGTGATTCCTCTCACGCAAAGGACGACTGTCCTGTGAAGGAAGATCCTAAGAAATTTAAATGTTCAAATTGTGGTGAAAACCACAAATCCAATTTTTGGGAATGTAAGACTCGCAAAGCGATCCTACAATCTCGTTCTAACCGTCAGGTAGGAAACGCTCCACGTTTCCGACCAGGTACAAATTCCTCTGCTGTTAACAACGGTCAGCGAGGAACAAATTCTACATTCGTACCCGTAGGTACAAATATCTCCCCTGCTTCAAATGTTTCATCTGTACCTACTCCCCTCGCTGCTAACAATGTTCAGCGAGTTAATGGAGCTACCTATGCTGCTATTGCAGCGGGTAGAAATCAAAATACTAACCAACGTTCTAACGGAAATTTTGACAATTTTGACTTTGGAAGCATTACTGCCCCCAAAATGGAATTTTTACAGAATTCATTAATTGACATGATTTCTGATATGCTTAAATCTAACTCCATGTTTGATGCTATTCAAACTGGAGTAAAATTTGCAAATAATATTGTCATGACTTTAAAATTCAGTAATGGATTTTAAAGCATTAAATATTGTAAATTGGAATGCTCGATCTCTTAAAGATAATGAAGACGAGCTATTTAACTTTTTGAGAGTTCATAACGTGCATATTGCCGTTATAACTGAAACGTTCCTTAAACCTGCCCATAAGGTTAAGAAGGACGCAAATTACTTGATTTATAGAAATGATCGTCTTGATGGACCCTGTGGTGGCGTTGCCATCATTATTCATAGACGAATCAAACATAAAATTCTTTCTTCATTTGAAACCAAAGTTTTTGAAACTTTGGGAGTTTCTGTTGAAACAAAATTTGGACAACTTACGTTTATAGCTGCCTATTTGCCATTCCAATGCGTAGGCCAGCAAAAGAATTTTCTCAAGGGTGACCTCCAGAAACTTACCCGTCATAGGTCTAAATTCTTCATTATTGGTGATTTTAATGCAAAACACCGCTCATGGAATAATGCTCAAAGCAATTCCAATGGTAATATTCTGTTTGATGATTGTTCTGCAGGTTATTACACTATTCAATATCCAAACAGCCCAACATGCTTTTCTTCTGCAAGAAATCCCTCCACTATTGATTTGGTCTTAACTGATTCATGTCAACTTTGTAGCCAATTGGTTACCCATGCTGACTTCGGTTCTGATCACCTTCCAGTAACTTTTGAAATATCCCAAGAAATAATTTGTAATCCCAACAGCTCTACTTTCAATTACCACAGAGCTGATTGGGAGCAGTATCGAACATTTATGGAATATAACTTCGATCCAAACATTCCTTTGCAAACCAAAGATGAAATTAATTATGCTCTTGAATCTCTGACTACTTCTATAGTTGAAGCAAGAGCTGCCTCAGTACCAAAATGCGAGGTTAAATTCGATTCAATTATAATAGACGATGATCTTCAGCTCTTGATCCGTCTTAAAAATGTCCGTAGGAGACAATATCAAAGAACACGCGATCCTGCCATGAAAGTTATCTGGCGGGATTTGCAAAAACAAATTAAAAAGCGATTCTCTGCCCTGAGGAACAAAACTTTTGAAAATAATATTTCTAAATTAGACCCGAGTTCCAAACCCTTTTGGATACTCACAAAAATTTTGAAAAAAACCTCAAAAGCCTATTCCAGCGCTTAAAGAAGGTGGTAAAATTTTGATCACAAATTTGGAAAAAGCTCAGAAACTTGCTAAGCAATTCGAGAGTTCCCATAATTTCAGTTTGGGTCTTACTAGTCCTATTGAGAATCAGGTTGCTCGGGATTTTCTGAATATTTTCTCTCGGGAAAATATTTTTGATGATTCCTGGGGGACTGATTTGGACGAAGTAAGGTCTATAACTAAAAAAATTCAAAATATGAAAGCTCCAGGTGATGATGGAATTTTCTATATCCTCATCAAAAAACTCCCAGAGAGTACCTTGTCTTTCTTGGTAAAATTATTTAACAGATGTTTCCATTTGGCATACTTTCCTGATAAATGGAAAAATGCAAAAGTTGTTCCAATTTTGAAGCCGGATAAAAATCCAGCTGAAGCTTCTAGCTACCGTCCAATAAGTTTGTTTTCTTCAATAAGTAAACTTTTTGAAAAGATAATTTTGAATAGAATGATGCTTCACATCAATACGAACTCAATGTTTGCAGATGAGCAGTTTGGATTTCGCCATGGGCATTCAACTACTCATCAACTCTTAAGAGTTAACAATTTAATTCGTTCAAACAAATCTGAAGGCCACTCAACTGGAGTTGCTCTTCTAGACATAGAAAAAGCATTCGACAGTGTTTGGCATGAAGGTTTGATTGCTAAATTGAAAAAGTTTAATTTTCCACTTTATATTATGAAATTAGTTCAAAATTATTTAACTGACAGAACTCTGCAGGTAAATTATCAAAATTCCAAATCTAATCGACTACCTGTTAGAGCAGGAGTTCCTCAGGGTAGCATTCTTGGGCCTATATTGTATAACATTTTCACTTCGGACCTCCCTGATTTGCCTCAGGGTTGCCACAAATCTTTGTTCGCTGATGACACAGGCATTTCCGCTAAAGGAAGAAGTCTCCGTGTTATTTGCAGCAGACTGCAGAAAAGTTTAGATATTTTCTCTTCCTATTTACAAAAATGAAAGATTTCTCCCAACGCTTCCAAAACTCAACTTATAATATTTCCACATAAGCCTAGAGCTTCGTTTTTGAAACCTAGTAGTAGTCACATAGTCACTATGAACGGAGTTCCAATTTCCTGGTCAAACCAAGTGAAATATCTTGGATTAATACTTGACCAAAAATTAACTTTTAAAGATCACATTGAGGGCATTCAAGCCAAATGTAACAAATATATAAAATGTTTGTATCCTCTTATAAACAGGAAATCCAAACTTTGCCTGACGAATAAACTTCTAATATTTAAACAAGTTTTTAGACCGGCCATGCTTTACGCTGTGCCAATATGGTCTAGTTACTGCACTACCAGGAAAAAAGCACTTCAAAGGATTCAGAACAAAATTCTGAAAATGATTTTGAAGTTGCCTCCCTGGTACAGTACAACCGAAGTACATAGAATTTCGAATGTTGAGACTTTAGCACAAATGTCGAACAAAATAATTAATAATTTCAGGCAAAAATCGTTGCAATCCTCAATTGCAACGATTAATTCCCTTTATACTTAGATAAGATTTAGTTTTAGTTTTTAGTTTTAAGATATCAATTGTTATACTGACATGCAGGTTAAAAAACCTGTTTAAAATACTGAATTGCCAAGACATGAACAATGTAAAAAACACTTAGATATATATCATAACAATTAAGGCTGGTACGTTACTGCAGTAACTGGAGCACCTAGGTTAAAATGAAATGTAATTTATTTTGAATTTGGAACAAATAAAGAGTTAAAAAAAAAAAAAGGTTTGTTCGCTTTCATTCCGTTCCAAGGGGCAACGTCCATCGTCGTCGTACTCAAATACCTGGGAACCTCCAGAGGTGCACAGGGCCAACCTGAAAGACTTCCATTCTGGGCAGCTGCTTGACCTGGGCCCAGGTCAAATTCCTATCGGCTCCGCTGCTTTAGTATTTGCCTTTGCTGCGATGTTCAGGCGGATTTAATTCATAATCAAACGCTTGCCTGCAAACTTCTTTTCTATTGCTATCGGCTTCTGATGACATTTACATCTGAGATCCATTTGTGAGGCCACCAGCCACAAGTTATATACCGCAGGCAGCGGTTGATGAGACCTGCAGCTTTTGAGTGTTCTCCACTGGTGCTGCACAGATTCCACGTTTTAATCGAAGTTTCGAATTTTGGCACGTTGACCAATCTGATTTGATCTCCGCTTTTGTGTAAATGTCATATTATCACCGACCTTATTACCATCACCTTAGTGTGTGACATCAGGTGTACGCTCCTCTGTGTTTTCGTTACCAATGCAGTTAATTTGACACGTTTGTCGCATTCCCGTATGTCTCAATATTATTCTTGCTGAACCACCGTCAAACCCACTATCCAGAGGCAGCGAACCACCTTAACACCTGAAATTATATAAAAACAAATTAAACATTAGCACCAACCCCCCCTTCCTCGATTGCAACAGCTCCAAGTCATGCAACAGGATCATTTCGTGCCCCATGACAACTTGATCCAGTTGCTTCCAGGTTCATTGTTTTGGCGCCAGCCGGGAGAGACTTGGTCCTGTACCAAATGCTTTCCTTGTCTCCATTCCGCTCAGCTACTCGCAATTGATTGTGATATAGTGGGCGGAATATTACAATGTGAGACAATTCAATGCAGATGTCTTCCAAATTTGGCCGATCGTCAGGTAATCAGTGGGTTACCACCTGGCACCTCTTAGCAAGCACTATGCTACGAAGCGGACCGGAAGTTTCAATGAACAACCTCCCCCAAGAAAAAAAAAATACAGTTTTTCTAGGAAAAATATACACGGTAAAATTTGTTTAGTAATGTTGGGGAAAATATAAAAAAAAGTGTTCAAACATTAAATAACAAAAAAATATAAGGACATTCTTGATTTCTTTTGATTTTGATTTTGCGAGACATGAAGGCCAAATCTCAAGTCACGTCAAACTATAATGTCTAAAATGAACCACATACCCCAAACAACCCCTAGAACGGCTCTCATACACTCTCCATGCTAAATCGTGAGTCCCCCCTTTTCCCATATAATATGCCTAAGTGAACTAGTTGCAATAATAGTATGAACAGTAATGACAGTATAATGTATAATATAGTTATTGAATAAAATGAATATTTAACGGCTAATAATCGAGATTGGTGAGAAGTAAGAAAAGTTGTTAGTTGATGTTACCATCACAGAGTTTGGCAATAGCGTGATGGTATTATGATGCTGATTAGACGAATCCTAGAAAAGCATCATCCTCGTCGTCAGAGAAACCTCTGAAATCCAGGATGTTTAGTTGATCATCTCGACTTGAATCGCTGAGAGTATTTTCCGAGTCTTCGTATGCTAATTCCACGATATCAGTGAACAATCTTATCGGGACCTTTTGCCAATAATCCGCCGATCGACCGCTATATTCTACATCCTGCCTTGCTCTGGTTTTCCATGTGAAGCATGGTCTTCCAACTTTTGACGTAGGATTACATCTTTCAGTAACATATTGGGGGTGCAATTTAAAAAAAAAAAAACTGAAATCGACCGCGTTACGAAAACTTGTCAGGTTTTGACCACTTATAACTCTGTCAATAGCGGATTGATTTTAATTCTAAACAAGCCAATCGATTGGAAATTTTTTCTACGAATCTACTTAAATGAAAATTTTATTAATTTTCAATAATTCACTATTGAAAATTACACAAATGTCCAACTGTTGCAATAGTGATCACAATTATCACCCAATGCCTGCAAAAAGCGCTTTCCCTAACACAGATTTCAAAATTGAATTCCATCCGGTCTTGCCAAACGGTGCTTATTCTATCACCGTGTATGGAGGTGTCCAGTTGGTCGTCATCAGCAGCAGTAGCAGCAGTGCTTTCGGTGTGTGGCGTTGAACATTGTTCTCCAGTACACAACGAAAGAATACCCGCAAGCAGCGAGCTGCAGCCCACATGAACGTCCAGTCACCCAAGATGGAAGAAGAAGCCGCACCGTTACTGATAGGATTCAGTAGCTCTTGTAACAAGTACGCTTTCCATATAGATAGTTATTTATTTAGTTAGTTCAGAATTCATATTTATACAATATACTCAGTTAATCAAATTGCATGAAGTTTCGCTTTTTCAATTAAATTCATAAATGTGTTCACCGCCAAAGAATATCCACTCATGTTGAGTTACACTTTTCATACAAAATGAGTTCCCTGCGTTCAGATGCAAGCGCAAAATAAAATGGAACTGCCTGTTGAGCGTACCGACGCGACCACGTCGAGAAGCGGACATCGCCCCTCCAAATTTCCATTTAAAATGCGTTGACCTTTTTTTCCGTTCGGCTTTGCGCCCTCCCCCTGAATTTCGGAGAGAAATTGTCTGGATACTTGAACAGCTCGTTAGAAAGAGATGCTGCGAAGCCCTAACAATCAGGTGCACAATTGCGAGAATTTTGGCGTTCGTGAAATTGGACTTCGTTCAATTCCACGATTCCGGGGCAAAGTTCTGTACTAGCGGCTAACTGAGGAATGTCCTAGCTTGAATCGTTCAATTCGAATCGACTTGTGGAAGAGGCAAGAGTGGTCAGTTTTCTTATCGTGTCGTGGTGTGTTTAAACAGGTAGTTAACGACATGAGAATCCCTAGTAGGATTGTTAAAATATTTCCCTTTCCTTTAGAGACAAGTTAGGCAAACTCTAGCTAGTGCCGTGCAGTGGGCGGCAAAGTGTGTGGATCCAGAAGTTCATGAGGTAAAGGTAGTAATTCCTAGACTACAAAATAGGTCGTCTTACTAGCGTGCGCGTGTGTTATCCCCATAGGTTCGTGGCAGCGAAGGCCATTTGCCGACACACCACCTTTCGTGAGAAACCGCTTTTGACTCCACCTGTCGACTTCGGAGTATCCCCGAGGCACACGTGGTCGGAAGAGGTCGCGCCCGTTAATCTACGCGACCTGGACAGGCAGGCCAACAGAAAAAACGCGGTAGAAAATTACCTAGTTGACCGTTCCTTTTCAAACTTTAAGACAATAAAATATAACCAATAAGTAAGCTTTTGGCATCTTTATTTCTTTCAACTTCAATACCATACCGGACGCTTGCATCTTACGCGTAACTCCACTCATTAGGTTATGTACAACATCTGGCTGCAGCTTCTTCTGTACGGAAACCCACTTTTTCTTCATGCCTTCTTCAGATTTGACCTCCTTGATATGCTTCCGTAGTGCCTGCTTCATAATAGCCCAGTATTTTTCGATGGGCCTTAGTTCCGGTGCGTTGGGGGGGGGAGGGGAGTTCATGTCCTTGGGTGCGAAAGTGACCCCGTTTGCTTCGTACCACTCTAGGACAACATTTGAAGGGCCCTAATGTTGCTTCAACAGAGGAAGCAGACGTTTCTGTAGACATTCCTAGATCTCCCCGTTTAGTCCCGGTAGTCACGAACGACGCACTCCGTTTGCCACATGAGCAGATCGCTTGCCAAATCATGTATTTCTTGGCAAACTTTGAACGTTTCTGCTTCCTTACTTCTTCCGGAACATCAAACTTGTGCTGGGCAGTGAAGAACAGTAGCCCCAGAAGCTGCCGGAAATCCGCCTTGACATAAGTTTCATCATCCATGATGAGACCATGAGGCTTCGTCAGCATCTGGGTGTACAGTTTCTGGGCCCATAACTTTCCCACCGTATTTTGCCGTTCGTCACGATTTGGAGCCTTCTGCACTTTGTACGTATGCAGCCTCTGGCTGAAAGTCTCGCTAATAAAGATAACCTAACCTAACCTGAACGTCTGCAGTCCCTCCTGGTCCTTGGTTCTCTGAACGAAAGACTTGGACAGATTCCAAGTCCCGATGAGAGAGTTGAGGATTTTTCAGGTGCTGGCGCGAAATCAATTCGCGGTGTTGTTTTTCGGGTGACGCCATTTTTTTAAACTTTTAAAAAATTGACAGCGATAAAAATACAGTGTAAACAATACACTCAAAACTACTTCTACCCAAATTTTCAATAGGCAATACAATGGATAATTTTCTACAGGGTTTTTTTTCGTGATGCAATTTGATGTGATCACTTTTTTCAATAGAAAGAATCGTTTACTTTCGGTTTGGAACTTCTGGGCACAATAGTCGAAAGTGTGAACTATGTTAAAAATCTGGGAGTAGTTTTGTATTCCCAAATATCTACCGTATAACCAACACATCTCGCATTTCTCCGACGCCAATGATACCAATGACTTTCCCAACATCTGCTGTCTTAGTGCAGTGTATCATTCCCTGGTAACGTCCAACCTGCTGACGGTTGTCAAATCACGATAGATTGCATTGGTGTTAAATAGAGAAAAGCTCGGAAGGCTATGCTGAATTTGACTATTGCCATAGAAAAATATAGGCAAATTATTTCCATTCTGAATTTAAACGACGACACTCTCAAAATAGGCTTTTTGTCTTACAAGTTCCTACTTTATCAAGACGAGCTAACAAACAAAAAAACGATAAAATTATCTACCTTTCTACAACAGTAGCTTACACAATCTGTTCTTAAGTTGAGTACATTTCCTAACTATCGTCTCTTCCCGATTTTCCCTAATTTTAAATGAGTTTTCTTGCAGTAGTCGACTATTTTGTCATGCAAAGCAGTTTAAGGATAACCATCTTCCATAGATTTTAAGAAAATGATACAACCAATTCAAGCTCAAGCCTCTATAATAAAGAAATAAATCAATCAATTCACAAATAAGGGGCCACCCTTAGCTCAGTCGATACAGACGCAGCTATAGAGCAAGCAATGTGGGAGGCGGCTGGGTTCGATTTCCGGTCCGGTCTAGGAATTTTTCGGGTTGAAAAATGTATCACCTTCCCTTGGCATATGATAGTACTTAGGGATGGTCCATTAATTATGTCACGCAAATTTGGCTATTGCTATTGAAGATTTTTTTTTCTCCATGGGCTCATGTACATTGTAAAGTGATGTTACTTGACAATCGATTGCAATGTAAAACTCATTTTCGCCAAAAATGCTAAATGGGACTGTTATGTTGCACAGGGCAGTATACTAATGCAAAAATGGTACAGGCCTAGTCTAAGAATTAACATGAGTAAATGTTACTCATACACGACAAAGTGGTAGAAAACGTAATTTGAAGCTGATTGAATGAGAAAAACATATTATGATCCATTGTATAACTAATTATTTGTAATTTAATTAGATAAATTGTACGGTCGTAGATTTTGACTCAAATTTGAGTTCCGATAACTTAGTTTCGATAAAATCACGGTTACTCATAAACTGAGTAGAATTCGGATCGTATTTGAGTAAATGTCACTCATGTGCGACCAAATTTTTACTCGAATATGGATGACATTTACACAAATGCGAGCATAGTTCTACTCAGTTTGTGCGTAAAGGTGAAGTAGTTAATTATTCAGTTCCAACCTGGATCGGGTATCAAGATTGGGTCTGCTTGTTTTCTGACAAACGTCAGTTTGCTCGTTTGTTCTTAAAACCCAGCTCAGGTTGAGGTTCGCACTGACAAAAAGTTCGGTTTCGCACTGGGTTGGAACTGGTTCCAACCCCGATAGTAAAAGAATTCGCTATAAGGCTATATTCGTTTTGAACTGCTCGAATTAAGTGAATAATGGATCATATAATTTGTGCAGTTTAAAATGACGTTTCTTACCACTCGAACTTAACCTCGAAGCAATATTGTGAGATTTGTTCTTCTAGAACTTCGAGAAAATAGGGTTTTAGTTATGAAAGGTAAAAAAAAAATCCGATTTTTTTTGCCTCATTTCCTTAAAATCTATGGTAGAAGGTCGTCACAAAACTGCTCGAATGATGTAATTAATTCATCTAAATTTACCGTAGAACCCCGTTCATTAGAATAGCTAAAATTGACCACTTTGTCAAGCAGTTTTGGCGTGACTTTCTACCAGCGATTTCACAAAACTGGACCAAATAATTTCTATTTTTTTATGAAACGCACAAATGTTGGCTACTTTTCTCGAGGTTCTAGAAGAAAAAATCTCAAAATAATGTTTTATTTCAAAGTTCGAGTGGTAGTAAACGTCATTTTAAGTGCTCGAATAAAGTGGTTAATTGCTTTTAAACAGCGCTCATTAAGGATTTATTTAACTGGCACTCCTACATAGGTGCTCAATGGCGTTACGCACCTTTGGTAGTTCCAGTTATATAAATTCTCAATGAGTACTATTTAATTTAAATTTTAGTTAGTCAAATTTACTTAACTAAAAATTCTACTTTAAAATGTTCCTCGTCGGTTCAACCAGCTCAATATGGATCATTCTTACCAAGCAACAACAAACCAACATTATTTATCACCGATGCGATAGGCAACGATTGATCGCCGTCTTTCTGTCTATAGCACAGCACTATCCCTAGGTATAGCGAAACGTTCCGAGTTCCATTCGTCGCAAATACGTCACTGTTGTCTCAATGTTTAATCACACACAACACCATAGAAGCATTCCACAACCTTTGGATTCTAAAATTATATTTCATTTTTCTTCACTACAATCTGAATCAGCAATCCACAGACACCACACGTACGATCCGTGGAATTGGGACAGCGCAATTAATGGGGCACACGCTGCGAATGTTTCCAACTAACTTTTCGGAACGAAATCAACCGTACAAACTAAAACCCCATCCATCTTCCACCTTTATAGTGTCTCTGCCTCGTAAGCACCTTACTCGCCTGGAACAGTCCGAACGAGGATGCGAGAACGTTCCGATTTCACATAACAAAAAGTGCTCCCCAGGAACCATCGGTTGCTAACTGCTTGCCCCGACCCCGAACGAGACAGCTTCCGTATTGAACCCGTTGTTACGGTGAGCTAAGAGGGAGATGATGCTCCGCGATGAAGGAATCTTCTTTATTCACCCAATAATATGCAACTTTTTTCAACTCTTTTTGTTTCGCTTCAGTGCCACTACACTCAGACTGGTTGGTTCACAGTGCAATTATTTTATTCCCATTTCTAGATAAACATTTCAAATGGTCCTATCTGCATTGATCGATTCTCTTCATCGACTTTCTCTTTCGTCAATAACTCAGCTTCAAAACCTTTCTCTGTTGTATTTGACGTTTTGGACACTAGATAAGAACCTCCTTTATCAAACTATGTGGTAGCATAAGCGCGAAATATGTTTGTATAGCAGTGATTATGAAAAGAGAAAGTCGATGAAGAGAATCGATCAAAGCAGATAGGACCATTTGAAATGTTCATCGAGATTTACACTTTTGCACTTACCAAAATGGGTGATATCTCGGTGCAGGAAAGATTCACTATTTTCCTCTCACACTGTATCGCCCGTTTAGGATTTGGGTATGTTGATAACTTCCTACAGCAGTTTGTGCACTCGTTTAGTCGTACCTTTTCGGGGACACTAAAGTTAATAACAAAGTAATTTACGAACTTTTGTCACCATTTTTTCACTCGCGAATGATGAAGAAAAAAACAACCCGTTCGTCGCGAGAGAAGAAAAATATTGACAGCTGAAACACTGCCAGTGATGCCAGGCCAGTTTGGATGATTTTAGTACAAAATCGAGTACAAAATTTAGACCAACTAGTAGTACACGGTAAGAAAAAAGTTCAGAACACTCTTAGCTGCAATTACCTAAAATTATCGGTAAAAAGTTATCGGTATTTTTTACCTGAGTGGTGCGGAGAAACACGAAATGGTTGTCAAAAAGAATCCAACTGGTGCTGTCAAAAAGAATCCAACGATCTAGAGCTGCTAAAAGTGATACTTTTCTCATACAATCCCCGTCGGCAGAGAAAGTATTGTGGTCAATGTTGAAAATATTGTCATTTCGGCATTTTTTTACTAATATTCTTCAACAAGAAACTTGCTCAAATACTCGGATGTAAACAATGTAACGAATGAACGAACCTGCACGAACTGCTGAAGGAAGAATGCAAACAAACTTTATAAGAATTATGTGGGTAGGTGCACTCCCAACACCATGTACACGTTATTTATGGAGCAAAGGGTGAACTTTCGACAGCATGTATATGCAAATTGTGAGCAGTGCATTAGCGAAACAATTTGTGATATCGCAAAGTTTTCAAGTTGTTTCCTGCTGACTTGCAAAACAAAAACGGCTGTGTTCGCAGTACCCAGTTTTTTACCGATATATATCGTAACTTTTTACTTTAAATCTCGATGAACATTTCAAATGGTCCTATCTGCTTTGATCGATTCACTTCATCGACTCTCTCTTTTCATAACCACTACTATGCAAACAGATTTCGCGCTGATTCTACCACATAGTTTGATAAAGGGGGTTCTTATCTAGCGTCCAAACCTTCAAGTACAACAGGGAAAGGTTTTGCAGCTGAGCTATTGACGAAATTATTGGTAATCAATTATTACCGAAAGTTTAGGTATGTGCACTTTCTTCGATTATCGGAAATTTCTACCGATATCAAGGAATTCTTTACCGACTTTAAGGCTCGCTTTAAGGTATATGCATCTTAGCGTGAACGCAATAGTAAAAAACGAGGTAAAAAGTACCTAATGTAAGGTATTGCGCATTTCACAACAAACTGGACTAATAAGCGCGTTTTCACTTATTAAAAAGTGTGATAAAACTGCAAGTTTACGTCTAATCGTCTTGGTGTCTTGGGTGCACTTATTCCTTACGATGAATTATGGCATAATTACATATTTTTTCAATGTGCACAAATAAATTAAATTAATAAAAACTGTACAAGCAATTATGTTGGCGTACCACGACAATTGTTAAACTAATTTTAATCTGTGAATATTGTGAGTACTTACACAACGGTTATTAAGGAGTCATTGAAAAGTGCTATAAACGCTTTTCACCGCTTACTGTACAATGATTATTTAGGAGTCATAAAAGAGTGCAACAAACGCCTCTCAGGTTTACTCTCTACTAAATTTCAAAGCAGCTGTCAAGAAGTGTCTACAAACGTTGTATAAGAGCTTTCACCACAATAATAAAGCTTGAGTTTAAATATGTATCTATAAACGTTGTATAAAAGTTGCTTCTACTCCTATATCGCGTATACATATAATGCTGTAGTTGAACAGGTTCTCCAAACCAGTGTAAACAAGAGTTTTACAGAAGTTGTAATAAACAAATTGTACAGTTATTATTCAGCATGCAGTTGAATAAAATCACAATGGAAGCGTTTCTTCAACAAGAAATTGATTTTGGGTAAACGTTTTACCGTACAACCACATTCTTGTACAACTCTGGAAGCTATTATTCAACGTTTGATCAACTCAGGTGTTGTATAAGAGCTCCCAATGGTTTGTTTTGATGCGTTTATTTCACGTTCTATATAGCTCTTGTCAATCAGTTAAACAAAGGTGCTATAAAAGTTATCGTAGGTCTTATAAAGCATATAGTTAAACCGAACGTAAACAATCATTTAAGAGTGCTCCAAGCAGCTTTTGAAGCGTTTGACTACACAACCGCTGGATTGACCTGGTTGCCTCGCTGGTTGCAGCAGTTTGGATGTAATATTCAACAACTTTTTTTTCTGTGTAGTCTTACTGCTGAGCCAAAAAGTTGAGCACGTTAAGGCCCACGCACATTAGATCCGGATCGGAAGCGTTGCGGCAAAGTGACAGCTAAATCTATTGTCTAACTGTCAAATTTACGTCAACGCAACGCAAACGGATCTAATTTGGGTGGCCCTTTATTTCGGGACCTTCTAGTCTTAGAGTTAGCTCTATGGTACAACGGTACTAGCTCGGGTACTAACAACAATCAATGCGAAACTAACGATTTTAAATTGGCTCATTACTTGACTATCCTATTGGTCATAAGGAAATCGATTAACATACCCCATTCTAGTATAAATTCCAGTACTACACTATGTTTGTTTTGATTCGCTATGAAAGTTTGACAGATAAAATGAGGGGTTCGTGGATTTTCCTATGTTTCGAGGGGTGCAGCGATTAGCTTGAGACCGAAGAGAGTACCAGAGCTGAGCCAAAAAGTTGAGCATGTTATTTCGGAACCTTCTAGTCTTAGAGTTACCTCTATGGTACTAATTTGTATGTCTGTCTGTGGTATTAGACGTCTAATAAAGTATGTTATTAAATCAATTGAAAACAGTCGAATTAAAGTGTAAATCTATGTGCAAATTACACTTATTCGGTATCCCTAATAGAAATAACCGTAAAAGAGAGCTTAACGACGTATTCGGGGTATCGTCCAAACCATTTGTGGGATAGTTTTCCCATCCGGGATACAGTTCGTTTATGATATTTGTTTATTAGGGATGTTATTAGATCAAACTTCTAGTATTGAATCAGGAAGACAGTCATCGTTTGTATAGCTTTTAATAAGTATATTTATCAAATCAGAGCAAACAGCGCAATAAAGGCGCATCTATCGATCTCAATGAGGTTTTTTCAGCTTATAATTTGACAACTCGTTTTATTCAGCATTGTACCAACAATCAATACGAAACTAACGATTTTAAATTGGCTCACCACTTTAGTAGCCTATTGGTCCCAAGCAAACGATTAACGTACCCTATTCTAGTTGAAATTCTATTACTACACTATGTTTGTTTTGATTCGCTATGAAAGTTTGACAGATAACATCAGGGGTGTGTGGATTCATGCAGAACATGCAGGGGTGAGTGAAATAGCTTGGGACTGCTTGGGACCGTTGTTCTGGTGCTGAGTGAGCCAAAAATATTAATGATTTTCTTCGGGACCCAGTGGTCTTAGAGTT
Organism: Ochlerotatus camptorhynchus; assembly: GCF_037179485.1. Taxonomy (NCBI): domain Eukaryota; kingdom Metazoa; phylum Arthropoda; class Insecta; order Diptera; family Culicidae; genus Ochlerotatus; species Ochlerotatus camptorhynchus. The sequence goes on from NW_027040879.1 coordinate 1,416,408, forward strand.
ACCTCTATGATTGTACACTGTTATAAAGCATTTATTGAGTATATGTACTATAAGACCACTTTTCGGCCCCGGAACCGCTGTGTCCCAGAAGGAGACCAGCCAAGACCCCAAGCTACTGGGCTAGAGCCGACAGTAGCTTCCAGGTGGGCACACAAAGCCACAAAGGTTCCGGGTCTCAGGGCGTTTGGGCGAGGGAGACCTTTCGGATGTGAGGGGACCTAGAAAAATGCGAATTTTGTTACCTTACGCTTTATTCGGCCAGTGATGATAGTGGGGGCGGTGCAGAAATCGGGTGATGGTTAGATCTCGGCCCAACGTGGCTGAAGAATACCGAGGTTGGCAGCTCGGGCGGGATAACGGGCGGTAGTTTCGCTCTAGACGGTGATCGGGCGGTCGCCAGGAAGGGAATCGATTCTTGCAGCGTTGGTGGCAGTGATGGATGCGACGATGGTGGCGGCTATGGACCCAGCGCTCAACTGCGCCTGTTCACTATTCGGCGTCGTCGACCGCCGACGCTGTACCATGAGTGATGATAGCCTGGTGGATAGCGGACCAGCAGGGCGTGTTCTTGAACCGCTGGGAAGCCTGGCTACGGCGATGTGACCTTGGTTGTGGGGTCGCCCGGAGCCAGCAGAGGCCGACGCGGCCACAATGGTCGACTTGCTGCTGGAACTAACAGCCCGCGCTTTCCCGGCAACGAGAGGCCAATTCTTGCTAGGCGCTTCGGTGACGACCCGACAAGCACAGTTGCTGAATAAATTTCGGTCCGATAACCCGGACCCGGAGATGATTAGACGGCTGTACTGATACCGGACACTTCACAAACCGCGTGGGTCGAAACGGGGGTTTTGATCCCGAAAACGTCTGGTTTTTCGCCAAATTTCATTCATCCTCGGCAGAGGCTCGTCACTTACTGATCTCGTCGCTCAGTCGGGATCTCTCTCCTTCGTTCTGCTTCGGCCAGTCGTTTGCGATCCTCTCCATCCGCCCACGATCGTAGGTAGCGTAGAGCGCTATCAGCTACCTACTGCTATCAGACGGCACACGCGATCCACACCGTCGGGCGTTGATCGCCCCCACTTCAAATTGACCGTTAGCTACACTAACAATTTTATTTACCCTACTCCCCACATCTAATGATGGAAAACAAAATGTTACCCGCCGGTAACAGTACTTATTTGTGAATCTGAATTGTTTGTTGGGTATATTCGATCCAAAGCTAATCCATGCACCCCTCGAAACATAGGAAAATCCACGAACCCCTCATTTTATCTGTCAAACTTTTATAGCGAATGAAAACAAACATTGTGTAGTACTAGAATTTTGACTAGAATGGGGTGCGTTAATCGATTTGCTTGGGACCAACAGGCTAGTCAAGTAGTGAGCCAATTTTAAATCGTATTTGAATTCAAATTATTACAAACCGCCCTAATAAACAAATACCATAAACGAACAATTACCTAAATAGTCAAACTTTTCCACAAATGGTTTTGATGATACCCCAAACACGTCGTTAAGCAAAATAACCATAAAAAATGTATTAGGGCGGTGAAAACTAACGATTTTAAATTGGTTTATTGCTTGAATAGCCTATTGGTCATAAGCAAATCGATTAACGTACCCCATTCTAGTATAAATTCCAGTTCTACACTATGTTTGTTTTGATTCGCTATGAAAGTTTGACAGATAAAATGAGGGGCTCGTGGATTTTCCTATGTTTCGAAGGGTGCATCGATTAGCTTGGGACCGAAGAGAGTACCAGAGCTGAGCTCGAGCTGAGCCAAAAAGTTGAGCACGTTTCTTCGGGACCTGCTAGTCTTACAGTTACCTCTATGCTTATACCTTTTGCCAGCTAGATTAGAAAAAATACTAACCGGTGGAAGCTAACGATTTTGGCTCACTACTTGACTAGCCTATTGGTCTCAAACACATCTATTAGTGTACCCCATTCTAGTCGAAGTTCTAGTACAGCACTATGTTTGTTTTGAGTCGCTATGAAAGTTTGACAGATAAAATAAGGGGTTCGTTGATTTTTCGATGTTCTGAGGGGTGCATCGATTAGATTAGGATCGAAGATAGTACCAGAGCTGAGCCAAAAAGTTGAGCACGTTTCTTCGGGAGCTTCTGGTCTTAGAGTTACCTCTATGCCTATACTAGACCCCCAACAGTCTGAACATAGAAAAAGAAGTACAGACACTCTGATTCAAGATTGTTTATCCAAGGCACAATTTGGGAACCATCGAGGGAACCATAGAGTCTGGATCAAGAGAAATTTTCATCTTATTCCGATTTTTTATGACGACCAAAGTTAGCAATGGCAGTGCTTGATACGGGTTGCACTACCACCCCCGGCGAACTACCACTTAGCACCATATAAGTAGCCAGCAAGGCCGAGAATTACTGGATACTCACGTGTAGAGGTATGTTTCATGGATTGTGATAAGGTTGTAATTATTTTATATCTGCATCATACTTTTCATCATTCGTATATTAAAAACATATTTCTCCAAACATAAATAGTTCAACTATTACATCATATGCACATGATTCTCTTACTTCCTAGTATCGGGCACTGTGAAAGGAATTCTATATACTGTTAAACAATATTATTTACAATGAGGAGTTTACGGCATTACTCACATCAGATTTGTTAGCTATCTGTTCAGTTTATTATCGTAAGAACTGTATCAAACCATTAACTAATCAGCAGTCATTACAGAATCATGGAGAATATAGGATAAATAGATATTTGTCCAAAGAGTTAAACTAACACGCTACAGATAGTAAACGAAAGACCAATAGAATATATTGAAAACCAAGAAACAAACTGGAAATAAAAATCGCGATCGTTTATCTATCCAAATAGCAATTTCTTGCGGCGTCATCGTCGTCCATCCATTACCATTCACGTTCGATAGCTCGTTGGTCTTTTTGCCATCAGAGTTCGGTAATGAAGTATCTTCAATTCTTATGGATACATTTCCATTATGGTTGTCAACAGAGTCTGCACTGGAAGTTGTAATGGTCGGTAGCAAGGAATTGGTTTTCGAAGGAAATGACTGAAAAAAATAACAGTTATTGCTTGAAAGTTCAGAAAACAAACACAATAGCTTACATGTACAGTCAGATAGTTGTTATAAGAATTATTTGAAGCAGTTATCGTAGACTGAGCATCCAGGCTGGTGCATGAGTGAGATTTGTGAAGCCCTCCACTGACATTTTTGCGAGACGGGAGTGGCGTAAGCGTGGATCTTAAAATATACTTGCTATTCTTTTTCTTCAGCTCTACATTCCTCTTCCTTCGCCAGATCGTATTAACGAAAGCAAACTCCACTAAGCTACCGAAGATGAAGCCAGTACATCCAAGGAACCAAATTTCCGAAGCTTTGATATAACTGACCTTTGGAAGCGTTTTACCCTGCGCAGAGGCCAACGTGATAAACGTTAACATAGTACTAGTTCCAAGAGTTATTCGAGGTGCCGATTGATCAGCTTGTAGCCAAAATGTGACCCATGAGATCGCAACCAACATGATTGAGGGTATGAAGTAATCCATCAGGTAGAAACCCATCTCGCGGGCAAGATGTACGGTAAAGCTAAGAGAGCTATAATTACCAGCTACAAGATATATCAGTTGTAAAAGATATGTTCTACAATGTTATAATGAGATATACACACCAAAAGCCCCATGACGGAGATCACTCAAGTCAGCGTTAATCATCGTTTCGTTCGTAAACATGTCCAAAAGCACGTATTCAGTCAGATGAAGTTCCGGTGCTAGCGTAACTGGAGATTTCTTTTCCCATTTCAGAGTGAGATCAGCTTCGTTGTACATCCCTGCAAAAAAAAACGGAATTGTTCATTGATCAAAGCGATTCAACTTAGGTATTCCTATCGGTTGATTAACGTACAGCTTTCCAGAATTGTTGAGCAATGCTGTTCGTCGAATGGAAACTTTTGCAGATTCATCCAACAGTACAACGTTGCACTTATCCTCGTTGAAATAATCACAGTGCCGTCCGGTGACACTGAAGTCAAAATGTCCTTTTCAGCCGTTCCCAGAATATCAGAACTGCGTTCGTTGGCAAGAAACACGTGTGGCACCCATAGAACATCCCTCAGCGATTGCTCTCCCATAATAGGTTCAGTTCGGTTTGGTGCGACCTTTTTGAAGACCAGTCGTGAATCAACGTAGCGTAGCTGAAGCAGTGCGTGGATTTTGAATTGCTGTTGACGAAGGATGCAATATTATCGTGGGTAATTAATACTGATGACTATCAAGGCGTTTCTTACCAGATCGTGAGCTTCCAGATTCTGCAAAAAGTAAATATAGGCTCGCGCAAATACCTGCACTGGGAGTTTTGCGCCACTCTCGGAATCTGTAAAGATAATTTAAAAAGTAAGTTGTTAAAATTTTGCTGTTTTTAATAAATAGTAACAATTTTATATAATTATTATATAACATATAGTGTAGTAAATAAGGAGTTCCAATTTCATGACCGAGAACGCAACAGTGTCCAAGATTAGTGCTCTAGACTAGAGATCTTAAAATGATAGGCATATCTGCCATAATGACGGCCATTTTCAGATTGTTCATGGTATCACCTTAATTTCATATCCATAGTTAAATCTCCCGATAGTTACATTACATCTGTTTATGCGCTGTTCAACATACTGTATTGCTGATTGCATCTGAAACTGGACTGTCCCAAACATGCAAAAAGTGTGATAAAAGTGCACGTTTCCGTCAAATCGTTTTGATGTCTTCTTATTGCTTGCATCATAAGGAATAAGTGCACCGAAGACACCAAGACGATTAGACGTAAACTTGCAGTTTTATCACACTTTTTAATACTTGAAAACGCGCTTATTAGTCCAATTTGGTGTGAAACGCGCAATATACGTTTACACTATATCTGGTATTACGTGATAAAAGATAATATCGACAGTGAGCATTCATAAGGGCGTATACGCGATGATCGATTCTCTTCATCGATTTTCTCTTTTCTTAATAACTCGCTAGATTTAACGTTTGCCGGTGCGTTTGTTGTTGCTTTTGAAAGCCAATACAACCTATTACAACTCTACATTGAACAAATTCTACAAAATTGTTTCGCTTAGCTGTAGCAATGCAAAGAGAAAAACGATGAAGAGAATCGATCATCGCGTATACGCCCTTATGCATGCTCACTGTCGATATCTTTATATCAAATCGACAGTGAGCATGCATAAGGGCCTATACGCGATGATCGATTCTCTTCATCGATTTTCTCTTTGCATTGCTACAGCTAAGCGAAACAATTTTCTAGAATTTGTTCAATGCAGACTAGTAACAGCAAACGCACCGAGAAACGTTAAATATAGCGAGTTATTAACAAAAGAGAAAATCGACGAAGAGAATCGATCATCGCGTATAGGCCCTTATGCATGCTCACTGTCGAATGCTCGATCAATTTAAGCTGAACAATTCAGTGCCAACATTTCAAAGGGGCGTAATTGCGTTTGTAAACAATGGTTTTAGTCGTCGATTTCTCGCGAATGAAAGCTCACTCATAAAAATGAATGACACCAGCAGGTAGATAAATGTTTCGTGTACCAGCTAGCATTGGTAATTTGGAAGGGTGGGCTTTTATTTGCGAGAAATCGACGGCTAAAGCCATTGTTTACAAAAGCAATTACGCCCCTTTGAAATGTTGGCACTGAATTCATTAAGTCCTAAGTAACATTGACAGATTCTCTTCGTCGACTTTCTCGTTGCATCCTGAAGGCCCAAGCGCAATGACGGCGGAAGCGGAACGGCAGCGGAAAATCCCGATCTGAGTAAGCCTACTTGTCGGATTGAAAACTAGTTAGATCCAAATCGACTTCGGTTAGGCATCTTGATGTCATTAGTGACAACTGTCAAACTTTCCGTTTCCGTTCCGCTTCCGCCCACATTGCGTTTGGGCCTTGACGGTCATGTTCAAGGTGACTACATATAGGTGTTCTAATGTGTCAAATTCATGATTCAGCCATGTTGGATTTTTGTATGGGACGCGACCGAGTTTGTTTACAATTTGCACTAAAACCGCAGTTTCCCCCCCCCCCCCGCGACCTCCTCGCCTATATAGTGACAAAGCTGTATCACAATTTATATACCCACCATGGTCATGTTAAGACATGCTATTTCAGCACACATCTCGATGAAAGAAGCTATTGTCAAGCTTCTATTACGACAAGAAACTGTTCTATACCCAAGTTATTAACGAAAGAGAAAGTCTATGAAGAGAATCGATAAATGTTACTTTAGACCTACACTCAAAAAATTCTACACGCTTGATTCATGTGTTTCAGCTCTTGATTTTTCAAATGCACTTTCAAATTAATTTGATGTGTTTTCAACATTCATTCGAAGTGCTTTACACTTAAGTTTTAAGTGTTTTGATCTATGAAATGTTGAAAAATCTTACCATATCAATGTAAGTGCATTGCACGTTGAATCCATTTGCTCAATTTATTAAATCCCGCTACTGTTCAAAACTTAAGGATTTTAAGTGTTTAGCATTTCAGCACGATATGATTTGCATGTTCTGCAAATGTAAACAACAGAACTTTGTTTGCCACCTGTCAATTGCATAAGTTTGATTCGAGCTATTAAATTTCGTTCAGTATTATCCCAGGTTTAATCGTTCAATTACCTGCTGAAGAAGCAGCTGTGATCTTCACGATATTGTCCAGGTAATTCATAATAGAAATTTATGATTGATTTTCTTGATACATCCTTGATTTAAGCAGCAGATAAGGTATTGTGAATCCGAGTTTGGATTAACTTTACTGCAAACAAAATCGGGATGGTAATTTGTTCAAAATATACCGCCCAAACAACTTTTTCTTTTCAGAACTGATGTAATCCAAGATTTACAACCCTAATAAAAATTGTATGGTTAATTTGCTTAACGACGTGTTCGGGGTATCATCCAAACCATTTTTGGAATAGTTCAATCATTTGGGTTATCGTTCGTTTATGGTCATTTTTTATTAGGGAAGGAGATGATCTTTGTGAAGAAGAAAGATGCAGTTCAATTTTTGTCAAAATTTTCATAATGTCGTTGTCGAACGGAATTTGGAAGAACGATCATCCGTATGGCGATTCCAGTCGTAGTCACTGCAGCTGGAGGAATATGTGTCTCTTTCGCGTGATTTCTCGACCGTAACGGAGAACGGGAGTAAGAACGAGGCATGTCTGGACCAAACAAAATCAATTTCAATAATGTTCAGTATTATTATCTATTGTAATTTAATAATAAACATTTTAAATAAATTATAAAAAAAAGATTAATAGTATGCAGGACACTCAGTTTAAATATGATTGACAATATGATTTTGAGAGAAGAATATTCGACAATTATGTGATTGGTTGTTGACACTGACATTTGAAGTCCATGAAATCCAAATGTGTAACAAATGGCTCTATAGCGTTACTGAATAGATTGTAATGTCTAACGTACAGAACAAGAGTAAAATTCCTACATTTGCAAAATAAAAGCATTTTAAGATTGAACTCGTATACCTCACCGTGTAAAATTTTGAAACCGTCATCACTTTCATAGTTCTTCTATTTTCCACGAGTACCAACTTTGATTTCCAATCAGCACTTTTCATGCACCATCAATGTAGAGTGCGCTAGCCGATTTTGAAAGGGAATGTCATCCAATCCATTTGTTTACATCATAATGACGATTTTCAAAACTCAAAACAATGTACATTTTATTGCACAACTTGCAAATTTCCATCGGGAGTGGTCGTATTTTTCGATTATCTACAGATCTGAACTGATTTCCAGCTGAAATAACCACACATTAAAAATCCGGAAGATCATAACCGCTGGGACAATAGGCCTTTTTAATGCACCACCAACGTAGAGTGCTCCACGCGAGTTCGAGGAGAAACGTCAACCAAAACTAAAAAAAAATATTACTTTTCACAACGCAAATTAAAGCATTTTTCATTCAACATCTTGCCAATCTTTATCGGTAATTGTCTTATTGTACGATTTTCTACAGATCTGAACTGATTTGTACCTAACTATTCACAAACAAGAAATCCGGAAGATCATAACCACTAAGGCACTTTTCGAATTTTCCATTTTTCTCAACAAAAATATTCCTGAACACCAGCAGGATCTTTGCAAAAACGTCACAGAATTAAATTTTTCAACTGTAGATTAAGTTTTGGAGCATCTCAGATGAATCAATTTATCAGGAAAAGTAAAAAAAAGTGTCCCGCTTCCTATGTCTCAAGGCTAAAATTTCTGCTCACAACACTCTTTTTGACCTTCTCCTATTCATCACCAGAGGTTGAATCGATCGATTAGCTTCTATTTAAAAGGCCTATTTAATAAATCTTAATTTTTCTCATCACAAATATATGGAAGCACCAACCGAATCACTGCAAACCCGATACAGAAAACAAAATATTCCACTTTGATGATGATTTCAAGCACCTGCAGTGGATAAATTAATCAGGAGAGGTGAAAATATTGTCCTCTTCCTATGACGGTGAAAATTTCCACCCTCATCACTCTTTTGAGGGTTCCCCTATTAACCTCCAGGGACTGAAACGATCGCTTAGTTTGTTTTGGATTCGCCTATATTTTATTCCAGGATTTTGCAAAAGGCAAAACTGTAATGCTATGTTCATACCATGTCCAGACTACAGAGTTATAAGATGTTTTAATAATTATCGACAAGAAAAATGTCATCAAGATAGACTTATACCAACCGGTGGAAACTAACGATTTTAAATTGGCTCACTACTTGACTAGCCTATTGGTCGCAAGCAAATCGTTTAACGTACCCCATTCTAATCGAAATTCGAGTACTGCACTATGTTTGTTTTGATTCGCTATGAAAGTTTGACAGATAAAATGAGGGGTTCGTGGATTTACTTTGTTTCGAGGGATGCATCGATTAGCTTGGGACCGAAGAGAGTACCAGAGGCTGAGCCAAAAAGTTGAGCACGTTTCTTCGGAAGCTTCTAGTCTTAGAGTTACCTCTATGCTTATACTGTTGCTACTAGTGAGTATCTGTGAGTATATTTTTGATATTCTCAAATTTGAGTCAATTGAACTTAATTTTCGGTAGAAAATACTCACGAGTAAGGAATTATTTTTGCCGTAGTCAAATGTAAACTACTAAGTAACCGGTTTACTGGAAATAAGCTTATAGAGCTTTGTGGCGTTTAATCGGCGCACACTAATGCACCATTTAAATTGAAGGAGTGTCAGCAAGAGGGAAACAGATTAGTGGGAAAACAAACTATCTATTCATCCCTGTGTCACAGGAGTGGAACTTCGGATCAGAAAGTGGCTCCACTTGTCATTTGCGAACACTAGCGCACCTAGTGGTAGAAGGCATCTTCTGCCTGCAGTTAAGATAGGCAGCATGCTATGATAGTGTGAGTGCACATAGAAAGCCCATGTAGAACGCTACCACAACACATGGCTTGTTGAGCAGGAAAACGAACAACTTTTTGATTCACCGATTTGTTTGCACTTCCCCTTCTGTTCTGTGCCTGTGTGCTAGATAGAGAAAGACGATTAAACGTCAAAAAGGTCTATTGAACGGAACATGGGAGATGAGTGAAAAGAACTGAATTTTGGGTAATTTTTCGGTTCCGTCAGTTTCGAGCCATTCTCACCCACTTCTACTAACCGTGCTAATTTAGTCAAACATATATTTAGCACAACGTCAAAGCGTCTATTCGTCTGTTGTTGTTTGGATTACAATTCATCCACTTCGCACTTCGGAAGCTTAGTGATATTTTTATTTCTAAATTCGGCACTCAAAATGCATACGGATGTAATTGAAATGAAAGAAGAGCGATCAATTGAGCTGACATGTAGATTATGCTTGACTGAACGTGAACACTATCAGCCCATATTTGAGGATACTAGTCCATCAATGGTAGAATGGATTCGTGATCTCACGTCATTGGAGGTAAGCGTAAAAATCACTATCTTAAGTAATTGGGTCATAATTATTGATTGTTAAAAACTACATGGTTGAATACTAATCCCATATTCATTCAAATGCATAAACCAAGAAAACACAACTTTTAGGTCGTCCAAATCCCCAACACACCAGCCTCACTATGCTTGGAATGTGTAGGAATCCTAAAGAATTTCGAATCATTCCGAGCAACCTGTCTGTCTAACGATAAATTGTTCGTCGAACTATTTCTTCAAAAAGAGATCGTTGAAATATTGGACAACCCAGAAGAAAACGAAGCACAAACTCGCGAAAAGGAATGCTTGGAAAAAGAAATTGAAGATATTCATGAGGGAAATCAGGAACAAATTCTACGTTACGAAAATCACAATATTGCAATAGATATAGTAGAACATGACGCTCAAACTGACGAGCCGGATGAATATGAAGTATATAATTTGGATACAGCAACCGAGTCAAATCGTGATGGCACAAATAAAGTTCGGAAACCCAAAAAATGTATGTCTCAGTTGGAACCAGTAGCTGCTGACGGTATTAGCAAAAAATTATGTACAATCTGCAACAAATTTGTAAACCGATTGACTCAACATCAGTTGATACACAACGAAATAAGGCCCTTTCAATGCGAATATTGTTCCAAAGGATTCAACCAGATGTGCAACCTCAAAAAACACATACGAATGCACACCAAAGAGAAACCGTATCTCTGCAGTTGGTGCGACAAAGGATTTACGAATTCGACCGAGTTGAAAGTACACACTAGAAGCCACACACAAGAGAAACCATTCAAATGTAAAGACTGCGGTAAATCGTTCGTCACATCCGGCCATTTGGTGCGGCATGCGCGATCTCACAGCGGTTTAAAACCATACTCATGCGATGTGTGCCAAGCAAAATTTTCAACATCTAGCCATTTGGTACGCCACAAACGGCTTCACTCGATGGAATATCCTTACAGCTGTTCCGTATGTGATGAACGGTTTATGAGGACTGAATATCTGAAGGCTCACAGGTGTAAGCTGTTGAAAAATCATGTAAGGAAATAAATAACATAACTGACCACCCCGCACCGGTTTGTCTAGTTTGTCTTTCAATACATTTATAATGTGAACTAAATTTAAAGAAATAAATGTGATAATCAGCGCTGAGTAACGTTATAGTTTAAGAAATTTCTATTTTCATCTGTGTAGAAGTTACTCTATCTATCTCTAGTGAGAATGAACGGCCCTGTACACGCTAACTCTAAAGTACCCTTTAAATTAGTATCATGTACTCATTTTTTAACGTTATTCAAAAACGCCAAAAAATCAGGCATAACATTTGATAACGGCACAAAAGCATTTGTAAACAAACTTTCTAAAGCCCTTTACACGCGAACCAAAGTACGCCCACGCATACCAATACCACTTTCGGAAAGGTGATAGTTGGAGCTAGCATTTTTGATCCGGCCGGTGTTGATTGAGGTGAACAAGTTTATTTTAAAACAATCCTGCGACTAGAAGTTACATTGTTTTCTTCACTTTCAGAGAAAAGAAAAGTCAAACAGAAATTTTGAAGAACATCACAGCGTTCCTGGACATGACCTGGTACTGATTTTATGAGGTAATAATACTGTATGTGTTCTAAAAATGTGTTCCGTTTCAGGTTAGCAAAGATCTTTATGAAGAAGAAGTGAAATTTTCATGCTGAAGGGTCCGAACCTATTCTATGAGCAGCAACCCTCATTGACCGATCCCGGGTGGATTATTAATTATTTGTATAAAATAAAGTGTAAGTGTTTTACTCATGTGCGAGAAAAGCATGAAGAATGAAAAATACACATTTTTTGACGTATTCGTTGAATACTCATTAATGAGTAAAATCGGTTTTACTCATTTTATGAGTTAAGCCACTTTTCTACAAAATGGGTAAAATTTTACTCATTAATGGGTACTTTGCACGCTAACTCCAACTCCAATATACGTCTAAAAATGTGTATTTTTCATTCTTCATGCTTTTCTCGTATCTATTTTCTGAATTATTTAAAAGAAAACTTCATACACTTTATTTTATACAAACAATTAATAATCCACCCGGGATCGGTCAATGAGGGTTGCTGCTCATAGAACAGGTTCGGACCCTTCAGCATGTAAATTTCCCTTCTTCTTCAAGATCTTTGCTAACCTGAAACGGAATACATTTTTAGAACACATACAGTATTATTACCTCATAAAAATCAGTACCAGGTCATGTCCAGGAACGCTGTGATGTTCTTCAAATTTTCTGTTTGACTCTTCTTTTCTCTGAAAGTGAAGGAAACAATGTAACTTCTAGTCGCAGGATTGTTTTAACATAAACTTGTTCACCTCAATCAACACCGGCCGGATCAAAAATGCTAGCTCCATCGTATCACCGTCACGTAATCGAGGCACGCAAAATTCGCGAATGCTTGTTACACTCGCTTGTTAAAAATTATTAATCACTCTGCGCTTCCACCACCGACTCTTCCACTTCACCAAAGATGTGTTGACCTTAATTTAATGCATATTTTTACCCATTTTAATTGCAGGAGATATTAAAAAAACTGGGGAAAAAGAACCCGCTTGTAGTTTTTTGAAAATACCCATTTTTTGGCGTTTTTGAATAACTTTAAAAAATGAGTACATGATACTTATTTAAAGGGTACTTTAGAGTTAGCGTGTAGGGTGTTCTCGATCTTCTTCTTCCTTCCTTTATTTCACGTCCGGTCTCTGTTCCGCAATCTAGTGCCAATCAATAAGGTACAGAGCAAGGTGACTACATATAGGTGTTCTAATGTGTCAAATTCATGATTCAGCCATGTTGGATTTTTGTATGGGACAGCGACCGAGTTTGTTTACAATATGCTCTAAACCGCACTTTTCCCCTCCGCGACCTCCTCGCCTATATACACACAAAAAATAATCGTTGATAGAATTAAAAAATCCATTGGTAGAATAAAAAGTTTCCATTGGTTCTTTTTGATAGAAAGTCCAGAGCTTTCAATATAACAATGTGTAGCCTTTCAAATCAAAAGATTCCCTTCTTATTAATTTTAAAAGTTGCAACATTTAAATCAAATTGTAGAAATGTCAAAATAAAAAACAAGGTTTTTCAAATAAAGTATGGATTGTTTCACATTAAAAGATGCTGTTTTCAAAGCAAGAATATAATTGTTTAACCTCAAATTGAAATTATTTTCAAATTAATAGTTCTCCAAATTGAAAAGAAATTTTCTAAACCTAGATTCCAGCTTGTATTTTTATCATTTTCAATAGTTATGTATTTCCCATTTCCATTAACAATAAAAAAACAAACATTCTATGTAATCACCTCAGATTGTTGCCGAGTCGTAAGATGACGACGATCGACATGAAGGCGGTGATTAGGGTGATAGTTTGAGAAATGGAGCCTTCATTATGCACTCCCAAACCTTTCCAAGGTAGGATATAGGGTTCGCCAGAATCCTGTGTTCTGCTACAGAAATTTGACCCTCGAGTAATGGTCCAATAAATGACAACTAGATAACTTTCTCATTTTTTTTCATCGGAACAGCTACAGGAGATCCATCGTTTCGAATGATACGGCAAGTACATTCCATCAGTTTTACAGGAACGTTACGGAAGATGCAATTTGTAGATCGTAGTTTTGTCCTATTTTGGAATAAAAAAAAGTTACACCAACCATTAAACTCGCCATTAAATATCCGAGCCATTTACCTATTTGGAGGACTGCCGCAGCGTTTCCAAATCCTCCACGATGCAAATGACTTTGGCGGTGATACCGCTCGAAAACCGTAACCACAAGTGTCCTGCCACATCGGTAAACGATTGCTTCTGAGGAAAATAATTTTCTAATACTAAAATTCCTAAAACCAGCAATGATTCCAACAGATTTTAAATTACTTTTGACGGCTTTTATGTTTTTTTGACACAACTTTCTGCAGTAGACGGCTGACTTCCTTAAGTGAAAATTTCACTACCGAAAAAGGCGGCAAACTACGTATTTTAAGAAACTTTCAATTTGAAAACGCATTATTTTTATTGATACAATTTTTGTTTTTTGTGTGTAGTGACAAAGCTGTATCACCATTTATATACCCACCATGGTACAGAGAGAGTTGAAGCAGACGACAATCAAATGTGCAGGAAGGCAGCTTCCACACCTGCGTAGGATGTCGCACCCCTTCACATCACACAAGGGCCGGGACCAACGGCTTTACTTCTCTTCCGAAGGAAGACGTGACCAGAGATTTTTATGCCTCAGAAAAATCCCACCGACCTCGGCTGGGATTGAACCCAGACCCATTGGGGTGAGAAAGCAGTCACGCTTACCACTACAACACCTACAAACCGACATGAATGACTATACCAAAAACAATAAAATGTCTGGTCAAAGCACACCATTGACATCTGGCTCCGTGTTCGCGGGAAATATTTAGCTAAGCCATGAACCCGCATGCAAAAGTTATGAATTGGTTCAATGACAAATTATTTTTATCTTGATCAAAAAATCCTATGGCTTTGACAGTGGATCACTGCACATTTGAATCGGCCGTTTACGATTTTCGGGCATAAGTCAGAATTAAGCGTCATGTCGGTTTGTCGGTGCTTAGCTGTCAAGATGAGTACAAAAGACTTAATTTTGAGTTCTTTCGATTCTCCGTGATAAGTTGTACTAAAATTTGACGTTTATAGTTTTGCTGTGTTTTCTTCCGATTATTGTGTTGATATATCATATCATCCTAAGAATTTACAAAAGCACCGAAAAATGTTGTGAATTATTCTTTCCAAGTTTAAACAAAGCATTGTTGCTAAAATGGCTACAGCAGCTTGTGATATAAAGAAGGAAAAATCGGCTGAATCGATTTGCCGCCTGTGTTTTACGGAGCGTGACAATTACCTGTTGATTTTCGAAAACAAATACTCTATGCTGGCTGAACGAATCGAGAATATCACAAATTTGAAGGTTTGTTGGTGGATGTAGGATAGCTGCAAAACATGTTATAACCCGATGAAATACTTCACAGATTATTCAAGTTCCAAATGCACCTGCTGCGCTATGCTTGGAATGTGAAAACACATTACAAAGCTTTGAATCTTTTCGAGAAATGTGCTTCACCAATGATCGTGTAATCAAAGAGATGTTCCCTCATGATGACTCAAGAAATTGTCATAAAGCTATTTTGGATAATATGTCAGCAATAGCGATTGGCTCCCAGGTAGACAATACTGACATTACAATCGAGTACTCAGATATAAAAATCGAAAATATCACTACACTCGATTCAAACGATATTGATGATGACAAAGAGAAAGAAAATAAGTTAATTTCCGATACAGGGGAACTTCTGAATCTCGAAAAGAGTGAGTCCCGCGTGGAAACAGTATCAAAAAAAAAGAAACGACATATTTGCAGGTTGTGTGATAAGGGATTCAAAAATGCAACCCGTTTGAAAATTCACGTACTAAGTCACACACAGGAGAGGCCGCACAGGTGTAAAGATTGTGGCAAATCATTCATCACACCCAGCAGTTTAAAGGTACACATGAGAACTCACAGCGGCTTAAAACCCTACTCATGCGATAGGTGTCAAGGGAAATTTTCACAAGCTTCTAGTTTGATACGCCACAACCGAGTCCACTTGAAGGAAGACCTCATAAGCACCAAAAATATTGCAGAGGAAGAGGAAGAAATTGAAGAGGAAGAGGAAGTTAAGAATATGGAAAAGACTGTTTCTCTCTTGGAACCAATGAACGCGAATGGCAAAATTAAAAAACGTTGTAAAGTCTGCAACAAATTTGTACTTAAATTGGCTGATCATCAGGTCATACATTGGGAAACAAGACCCTACCAGTGCGAATATTGCCCCAAAGGATTCAACCAAAGATACAAACTAACAACACACATTCGGACGCACACCAACGAGAAACCACATGTTTGCAGTCAGTGTGACAAAAGATTCACGAATCCGGCCGATTTGAAAATTCACATTAGAAGTCACACGCAGGAGAGACCATTCAAGTGTAAAAACTGTAATAAATCGTTTATCACTTCCGGTCACTTGCTGCGGCATGCGCAAACTCACAGTGGTTTAAAACGTTACTCGTGCGATATATGTGAAGCAAAATTTTCTCAAAATACCCATTTGTTACGCCACAAACAAGTCCACTTGAAGAAACATCATAAGAAGACTCCATAGAAAATGATGATCTGTTAGAGCGGTTTATTAGAACGGACTACATGAAGGTTCACAAGTGTAAGTTGTTGAAAAAACTGTGGGAAAACAAATATACCAAATAAATTTAACTGGCTACCATTTGGTCTTCGAATCAGTATAAGATGACATTTACAACAACAAACAGGAGATTTTAACTGAAACAATCTTTAAACGTTTTAATTGTTATGTGATTGAGGTTATCAATCGTCGCACGAAAGGGTATTTCCATAGAGGTAACTCCCGAAGAAACGTGCTCAACTTTTTGGCTCAGCTTTAGTACTCTCTTCGGTCCCAAGCTAATTGATGCACCCCTCGAAACATTGGAAAATCCACGAACCCCTCATTTTATATGTAAAACTTTTATTACGAATCAAAACAAACATAGTGTAGTATTAGAATTTTGACTATAATGGGGTACGTTAATCGATTTGCTTGGGACCAATAGGCTAATCAAGTAATGATCCATTTTAAAATCGTTAGTTTCCAGAGTACCAGAGCTGAGCCAAAAAGTTGAGCACGTTTCTTCGGGACTGGCTTCTAAGAAAATTCTATTACAGCGAACCACATTATTTTAATTGATTTCTTCGCCAATTAGTCGTCTGTCACTTCGTTTGCGATGTTATCATGTTGTATTATAAGGGAATTCTAATACGAAAATGTAATTTTAAATTTCTTTAAAACAAAACAAACGAAAATTACTGTTTTTCCAGCAAAACTATTGCCATTTCATTTTACTGGATAATCAGTACATTATCCAGGTTTTTCTGTTAAGTGCTGTCAAATTCGCTCTAGATCAATTTTCTGGCTGTTCTGCAAAAATATTTTGCTGGATAGAATTCTGGATTTCCAACTCGGCAAAATCCAGCAAAATTTTACTGGTTTCCAGCTAATTAAAAGGGATGTACATCTAAAAACTTTTGCAAATAACTTAATTTTGACGAATTATTTAACATACATTTCGGTGAAATCTTCATAACCGTTTTCTGCTTTATGCTTTTTAGTAAACTCAAAAAATAAATCACATTTCCGATGGAAAATATCCATTAGAATTTCACATAACTTTCATGTGATCTCATAATTGGGAATCACACCACGAAATCACATGAACCTTATGTGTCCAATGAAGTTTATGTGATTTAACACGTAGAATTCATGTGATCATATGAATGTTATGTGAATTTCAGGTAAAAATCATTAATTTTGTTATTTGAAAAATATCATGTGCGTTCCCAATGGAAACTATATGAAAACTTTTTTCAGTGTACCACAACGTTAACATTGTAGCGAATATTGGCGTTGACGGCGACTCTGTAGCTCTTTACTCCTATGAGAAAATCCATAAGCAAACGTCTACATTTGCTGGAAGAGCAAATTTTTCGACAGTGCCGTCAACGCCAATTATACCTGTGCTTTAAAATACTTTCGTTGGAACCATCCTTTTACCTTAACACAAACATCAACACATGTTGTTCTAAAATTTGACATTTATCATTTTCCTTAAAGAGCCTGATGCCTCTTTAGTTTTCCTATACGTGTTTTCCTCTGACAACTGTTTTGATTTTATACTTCCTTTAAAATTTACCTAAGTAACGATTTTGTTAGGATTATTCCCACGTTCAAACAACTTGTGTGACCAAAATGGCTGTAGCAGCTTGGGAAATAAAAAAGGAAAAATCGCCTGACTCGATTTGCCGCCTGTGCTTTACGGAGGGTGAAAGTTATCGGTTGATTTTCGACGACGAGTATTCTTCGCTTCATGAATGGATTGAGAATCTCACATCTTTGAAGGTTTGTTGGAGGATGTTAAACGGTAGTTGAAACGTTTTAACCCAATTCAATTCTTTTCAGATCATGAGAGTTCCAAGTGCGCCGGCTTCGCTATGCTTGGAATGTGAAAAAACATTACAAAATTTTGAATCATTTCGAGAAATGTGCTTCACCAATGATCGTGTAATCAAAGAGATGTTTACCCACGATGACTCAAGCAATGAACATGCGGATCTTTCGGAAGCTATGCCAGTAATATACGAAATTACAAGTGATCAACGCCAGGACCAGCAAAATTACATGTTGAGCCCAACAATTGATTCACAGGTAGACAATACTGAAATTACAATCGAGTACCAGAATATAAAAATCGAAGTGTCCAGTTCAACCAATTCAGAGGAAAATTATTACGAAAAGGACGTAAACGAGTCAATTATCGATACAAAGGAGGTTTTGGAACTCGCAAAGAGTGAGTCTCACGTGAAAACAGTAACCATAGAAAAGAAAACACATATTTGCAGTTTGTGTGGTAAGGGATTCACAAATTCAAACCGGTTGAAAATTCACATACGAAGCCACACACAGGAGAGACCACACAAGTGTAAAGACTGTGGTAAATCATTCATCACACCCAGCAATTTGAAGCGGCATATGCGAGCTCACAGCGGTTTAAAACCATACTCATGCGATAGGTGTGAATCGAAATATTCTCAATCTTCCCATTTGGTACGCCACAAACGAGCCCACTTGAGAAAGGACCTGATGAACACCAAAAATGGCACTGAAGAAAATGAGTCAGGTCGTGATACAGAGGAATCCGAAAAAAATAATTCTCTCTTGGAACTAATGAAAGCAAATGATAAAAGCAAACAACATTGTACAATCTGCAACAAATTTGTACTAAAATTGACTGATCATCAGCTTATACACAAGGAAATAAGTCCTTACCAGTGCAAATACTGTCCCAAAGGATTCAATCAAATAAATAAACTAACAATGCACACTCGGACGCACACCAAGGAGAAACCATATGTTTGCATTCAGTGTGACAAGAGTTTTAGGAATTCGGGTGATTTGAAAGTTCACATTAGAAGTCACACGCAGGAGAGACCATTCAAGTGTAAAGAATGCAAGAAATCATTCATCTCAATCAGCCATTTGATGCGACATAATAAAACTCACAGCGGTTTAAAACCATACTCATGTGATATTTGTCAAGCCAAATTTTCTCAAAATTCCCATTTGTCACGTCACAAACAAGTCCACCATAAGAGCACTACAATGACAGCAGAAGCAAGTGTGTCAAATCGTGATGCAAAGGAAGACCAAAAAATCTAAAAGAGTGAGCTGCGGCATGCGCGATCTCACATCATTCTACTCATTTAATACGTCACACACGACTCCATTCGATATTTAACTTTACCAGCTAACGATACCAGCTAACGATATTTAGCTGGTATTTAACGTTTTAATTATTATGTGATCAAAAGATGAAGAAAGCCAGTTCACTCTAATTACAAAACTTCAACTGCAAAACAAGACGTTTATTTTTTTCTTCACCAAAAACTATCTTTTAAATTGAAAATAACCATAAAATTTCAATAAAATATCAATCAAATATAATACCTTCAGACCCTATTATAATTGTATTGTACCGACGAAAGGACCTCATTCAGGATTTTTCTATGATCAAGATACTTAACAACCCTTAGCAAAGTCCCATTAACTATAAATTCTCCTGTGTTAATCAATAAGTTCTACTGTATTTTTATTGTTCTTGATAAAACAATTAATGGTAGCTATTTCGATAGCTAAATAATAGATTTTATTGGATTGTACCAATAGATTGTATTGTTTTGTATGGGCCCATGCATTAATTATGTCACGCTAAATCGAGCAAAAGATTACCCCTCCCCCCCTATCGTGACGTTTTTCCTATACCAAATGCATTGCTTGTCACAAAATCTTAGACCCTCCCCCTCCCCCCTTAGAGCGTGACATAATATATGCATCAACCCTATGGTGCATTAGATTTGTACAGACATACAAAGTACACCCAACCGGTGGAAACTAACGATTTTAAATTGGCTCACTACTTAACCCTATTGGTCCCAAGCAAACGATTAACGTACCCCATTCTAGTTGAAATTCTAGTACTATACACAGAAATTCAAAACAACCCAAAATTAAGTTCTTTTCACTCATCTCCCATGTTCCGTACGATAAGCCAAATTTGGGTAAACCGGCTCAAAGTAGTTTGCATTTAAGGACGGCAAAAAAAATTACCCATCGCTAAGTTATTTTCAATTTTTTCTACCCAAAATTAAGTTCAATTAACTCAAATTTGGGTATATCGCAAATTACTCAATTTTGGCTTCTCGTACGGAACTAGACGGTTGAGTCGAATCTTTCGTTCTATTTTTGACAACAATAGCGAGAGGAAATGAAACGGGCAGAGGTCAAATAACTCAAATTTGAGTTTAAAAAACCCAAGCGGTGGGTAGTTTTGTTTTTCTGTGTAGTATGTTTGTTTTGATTCTCTATCAAAGTTTGACAGATAAAATGAGGGGTTCGTGGATTTTTCTATGCTTCGAGGGGTGCATCGATTAGCTTGCGACCGAAGAGAGTACCAGAGCTGAGCCAAAAAGTTGAGCACGTTTCTTCGGGACCTTCTTGAGTTACCTCTATGTGTTACCAATCGTCTCTTGACACTTGGGAAAATGAAATGGTTAAAGGCGTATACAAAGAGCTACTTCATGTAAGACGAAAATCATTCACGCTTATGAAATTCATATTTGTCGTTCATAAGCAGATCCTTATGAAATTTTTAAGTTTATTTGCCTCAGTGTATGCCTTATAGGGAGCTGCACCGTCGAGGTAATCTAACTTTTTTGACATCTGGCAGTGGTTTGTTTACATGGACTTAGAAAAAAAAGTTTAAAAAATTTATTAATTTTTTTTTAGATTTATTGGAGAGGAATATTTTTCAAATGAACATAGTCGGATATCATATCTTTTAATTCTTTTTATTTAAAACCTCAAATTCACTTGAATTGACTAACAAGCAAAGGTAAACAAACCACCACTGGATGTCAAACTGATGAATTCGGGTTCATCGCGTTCATTCGTGACGTCAGTGTGCAGCATCCTATTAGGTTCTGCAGCGTGACGTCACAAATGAACTCAGTGTTAATAGGCTGAACCTTTTTGACAGTTCAGTGGTACTGTTTACAAGCACTTAGTCGTTTTTTCGAAAAAAAAATTCTAAAATTTCCTAATTTTAACTTGAAAATTGTCGAGGAACAGCGCGGTGAAAGGATGTTGCTCGTGGACAATGCAGAAGTGTGGTTTATATCTCACTGCAGTCTGAAAAATTATCGAGAAAATCTACCCAAGAAAAAAACGACTAAGTCCACGTAAACAGTACCACTGAACTGTCATCAGATTGAGGTTAACCCCGACGGTGCAAAACCTAATTAGGTTTTGCACCGTCGGGGTTAACCTCAATCTGATGACAGTTCAGTGGTACTGTTTACGTGGACTTAGTCGATTTTTTCTTGGGTAGATTTTCTGGAAAATTTTTCAGATTGCAGTGAGATGTAAACCCCGCTGTTGTGTTACTTTTTGTCGAGTGAGTGAACTCAAATCCATCCGTGCACTCGTCTATGTTGTTGTACCATCCTCTTACATAGTATGCACTACCATCGCGTTGTTCTAAAAGATGACGTTTATCGTTTAGTTGTGTTTTCCTCTGATGACTGTTTTGAAAACAAAAAGTTTCCTTAGAATAATTCTTTACCTAAACCATGATCAATGCATAAACTTGTGTATTATTCCTAAATATAAACAAATATTTGTGACTAAAATGGCAGCGGAAGCTTGTGAAATAAAGAAGGAAACATCAGCTGAATCAATTTGCCGCCTGTGCTTTACGGAACGTGAAAATTATCGGTTGATTTTTGTAGACGAATATTCCTCGCTGCATGCATGGATTGAGAATCTCACATCTTTGAAGGTTTGTTGGTGGCTGTTATACCGAAGCAAAGCATCTTATAACCCTTCGCGATTCCTTGCAGATCATGAAAGTTCCAAACGCGCCAGGTTCGTTATGCTTGGAGTGCGAAAACACATTACACAACTTTGAATCTTTTCGAGAGATGTGTTTCACCAACGATCGAGTATTCACAGAGGTGTTTACTCAGGATAACCGAGGGAATGATCGTAAGGTTGTTTCGAATTTTTTTCCAGCAACAAACGAAATAAAAATGGAACTAAGTGAGGGCCAGAAAGCAGATGTTTTGAACTTAACAATTGATGAAAATTTTGAAATTAAATTAGAGTGCCCTGATTTAAAAATCGCAGCCACCAGTATAGTCAATTCAGAGGAAAATGATGAGTCAAGTAATGGTGCAGAGGAAGATCAGACTTTAAAAACGAATGAATGTCATATGGAACCAATAGCTGAGGAATGCAATACATTTTTAAATAGTCTAAACAGACAAATCCAGATGGACAACAAAGAGAAACCACATATTTGCAGTTGGTGTAATAAAGGATTCAGACGTTCGAACCAGCTTAAAGTTCACATACGAAGTCACACGCAGGAAAGGCCATATATGTGTAATGATTGTGACAAATCATTCAGCACACTTAGTAATTTGGTGCGGCATGCGCGATCTCCGAACGGTTGTAAACCATACACATGCGATTTGTGTAAAGCCAGATTTTCACACAGTTCCCATCTGATGCGCCACAAACTAGTCCACTCGAAGGAAATCCGTACGGGCACTACAATTTTTACAGAAGAAACAGAGTCAAATCGTGATAAATAGGATGTTTGGAATTTGCATGCGCGATCTCACAGCGAGTTGGAAGCATACTCATGCGTGGTGTGTCAAGAGAAATTTCCTCCATTCAAAGGGTCATCCGGTCTGTTAATCCGTTTGTGAGGAGCGGTTCATGACAACAGACTACCTGAATGCTAAAGATAGTTAATTGTTGAAAAGTCATATTTTATAAAAAAAAAAACTACACTAGTTTTTCTCCTACTTATTAATTAGGTAATTGCATGTTCTACAGCCATTTAAGTTGAATTCATAGAAAATAAATATATATTTAAACATCATTGGAGAAAAAATATCAACGCTTTGCTCCAATTGGTTATGCTATTTTTTCGGTCGACTGGTTTTTGAACAAAACTGTTTGTTGTTTGAATTCTAGATTTTTATGCTAAGCTACTTGCTTTACAAATTGCAATTTATTGCGTCAAAATTGATGCCTCGGCTGTAGAAATCTCGGTGAAAAAATTTAAATGTGTAGCAAGTTAAAAATATCTAAAAGAGCTAATCTTTTCAAGATTCAGTACACACTTAATTATTTTCGCCGAGATTCCAACAGCCGAGTAGTTCTATAATTTATTTTGCTGAAATTCAGTAAAACAATTGCCGAGACTCAGCTGATAAATAACATTTGGCTGAGATATCAGCTAACAAACAGATATTTTGCAGAGATATCAGCAAAAGTAAATGCCGAGGTAATCGGCTGTTAGAGATTTTACCAAGCTAGATTAAGTGTGTATATGTGAACGGACAAAGTTTTGCTAAAGAGCCACACACAATGCATTCAGATTGAGGCAATTCTGACAATAAAGGTCCAAGCACATTGCATTCGTTGATGATCCGTTGCGGCTAATCTGATAGACAATAAATTTGACTGGCTTTGACACTAACGGATGCAATGTGATCCCCTAATGTTAAGTTTATCCCAATAAAGCTACTTAGTAGTGATTTAGATCCAAACATGCAATAACTGACTACCCAGCAAACAATTTGAGCTGATTAAGAGCTAAACAAGCCATTTTTTTAACGGATGAAGCATATTTTTGCTTGAATAAGCTCTTACGCAGCTGTCAAGCTGTAGCTGTATTGGTACATATATACTTAGTCTTCTGTCAACAATCCAATGGGCTACCTTTATCCAATATAAATATGCATTGTCTATACATATTTGAAAGAAAGATGAAGGGATGAAGTGTCACTATTTATCACACACGATTTCAAAAGTTTCTAACCGGCCTACCGAAATATTGAAAGTTTATTTTGCTAGAATATGTCAAGTGCAAATTACTAACGTCTCCAACGCATATATTGATTCCACGTTGATTGCTTATGGCTTGTTATTTTTTAACAGATCATGTGTTATGAAGATTTCCACGGCAGTGTTTTTAGTGATTCCACGCGCTCCTAATTTATATGCATTGACTTCTCACCGCAAGTTGTCACCTGAGTACTGTGAACTATAGATACTATAGATTCCATAGATAAGCGGAGGCAAAGTATAATGTAGCCAAACGAACTGAGCTCAGAAAGTCATGTAGGTAGTTACTGTTTGAACCACAAGTAAAGGTATTGCCACCTACTGAAAACAAATTAAGAATTATAATTATGAAACTGTCGAACCATCAACCTTAGTAGGCGGAAAATGTAAATCATCGAACGTGATGCTCGAATAAGTGTTTTTATTTAATATTAATAATAATGCCAAAACTGGGCTACGAATGGCTGAAACAAGAATTTAATCAAACTTTATAAGAGTAATGTGAATGTGAGCTTCGTGGGCAGGTGCACTCCCAACACCATGTATACGTTATTTGTGGAGCAGAGAAGGAGGAGCTAAGAGTAGTTCATTTGATAGCATGTATTTACGATTTCGTGAGCTGTTTCAGCAAAACAATTTGAAGTTTTGAAATATTTTCAAGATGTTTTCTTGCTCACTTGAAAAATTAAACCGACAGAGTTCGCAATACCCAGGTTGTCACTAATACAATCTTGCTAGTGAAGCCGAGTAAAATCGATTTGTCTATTATTTTTTCAACCAAGAAAACAGCTGTCGTTCGACTTAACAGCGGTTTGTTTTTTTTTTCAGCCTTATATTAACGGAAGTATGATCAACAATCAATAAGAAACTAACGATTTTAAATTGGCTCACTACTTGACTAGCCTATTGGTCCCAAGCAAACGATTAACGTATCCCATTCTAGTCGAAATTCTAGTACTACGCAATGTTTGTTTTGATTCGCTATGAAGGTTTGACAGATGAAATGAGGGGTTATTCGTTTTTCCTATGTTTCGAGGGGTGAATCGATTAGCTTGGGACCGAAGAGAGTACCAGAGCTGAGCCAAAAAGTTGAGTACGTTATTTCGGGACCTTCTAGTCTTAGAGTTACCTCTATGGTATGATTGTGTCAGTAATTTGTTTTCATCGGGAAAATTTTGCGCTATGAAGTTTTTTTTTTCCCGGTGAAAACATTTTGCTTATACGTATACGTGACGTAGTGTGCGTACGATAAACGTCAGCAATCTCTATAATTAGTACCAAGTTTCATACAAAACAAAAACAATCAACACATTTTAGTACACCAATGTGACATTAGAAGTTTCTCTTTTCATTATTGTTTTGCTATTTGGGTTTGTATTTTGATAAAAAACTCGGTAGATTTTTTTGTCATTTTCGATTGAAAAGTAATCGAAGGAAAGAAAAGTACTTTCCAAAACCGGGTAGTATTCTTTCTGAACATAGAAACAACATTGTTTCTACTATGGAGACCAGTGAAATAAAGAAGGAAAGATCAACTGAATTGATTTGCCGCTTGTGCTTTGCGGAACGTGAACACTATCAGTTGATTTTCGTGGACGATCATTCATCGCTGAATGAATGGATTGAGAATCTCACAACTTTGAAGGTTTGTTGGTGGATGTTGAATTGAGGGAAACAATATAACCTAATGCAATACCTTTCAGATTATAAATGTTCCAAACGCGCCAGCTTCGTTATGCTTAGAATGTGAAAATACATTACAACATTATGAATCGTTTCGTGAAATGTGTTTCACCAATGATCGTGTATTCAAAGAGATGTTTACACAGGATGATCCAAGGAAAGACCATACCACTGTTTCAAATAATATGCCAGAAGTAAGGGAAGTTAAAATTGATTACAGCGAGAACGACAATGACATTTTGGACACCGCAATTTCACAGACAGAAACTGCTGAAATTACAATAGAGTATCCGGATATAAAAACAGAAGCAGCACTCAATTCGGACGGAAACAGTAATGACAAAATAAGAGCAAAGTTAAGTCGTGAAACAGAACCGGTTCACAAACTCGAAAATAATGAGTCTCTCTTGAAAAAGGGAAACAAGAAAAAGAAACAATTTATATGCAGTTTTTGTGATAAGGAATTCACGAGAGCGAAAGGATTAACAATTCACATACGAAGCCACACACAGGAAAGACCGCACAAGTGTAAGGACTGTGATAAATCATTCATCACACACAGCAGTCTGAACCGGCATACGCTTACTCACAGCGGCTTAAAACCATACATATGCGACATGTGTCCAGCGAAGTATTCTCAATCTTCTCATTTAGTGTACCACAAACGAGTCCATACTGAGGAATACGAAAAGGGTAAAAAGCAATGTACAATCTGCAACAAGTTTGTACATAAATTGAATCTACATCAGACTATTCACAATGAAACAAAACGCTACCAGTGCGAATACTGTCCCAAATCATTCCACCAGAAGTACAATCTAACAAAACACATTCGGAAGCACACCAAAGAGAAACCATATGTTTGCAGTCATTGTAACAAAGGATTCACGAGTTCGGCCGAATTGATGATTCACATTAGAAGTCACACAAAGGAGAGACCGTACAAGTGTAAGGACTGCAGTAAATCGTTTATCACAATCGGCCATTTAATACGGCATAAGCTAACTCACAGCGATAAAAAATCATTCTCCTGTGATATGTGTCAAGCGCATTTTGCTCAAAAATACCATTTGGTACGACACAAACGAGTACACACGAAGGAATCCCAGATGAACCCAACCAATATGGCAGCAGAAAAACTTCAAGTCCAACAAGTTTAAGGCGTTGAAAAGTTATATCGAAAAATAAACAATTTAAACTTAAAAACTTATTCCGACTTAATATGCATGAAATTTCGTCACTCGCACTGAATCAAGTGGCTGCAGAGGTAGATAAGGATTCGTTTCGTAAATTGGAAAGGGAAGAAAAATGAAGTATTTGAAAATAAATCCTATCAAAAAAACAATAGGACTATCTAGGAAATGTTGATGTGGGATGTTGCATCGGACGTAGTGGACAGCATAGAAATGCAGATGTAACATCAGCGTTTTCTGAAGAGCATTGGGATTCCTGTGCTCACTCATATTGCCATGATAATGCCATGCAACATTTTTTGACATAGCTGAAGAGCGTCGGTCCGACGAGGCTGGTGCATTTAGAGGAGCCACATAAGACACCGAAAACATTGTTTTTTTTTTAATATACACGAAACGAAAATTAATTATTTTATTCATGTGTTTCACTTATACATTTTTGCCAAAACATCAGCCTTATATCTTCCATAAGACAAACCACATAGATCCTATAAAAATGCATAAACGGTATGTGTGACCATTTATACATTTCATTTGACACATGATCTTCATTAACTTTTTGCAAGGCGTCTGCTTATTAGTTGACTTATACATTTTATGAATAATCATACATAGAAATTTGCCAAAAGGTATAAGGGGATTTCTATCCGTGTACGTCTCCTCTTTTATATTTTAATAAAATTGTTTGTTCTATCGATTTAATTTTTCATATTTTATCAATATAAAATGAATTAATTACTCATTTCGAACAACGCTCAATTTTATAAGAACTGAGTAACATTTACTCAGATATGCTTTTTACCGCAAATCAGAATCATAGAGGTAACTCTAAGACCAGAAGGTCCCGAAGAAACGAGCTTAACTTTTTGGTTCAGCTCTGGTACTATCTTCGGTCCCAAGCTAATCGATTCAGCCCTCGAAACATAGGAAAACTAACTAACCCCTCATTTTATCTGTCAAACTTTCATAGCGAATCAAAACAAACATAGTGTAGTACTGGAATTTATACTAGAATGGGGTACGTTAGTCGACCAATAGGCTAGTCAAGAAGTGAGCCAATTTAAAATCGTTAGTTTCGTATTGATTGTTGTCAGAACTGAGTACAAGTTACTCTGATTTTGACAAATGCTACACAGCTAAAAAAAAGTAGTGTAAATTTCCGTTACTATGATGCACATAAATGGAGCGTCATATATCTTACAAGTTTAGATTATTGATCGTGTAAATTTATGAGACATGTCATGCAATATTCCAAATATTGTATGAAACTGTCCACTTTTGTTTGCAACATTTTTTGCAAGCTGCTAGTTTACGTGAAAAGGAAGTTTACATGTATGAATGTTTGCATGCATGGATGTTTACATCGCCAGTAAAATTCAGAATTTTTTGGTGTGTAGCATTACTCAAAAGTGAGTAACTATAGGTTTACTCACTTTAGAGTAGTTCCACTTTTACCGAAAGAGAGTAGATTTTAACTCACTTTTACAAAGTTTCATACAAAACAAAAACAATCAACACATTTTAGTACACCAATGTGACATTAGAAGTTTCTCTTTTCATTATTGTTTTGCTATTTGGGTTTGTATTTTGATAAAAAAAAAACTCGGTAGATTTTTTTGTCATTTTCGATTGAAAAGTAATCGAAGGAAAGAAAAATACTTTCCAAAACCGGGTAGTATTCTTTCTGAACATACAAACAACATTGTTTCTACTATGGAGACCAGTGAAATAAAGAAGGAAAGATCAACTGAATCGATTTGCCGCTTGTGCTTTGCGGAACGTGAACACTATCAGTTGATTTTCGTGGACGATCATTCATCGCTGAATGAATGGATTGAGAATCTCACAACTTTGAAGGTTTGTTGGTGGATGTTGAATTGAGGGAAACAATATAACCTAATGCAATACCTTTCAGATTATAAATGTTCCAAACGCGCCAGCTTCGTTATGCTTAGAATGTGAAAATACATTACAACATTATGAATCGTTTCGTGAAATGTGTTTCACCAATGATCGTGTATTCAAAGAGATGTTTACCCAGGATGATCCAAGGAAAGACCATACCACTGTTTCGAATAATATGCCAGAAGTAAGGGAAGTTAAAATTGATTACAGCGAGAACGATAAAGACATTTTGGACACCACAATTTCACAGACAGAAACTGCTGAAATTACGATAGAGTATCCGGATATAAAAACAGAAGCAGCACTCAATTCGGACGGAAACAGTAATGACAAAATAAGAGAAAAGATAAGTCGTGAAACAGAACCGGTTGCAAAAGGATTAACAATTCACATACGAAGCCACACACAAGAAAGACCGCACAAGTGTAAGGACTGTGATAAATCATTCATCACACACAGCAGTCTCAACCGGCATTCACGAACTCACAGCGGCTTAAAACCATACATATGTGACATGTGTCCAGCGAAGTATTCTCAATCTTCCCATTTAGTGTGCCACAAACGAGTCCATACTGCGGAACACGAAAAGAGTAAAAAGCTATGTACAATCTGCAACAAGTTTGTACATAAATTGGCTCAACATCAGGCTATTCACAATGAAACAAAACGCTACCAGTGCGAATACTGTCCCAAAGCATTCCACCAGAAGTACAAACTAACAACACACATTCGGAAGCACACCAACGAGAAACCATATGTTTGCAGTCATTGTAACAAAGAATTCACGAGTTCGGCCGAATTGATGATTCACATTAGAAGTCACACACAGGAGAGACCGTACAAGTGTAAGGACTGCAGTAAATCGTTTATCACATTCGGCTATTTAATACGGCATAAGCTAACTCACAGCGATAAAAAATCATTCTCCTGTGATATGTGTCAAGCGCATTTTGCTCAAAAATACAGTTTGGTACGACACAAACGAGTACACATGAAGGAATCCCAGATGAACCCCACCAATATGGCAGCAGAAAAACTTCAAGTCTAACAAGTTTAAGGCGTTGAAAAGTTGTATCGAAAAATAAACAAATTAAACTTAAAAACTTAAGCCGACTTAATATGCATGAAATTTCGTTTCACTCGCATCGTATCAAAATATCACTTAAAGGAAAAAAAAACAACTATTATCAGTTTTTTATGCAGGTATACATTATGAATATGTTTAAAACGTTGATATTTTATCGGTAGGTAGAGTTTTTGATCCGTCCTACTGAGCACAACCCGCGCTTTACCTCTCTTTTCTGAACGAGTTTAAACAAAAAATGGAATATTTCTGTCAAAGAGGACTTCTAAATTCATTCACCTTTCCATACGTACCGTTGGATTTGATAAAGAGTCAGATATTGTTGAGATATTGTTTAAAATCTGGCGCAGCTCTGGTACTATCTTCGGTCCCAAGCTAATCGATGCACCCCTCGAAACATAGGAAAATACTAGAATTTTCACTAGAATTTTGCCTAGAATGGGGTACGTTAATCGATTTGCTTGGGAGCAATAGGCTAGTCAAATAATGAGCCAATTTAAAATCGATAGTTTCGTATTGATTGTTGGTAAAACCATAGAGGTAACTCTAAGACCAGGTCCCGAAGAAACGAGCTCAACGTTTTTGCTCAGCTCTGGTACTCTCTTCGGTCCCAAGCTAATCGATTCACCCCTCGAAACATAGGAAAAACCAATAACCCCTCATTTTATCTGTCAAACTTTCATAGCGAATCAAAACAAACATTGCGTAGTACTAGAATTTCGACTAGAATGGGGTACATTAATAGTTTGCTTGGGACCAATAGGCTAGTCAAGTAGTGAGCCAATTTAAAATCGTTAGTTTCGTATTGATTGGTGGTAAAACTGTGTGGGGAATAAATCATTTTTATTTAATTAATCATTTTGTCAAGCTTCTGCATAGCTTTTGAATTTTTGAACAGTGCCATAATGGAAAAAGGTAAGAAGATAATGAACAAAAAGTTTGGATTTCCCATAGTAATTTCCATATAAACTTCAAATGGTTTGTGCCAAGTCAGTTTCTTTTCAGATTAGTTCAAATTTTGGGAGACTAATCAGGACCCGATTTGGAACCGTTTGAGCACTGTGGAGCGAAAATGTCAAAATTTGCATCAGTCTATTGCACACTGGGTCAGAAATGCAACCTAGCGGAGCAAAATTAATAACTCCAAAACGAAGCATTTCCGCGACTTGGTGTCTTCGGCAAAATTTCTCGTCATAATAAGGACCATCTATTGACATAAACAAATAGTTCAAAACTCTTCCGCAAAGATGGTGCCACAATCTAACTTCTTTCTCTGACGTTTTGGAGACTTGATGTCTAGGGCAAAGCTGTTTATCTTGACAAAATGAACAGCTCTTTCAAAGACGTTAAATTTCCACTGTCTACTGGTTCCAAGTTATATGGAGTTAAAGAAAAAAAGGTCGAAAATATGGTTTTTTTTTCTGTTTTGGTTTTTTTGCTTACAGCTTTATAATGTTATATTTTTCTCTTATGCAAATACATTAAATAAATAGCTTTTGTGAAGAAACATACTGGATTAAACTTCAAATTTCAAAGACATTGTTGAAAAAACGAGAAAAAAAACACAATTTTGACATTTTCAGCAAAAATTAAGCAATACTCGATAAACAAAATATCAAAATTTGAGAGAGGTATATTTTGGTGTTTTTTTTTAGATTTCTTCATTTTAGTGGAACATGATTTTTTTTCTATAACTTTTTTTTAATGCATTGAAATGGCGTTTTGAAGACTTGACAACTTTGGCAAAATTGTTGATCTTGATAACAAACAACAAACAAATTTTGATATTTTTTTATCTAGTATTGCTTAATTTTTGCTGAAAATGTCAGGTTGCGATTTTTTGCGCTTTGGGAGGTATTAATGTTCAAAAATTGTGTTTTTTTCTCGTTTTTTCAACAATATCTTTGAAATTTGAAGCTTAATCCAGTATGTTTTTTCACAAAAGCTATTTATTTAATGTATTTGCATAAGAGAAAAATATAACATTATAAAGCTGTAAGCAAAAAAACCAAAACAGAAAAAAAAACCATATTTTCGACCTTTTTTTCTTTAACTCCATATAACTTGGAACCAGTAGACTGTGGAAATTTAACGTCTTTGAAAGAGCTGTTCATTTTGTCAAGATAAACAACTTTGCCGAAGACATCAAATTTCCAAAACGTCAGAGAAAGAAGTTAGATTGTGACACCATCTTTGCGGAAGAGTTTTGAACTATTTGTTTATGTCAATAGATGGTCCTTATTATGACGAGAAATTTTGCCGAAGACACCAAGTCGCGGAAATGCTTAGTTTCGGAGTTATTAATTTTGCTCCGCTAGGTTGCATTCCTGGCCCAGTGCGCATAGGATGAAAGCAGAACAGAAAAGCATAATGCATGATTTTATTACGAGAACTATTTTCTTTTTACAAGAGCAATTCAAGCTGAAATTTGCATTAGGTCCTAAGTAACATTGATCGATTCTCTTCGTCGACTTTCTCTTTCGTTAATAACTTATTCACAGAACCGTTTCTTGATGTGTTTGTCGTATTGGATGCTAGATAAAAGCTTCTTTTATCGATTTATGTGCTGAAAATACCTGGGAATGTCTTTACATGACCGTGGGGATGCAAAGAGAAAGTTGACGAAGCGAATCTGTCAATATTACTTAGAACCTAATGCAATGTTCAGCTTGAATTCATTTTTTATTTGAGGGTAAATGTATATTCCTATTCAACGGGTGCAACCGATGAATTTTACAAACATTTAGAAAAGTTTTGAATGGTACATTAACCTTTATGAAAAGTTATGCGTGATTTCAACCTTTTTGCCCTAGGACTGTCACCATTCCATGTATTTCGACCAAGATTCGACCGTGTCACCCCATGTATATGCGAGCGAGAACGGAAGAATCATGGAGATTGCTGACGTTTTTCTTACGCACACTACGTCGCGTATACGTATACACGAAATGTTTTCATGCTCATGCTAACAATTTTGTTGATTTTCTTTGCGCTCCGCTTGGAAGTACCGGAAAGTTTGGATTCTTTTCTATGTTGTAAAAATAAACCATCTATTTACATTTCTGACAAGTTGCAACTGAATGCTTATAATTGTTTTAAAATAACTGTTTCATGGCCAACTAGTTTTATTGCGCTTACTTATAAAGCAACGAAAGGATTTATTTTTTGGTTTTATAAGGGCAATTCATATTACTTTTTTGTATATTTCAAAGCAATCATAAAACCTTTTATAAGTGAAAATAGCATAAGCATCAGTTGGTTTTTTAATTAGCTTTATAGGGGTTTTGTAGATAGCTATAAGAATGTTTCATGACTTGCATTGTATATAACCGTGATAAAGCTGTAGGTAATGGTTGCAGCTGCAATAAAACCTTTATAAATTTTGAATATAGCCAAGCAGCTCTTGTTACTTGGGTTATGAAATGTATTTCCAATATAGCCATCACAAATTCAATGTTGTATTCTTATTGCTTATGAAGTTTCTGATTAAATACTCATCCAAGGTTTCATATTTAAAGAACTGGATTTATTGTTTGAGTTTCACTCATTTTTTTGTAAATTCATCGAGCATTATCGAAGCAACCCCAAATCACAAAACTGAAGTTCGGTCACTAAACTAAAAAAATAGTGCAAATGCTATAGACATGAACCAGCCCAAGGCTAAAAATCTCTCTAATAAAGCAAAAAAAAAAAAGTGCAAATGCTTTAATTTTTGTTCAACATATTATATGAGAATGAGTGCCGTCCAACGCTCTTGTGAGAGCATCGCGACTAAGTTGCGTCGTACGGCTGACCAGGGCCCATTCTCCAATATTCATTGACGTTTTTTTGAAGAATAAACATTATGTTTTTAATAAAAAAAAATACTGAATTTGTTGAAACATTTATTTTTACTAGCTATATGACTGCAAATATTCTCATTTTTTATTAAACACCCGTTACTAACGAATTAACTCTTGGATCCTCAGTACTTGTTTTAAAAATAAAAAAATTTGAAAATATTCATTGTTGTAAAAATATTTTGAATATACTTTTAAAAAAACTATCAATGTTACCCCGTTATGATTCATAGTGGAGCGTTGGAGACTGTTAGTTTAGGTCCGGCATCGTTGGCTCATGCCGTGACAAAATAGCGCTTCCCCTTTCTGATGAACCATTGCATCAGAGAACCAAAGTTCTAGCCTGAAGTGATAGTATCACACTTGTTACTCCTTTATTTGAAAGCCGCGTTGTAGTACGCTTACGTATAGGCACTGACGTTGGGTGCTATACTGGCGAGTTTTGCCGCAAATCCCTCTTATTTTATTTATTTTAACGCAGATAGATTTATTTGGGTTTGTAAGGGAATTATACTATTGAAATATTTCAGAAAGTGCCCAACAGTACTCCTTATACTTGCGTGACAAGCTTTCGTTGTTGTTTTCATTGAGATATTACTCAGGGAACAATATTAAACACCATTTTTGTACATGGTATTGCAACTAATCTTATATGTGCTTCATTTTGATTTGGGATAAGTGTTTGAACTATGGCTCGGGATTTCCACTGTGGCGTGCTTCAATTGTGACATACGTATTTTTGTGGCGCAACATAGTGGAAACGTGGGAGCGTAGTTGAAGCATATACACTATGTAATTTAAAAATCAGCTAGGAAACTAACTTCAAAGTGAAGCATTTTAGTCACTTGAAGGTGTCACCTGGGACGAACTAATATATATTAAATATAGGTCAAAGTCAAAAACAACTTGAAACACGTTAAATTTTAGATTACATTCACAAGTGCAGGTACTTAATAAAGCATGGTAGGTAGATTAGAGATTTCAATTATTTATTAAATTAGACTAGAGATATCATAATCATCAAACGAACTTAAATAAGAAAATTTAGACAGCCTAGTAGCATTAAGTGGATTAACAGAAGAGTTAGGATGCGGAGGGTCCGCTTAGGGAGGCAACTAGCCTTTAAAGCAAGTGGCAACTAGCCTTTTCATGTATTGTCTGTTTATTTTGATTATTGATTTAAAATATCAATTTGGTATATATGTGAAAGGATGAATCAGTGGGAGATGGATTTTCGGTTTCTTTACATTTAGCATCACTATGTGTCATTTTCTCAAAACCCCCCAATAACCGGCCTCTTCAATCCCTTCCTCTTCCCATGGCGTTCAAGTGGTCCGCATAGACTATTCAGCCATTACCCGTCCTTTATCCTCGGCTTTGGATTGACTTGCGCTCCCATTGCCCCACCAAACGCTGCAAAATGAAAATGAAAATGAAAGTTTTTTCAGTCTGCACGATTAGATGTTCAGATGCTGTGAGTAAAAATAATAATTAGGGTAGAGCACTACTTCGTCGTAATCGCCCATTTCCGTTCTATCGATCAGAAAACATCAATAATATCAATGATTTCACCATGCACAAAACAATAATCGGTTTGTTCCGATGCGCTAGTTCATTAGGTACAACATAAATCCTATTAGAGCGCATTGTATGAAAATTTACGCTCATTGTTCTCAAAACAAAAGAAGCGCTCCTAGCGAATCCCGTTTTTCTACGTTTATCCGTAGGACGAAGAAAATCTAATGGCGTTTCAATGCGTTAGGACGAAATTGAAACTCGTAGAACGAATTTAGAATCAAGAAGCAGTATTAGATTTTAAACAATATCTCAACAATTTGTGGCTCTTTATCAAATTAAACGACGTATGGCAAGGTGAATAAATTTAGAAGTCATTTTTTTGTTCAAACCCGTTCAAAAAGAAGAGGTAAAGTGCGGGTTGTGCTTAGTAGGACGGAAATTAAGAAAGTTTGTTTACAAATGCTTTTGTGCCGTTACCAAATGTAATGCCTGAATTTACTGATTGTCCAGCAAACACATTTTGCACACTTAACTCGGTATATTATTTTGCTGAATCTCAGTGAAAAATTGCCGAGATTCAGCTATCAAACGGGAACTTTGCTGAGATCTCAGCTAAAAAACATAAATTTTGCCGCGATCTCAGTAAAAATAAATGCCGAGATGGTCGGTGGTGTCAATATCGCAAAAAATCTAAGTGTGTAGATCACTCATAGACTAGGTTTTCATCAGAAATCCGTTCGAACATGAGGAAAATTGACGAAAATTTATCTCAGTCTCTCTTGATTTTCTTCATAAACGACCAATGAGATCGATCCAAATTTCAGTTTTGTTTTCTCAAAAATTGCAAAAAGTGCAGGAACTTAGCAATGAGTTAAATTGCCTCATGTTTTTCCAAGTTTTTCCAGTAAAAAAAATTCCAGAATAATTTTCACCGAGCTTTCAACAGCTGAACTGTTTTGTAAAAATCTGGTATTTTAATTAATTAGTTTTAAGGTTTTAAAACAAGGAAAACTTAACCATAATGGCCAAACGCCATTATTTAAACAAGGCCGACAGTGTTTTGAAATTAACATTTAGTGAAACAGCTTTTGAAATGAGGGTCAACATTTTACCTAACTTTCAAGTTCAGCTGTTGAATGTTCGGTAAAAAAATTACCGAAGTCGGTAAAAATTTCAAAATGTGTATATTTTCGATTCTCTCAGTCTATTGGTACTGCTCCTAGACTGAGTAAAATTTTTGACAGATCTTTGAAGTTTTCCGCAGAAAAAAAACATAAGGCAAATTTACTCATTGCTGAGTTCTTGCACTTTTTGCGATTATGAGTAAACTGAACTCAAATTAGGGTTGATCTCATTGGCCGTGTGTTGGTTGATAATTTACTATATTTAGCCTATGAGTAGCCTAAGTTTTCGTGAATTTCAGCAAACGAATCTCAAATTTGAGATGTTTTAATTGGCCGCAGCATTATGGAAATGAATCGGTCAGAAAATGGTTTTGTTGTCCAGATCATTCAGCCTAATACAATATTCTCTGCAGCTGATTGTTATTTCCGGAAATTAAAAATGTTGTTTCGTTTCGTTTTGTTTAGGCAATAATTGGTCTGAGCTAAATTTATGATTAAGGATAATTCTGAAGAACATTAGGAGAAAATTTAATTGCATAGGATCTTACAGAACTATCGTTTGCAATAGGCTGGCAAAATCCACATTGTGAGGGTTTAGATGGATTTGAGACGAAGATTTCGTAATGTTTAGCTAATTTCGGGATTTCATACCGGATACCCCTAAAAACAGGCACGAAACATATGACATCCTAACTATAGATACTGTGGATGCAGAAAAAGTTTTTTTTTTGCAACCATGAAAAATGTGGAAAATGTTCATGCCATCAAAGAGCTCTTCGTTGTGCAGGTTTGTTTTGTTTTGTTTCGTGCTCAAAGTTCAAAATGAAGTGCAGAGAAAAACTTTGCAAGAATGAATCGAGTAGTGGGTTGCGCAATAGTTTTGAATAAAATTAGAATGAAATGAAAATAAATAATAATTTTGCTCATAACATTACTATACTTCCCTCGCGAATATATGATGAAGTCATGCTCGTTTAAATACATTCTACCATAGAAGTAACTCTAAGACCAGAAGGTCGCGAAGAAACGTGCTCAACTTTTTCTGCTTTGGTACTTTCTTCGGTCCCAAACTGATCGATGCACCCCTCGAAACATAGGAAAATCCACGAACCCCTCATTTTATCTGTCAAACTTTCGTAGAGAATCAAAACAAACATAATGTAGTACTAGAATTCCGACTAGACTTCGCCTTCGGTTATCTATGGAATCTATAGTATCAATAATCCTAACATAACTAGTGATTTAAAGCAGTGAATGCGTTATTGCTCTTTATAGTAATCCTTATAGTAAAAATCGTGTCAAAAATCATAGTTCGTTTTACTTTGTATACACATCCCTTTGTATATACCTACTTATCTACCAACAATCTACCAACAATCCAATAATGCTACGTTCAGACTACAGAGTAATAACATAGAGGTAACTCTAAGACCACTGGGTCCCGAAGAAAATCATTATTATTTTTGGCTCACTCAGTACCAGAACAACGGTCCCAAGCAGTCCCAAGCTATTTCACTCACCCCTGCATGTTCTGCATGAATCCACACACCCCTGATGTTATCTGTCAAACTTTCATAGCGAATCAAAACAAACATAGTGTAGTAATAGAATTTCAACTAGAATAGGGTACGTTAATCGTTTGCTTGGGACCAATAGGCTACTAAAGTGGTGAGCCAATTTAAAATCGTTAGTTTCGTATTGATTGTTGGTAATAACATGTTATAGCGCTATCTTGATGGTGCTTTCTGTGTTGGAATTATTTGACAACCGTTATAACATGCTATAACCATAGAGGTAACTCTAAGACCAGAAGGTCCCGAAGAAACGAGCTCAACTTTTTGGCTCAGCTCTGGTACTATTTTCGGTCCCAAGCTAGTCGATTCACCCCTCGAAACATAGGAAAATCCAATAACCCCTCATTTTATCTGTCAAATGTTCATAGCGAATCAAAACAAACATAGTGTTGTACTAGAATTTCGACTAGAATGGAGCACGTTAATCGATTTGCTTGGGACCAATAGGCTAGTGAAGTAGTGAGCCAAATTAAAATTGATAGTTTCGTATTGATTGTTGCTATAACCACAAACGAAGTGACAGACGGAGTGGCTCGAAAACTTTGGTGACTAACCTGCTATTGCAATTTTTCAGTGTACCACATGGCAACACCACTACTACTGGATTGTACCACATGGCAACACTACTACTAGATTGAACTAGCATTTTAACCGAATGTACTAGAATGTACTCAAAACTGAAATGCATAAAAAAATGACAAAATGATACGCACTCTTTGCACACTGTCAAAGAATCATTGTACACAAAATCAACTTTGTTCAAATCAAAACAAAAAAACTAACCCATCTGGTGGATGATGGCACAAGCTTCCAAGAAAATTCTATTACAGTGAACCACATTATTTTAATGGATTTCTTCGCCAGTAGGTCGTCTGTCACTTCGTTTGTGCTATAACTCTCCAGTCTGGACAGCGTTTTAAGCTACCTATATTTACATAAATATCTTGGTCGATTCTTCCCAAATTTGGGTAGTTTTGAAATAGCGTGTACCAAGATTCATACAAACAGGCGATCCAATGGTTTTGGTACATCAATGTAACATTAGTAGTGGTAAGCTCCAACCGGTATTATCCTCGGATTAAATCCCGATCCAGAATTTCCAGCTGCTTTGATATCGACATCAGAGTTCATCAACGCGACTCTAAGAAAACATTTTGCAGATCACCCAAACAGGATCCGTATTAAAAGTTAATCCGAGTTGGAACTTACCGCTACAGAAGTTTCCCTGTTTATAAAAAAAAAGTGTTACAATTTGCTTTGTATTTTGTTTTGATTTCTTCGTCCTGCAAGTTTCGATCAAAAAGTAATTACAGAAAAGAAATTCTTTCCTAACACTATGTCTACAATGGCGATTAACAAAATTAAAAAGGAAAGACCAACTGAATCGATTTGCCGCTTGTGCTTTGCGGAACGTGAACATTTTCAGTTAATTTTCATTGACGAATATTCTTCACTGAATGAATGGATTGAGAATCTCACATCTTTGAAGGTATGTTGATATGCAGTAAAAAATAAACTCGAAATAATAATATAACCCAATGCAATTCTTTTCAGATTATGAATGTTCCAAACGTGCCAGCATCGCTATGCATAGAATGTGAAAACACATTACAAAACTTTGAATCGTTTCGAGAAATGTGTTTCACCAATGATCGTGTTATTAAAGAGATGTTTAGCCAGGATGATCCTAAGAATGACCATACCGAAGTTTTGAATAATATGTCAGCAGAAAGGGATGTTAAAATTGATCACAGTGAGATCCAGGAAACCGACATTATGGATACCACAATTTCCGACGTAGATAATACTGAAACTACAATCGTGTACTCAGATATTAAAATTGAGGATGCCAGTTTACTCAATTCAGAGGATAATAATGGGGATAATACGGTCGAAAACGAGTCCTCTCCCGATACAAAAGATGATACCCAGGATGATCTCAAGTTTAACCATAACGAAGTTTCGAGTAATGTTTCAGAAGTAAGCGAAGTTCAAATTGATCACAGTGAGATCCAGGAAACAGACATTTTGAATACCACAATTTCCGAGGTAGTTAATACTAAAATTAGAATTGAGTACCCAGCTATTAAAATAGAAGATGCCAGTTTACTCAATTCAGAGGATAATAATGATGATAATAAGGCAGAAAACGAGTCATCTCCCGATACAGAAGAGGATCTTGAACTCAAAAAGAGCGAGTCTGTCGTGCCAGTGCCAGTACCAGTAACCAAAAAAAAGAAAGCACATATTTGTAGTTTTTGTGATAAGGGATACAAAAATGCAACCCGTTTGAAAATTCACATCAGAAGTCACACACAGGAGCAGCCATTCAAGTGTAAAGACTGCGGCCAATCATTCGCCACACACAGCAGTTTGAAGCGGCATATTCAACGTCACAAAGGTTCAAAACCATACTCGTGCGATATGTGTCCAGCGTCATATTATCAATATTCTCATTTTCTAAGCCACCGAACTGCCCACGAAGAGTTGGGCCATATGAGCACCCAAAATGATAAAAAAGGAAATGAGACAAGTTGGGACACAGAGCATGTTCAGGAATACGAGAATAGTGAGTCTCTTGCAGGAAATTCAAACTGTACTAAAGATAAACGCAAATATTGTTTAATCTGCAAAATATTTGTGCATCGAATGACTCAGCATCAGCTCATACACAAGGAAACAAGGCCCTTCAAGTGCGAATACTGTTCCAATGGATTTGCCCAGATGTACAAACTAAGAATGCACATTCGAAAGCACACCCAAGAGAAACCATATATTTGTGGTCAGTGTAATAAAGGATTCACGAGCTCAGCTAATTTGAGAATTCACATTAGAAGTCACACACAGGAAAGACCATACCAGTGCAAAAACTGCGGCAAAGCATTTATCACATCCGGCCATTTGCTGCGACATTCCCGAACTCACAGTGGATTAAAACCATTTGTATGCGATGTGTGTCAAAGGCGTTTTGGTCTAAAATTCCAATTGGCACGACACAAACGAGTTCACGCAAAGTTGATTTCATAAAGGAGACGTCATTCTACTGTGAAAACTGTGACCAAATGAGCATCACATCCATGCGTAACCTCACAGCGAGATGAGCGGATCATGGTAACAGACTTGTTGAAGGTGCACTAGAGTAAGTGATAAGTAGCATTGACCAACTGTTGGCAAATTATCATATTGAAAAATAAACGATTAAATCAGTTTAAAACTACATTTTCTGCTGCTCGTTTTATTTTCCTTTATTGTTTATTGTTCATTGTTTATTGAAAAATTCAACTGACAATTACTGTCTAAATGAATAAAACTTAAACCTTTGTTCGGGACCTAACACAACTGCGACCAGTAATTTGATTTATTGTAGTATATCCCGTGTCCTTAGGTTAGTGCATGTCATATTACTCCATCACTATTGAGAAATGATGAAGTAGGGGAAATGGCTCTAATGTTGGCTTATGGATCTAAGATTGGGCCCATCGCTAAAAATCTGTTATTTATCAAATTTATCTAAATGAACGCGTCATTGGGACGGTACTAATGGATAGTTTTGAAAATTTAGTCGATTGCTGAATTTATGTATGGGCCCAAATTAGGGGCATTTCGGCCGACATTACATCCATTTCCCCTATTCGGTTTTGATACAGTTGTCACAGTTACCTTCATCGCAAGGAATCGGTTTTAATGGATCAATGAAAATGCTGAGATTTTGACAGAACTATGCTGTGGCTATCACAGTATTTTACATTTGATCTTCCATATACAACAGCGCCAAAAGCATGCTATGATGGGTTCAAAACTTGACCATCTAAATTGATCAATTTTTTTTTTTTTTTTTTTTTTTTAAATTCAAATGATCTTTATTTCTTGTATTTGTTTGGTTTACATGTATGGATTATCAAGTGACACAGATGCGTCTTTTCAACTTTAGTACATTTGAAATTTTTAATTATTATTTACAGTTCCTAGTCCTATCAGGCCTGTTATTAGAGTATGACCACCTTGGTGGGATTGGTTTGTTTTGAATTTGAAAAAGGAGACTACTTATAACTACTATTTACAACTACAATTAACCTGTAACTACTATATACACCTAACCTACTATATACAAATTGCTTATCAAGGCATGTTCTGATGTAATGCATTTCTGCATAAACCTAGTCTTAATGTCATCAATTTTGAAATCTAATTTTGGAATGTTCGCCTCTTGGTGGAGGTCTGAAATTCTTGTGTCAAAGGGACGATCAAGGATCATCCTAAGCACTCTGTTCTGAGCAACCTGGATTTTGTTCCTGTGAGTCTGAGCACATGATTCCCACACCGGAGCTGCGTAGAGGATCGCAGGTGCTATGATTTGTTTGTAGACAGCCAGTTTGTTCACCCTTGAGAGGCGGGATCTACGACAAATCAGCGGATACAGAGACCTAACCAAGGTGGAACACTTGATTACGGTTTTCTCCACATGCGAGCGGAATAGGAGCTTTTCGTCAAACAACATCCCGAGATAGGTTACTTCGGCGGACCACTCAACCCTTGTGCCATCCATGATTACAGTACAAGAGGGAGCTGGTTTTAGTTTGGGAGATTGCCGATGGAGGAACATTATTGTTTGGGTTTTGGAAGCATTGATTTTGATTTTCCACGTGTTGGCATAATCAGCAAAGGCGTCAAGGCATCGTTGAAGCTTGTTTGTTATTTCACGAGGCATCCTTCCCTTGACGGTTATAGCAGTATCATCTGCGAACAGAAATAACACGCAACCGTTACCCAAGGGAGGAATGTCGGAAGTGTAGATGCTGTATAGCAAAGGGCCCAACAGACTTCCTTGCGGAACACCTGCTGGGATGGAAAATGTGCTTGAATTGCAACCATTCAACGATACCCTGAACGACCTTTGCTGAAGGTAGTTACGGGTGATTTTAACAAGATGCAAAGGAAAGTTGAAGTTACAAAGCTTGTATACAAGCCCATTGTGCCAGACATTATCAAACGCTTTCTCAACGTCTAACAATGCCATGGCTGTAGACTTGGATACAGCCTTGTTACTTCGGATGTTATTCATCACCCGTACTAGCTGATGATTTGTGGAGTGCCCCTTCCTGAACCCGAACTGTTCCGGTAGGAGAATGTTGTGTTCCTCGACAAACTTGAGCAAACGATTGAGAATGAGTTTCTCGAACAATTTGCTCAGCGCTGAAAGTAGGCTGATTGGTCTGTAGCTTGAAGCTAGCGTTGGGTCCTTCCCGGGTTTGCGGATAGGTATGATTTTCGCTGTCTTCCAGATACTTGGAAAGTAGTGCAGTTCCAAGCATCTGTTGAAGACAGCAGCCAGCAGAGAGTGAACCTTCATGCTGAGATTTTTCAATACTAGGTTGAATATTCCGTCAAACCCGGGGGCCTTCATGTTTTTGGTGCATTTCAGCGTTGAGCAAATCTGTTCCACTGTGATTCTATCCTCCGGGGGGATGGCACAAGGGGAGGAATCAAGGTTGAGTACGCATTGCTCAACCTGAACTTCGAGCGGACTTTGGATGTCGAAGCCAAGCAAGTGCGATTTGGCAATATGCTCACCAATCGCATTTGCTTTCTCCTGAGGGGTGATTATGAGCCGATCGTCATCATTTTCATCTTTGAGTGGAGGAATGGGTTTGGGGTGCGTCTTTAGGACCTTAGCTACCTTCCAGAATGGTCTGGAGCGGTCGTCCAGATTCTGGACAAGCCGCCCGAAACTTTCGTTCTGGAGTGAGACCATTCTGGAAGCAATCTCCTTGTTCAGATCGGCCATTTCACGTCTCCTCACTAGATCTCCGGTTCTCTGGAACTGGCGTCTACGCACATTTCTCAAGCGAATCAGTAATTGGGTGTGGGAATCAATGGCAATAAACTTACCCCTCACAGGAACTCGTCGGACGCACGCCTCGTCAGCCACGGTTATGGCTTGGTG
This sequence comes from Ochlerotatus camptorhynchus, assembly GCF_037179485.1. NCBI lineage: Eukaryota > Metazoa > Arthropoda > Insecta > Diptera > Culicidae > Ochlerotatus > Ochlerotatus camptorhynchus. Next base: position 1,460,341 of record NW_027040879.1, read on the forward strand.
GAGTCCCTCCAACGCTCGGTCGATGTCCTCCACGGTGTCAAGCGACGGGTTGTCGATGATGTGCCTGTCTACCACGCGTCCAAACTGGGCCCAGTTTACGCGATGGTAGTCCTTGCGCAGGCTTGAAGCAGGAGCCACGTTGCAGCCCAGTTCAGCCACCACCGGTTGGTGGTCGGAGCTGAGTTCGTTCAATGCCACCGGCTTGGACAAGCCGATATTTGTCAGGAACAGGTCTAGCGTCGATGGGTTGCCAGCCGGTGAGATAAATGTTGGTTCATCCGAAAACCAAACGGAGTACAGCCCATGCTGTGAGTGGTCGAACAGCAGACGACCGTTCTGGTTCTGCTGGTAGTTCCGCCAGGCCTCATGGCGAGCATTCAGATCTCCTCCAACTACGAAGCGGGAACCGGTACGGGTGATGGTGGACAGATCTTTTTTGAATTTAGCCGCTAGTCCACTGTTGGCGGCACACTGTCGAGGGCAGTAGACGGCGATGAAATGGACGTATCCAGTCGACGACTCCACCTCCACACCAAGGGCCTCGATGATAGAGGTGCGGATATGAGACAGAGTGTGGTATTTTATTCCTTTCTTGACGACGACCGCAACACCACCCCCCCCTGGAGCTGGTGCGATCAAGCCGAATAATGTTGTGGTCAGGCAACCAGAAGCTGTCGCCGGACTTTAGATGGGTCTCTGATAGGAGGCCCACGTCGATACTATGCTTGCGGAGGAAGTCAGCAAGCTCGAACTTTTTGGCTCGTACAGAGCAAGCGTTCCACGTGACTATAGTTAACGGTTTAGACGCCATACCGAATGATAAACTTACCGAGCACTTGGATCTGTTCGGGTTTGTTGCGGCACTGACGAAGAGCGCTGGTCATGTCGACGAAAATCTTCATCAGCTCATCCGCAGAGAAGAGATCGGGATTGGCGTTTTGTGCTTCTGGTTGTCTCCAGAATCCAGGGGGGGGATGGAGAGCTTTGTCCAGCTGAGGCACCAGACGTTTCTTGACGGGGGCCGGATTGCACCCGTGGATTTGCTTGACCGTGTTGCGTACCACGAAGAGGCGGGAAGTCCTCCACCCTGAATGCCGGAGTGTTTTCCTTCTTCCGTCCTGGTTGGCTTCTTGTGGACGCTTGCTTTCGGATCCGCTTGAAATCCTCGCGTTTGGGACACTGTTTGTCGGACCCTTGATGAGCTCCACCACAGTTGGCGCATTTGCACGTTTCCGACTCGTCGACAACGCACTCGGAGGAAACATGATTTTGGGCGCATTTGCCACAGCGCGGATTGATGTAGCAGTTTCGGGTGCCATGCCCGAAATTCAGGCAACGCTGACACTGGGTGACGTCGTGACGGCCGCCACGGTATGGCTCCCATTGAACAATGATGAAGTTGATGGAGCGGATGGCCTTCAACGCATTGAGCGTCACCGTTCCCTTCTGGAAATGAACCAGGAAAAGGCAATCCGGGTACGTTTTCACGTTTTCGTCTCTCCTCGTCATCCGGAAGACTGCGATTGGGGCTAGCTTGTAACGGTCCTTAAGTTCTTCTTCGATCGACTTGGGGTTGAAGTTCGGTAAGCCCCTGATGACTACCTTGAAGGGCTTCTCACCGGGGATGTCATGTGTGAAGTATTCCGCCCTGGAATCCTTCAGGTACTTCACGGTTGCTTCGTACTCCGCTTTGGTACGCAGCATCACCTTGGTGCCGATCCTGCTCAGCTTGAATTCAGCTGCAACACCCAGCGATGTAAGATCGCCAATGAGCGTGTTGAGTGGCACTTTCATCACCACCAGTGGAGGAAGCTTGACTTTTGCCGCACTCGGGACGGCAGAATTTTCATGCTCGACGGTACCGCCGAATTCACCGATGTCGCTGACGTTCGTCATGGTGTCACGGCCACTCGCACCATCGGACTGGCCCTGATTCTTCTTCCTTTTCTTCGTCCGCTTCACTTCCGCTGGTGGGGCATTCCCAACATCGGTGGGAAGAGTAGCGTACCTATTTGTGATAGGTACGCATGAGCTACCTTCACTACTGTTCACTTTCTCACGGAGCTTGCTCCGGGAGCGCTGCCTTCCCATCACACGATGCGACCGGCACTACGACACGAACAAACGCGCAACTTGAACAACTCGACTGAGCGAGCCAAAACCGGACTAAACTAAACTGTTTGACTACTACACTACTCGAGTCTCAGTTGGAACCATAACTGTACATCAACTGGACTGAATGAGTGAAGTGCAAACGATCGACTCTGACTCATGAAATTGATCAATTGAAAGGTCCCGCTATTTATACCCTTAGAAGAGTGAGAGCACCCTCCAAAGGCGCGCCCCTTTGTCAGTCAAAATAGGATTCCTTAGCAACAAAATTAAGCAATGATACCGATATTGACTTTATATCAGAATCCTAGGCTTAACCACTTCAAACTAGAGAACAACGAATAGAAGATTATGGATCACATAAATGAAGACTAACAAACTCACGTTTCCTTGTTTCAAGATCATCCTCGATGGACAAAGTCGAGTCTTGTCACTATCAACAAGGCATAAAAAGTAACAAGGACTAAGATGTGTTCCTTTGATTACTGAAAAATCCTGTTCCCCTAGATTGAAGTAGTAAGGCAGGACTAAGAATCGGTGGTAGATCTTAGATCCCGTAACGAATCACGAAAAGATGAAAAAGTACGGGGCAATTCGAACCATAAAAAAATTGCTGAATACCATTTAATTTCCTTAAAATTAAATGTCATATCTTATGTCATAGCAATCCTGCCTCATGTGAAATTATTAGTTCGACACTAGAGACTAGAAATACTCAGAGGGAGAGATAGGCGGAGAAAACAAAATACAATTATGAAGGAGGGATTTGTATCTAAATTATCTTGCAACCCTTGCTAGAAGCCAGCATTTCAGATGACTTTTATTTTTGATTCGATTTACGTGAAAAATAATAATTGATTGCATATTTTGCATATTTCTTAGTGTCATTAATTAACTGACTAAGATCAATTAGTCAATAGAGTTATAATATTGTTTTTGATTCCAAAAACTAGTTGAATTTGAGAAGCACACGAAACGTAAAGGCGATTACATTACTGTTCGATTGCAATACTCTCAAATTTAATCTAGTAAGAATAAGAAATCCTGGGACAAAGTCTAATGGGAATGTTCGATTGGCTCAGATGTTGGCAGTTCATTTCTCTCCGCCCATCTTGCCCTCTGAGTATTTCTACTAGAGACCAAGTACCGTGAACCCCGGTAATCTGACCGTTTGTAATCTGAACACTTTTTAATTTGAACCCCGCTAATCTGCACGCCGTGTTAACTTACAACATTCAGCATATGGAATGGAGGAAAGCGAAATGGAAGATTGAGAAACGGAACGCAAAATCAAAACAAAACAGCAAATAAGGCTACCAGAAACACGCACTTCTCATGCTCAACGCAAAATTTCAACTCTACCAGGGGGCTGCAAAAATGTAAAAACCACACAAGCATATGCCCGTGTGCATGGATGAAAGGGACCGATTTTTCTCTTCAAAAGAATCACACAAAATAAAGTATTTCTTCAAACGTTTCATCTTAGCATTCTACCAACAATCAATACGAACTATAGATTTTAAATTGGCTCACTACTTGACTAGCCTATTGGTCCCAAGCAAATAGATTAACGCAGCCCATTCTAGTCGAAATTCTAGTACTACATTATGTTTGTTTTGATTCGCTATGAAAGTTTGACAGATAAAAAGAGGGGTTCGTGGATTTTCCTATGTTTCGAGGAGAGCATCCATTAGCTTGGGACCAGGACCGAAGAGAGTACCAGAGCTGAGCCAAAAAGTTGAGCACGTTTCTTGGGGACCTACACTGAAACAAATCGACATGTACCGTTTATTGGATCCATCTTATAACATAGCAATGTCAGCAGATTTATTCATTCTATGTGATGATTGATAGATTCTATTGGATTATCACTTAAAAACTATGGCTGCGATATGGAATGATTTCTATCGTAATTTCACATACTTAGTACTTGATAATACCAACAATCAATACGAAACTAACGATTTTAAATTGGCTCACCACTTTAGTAGCCTATTGGTCCCAAGCAAACGATTAACGTACCCTATTCTAGTCGAAATTCTAGTACTACGCAATGTTTGTTTTGATTCGCTATGAAAGTTTGACAGATAAAATGAGGGGTTATTGGTTTTTCCTATGTTTCGAGGGGTGAATCGATTAGCTTGGGACCGAAGAGAGTACCAGAGCTGAGCCAAAAAGTTGAGCACGTTTTTCGGGACCTTCTAGTCTTAGAGTTACCTCTATGATAATACTTTGGTTCGAGCGTGATTGGCGATAGATAATATGTATATGAATATTGTCTGATATGTAATGGGTGGGAACAGACATCTAGAAACTAATGGAAAATTATATAAGTTTGCACTATGAGAAAATTCAGTAAAATATACCTGTTTTCATGATGAATATTGTTCACTAAAAGATATATCTTATAAGATAATTATGTTTATTTTATTGGAGTTGCTTTTAACGATTTTTGACGTTTGTTGATATGTCGCTTGTAAACAGACATGTAGAAACTATTGGACAGTCATTTAACTTTGCAGTATAGGAAAACATGTATATCTCATTGGAATAGCTTTCTTTGATTTTTGAGGTTTAAAGATTGTAAACAGATCTATCCCAATCATTATATAGTCATATAGATTTGCCTTTTAAGAAATCCAACAGCAAACATTTGTTTTGGCATGGTTTTCTGGGATGAATATCGCTCCCAATAAAATACATCTTACATGATTGTTCTTCATATTGAAACAATTTTCAACGATGTAATCATTAAAATGATTAGTCGAACTAAATATAGCTAACAACAATGATACTGTATTGAATAATCCTTGTTTGTTATTGTTCCATAATATACGGGGTTCCGGAAAAGAATGTATTGAGATTGAAAAAAAAAATCATTCTACTGCAATATTTACTTTTCTAAGATTCTAATTGTAAGCCTTCTACACACACTTAGAAATTATCGCCGACTTCCGTAATTTTTACCGAAATCTGAACAGCTGAACTGTTCGGTAAAAGCTACTTTGAAACTAAATCTCTACTAAAATGACAAGATTTGTTCATTTATACCCCGTTCACATTACAGCGTATATCACGTGATATACGCTGTCTTGCAATGGGCACTCATACATCTAGTTTTCACTGGAAATCCTATGCATGAGTGCTCATTGCAAGACAGCCTACACACTAATCCAGTCAGTACGGCTTTACGGGGTTTTTGAATTACGGAACTGTTCGGTAAAAGTTTAAAAATCTGTGGAAAATTAATAAATGGGAAAATTTGTTCTGAACTTGTACATACTTCGTCCTGTTAATCCAATTATATGATAGAAAATAAAATATGTCGATTTCTCGAAAACTCAGTCTAGGAGCATACTAATAAATTGAGTGAAATCTCTCTCGATTTTTTTCATAAACGACCAATGAGATCGATCCAAATTTGAGCTCAGCAATGAGTAAAATTGCCTCATGTTTTGCCAACTTCTTCCAAAAAAAAATCCAGAATAATTTTCACCGAACTTTCAACAGCTGAACTGTTCGGTAAAAATCTGGCATTTTAATTAATTAGTTTAAAGGTTTCAAAACAAGGAAAACTTAACCATAATGGCCCGACGCCATTATTTAAACAAGGCCGACAGTGTTTTGAAATTAACATTTAGTGAAACAGCATTTGAAATGAGGGTCAAAGTTTTACCTAACTTTCAAGTTCAGCTGTTGAATGTTCGGTAAAAAATTACCGAAGTCGGTAAAAGTTTCAAAGTGTGTATATATTCGATTCTCTCAGTCTATTGGTACTGCACCTAGACTGAGTAAAATTTTCGACAGATTTTTGAGGTTTTCCGCAGAAAAAGACATGACAATTTACTCATCGCTGAGTTCTTGCACTTTTTGCGATTATGAGTAAACTGAACTCAAATTAGGGTTGATCTCATTGGCCGTGTGTTTGTTGATAATTTACTATATTTAGCCTATGAGTAACCTAAGTTTTCGCGAATTTCAGCAAACGAATCTCAAATTTGAGATGTTTTAATTGGCCGCAGCATTATGGCAATGAATCGGTCAGAAAATGGTTTTGTTGCCCAGATCATTCAGTCTAATACAATATTCTCTGCAGATGATTGTTATTTCCGGAAATTGAACATGTAGTTTCGTTTCGTTTTGTGTAGGTAATAATTCGTCTGATCTAAATTTATGATTAAGAATAATTCTGAAGATCATAAGGAGAATATTTGATTGCATAGGGTCTTACAGAACTACCGTTTGCAATAAGCTGGCAAAATCCACATTGTGAGAGTTTAGATGGATTTGAGACGAAGATTTCGTAATGTTTAGCTAATTTCGGGATTTCATACCGCATACCCCTAAAAACAGGCATGAAACATATGTCATCCTAACTATAGATACTGTGGATGCAAAAAAAGGTTTTTTTTTGCATCTATGAAAAATGTGGAAAATGTTCATGCCATCGTTGTGCAGTTTTGTTTTGTTTTGTTTCGTGCTCAAATTTCATAATGAAGTGCAGAGAAAATCTTTGCAAGAGTGAATCGAGTAGTGGGTTGCGTAATATTCTCGAATAACATTAGAATGAAATGAAAATAAATAATAAATTTGCTCATAATATTACTATACTTCCCTCGCGAATATATCATGAAGTCATGCTCGTTTAAATACATTCTACCATAGAAGTAACTCTAAGACCAGAAGGTCGCGAAGAAACGTGCTCAAATGTCTGGCTCTGCTCTGGTACTCTCTTCAGTCTCAAAGTAATCGATGCACCCCTCGAAGCATAGGAAAATCCACGAACCCCTCATTTTATCTGTCAAACTTTCATAGCGAATCAAAACAAACATAGTGTAGTACTAGAATTTCGACTAGAATGCGATACGCTTATAGATGTACTTGGGACCAATAGACTAGTCAAGTAGTGAGCCAATTTAAAATCGTTAGTTTCGTATTGATTGTTGATTCTACTTCGCCTTCGGTTATCTACACAGAAAAAAAAAGTTGTTAAATATTACATCCAAACATCTGCACAGAGGTCATTCCGCTGGTGGTGTTATATTACGTTGCACGATGCATGCCGATTTTGCGAACAAAATTACATCTGTTGATGTAATATTGTATCTGATTTCTGCTATTACATCATTATTTCATACGTCAGCTTAAACTACGTTGCTCGATATTACATTTTTTTTGCTGTGTATGTAATCTATAGTATCAATAATCCTAACATAACTAGTGATTTAAAGCAATGAATGCGTTATTGCTCTGTCCTTATAGTAAAAATCATGTCAAAAATCATAGTTCGTTTTACTTTGTATATACCTGGGTACTGCGGAGTCCACCGATTTTGTTTTGCAAGCCAATGAAAAATTACTTGAAAATTTTCTCAAGTGCAAAATTGTTTTTGCTATTCCTAAGTTGGATCCCGCCAAAATCGCTGAGCCAGGAGTGCTCGAACCCTCATGACTCTAATAAAGTTTGATTCGTACCTGTTTTGCCAACGTATGTTTTATTAAAATTGAAAACCCGACTGAGTCATAAAAACTGTGCTGTTGCATACACGCTAACCCCGAAGTACCCATTAATGAGTAAAAAAGTACCCATTTCGAAGAAAAGTGGCTTAACTCATGAAATGAGTAAAACCAACTTTACTCATTGATGAGTATTTGACGAGTACTTCATAAAATGAGTATTTTTTAATCATCGTGTTTTTCAGTAATGGGGAAAAAGTACCCATTTTTTAGAAAAAAAAACTAGCCTTTAGGACTTATTACCATCAATAATAAAAACGTCAAAATTCAACTTAAAATCATCACACAAAGCTCAACTTAAAATAATCAAACAATCACTTTCTTTATTAAAAAAATTCCAGCAAAAATCAATGAAATATTTGATCTATAGATTATACACAGACAAACAGACATAACACTCGTAAGTTATTCATCGAACAAGCATTTAACGGACAATTTAAAAGTATCGTAGTTGGTAGTACCGCCACCTGTGGCGCGCATAGTCAATTCCCTTGCGTTTGACGTTTACACACTGCCGCCATCTGTTCAGTGTAGTGCCCACCACAGTGTACTCAACAGATGGCGGTAATGTTTTAGCGACAATGTTTTACAGTGAGAAATATTCAATGTGTTATGTCTGTTTGTCTGTGGATTATAGATAGCTGCCGATGCAAGCTCCCAAAGTTTTGCTTTTATCGGTTTGCTGCGGTAATAGAAGAGATTTTTTATGGGATACTCGTCCATCCTATCCTCCTTCTGCACTTGCTTTACTTCCATCGGCTTAACATCCGGAAAATGGTCATTATCTTGTCCAGCTTTCTGGAGGTGACACTACATGATATGGGCCTTCAAAGCTTTAAATGAAAGCTGTATTGAGCCACACCAGCACCGTTATGGAACAGGATTCAGATAAGCTGAAACTAACACAGTGCATCCGGAAACAAAACAAGATAATGCTGAATGAATTACAGAAAAATCAAAATAAACGAAAAATATACTACCTTTCAGTTTTCCGTACTTTTCTGGGTTCTGTTGGTCTTTTAGGGCTTCCATTTTCTCGATTGTCAGAATGAAATCCCATTCGCATGCACATGCACCAATCTTATGAGAAATCTCTACTCCCGTCAAATATAACTGATTTGCACTTGCAAAATGCCGTCACTTTCGCACTGAATCAATAATGAATCTCTTTTAGTCATTTTTATTCCAGAACAGGTTTTCAAAGAAGGGGAAAAAGTACCCATTTTTCAATATTACGAAAATACTCATTTTTTGACATTTTAGAACCAGTTCTAAAAATGTGTACAAGATACTCACTTAATGGGTACTCTGGAGTTAGCGTGTATGCTTTTGTCGCGTGGCTCGTTGGTTTCTACTGTTGAGCTTACAAATTAAAATATGTTACGAAAGAGATTTTCTGATTTCTAACAGATAACATTTTTTGGCAATGGAACAGAAGGGTAACTACTTTTGTAGCTTCTGAATGTTTGGCTCCCGTTTGACAGTTTACGCTGGCTCCCAGTTGACAAGCACATTGGTTGAGTCCGCAGTACTCAGGTATATACCTACACGGTGTTTCGTGAAAACTCATTAATGGGTAAAAAAATACCCATTTTCAAACCATGTATGCAGCTGTCAAAAAATGGGGAATTTTGAAATCATAAAATGGGTGAAAAAATACCCATTTAAAGAATCAGTTCACGGTTGAATAATGGGTATATTTTTTACCCATTAATGGGTGAAAAAACACTTCGAAATTTTATCGTCTCATTTCCGTCATTGGGAATGCAAACCACGATGCAAACAGTTACTGTCCGCAGCAACGATCTCCGGAAAATATTAGAATCCAAAACGTTGGAGAGGCTTACGGATAAGTCAATACAATGGATAATTTGTATTATAATGTTTCGTGAAAAATTTGAGCGGAACACCTGCATTTATTTTCAATGTTTTAAAAACATTTTTACATCAACGAGCGCTTGCATCCTCCATTTGTAAAAATGGGTATTTTTTCACCCATTTTACGGTAAACACAATATAAGAAAATGGGTGAAAAAACACCCATTTATTGACAGACCACCCATTTACCCATTTATGAGTAAACCATAGTTTACCCATTAAATGAGGAGGGGCACTTTTAGCGGAAATGGGTATTTTTATACCCATTAATGGGTTTTTGCGAAACACCGTGTACTTATCTACCAACAATCTACCAACAATCCAACAAGCTACCTATATTTACATAAATATCTTGGTCGATTCTTCCCAAATTTGGGTAGTTTTGAAATAGCGTGTACCAAGATTCATACAAACAGGCGATCCAATGGTTTTGGTACATCAATGCTAAGAGGAAGAGGTGACAATTGGCTTCTTCCTCTTTTATTTCTATTTCTATCTCTATCTTTTTCTATCTCTATCTCTATCTTACGCACATTAAATCGGCCAATCAGGAGCTGGTTCACGTTTGACAGAAAAGTGGTTCATTTTCGCCCCCGTATTGTCTAAAGCCCTACAGTAAAAGTATGGACGTCTGTCAAAAGTTGTTCCAATCGAACCGTCAAAATGCACCGCTTTGCTCGATTGGAACAGCTTTTTTCAGTTTTGTGGTGACAGTCGTCCATACTTTAACTAGAGGGCTTTAGTATTGTCACCTCTTCTCTTAGCATCAATGTAACATTAGTAGTGGTAAGCTCCAACCGGTATTATCCTCGGATTAAATCCCGATCCAGAATGTCCAGCTGCTTTGATATCGACATCAGAGTTCATCAACGCGACTCTAAGAAAACATTTTGCAGATCACCCAAACAGGATCCGTATTAAAAGTTAATCCGAGTTGGAACTTACCGCTACAGAAGTTTCCCTGTTTATAAAAAAAAGTGTTACAATTTGCTTTGTATTTTGTTTTGATTTCTTCGTCCTGCAAGTTTCGATCAAAAAGTAATTACAGGAAAGAAATTCTTTCCTAACACTATGTCTACAATGGCGATTAACAAAATTAAAAAGGAAAGATCAACTGAATCGATTTGCCGCTTGTGCTTTGCGGAACGTGAACATTTTCAGTTAATTTTCATTGACGAATATTCTTCACTGAATGAATGGATTGAGAATCTCACATCTTTGAAGGTTTGTTGATATGCAGTAAAAAATAAACTCGAAATAATAATATAACCCAATGCAATTCTTTTCAGATTATGAATGTTCCAAACGTGCCAGCATCGCTATGCATAGAATGTGAAAACACATTACGAAACTTTGAATCGTTTCGAGAAATGTGTTTCACCAATGATCGTGTTATTAAAGAGATGTTTAGCCAGGATAATCCCAAGAATGACCATACTGAAGTTTCGAATAATATGTCAACAGTAAGAGAAGTTAAAATCGATCACAGTGAGATCCAGGAAACCGACATTATGGATACCACAATTTCCGACGTAGATAATACTGAAACTACAATCGTGTACTCAGATATTAAAATTGAGGATGCCAGTTTACTCAATTCAGAGGATAATACGGCCGAAAACGAGTCCTCTCCCGATATAAAAGATGATACCCAGGATGATCTCAAGTTTAACCATAACGAAGTTTCGAGTAATGTTTCAGAAGTAAGCGAAGTTCAAATCGATCACAGAGAGATCCAGGAAACAGACATTTTGAATACCACAATTTCCGAGGTAGTTAATACTAAAATTAGAATTGAGTACCCAGCTATTAAAATAGAAGATGCCAGTTTACTCAATTCAGAGGATAATAATGATGATAATAATGCAGAAAACGAGTCATCTTCCGATACAGAAGAGGATCTTGAACTCGAAAAGAGCCAGTCTCTTGTGCAAACAGTAACAAAAAATAAGAAAGCACATATTTGTAGTTTGTGTGATAAGGGATTCAAAAATGCAACCCGTTTGAAAATTCACATCAGAAGTCACACACAGGAGAGGCCATTCAAGTGTAAAGACTGCGGCAAATCATTCACCACACACAGCAATTTGAAGCGGCATATTCAAGGTCACAACGGTTTAAAACCATACTCGTGCGATATGTGTCCAGCGTCATATTATCAATCTTCTCATTTGCTAAGCCACCGAAGTGTCCACGAGGAGTTGGGCCATATGAGCACCCAAAATGATACAGAAGGAAATGAGACAAGTTGGGACACAGAGCATGTTCAGGAATACGAGAAGAGTGAGTCTCTTGCAGGAAATTCAAACTGTACTAAAGATAAACGCAAATATTGTTTAATCTGCAAAATATTTGTGCATCGAATGACTCAGCATCAGCTCATACACAAGGAAACAAGGCCCTTCAAGTGCGAATACTGTTCCAATGGATTTGCCCAGATGTACAAACTAAGAATGCACATTCGAAAGCACACCCAAGAGAAACCATATATTTGTGGTCAGTGTAATAAAGGATTCACGAACTCAGCTAATTTGAGAATTCACATTAGAAGTCACACACAGGAAAGACCATACCAGTGCAAAAACTGCGGCAAAGCATTTATCACATCCGGCCATTTGCTGCGACATTCCCAAACTCACAGTGGATTAAAACCATTCGTATGCGATGTGTGTCAAGGGCGTTTTGCTCAAAAATCCCATTTAGCACGACACAAACGAGTTCACGCAAAGTTGATTTCATAAAGGAGACGTCATTCTACTGTGAAAACTGTGACCAAATGAGCATCACATCCATGCGTAACCTCACAGCGAGATGAGCGGATCATGGTAACAGACTTGTTGAAGGTGCACTAGAGTAAGTGATAAGTAGCATTGACCAACTGTTGGCAAATAATCATATTGAAAAATAAACGATTAAATCAGTTTAAAACTACATTTTCTACTACTCGTTTTATTTTCCTTTGTTCGGGACCTAACACAACTGCGACCAGTAATTAGATCTATTGTAGTATATCCCGTGTCCTTAGGTTAGTGCATGTCGTATTACCATACAGGTAACTCTAAGACCAGAAGGTCCCGAAGATACGTGCTCAACTTTTTGGCTCAGCTCTGGTACTATCTTCGGTCCCAAGTTAATCGATGCACCCATCGAAACATAAGAAAATCCACGAACCCCTCATTTTATCTGTCAAACTTTCATAGCAAATCAAAACAAACATAGTGTAGTACTAGAATTTCGACTAGAATGGGATACGTTAATCGTTAGCTTGGGACCAATAGGCTTTTCAAGCAGTGAGCCAATTTAAAATCGTTACCTTTTGGTCTTAAAGTTACACAGCAAAAAAAAATGTAATATCTATCAATTTAATTCAAGCTGATGTATGAAATAATGATGTTATAGCAAAAAGCAGATACAATATTATATCAATGGATGTAATTTTGTTCGCAAAATCGATGTACATCGTACAACGTTATATTACACAACCGATGGATTGACCTGGTTGCAGAAGTTTGGATGTAATATTCAACAACTTTTTTTTTTCTGTGTACCTCTATGATTCTACTTTGGTATATATCTGCAACTTATTGGTGAATTAGATATGGATTCACTTTGGAAAGTGATGTAATCTTTTAAAGTATGATAAGCAAATGATGCGATAATGCAGTCATGTAAAGGGTCTTCAGTTCTAACCCACAATCTTCTACTCAGTAAGCAAAAACGGATACTCTAAGACAGGGTTTCTTCCATTCATTTCGACTAAAAAAATGTTTTATTAAATTATGGAATAATAAGATATTATGATAATAATTGGTTTGCGTAAGCAACAAGACAAGATTGTAAAGTTTGTGTTTGACACATAAAACTTGCAAATTTAGCTTTGACAGAGTCACAATGAGTGGTTTTCTGATCGCCTTTTCGCGAAGAGCGAAGAGTGGGTGAGATTAATGACAAAATCGCTTATTGCGACTCTCATGTAGTGAAATTGGCAGGTATTATATGTCAAACACAAACTTTACAATATTTTCTTTTTGCTTACGCAAACAAAATATTATCATAATATCTTATTGTTCCATAATTTAGTAAAACATTTTTTTGCCGAAATGAATGGAAGGAACCCTGCTCTAAGGCCACCGTGGCCCTTACATCACAACAAGCTACGACCGACGATCGTTCAAGTCCTGGTACAAGAAGCTATTCAAATAAAATGCCGTCACTGAAAGCAGTTAACAATGTTTTCCAAACCGGATCAAGCGAAAGTCATATTTTTCTAGAGATATTACTTTTTTCCGTACTGTTCATACGCTTCCGTTCGAGTTCTATCAGTAACGAGTAGTAGGGCCCGAGGAAATCAATCTGCAACACCCGTTGATTTATAATTTTCTTAAACGGATCGATTTGAGAATTAAGGAGTCTTTAGTTGTTTTTTTTTTAAATTGATGTGTCAGTACTCTCATTGTTCTCCCAAGATAGGCCCATTTTTGTGTTTCATTCCAGTTGTCCCATCAACCGTCCCGAGGTTCAGATCACTTACACGCCACCACAGTGCTTCCTCTACGTTTATTCACCGATGCAACGGTGACGGAAATTAAAACGACAATCCACCCTCATGTACCTCCTGCTTATTAGTTGACTTATATATTTTATAAATAATCAGCAATTTGGGTTCTTTAATTTAGAAAGAAAAAATATCGAAAGAGGTTCGTTTTCTGAACACAGCGATATTTTTTTTGAGCCCACACACTTTCATCTCGATTTTTAAATCAAGATTTAAAGCAAAATAATAACTTCACTGGTTGACACTAAACTGACAAACTGACAGCTCGCTCCCATACAAAGTGACACCGAGGGGCGGTAATAAGGTGATTTTTGCAAATGTAATCGTTCTTATTTAAAATAATTCCAGTGTACCAAAATTGATGAAAATTTGGGTTTGGGTTCCATTTTTAATGCAGAATACGAATAAGCACTTACCTCAATACCCTTAAAGAACCCAATTAGCTAAAATATATAAGGGGATTTATATCCGTGTATATAATAGGTATAGTATTTTGGTCCAAGGATTTGTTTTCTGTGTATAGCATTACGGAATTGCACCCCTGAGAGCATCATACGTTGTTCTAAAATTTGACGTTAACCTTATTTGTCGATTGGCTTCCTCTGCTAACTAGATGCGTAAAAGTATAAATGCAGTCATTTGTGAATTCTTTCTAAATAGAAACAACTTCCTGCGACTAAAATGGATGCAGTGTCTTGTGAAATAAAGAAGGAGAAATCGGATGAATTGATTTGCCGTCTGTGCTTTCTGGAGCGTGAACATTTTCGGTTGATTTTCATTGACACATATTCTTCACTGGATGAATGGATTGAGAATCTCACATCTTTGAAGGTTTGTTAGAGAAAGCAGAGCTGCAGTAAACAAAATGATATAATCCAATGCAATTGCTTTCAGATCAGCGAAGTTCCCGGTGCTCCTGCTGCACTATGCTTGGAATGTCAAAACATGTTACAAAACTTTGAATCGTTTCGAGAAATGTGTTTCACCAATGATCGTGTGTTCAAAGAGATGTTTACCCAGAATGACCATACAGGTGTTACGGAAACTAGCTCAGTAGTAAGTGAAGTTGAAATTGATCACAGTGAAAGTCAGGAAACAGATATAGTTGACTTCACTATTGATTCTCAGGGTCTTGGGTTCTAAACCACAATTTAATGCTCAGTAAGCAAAAAGGGTTGCTCTAAGGCCACCATGCCTCTTACTTCACATCAGGTACAAAAAGCTATTCAAATTAAATGACATCCCGAAAGCACTTAACAATGTTTTCCAAACCGGATCAAGCGATCCAACAAACATTAATTGCTGAATAAGAGCTTATTCAGACAAAAATATGCTTCTTCAGCTAAAAAATTTCTACAATAGCGGCTTTGAAAATATCCAATATCGCTTTTTTTCTATTTCACATCTCTCCGACCGAGTTCTCACACGTTCGAATGCGATTATGTACTTTATATAGTACAATCAAATATCAATAAAGCGTTAAAATAATTCTAAATACACATAAAGCAGAGCATAGTGTAGCATATGCGGCTGTAGAAATCGTGATAGTCTTGAGAGAGTATACTATAGTATTTTTTCACCCAAGGATTTTTTGCTGTGTATAGCATTATGACTTTGCACCCGCCCCTGACATCATCATACGTTGTTCTAAACTTTGACATCAACGTTGTTCTAAAATTTGACGTTAAGCTTATTTGTCGACTGGCTTACCTCTGCGAACTATTTTTATTTCGATTCTTTTTCAAAATATACCTAAACCTAGATGTGTTAAAGTATACATGCATTCACTTGTGAATTCTTTCCATATAGAATCAACTTGTTGCGACCAAAATGGATGCAGTGTCTTGTGAAATAAAGAAGGAGAAATCGGCTGAATTGATCTGCCGCCTGTGCTTTATGGAGCGCGAGCATTACCGGTTGATTTTCATCGACACCTATTCTTCACTGGATGAATGGATTGAGAATCTCACATCTTTGAAGGTTTGTAAGCGGATGCAAGGCTGCAGTAAACAAAATGTTATAATCCAATGCAATTTCTTCCAGATCAACAAAGTTTCCGGTGCTCCTGCTACACTATGCTTGGAATGTCAAAACATATTAAAAAACTTTGAATCTTTTCGAGAAATGTGTTTCACCAATGATCGTGTGTTCAAAGAGATGTTTACCCAGAATAACCATACAGGTGTTACGGAAACTAACTCAGTAGTAAGTGAAGTTGTAATTGATCACAATGATAGTCGGGAAACAGATATATTAGACTCCACCATTTATTTACAGGTAGATACAACAGAAATTGCTGAGTACGAGGATATAAAAATAGCACTTAACTATACAGTTAATCCTGAGGAAAATTATGATGATGAAAAAGAAAAACAACTGGAATTGATAACGAACCATCCTAAGAGCACGCACAATATTGCAGAAGAAAATCAAGTTACAGTACATCAAACAAATGTGTTGCATACTGGTGAAAACATAGACTACAATATCAGTCCTACTGATCAACTGGATGAGAATACTGAAACTGATGATGATGGTATACTACCATTTGAGAAAAAGGATGATGCCATAACGAAAAAAGGAAACAGTGCAAAACACAAGAGGAAATCTATTCGCAAGGACTATCCGCCCATAAAATGTGAGTTCTGCTCCAAAAAATTCAATGCAAAGCATAAGTATCACAATCATATTCGGAGACACCGAATAGAAAAATCTTATATATGTAGTTATTGTGATAAGGCTTTCATCAGTTCCGCCGAGTTGAACGTTCACTTACGAAGCCATACTTTGGAACGACCTTTCAAGTGTAAAAACTGCGACAAGTCATTCAAAACAACAAGCCATTTGTCACGACATAACAAGAGTTACTGCAAAATTAACAAAAACCCAGATGACAATAAAAAACCATTACTTCAATGTGAATACTGCTCGAAAACATTCATGGTAAAATGGAGATTTGAAGCTCATACTCGAATGCATACTGTGGAAAAAACGAATATTTGCAGTTACTGTTCTGAAGTTTTTAAAAATCCAGCTGAGTTGAAAGTTCACGTCAAAATACACAAACAGGAAACGTATTTCAAATGTGATGCATGCGACAAACTGTTTTCCACATCTAGTTTACTATCGCGGCATAGTCAAAGCTACTGTGAGGTACAGCAGCAACGAAACGATATGCAAGTAAAGTCATACAAATGCGAAGAATGTGACGCTTCGTTTGATTCATCAAACCGGATGATGCAACATATGCGGTCTCATCCTGGAGTAAAACCGTACACATGTGATGTTTGCCAGTCGAAGTTTTCAACATCTGGAAATTTGATAAGGCACAAACGACATACGAAAAGACACACATACACGTGCGAAGAGTGCCAACTGAAATTCACATTACCAGAACATTTGGTGCGCCATAAAAAAGAACACTTAACACAGGAGATGATCCACTAGGCGATTTGTAAGGACGTAATGGCTAAAACTGACGTATTCAAGTTGTTTAGCAAACAGAAATTTCTTGAAAATTGTAAATTGTAAACCATCGGTCAAAACATTCATGAAAAATCTATTGAATACATCATAGTTATAATAACAATACTTTTACTAAGATTTATTTTTATTTTTGCTTCATAAAGCTAGTGATATAGAACTCAACACGTTATATTACACTGATTTTCAATAAAATAAATATAAATTTAAAGACAAAAAAATATTAGTTTTGTTCTGAATATGCCAAAAATAAAGTAATACAGGGTGATTCGGAACAACTGGCATTTTAAAAATGGTCTCGATTTTTTTCGAAATATATAATTTTAAAAATTCCGAATTTTAATTTGAAAATTACCGAGGAAATGTGTGGATTACATGTCCCTGCAGTCTTAAAAATTTACGAGAAAATCTACTAAGGCTCTGAACCATTTGGTGGATTATTTTAACTTTTGGTTAAAATTTTACAGCTGGAAAGTTATCGATTAACTCTGCTATCTGAGCGTGGTAATTTCTGACCGACAAGAAGTTAAATTTTGACAACCTTGGCTAAGTTCTTCTCGAAAACTGGTCGTACGACAGCACAGGGATTTTCCAACACAGAAAATAACTTTCGAAATGTCACTTTTAACCACGAGTTAAATTTAACTCGGCAAATGGTTCACAGCCTAAGTCCACGTAAACAGTACCAACTGTCAACTGATTCGAGGGGGCGTCAAATCTAAATCTTGATTCCAGATGCTCGAAAAATCTCACACTAGCGAATCAATCTACGAAAAATCATTTTTCATTGCTTGCTTCGTGCATCATTTTTTTGCAGGAAATCTTCAGAATCGTCATCAATTTTCTTTCTATCTACTTAGCGTGCGCGCAGCTAATCACAGCAACACAAAATGTTTCCTGCATCGTAGATAGAGACACCCCCCTCGAACTGATTGAGGTCAACTCCGACGGTGCAAAATCTAATTGCAAATTTTTTTTTTCCGAAACGCGAATTGCAAGAACCTACCAAAATCCTACCATCGAAAATTCTCGAGATATTGTTATTGACGGTGTTACCAACAATCAATACGATACTAACGATTTTAAACTAGCTCACTACTTGACTAGCCTATTGGTCCCAAAAAAACGATTAACGTACCCCAATCTAGTCGAAATTCTACTACTACACAATGTTTGTTTTGATTCGCTATGAAAGTTTGGCAGATAAAATGAGGGATTAGTGGATTTTCCTATGTTTCGAGGGGTGAATCGATTAGCTTGGGACCGAAGAGAGTACCAGAGCTGAGCCAAAAAGTTGAGCACGTTATTTCGGGACCTTCTAGTCTTAGAGTTACCTCTATGGTGTTACCATAGAGGTAACCCTAAGACTAGTAGGTCCCGAAGAAACTTGCTCAAATTTTTGGCTCAGATGCACCCCTCGAAACATAGGAAAATCCACGAACCCCTCATTTTATCTGTCAAACTTTCATAGCGAATCAACACAAACATAGTGTACTGGGTACTGCGGAGTCGACCAATTTTATTTTGCAAGCCAATGGAAAACTGCTTGAAAATTTTCTCAAGTTAAAACCTGGTTTGCTCTTTCTCAGTTGATTCCCGCCAAAAGCTCTGAGCCAGGAGTGCTCGAGCCGTCGAGCCCCCATGACTCTATCAAAGTTTGTTTACATACATGTTTCGCCAAAGTATGTATTATTGTAATTGAAAACTCAGCTGCCTCATAAAAACTATGCTGGTTTTTATGCTTTCATCACTAAGCCTGTTGGTTTTTATCTTTGAGCTTAAACTTAAGAATGTGTTTTGAAAAAGTATAGATCATTTTTATGACATTACAATGCTTGACGGCAGATAAGAACAGTAACTGCATTTGCTGCTTCTGAATGTTTGGTTCCCGCTTGACAGTTAACATTGGCTCCCAAGTGACAAGCACCTTGAGTGAGTCCGCAGTACTCAGATAGTGTAGTACTAGAATTTCGACTAGAATGGGGTACGTTAATCGATTTGCTTGGGACCAATAGACTAGTCAAGTAGTGAGCCAATTTAAAATCGTTAGTTTCCACCGGTTACTGATATAAAAAAAATTAAAGCATCAATGTAATTGCCCAATTGTTCGTTAGGGGTAATGAGCCAAGTTTGCGCTGGCATTCGGCCAAAGCTTAATTTTTTTTAAATGGTGTACTGTGGACGTTAGGCATAATGGACGTTAATCATAAAGTCATTAGGTTTAATGGACGTTAGGCATAATGGACGTTAGGCATAAAATACCTTGCTGCTGTGCAACTCTTGAAACCTGTTTTGAGCATGGTAAACAATGCTTTAATTAGGTTAAGCGTTGGATAAAAGTTGATACAAGTTATACAAACATAGTTTATTTAATAAGCACAGTTTGGAATCCATTATTTATCATATCATAGGTGACGTATCTACATATTTACATAGATCAAAGATTAGTAGTAATAGCGGTTAAGTAATCTGAAAACTCAGCATAGTCTTGAGCTAGGGGAAATAGATATAATGTCGGCGTAAATGAGCCCAATTTGGGCCCATACATAAATTCAGCAATCGACTAAATTTTCAATAGCGACCAAAAATATCCATTAGTACCGTCCCAATGACGCGTTCATCTAGATAAAATTGATAAATAGCGGATATTTAGTGGTGGGCCCAATCTTAGATCCACAGGCCAACATTAGAGCCGTTTCCACTATATCTTGAAATAAAAAAAATCACACATTTGTTGCAATTTGATAACTTTGTGTTACACACATGTTGCAATTGTCAAGAAAAAAAGGTTTTCCTCAAAGAACAGCTCATTAAATAAAGAATGGTTAATTCTGTGATTTTCCATTCAATAACAAAAAAACAGCTAAGGTTGAATAAAATATGACGCCAAAAAACAGCTCATGAAATGAAGAATGGTGAATTCTGTGGTTTTTCATTCAATAACAAAAAACATACCTGCTGCTTCCAGGATTTCCTCCCATACTTTTCGATACAACGATTCTGTTTTTGTTGTCATCAGAATGCAAACTAGCGGAACAGTGACGAGTTGCCAAAACAAACAAGGCACTGTGACAAACGTACCATCTGCAACCCAATACTTTGTCTGTCCAAGACGTCGCAAGTTTTCATGAGTCTAAAAAATTTAAACTCTTTCATTATTGCCACCGATGTCAGCAATCAATAGACGGTCCCCATTATCATCCTTCTAGAATTCATCGGGTAGATTATGCCTAACGTCCATTATGCCTATCGTACATTATGCCAAACGTCCGTATGCTTAACGGTCGTATGCCTAACGTCCGTATGCCTAACGACCGTATGCCTAACGTCGTGTACCCCTGTGGGCCCCCGTTAATCGAACGACACTTCTTGCATATTACCGGGATTCATTTTCAATTTTAACTTCTAGTAACCCTATGAGTACTTAGCCTTATTTGCTGGTTTCTTTTGATTCTTCGTTCCGTTTCGCATCGATCCATTTATCTTTACTCCATTCCTTGTTCTAAATGACGATTGAGAATTTTTTGGTTTGCAGGGTGTGCAGACTAGCGGGGTTAAAACTAAAAAGTGTTCAGATTGCAAATTTTCGGCAAAAAACTTCAATAACAAAAATTGTACTTTTTGAAGATTTTTAAAATTGTGTTTATTAAATCTTATAAAAAATGATAACTTTCCTAAATGGACACAATGAACAAATAAAAATTGTCCAAAATCGTGAAACATAAACTTTAATTAAAACATGTGATTTTTTTCACAAAATATTCCTCCACCATCCACTCTGAGTATTTCTAATTCCAAGTACTCCTTCAAGTTTCATCTGCGTGGGCAATATTTACCAAGTTCCAAGTTTTAGTACATACATTTGACAGTGGAGGTGTGTCTCACTTCCTTACAGATTTTTTTTTTGCCATTTGGCACTGTATTTTGTTATCATACATTCGATTGAATTTACATCATCCTTTAATTTTCGACTGAAAAAGTAATTAAGGGAAAGTAAAATATTTTACGGGAGCTAGATAATACACTTTCGAAATATTTAAACAACATTGTTACTACAATGACATCCAGTAATGTTAAAAAGGAAAGATCGGTTGAATCAATTTGCCGTTTGTGTTTGGCGGAACGTGAATATTCTCAATCAATTTTTGGCAATGACTGCGATTCCCTACAAAACTGGATTGAAAGTCTCACAACGTTAAAGGTTAACTGACATTTTACGTATAGAACCAAACATTCCAATAATCAAACTAATTTCTTTTCAGGTTGTCGGTCATCCAAACGCACCAGCATCGCTGTGTTCGGAGTGCAAAACTATTTTGAAGAATTTCGAATCCTTTCGAGAAATGTGCATAACGAATGACATAGTATTCAAGCAATTGTACCTGAAGGATGATCGAGTGAAATATTTGGAAAATATTTCAGTAAAAAGTGATAACAAAGTTGATCAAAATGAAAGTGCAGAAAACATTAGTATAAGATCTCCCGAAATGGTTGATTTCAACCCTACTGATTTTTTGGCGGACGAAACTGAAATTACTGTAGAATACCAGGATGCAAAGATAGAAACTGACGCTAAGATATCCGGGACTGAAAAACCAGATGAAGAATCAGCTAAACAAAAAAAGATACGTAAAAAAGCACATATGGCAGAAATAAGAAAGAAACTCTGTCCAATATGCAACACAAACGTCAACGCATTGAGAAAGCATCTGTTAACTCACAAAGAATACAAACCCTTCCAATGCGAATATTGCTCTAGGACCTTTAATATGATGTGTAACTTGAAAAAGCACATCCGGAGACATTTGCAGTTGAAAACCTTTGTTTGCAGCTACTGTGATAAGGGCTTCACAAATTCTGCTGAGTTGAGTGTTCACGTACGAATTCATACCAATGAAAAACCCTACAAGTGTAGCGAATGCGACAAATCATTTAGGACGTCTGGCAGCGTAAGCAGGCATGTACAGACCTTCCACAAAAGAATAAGACCGCACACGTGCGAAGTTTGCCAGGCAAAATTTACATTGGCTGCTCATTTGCGACGCCACATGCTGCGTCATACTCTGGAACGTCCGTACTGCTGTTCCGTTTGCAACAGGAAATACACACGACTAGATTTGTTAAAAGCTCATAGCTGCCGGGCATAAACAAATATTTTTTACATTTAAGCTCTCATCGCAAGAGTGATTTATAAAAAGAATGTGAAGCCATTCTGTTTTCATCCATCGATCTCTTTTTCTTGATACCGGATGTTTTAGAAATAACTGTAGAATCAATAAATTCAATGTATTAATATGTACAAAGTATTTGAAATAAAAACCGAACATTTCTAAGGAGTTATCCATTAATTATGACACGTTGTAGTGAGGGAGAAGGAGGGGTTGTCTTGATTGTGGGGCAAATACACAATGCAACCTTGCTTTGCCATATAATATATGGTTGTATCGTACGGTAAACGGTAATACCATAGCGGTTGTACTAGCATATTGCTGTATTTATTGGCCCTATAAAATAACGTGACGCGTACCTCCGTGGTAAATATTTCCACAATTTCGAGTGACATAGTTAATACATGGCCCTAAACAACCAATGCAACACATCATTTAGCTGGTCCTCATTATGATTTGTCATTAGTTGGTACTACAGTGCCGGTTTTATTAGAAGTAATGCGACACATCAAAATTGGAACAGCTTATTATTTGCCAACGAATTGTTAAATGTCATTCAAATCGAGCAGAAGAACTGTCAAAGGCAAAAATTTCGTATTTCTATATTCAGACTACAAAGTTATAACATGTTAACAGACTATCTTGATGACAGATTTTTTGACGATAATTATTATAACACTCTTGTTATAACTCTGTAGTCTGAACGTACTATAACTCTCCAAAATGGAGAGTCTCTCCAGATACAGGTACCAGCCATTCTACTTGGTACCAATATTAATTACAATTTGTACGAACGAGGTAGCGTTGGTAGTAACATCAAGTGATCCGATTTTCATTTACCTGAACAACACCGAGATTCGATAAAACGAATAAAACAAGCTTCGAGAGTTTTAGTACATCAATGTGACATTAGAGGTTTATCCTTTTCATAACAACAATTTTGCCACTTTGCTCTGTATAGTTCGTTTTGATGTATTCCATTCAAGTTTCCTCGTTTTGGAAAAGTAGTTCAAAGGAAAGTAAAATATAGAGCGTGAATCGAATAGTATTTATTCCGAATACAAACAAAATTGTGACTACAATGGCCACCAGTAGTATTAAAAAGGAAAAATTAAACGAATCAATTTGCCGTTTGTGTTTGACGGAACGGGATAATTCTGAATCAATTTTCGGAAATGATTGCGGTTTGCTGCATGAGTGGATTGAAAATCTCACAACGTTGAAGGTTTCCCAGCATCTAACGTTTAGAAGTAAACATTTTCATCATCAATCACTTCATTTTAGATCTTCAGTTATCCAAACGCACCAGCGTCACTGTGTTCGGAGTGCAAAACCGTTCTAAAGAATTTTGAATCTTTTCGAGAAATGTGCATCACCAATGACGTTGTGTTCAAGGATTTGTACATTCAGGATGTGCAACCGACAAAATTAGAAAATAGTTCAGCAGAAAATAATAAGGTTGATCAGAACGCAAGCCTGGAAAGCTCTGTTCAAGGATCTCCTGAAATGGTAGATTTCAATCCCAATGATCCATTGATAAACGATAGTGGAATTACTTTTGAATACAAGGATTTAAAGATAGAGATTGATGAATTGGAACCCGCTCGTGAAGAACAAGATGAACACACAGCTCGAGAAACAATTAAACAAGAAAAGATCCGCCAAAAAGCAATCAAGGCAGAAAGTAGAAAGAAACTCTGTCCAATATGCAACACAAACGTCAACGCGCTGACTACGCATCTGTTGACCCACAAAGAATATCAACCGTTCCAGTGTGAATATTGTTCTAGGACCTTTAGTATAATGTATAACTTGAAAAAGCACATCCGGAGGCATTTGCAGTTGAAAACATTTATTTGCAGTTACTGTGATAAGGGTTTCACAAATTCTGCCGAGTTGAATGTTCACATACGAATCCACACGAATGAAAGACCCTACAAGTGTAAGGAATGCGACAAATCCTTTAGGACATCCGGCAGTGTGACTAGACATGTGAAAACTCACCACAGGGGAATACGCCCGTATACATGTGAAGTATGCCAAGCGCAATTTACATTGGCTGCTCATTTGAAACGACACATGCTACGACATACTATGGAACGTCCATACAGCTGCTCCATTTGCCTCAAGAAGTACGCCAGACCAGATTTATTAAAAGCTCATAGCTGTCGGGCTTAACATATTATTTGAACAACTTCAGTTAAGCTCGAGCTCCTATTTCAAGAGTGGTTTTTCAAAAGACTGAAACCATTTATATCTGTCTTAAAATGAATGTTTGGAAAATAATTCTAGTTTTAATAAACCAGTCAGACAGTACCTACTATACACTAATCGTATGTAATAAGAACCAAAAATGTTCAAGCATCTCGAATAAAAAATATTATTAATAGACATTCAAATTTATCTTTACAATAACCAAACATCATTCCTAGTTGAACACTCAGTCGGTTAACAACGTCCCGGTCTCAGTCGCGCGGCATCTAGTTTTTTTTCGGTGTTTTTTCCGCCCGAGCGGTTTTTTCACCCCCCATTGGGTGCCCCAAGTGACCAGTGTGCAACAGAGGAAGTGGAATTCCATGGGCCGAGCCCCTTGGAGTTGCCATCCAGCTTTAATCCACCCTGGTAATCCATCCGGTCGTCAAGCCATTTTCATCATCGTGCCGACCCACCAACACCAATCATCACCACCAGCAGCAGCAAACGGACCATCTAGCTGCAACGGCTGATAGGTTGTTTACAACCGGCATAAGTATTAGACAATACATTTTGCAAGTCCATTGCCTCCCTATTGTAGTTTAATTTTGCCTCGTGGCGCGTGACTCTGTCTCTCACCCCTGGTAGGGGAGTATGGGTCATAGTGAGACAACTTTTTGCAAGTAGATATAAGTTTTTTTTTTGTTTCGATTTTTTTTTTCTTTTTGATTTGTTCGTACGTCGGGCAAAAAATTTAATTACTAGTAATTAAAATTAATTAATTAGTGTAGGTTTTATTTTTTTTTTCCTTCTTAAGTGGTTGCGCACCGCTTTTGCGCAACACTTATGGCATCTTCCGATGCCTACGTTACGCGAACCAGATACTATGAACCGTCTTCGAAAGGACCATGGGTTGTCTTTTTTCGGCCCAAAAATAAACCTTTGAAAACTCTCGACATAACGAGAGATTTGCTGCGTAAGTATCCGGGAATCTTGGTACACAAAGAAAGATTCAACAAACTGCGTGTAGAAGCACCGACTTATGATGTGGCAAATAAAATTGCTGATCACGAGTTGTTTAGTGTTGAGTACAACATCTACATCCCTTCTCGAGATGTGGAGATAGAAGGCGTGGTCTCCGACGCGAGTCTGACTGTCGAGGACTTGAAACATGCCTCGGGAACTTTTAAAAACTCGACATTCGCTACCGCGCTAGTGAAGATACTGGATGTAAGGCAACTGCATTCAGCATCTTTGCTAGACGGTAAAAAAGTTTATAAACATTCAGACTCGTTCCGGGTGACTTTCGCAGGTTCAGTTCTCCCAAACTTTGTTAAAATTGATGGTGCTTTTTTTCCGGTGCGACTGTTTGTACAGAGGGTATATAATTGTACCAACTGCAAAAGGCTGGGACACTCGGCCAGCCATTGCGGCAACAAAACTCGTTGTGGCAAATGTGGTGAAAACCACAAAGAGGATTCTTGCCACAAAGAATCAGTAAAATGCGCTTACTGTGGCGAGAATCCTCACCCCTTGCAGGAGTGCCCGATGTACAAACAGCACTCCGATAAAGTGCAGCGTTCAATCTCTGGACGCTCCAAGCAGACATATGCTCAAATGTTGAAGGCTGCATCAGCCGTCCAAGATGCAAACCAATTTTCGGTTTTGTCAGTTGAAGAATCGGACTCTGACTCATCCGATGAAGGTGATTCTACGGTGGTACACGCACCTTCAAAAATAGACGGTTCCTCAAAAAGAAAATGCCCCTCCCCGAAAGTGCGCCGTAAGAAAACTAAAGTCACCTCCAGACGATTGCCAAATTCCCAGGGTAATGGGGATGAAAAAACAAAACCGAAGGCTCCTGTTGATCCAATCCCTGGATGCAGCAAGAATTTTCCGCCATTGCCCAACAAAGATAAAAAAAATAAAAAAGCTGCTCCTCAAACTTCTCAAAAGAAATCCAAGTCCGAACGAGGTTTGCTAGCTTTTTCGGACATTGTGGAATTCATATTAAACATGTTCAACATACAAGACCCTCTAAGAAGCTTAGTTTCTGCCTTGCTTCCAACGTTAGAATCATATCTTAAGCAATTGACTGTTTCATGGCCCCTCCTTGCATCAATCATATCTTTCGATGGATAATTCGTCGAACGAGGTTGAAGATATGATCACTGTGCTACAGTGGAACTGCCGTAGTCTAGTGCCTAAACTAGACTCGTTCAAATTTTTACTTCACAATTCTGATTGTGATATATTTGCTCTCTGTGAAACATGGCTTTCTTCCGATAAAGAACTCAACTTCCACGATTTTAACATTATACGCCTGGATAGAGACGATTCTTATGGAGGAGTACTTTTAGGGATCAAAAAGTGCTACCCTTTCTACAAAATTTCCCTTCCTGCTCTATCCGGCGTCGAAATCGTTGCTTGCCAAATAAATGTGAAGAACAAAGATCTTTGCATAGCTTCAGTATACGTTCCACCAAGAACCTCCATTAGCCGTAGTCAACTCTGGAATCTAGTTTCGATTCTTCCATCCCCAGTATTAATTCTGGGTGATATGAACTCCCATGGTACTGGGTGGGGCGATCTATATGACGACAATAGAGCGGCTATTTTTTACGATTTATGTGACGATTTCAATTTGACTATTTTGAACACTGGTGAAGCGACACGTATAGCAAAACCTCCGGCTCGAGAAAGCCGACTCGACCTATCTTTGTGTTCAAGATCGCTATCATTGGATTGTCAGTGGAAGGTTATCAATGATCCCCATGGTAGCGATCATTTGCCAATCATCATTTCAATTAAGTGTGGCTCTCACTCTGCAGAACCATCTCGGGTTCCATTTGATCTTACAAGGAACATTGACTGGCAGAAATATGCAACGGCGGTGACAATCGGTGTCGAATCAATAGATGCGCTTCCACCATTGGAAGAATATCGATTCCTAGCCGATTTGATTTACAAAAGCTCACTGGAAGCACAAAAAAGAAAAGTTCCAAGTGCACCCTTTAAAAGGAGACCAGCCACACCTGGTTGGGACGAAGAATGCACAAAATTGTATGTAGAAAAATCTGATGCTTTCAAAGCTTTTCGTAGACACAAAACCTCCACTTACTTCGAGGAATATTCAAAGCTTGAGACAAAGCTGAAACAATTAATCAAAGCAAAAAACGCGGTTATTGGCGCAATTTCGTCGAGGGACTCTCACGAGAAACCTCAATGAACACCTTGTGGAGGGTGGCTCGCAACATGCGTAACCGCTCATCTTTCAATGAGAGTGAAGAATACTCCAACCGATGGATATTCGATTTCGCTAAAAAGGTCTGTCCGGACTCAGTTCCAGCACAAAATATTCTTCGAGAAGCGTCTCCTAGCGGCGGCTCTCTGGATAGACCATTCTCAATGCTGGATTTCTCTATGGCTCTTCTTTCATCGAACAACTCCTCACCGGGAAGCGATATGATTAAATTCAATCTTCTGAAAAATCTCCCAGATATCGCTAAAAGACGCTTGCTAGATTTATTCAATTCCTTGCTAGAAAACAACATTGTACCGCCTGAATGGAGACAGGTCAAAGTAATAGCCATTAAAAAACCTGGCAAATCAGCGTCTGACCATAACTCATACCGTCCGATTGCTATGATTTCGTGCATTAGGAAATTGTTGGAGAAAATGATCCTTCGGAGACTCGATCACTGGGTCGAATCAAATAACTTGCTATCAAATACACAGTTTGGGCTCCACAAGAGCAAAGGAACAAACGATTGTCTAGCGCTGCTTTCCACAGATATTCAACTGGCCTTTGCACACAAGGAGCAATTGGCTTCAGTATTCTTGGACATTAAGGGGGCTTTTGATTCAGTTTCCATTGAAATTCTGTCAGACAATCTGAACAGATGTGGACTTTCTGGAATTTTAAATAATTTCTTGTACAATTTGTTGTCAGAAAAGCAAATGAACTTTTCCCTTGGACAACTGACAACTTCCAGAATTAGCTACATGGGCCTGCCCCAAGGCTCATGTCTCAGCCCTCTTCTTTATAACTTTTACGTCAAAGATATCGACAACTGTTTGGCAGAACAATGCACGCTAAGACAACTTGCAGATGACGGTGTGATTTCCGTAAGAGGTCCACATGCCGTGGACTTGCAAGGACCATTGCAAAATTCCTTAGATAACTTGTCTTCTTGGGCTATGAATCTAGGGATCGAATTCTCGCCGCAGAAAACTGAACTGGTAGTGTTTACTCGAAAGCGGTACCCAGCCCAAATGCAGCTTAATCTTTTGGGCAGAAACATTACCCAATCATTGTCTTTCAAGTACCTTGGGGTCTGGTTTGATTCAAAGTGCACTTGGAATGCCCATATTACGTATTTGAAGCAAAAATGTCAGCAGAGGATCAACTTTCTCCGTTCAATTTGCGGCACATGGTGGGGTGCTCATCCGGGAGACCTCATAACGCTTTATAAAACAACTATTCTCTCTGTTCTAGAGTACGGCTCTTTCTGCTTTCTCTCGGCAAGAAAAAGTCACCTAATAAAATTGGAACGAATTCAATATCGTTGTCTGCGTATTGCTCTAGGCTGTATGCACTCAACGCATAACATGAGTCTCGAGGTTCTGGCAGGAGTAACACCCCTCCAGAACCGTTTCTGGGAGCTCTCTCTCAGAATACTAATCAAATGCGGAGTGACGAACACACTTATAATTGCTAATTTTGAAGAAATTCTTGGGCTGAACACACAATCTCGATTTATGAGAATCTACCACCACTACATATCATCAGATATGTGTCTTCCTTGTTATACTCCAGACCGTGTTCACTTCACCAATCGCAGTTCCTCAATTGAATATGATCTGACCATGAAACAAGCAACTCATGGGATTCCCGATCAACTTCGACCTATTATTATTCCGCGTATTTTTACTGAAAAGTACCAACAAGTCAATTGCATAAAAAGATACTTTACAGATGGGTCCCGTCTCAATGGATCCACTGGCTTCGGTGTCTTCAATGAAAACTCTAGCGCCTTCCGCAAACTTCAGGAACCTTGTTCCGTTTTTGTTGCTGAGCTGGCAGCAATCAACTTCGCATTGGGGATGATTTCCAACATGCCCGCAGACCATTACTTCATCTTCTCGGATAGTCTCAGTTCCATTGAGGCTATTCGGTCGATGAAACCAAGTAGGCACTCATCTTATTTCCTTTCAAAGGTAAGGGAGCAGATGAGTGTACTGGTCGAAAGATCATATATGATTACCTTTGTATGGGTCCCCTCACATTGCTCAATCCCAGGCAATGAGAAGGCGGACTCTCTCGCAAAGGTGGGCGCGCAGGAAGGCGAATTGTATGACAGGCAAATTTCACACGATGAATTTTACCATTTAGTGCGTCAGAGTACCTTTTCGAGTTGGCAAACCGATTGGGACACTGGAAATCTTGGACGGTGGTTACATTCAATTATTCCTAATGTTTCTTCGAGAGCGTGGTTTAAAGGCTTGGGCTTAAGTCGTGACTTCATTCGCGTGATGAGTAGACTTATGTCCAACCACTACTCGCTAGATGCTCATCTCAATAGAATAAACCTCGTGGACAGCAACATCTGTCGGTGTGGAAACGGTTACGATGACATCGAACACGCAGTTTGGCAATGTACGGATAATGACGCCGCCAGAGAGCGACTTTTGAATACCCTCGAGGCCCAAGGAAGACAACCCTATGTTCCTATCAGAGACGTGTTGGCAACCCGTGATCTCTGCTATATGCAGTCCGTTTATGTCTTTCTTCAAATGTCTAGTATAAGAATTTAATTCCTTTTGTCTTTTGTCTCTCTTTATTAGTTTTTGTTTGTCTTGTCCCCCGTCTCGATGAGTCTCATCGTCGCCCACTGGTCACCCACCATAGCCGGTCGAACTCCGGACGAAGCTAGAACAGCACTACCGTTCATACTGGCGACAACGCTCTGATGAGAAAACGAAACCCTACCCCAAGCTCCTCCCCTGATCCTATCCTTCGAAAATGTACCCTTCTAACCTCGAGTAAGCCGCGAGTAATCGGCCCAACTCCTACTAGACATAGAATTAAGTGAATCTTGTTACACACAGTGAACAATGAATTATCGGCTCCGTAAAGCTAACGCGATTGAGCCTTCCAAATAAACGAACTAGATAAAAAAAAAATAACCAAACAAAATTTAATTAAGTGCTTATTTCAACAAACAATCTAGAAGCGAACCAGAACCATGATCGTAAACAATGTTGAAAGCATTTTACTGTTTGAGTGATTAGGAAAGCCAAATCGAAATTAATATCACACCACTGCAAGAGCAAGTTTTTTGACGTAGTACTACGTCTGTGATTTCTATATGGGGGTACACTTTGTGAAAACCGAAAATAGAGTAACAAAACTGTTGCTTTGATAGTTAAAAATCATCACCGATTGCCTGCGAAAAGCGATTTCCCTAACACAGATTTCAAAGTTGAATTCCATCCGGCCTCTCCAAACGGTGGTTATGCAATCACCGCGTGGTGAGTGATGGTGTTCTCCAGCTCCAGTACACAACGAAAGGCTGCCTGCAAACAGCGAGCTGCAGCCCATGCATCCATAGAAGGAGGAAGAAGCCACACCGCTATTGATCGGAATCAGTAGCTCTTCGTGAGTTGCTGTGGGCCATCTGTGTCAAGCACGTCATACTAAAGTGTATAAACAGAGTGAACCTCGCTCAAATTTCTGTTCCTACACAAATACAAGTTCCTGCTGCAGTTAACTAATAAGAATTATTATATAAGACCACGTACTCCTACGTCACCATTGCGTACAACCCCATAGGGCTGTCTCTTGTAGGTTTTTTGTATAACGTATTGCTCTTTCACTGTGCAACAAATCTGAACTTTTTTTTCTAGGACTGAGAAAGTTGACCATACACAGAAAAAAACAGTTGTTGAATATTACATCCAAACTGCTGCAACCAGGTCAATCCATCGGTTGTGTAATATAACGTTGTACGATGTACATCGATTTTGCGAACAAAATTACATCCATTGATGTAATATTGTATCTGCTTTTTGCTATTACATCATTATTTCATACATCAGCTTGAACTACATTGATCGATATTACATTTTTTTGCTGTTTATTTGACATTCTTGTGGACCCCTGAGTAAAAGTCCTGAACATACCTATACCCTAAAACGTCCTGATTTTTTGGTACCGCCCTCTTTATGAATTTTGGTATGTTGTCCCGATGTCGGTTGTATACTGCCTAACTAAAGCATGTTACGACTATGCCGTCCAGGAGTTTTTTTTTAGAAAATGACTTGAGAAACATTTTTTTAGAACATTTGAAAACGATATCTCGTTGTCTTACCCCTCGAGGTGAGGCCCAGTGAATTTGCCGTCTCTTTCGATCTTCGGCTGTTTGAATGGATGACGGAGTTGGACGTCACACTTGTATAACTATTGAAAGAGCGGAAGAATAAAAGAGACGGCAAATTCACTACGCCTTTCCTGTTTACATATCGTGGATGGATGATCAGTAGGTAGATTTCACAACACATCCCGTCCCTGGTCAAACTTTCATAGCGAATCAAAACAAACATAGTTTGGTACTAGAACTTTGACTAGAATCGAGTAAACTTACTACTACTTGGGACCAATAGGCTAGTCAAGTAGTGTGTCAATTTAAAATCGCTAGTTTCCACCGGTTTTTTTTTTATTATTTAATGGCGGTAAGCTCCAATCGGTATTATCCTCGGATTAAATCCCGAACAAGAATGTCCGGCTGCTTTGATGTCGACATCAGAGTTATTCAACACGATGCTATGCAAACAATTCGCAGATCATCCAAACAGGGACGGTATTAAAAGTTAGTCCGAGCTGGAGGTTATAAGAGGTTTTCAGCCTAAAGGCTGGTTCGCCTCTAAATTTCCACCGGTTTTTAATACCCTGGTTACTATTTTTTTTTGTGAAATGACAAAATGTTTTCTTGAATTTGTAGAAAAAAATTTCAAGGAGTTGAATGATAAGTTTGAAATAGCCTTTCCTATCATTTGAACTTTACCATGGACGAATATTTTGATTTTTTTTATTAAGAACTTCAGAAAAGAGGCTTTTCTGAAAAAAAAAAATCTTGGGGAATTTGATCAGCCAGCGCACAGTGGGCAAAAATTGACAATACCGCAACTAAATTGAATATCTCGGCTGCCAAACGGTTTCAGTCAACATGTTATACATATTCTCAAAGGAAAAACTCTGCTGAATCGATTTGTGGTGGTCTCATTGGCCGGAAACTTTTGCGTACCGAGATAGAGGACCGGGATCAACCCGAGTTCCCGGTAAAGTAGGAAATGCCACTATCGATCGACACTTTACACCAAAATTGAAATTTATTAAATTCGCTTTGATCTCATGATTCTGAACAAACATAGAAAAAATCGCAAGGTTCTAGGACAATTTTTATAATATGGCCACTTTATCGGTCAATCCCGATTATCTCGAGAACCAGAATATGGCCACTATACCCCAAAATATAGTTTCCATATTAAATACGCTTTGATCTCTTGATTCTGAACAACATAGAAAAAATCGCAAGGTTCTAGGACATTTTTTATAATATGGCCACTTTATCGGTGTTCCGGATTTTCCTTTAGGCCAGTAGAGTTTCCCTGAGGGCGTATATGGTGTCTTAACACCATATATACTTAGTGCTATCAATTTCCAGTAATATACGTTAAGTAAAGTGTAAAATTATGTCGATAGATAGTGGCATTTCCTACTTTACCGGGGACTCGGGTTGATCCCGGCCCCCATCTCGGTACGCAACAGTTTTCGGCCAATGAGACCACCACCAATCGATTCAGCAGAGTTTTTTATTTGAGAATATGTATAAGATGTTGACAGAAACCGTTTGGCAGCCGAGATATTCAATTTAGTCGCGATATTGTCAATTTTTGCCCACTGACTGTGCAGCGGGGTGCAGTATTTTCGTTATTTCAGAGCGTAAGCATGCATGCAACTAAAGAGGCTGAATTTATAAAGAGATTTTACTGTTTGAGTGATTTTACTGTTTGAGTGATCGTTTGGAACAATCGATTTTCTGTCAAAGTCATAGGAAAAGTCATTCCAATCGAGCAGAAGACCTGTCAAATGGATAAGATGTCGCCTCTTTATAAATTCAGGCTCTTTACATGCAACAATAAGAATGAGAATCCTCAGTGATGAATTACACTCTATCAATGCTGAAAATTATCATCATCACTGATAGTTTTCAAGCAATATTGACAGAATTAATGTTGACATTGTCGCTGGAAGAATTAACCACTTCACTCGAGCAGTTCAAATGACGTTTACTACCACTCGAACTGAGATATAAAACATTATATTTGAGATTTTTTCTTCTAGAACCACGTGAAAAGTAGTCATCATTTGTGCGTTTCATAAAAAAAATAGAAATTTGTTGGTCCAGTTTTGTGAAATCGCTGGCAGAAAGTCACGCCAAAACTGCTTGACAAAGTGGTCAATTGACTCTGGCATAAAGCTTCTTCAAAAATTAATTAGTTTTATCGTCATTGACAAAGGTCCAAAAGTTGTAATTTCGTGCAATTTCTTTTATATTTTTGTTATCTAGACAGTTACAATCATAGATGCTAGTTGCCTTTGACGACTCCATGGTTTTATTTTGCTTAATTTATTTAATTTGGTTACACATTTAGATGATAACAAAAACTACACTTGTTCGTCACTGACTTGAAGGTGACTGACGTCACTCCTTTGAAGGTGATCTTCATGGTTCATGGTTGATATTTTGCAGAACTGCATCACCACTGATCAATTTGATCAATTTACGGTACCTTATTTTCTCAAAACCGCTGGTAGAAAATCGACTCAAAACTGCTCGAATTATGCATTGAATGGACCCCTTTGTCAAACCGTTTTACCGTGACTTTCTACCAGCGATTTCACAAAATTATACCAACAAATTACTATTTTATTATGAAACGCACTACTTTTGGCTACTTTTCTCGTGGTTCTAGAAGAAAAACCTTCAAAATATTGTGTTATTTCGAAGTTCGAACTTAGAATGAACTGCTCGAATTAAATGATTAATTCAACAGATCAAAGATATTTATCTAGCACTTAACGTTTACTCGAATTTCGAAATAAAACAACATTTTGATAAGTTTCCTTCTAGAACCACGAGAAAAGCAGCCAAAATTTGTGCGTTTCATAAAAATAAAAGTAATTTGTTGGTCCAGTTTTATTAAATCACTGGTAGAAAGTAACGCCAAAACTGCATGACATTGCCTGTTTTATTTTCTGTTTTTTTAACTGTAACTGTAAAAATAATAATCGTGGTTGTGAATTTGAGGAAATACCTCAAAATCCCCTCACCCATCAAGTGAGCTAGGCAAAGGAGGAGTGCGCATTTGATTAGTATTGTCGCATTAATAGCCCTTCGCTCAATTTCAACTTCTGTTCAATTTTCTCACTGCCGTACTCTAACGGAACTATCAATCTATCCTCTTCAGAACTTTCTCTAGCTAATAAATTATCTAATCTAAGGCTTCATGTTGATTTTAGTATAGCATTTTCTCCCAACTCTGTGATCGGATAATTTTACGCATTAAGTAACAAACACTTTGATTGGAAGTTCAAAACCGTTTTGTGAGTGACTAGGTATCTCACGTGACGTTACAATGCTACAAATGCAAATTATTCTCTGAAGTATAAAAGTTCAGTTACAACGTGGTGGTTTATAAGGCAATCTGGCCAGTGCTGCTATTATTCCGAACAGCACTGCATGCATCTACCTACTTTTTATGCGCAACAGTAAAAGCAATATAATCGAATGAAACTTACATGCCATTGGTCGTTCCAGACGGTCGTATCGGCAACCATGTGTTAACCGCGAAAGCAGCTGTGTTTGGGACAGTTTGTTGGCTTCATCCAGCGCTGGGCAGTCCGATTCTCTGTAACAGTAAATGAACGAAGTTTAGAGGCTATTTTTTAACAATGTATATTCGGTATACAGTGGATAATATTAACACTAGGGAGATTCAAAATATATATTTTGTTCCACCCGGCTCATTCGATTGCAATCATTCTCCCATAATTAGAGCTCATTTTGTATCTTTTGATATCGATCTCATACTGCACTAACCGTTTAAAAATTAGGGGAAATGGCTTTAATGTTGGCCTATGGATCTAAGATTGGGCCCATTGCTAAAAATCTGCTATTTATCCATTTTATCTAGATAAACGCGTCATTGGGACTGTACTAATGGATATTTAAGGTCGCTGTTGAAAATTTAGTCGTTTGCTGAATGCTTGTTTATGTATGGGCCCAAATTAGGGGCATTTAGGCCGACGTTACATCCATTTCCCCTACATGGGAAAAGTAAACTTTTTGTTCTTATCTTGCTAGTCTTTCGTCATTATGATTTACAGGAAAGATTGTTTCTATACTTATGTGAGTCCGATAACTTTCAAATATAATAATTAATCATCTGCTGCAAGTTGCCGCCTCCTGCACTGTGACATATGTAGTAGCCTAAATTAAATGGTACCATTCTTCCTGCCAAGTACACAAATCTCGCCTGCTTAGCAGTTGATAGGCATGTAAAAAAAAGCCCCACCCGTTTGGCATAATGGATATTTGGCATAATTGACATTTGGCATAATTGACATTTGGCATAATTGAAATTTGGCATAATTGATATTTGGCATAATGGACATTTGGAATGATATGTGGAAAACCGCTACTTATACCGTCTTATTCCGATACTTTTCCGACTGCTTCCGGACATTCCGCTTAGGTAGGATTTCAATCAATGCCCCTCCATCCTTGTTCTTGATTCCTTTGTATAAAATGTTCCTCTTCCGATTGAGGAAACGAAGCATTTATGGAATTTCCTTCTCCACGTCCATATAAACACCACGCACTCTTGTGTGCATGTCAAGGCCCAGCTAAACAGGAAACTTCTTCCTGGAGACACACTTAATCTTTCCATATTCCACCAGCACTAACACCAGATCGTGATCCTCTGATGGAAGATCGTACACCCGAACGTATTTAACGTTGGTGAAATGCTTACGTCAACTGCCCCCCCCCCCCTTAACAACACATGTAAGATTTGTACATAATTGTAAGGTGTGCTATTTATCATCGCAGGATGTTACTCGCAAAAAAATCCGTTCCCATATTTGTGAACGAGAGCCGTGAACTATTTCAAGGTCTACACTGCTATCTCCATGCTTCGGAATATGGATAGACTAAAAGCGAGTAAAAAGCGCTCATAGTACAATACACTGAAGTCTTTTTTATGCGGTTTTTTACACGGTTTTCGCGATATACACGGTACGTTTTTAACGATTTTTCGACAACGATACAATCTATTGACTTGATTCCAATCACATTATCGATTTCAAGCTATAGGTAATCGAATGGCATTTTTAAAAAAATCACAATTTTTGGTGTAAAAAAAGATGTGAGTGTAATTTGATTTCACATGTTTTTTTCCGCTGAACGAGAATTGGAGAAAATCGAAGCGTGCATCGTTCTACAATGTTATAAATAAAAAGCTTGGTGGTATACATAGTTGAAGATGCTAATTTCAAATAACAGACTGTAGTGGTAATTTTTATACGATAGATGGAGTAGATGAAAGCATAGAGTTGATAGTTCCGTTAGAGTACGGCAGTGTGAAGATTGTATATAGATATTAGACAAGCGAGCTAGGACAACTTTTAAGGAAGGTACAAATCGGTTTTTTCATCTCTCTTTAACAAACTCCCCCTTTGGAGAGGGATGGTGAGGGGTGTCCCCCCCCCCCCGCCACCACTGGCAAAAAGAGATGAAAACCGACCCGCTCAAGTACCAACTGTGTGTTTGAAACAGTTCTACCGATTTTTTACCGCACTTCAGTTGTTATTTGAAGGCAGGCATCCAGTCGTAGGTTTGGAAATTGCAACTATTGTTTACCCCTACCACGATATGTGCTCCTGTCATCGTCGACTGGACGATCTCGAGGGGACACGGGTGGGGTAGGTGCTGCTACTGTACCTTTCGACCATTGACAGTAATTGATGGTATGCTCCCTTCCAGAGTTATGTACTTTGACTATATGTTTTTAGTATTACTTCTACGTGAAGTCAACGATTTACATAGTTGAAGATGCTAATTTCAAATAACAGACTGTAGTGGTAATTTTTATACGATAGATGGAGTAGATGAAAGCATAGAGTTGATAGTTCCGTTAGAGTACGGTGGTATAGTCGAAAACGTAGACAGAACACGACATAAAAAAGATAAAAAATCAATGCATCGTCCGCATGGCAAACTCATATAATTTTCTGCGGTATTCGCTGCAGCGGATGATAGGAAATGCAACTATTATTGAATGTAGTACATGTTAAGCTTGCGTACGGGGTTATGCAGCAATGTATACTGCATTGATTTTTCCGATTTGAACGCCATCTCCTCCGCAATCCTGTACGTTGCATCCATCTCAACGGGATCCGCTTCCTGTCTCTTCATAAAACTGGAAATTTCGCATATGGAGGGCTTCGCACTTCCATTTGGGAAACCAAATCCAATTGTGTTCTTCACTTCCACGCAGATAATCAAAACATAGTATGCAACCAACAATATAGAAAAAAAAAACGCTTGTAACGACTACCACGATAAACCATAGAGGTAACTCTAAGACTAGTAGGTCCCGAAGAAAAGTGCTCAACTTTTTGGCTCAGCTCTGGTACTATCTTCGGTCCCAAGCTAATCGATGTACCTCTCGAAACATAGGAAAATCCACGAACCCCTCATTTTATTTGTCAAACTTTCATGGCAAATCAAAACAAACATTGTGTAGTACTAGAATTTCGACTAGAATGGGGTACGTTAATCGATTTGAGTTTAGTGATGTTTGAGACCGATTTGGTTCAAATTTTGAATAAAGCCTTAGGATTGCTTAGGGAATCTCACGATTCAATGACTACAGCTAAGATGAAACGTGGGTTCTATCAAAGCATTGTAAATTGAATCAATGATATGTTATCTAAAAGAGACATATCAGCAAACCTTGGAAGCTCACTCATCAGTATAAGAGCAATTATATTGAGTTCTGGTCATTTCGGGATTGACGGAAATGAAAGAGTTGATGCACTAGCAAGACTCGGATCTTCACATAAGTTCATAGGGCCAGAGCCCTTTTGTGGCTTATCGGCTGCATCTCCTAGAATGGAGCTAAAAGTGTGGAAATCTTCAAAAGTGAAGGAAAACTGGAACAACATTTCCATTGCTAGGCAGTCGAAGCGATTCAATAATTCAAACATTTCTGTGACCCACGAAGTCCTGGAACTTTCTAAAAAAGATCATAGTATA
This sequence comes from Ochlerotatus camptorhynchus, assembly GCF_037179485.1. Lineage (NCBI taxonomy): Eukaryota > Metazoa > Arthropoda > Insecta > Diptera > Culicidae > Ochlerotatus > Ochlerotatus camptorhynchus. Next base: position 1,499,630 of record NW_027040879.1, read on the forward strand.
TATACAGGTCTTTTAACAGGTCATTGTCCGAGCCGTTTTCAGTTGAAGGCTCAAGACACCGTCACTTCTTCCTTTTGAAATATTCTTCGATCATCATCATTAGAATACACATACATTTCCACACTAGTCATCCAAAAGCTTAAAGCAAATATTTCCTTATTTTCCAGCGATAATTTGCTGGTTAAACACTTTTACTACATTCACTTACTTGTGTTCTTCGTAACATTTCAGAATTTCGTGCAATCGAATACATGGAATTAAAACAAAACTGCCTCTCAACCCTATAGGTGACCAAAATAAAACACAAAGAAAACCACTTTAACTCTACTACTTTGCTAGCGAACGCAAAAGTATCATTGAACAAGTGTTGCCAGATGTATTTCCTTTAGCAATGAATTTCAGTTTACTAGATAAGTAAATACAAAGTTCTACTCATTAACTTAGATAGCTGGATGTGTTTACTGGTGATCAATTATCAAAAACTGAATGAATAAAACTAAAAGGACCTATTTAGGCACATTAACGTTCCAACTAAAAAGGTTACATTGAATTAAACACAAACAGAGGAGATGGCAGCAGTTCATGTAACCTGAAATTCACTTTCCCACGCCAATTCAGTCTCTTTATTTAAGATAATGTCTGTCGCTTCTGTGACATAGAAAAGGAAGACTCGGAAAACTTGCTGTCACTGTTCTTCGACAAGGGGCTGATAGAGCCCTTTGACATTTCGAGAACAACTCCCAGTACGGCAGTGCACTTTTCTCGAAGTGTAATGCCTTGCTGGGATTTTACTAATAGTTAAACAATCGCGATCACTCCTAATAATAATAGTTATGGTGATACCAACAATCAATACGAAACTAACGATTTAAAATTGGCTCACTACTTGACTAGCCTATTGGTCCCAAGCAAACGATTAACGTACCCCATTCTAGTCAAAATTCTAGTACTACACAATATTTGTTTTGATTCGCTATGAAAGTTTGACAGATAAAATGAGGGGTTAGTCGATTTTCCTATGTTTCGAGGGGTGAATCGATTAGCTTGGGACCGAAGATAGTACCAGATAGAGCCAAAACGTTGAGAACGTTTCTTCGGGACCTACTAGTCTTAGAGTTACCTCTATGGTGATACGGCATCTTGATATAGCTAAAAAAATGGGAATATATCTCAATAGATCAGAAAAATGGTCGCAGTGATAAAAATATTCGACAAAAATAGTTAAATTAAAAAAAAATGTCAGAAAAATGCGATTTGTTTGTGTAAAAAATCATATTGTTGAAATTATTCTAATAATTTCAATGAATTTCAGTAGAATCGCCATAAAAGGGTGAGTATATTGAATGTTCTGGCTTTTGCTTTTCAAAACAGTTTAAAAATCAAAAATCGTTTGAAAATTATTGAGTTGCTCATGATAGTATGCAGTCCTTTACGTAAAATCAGTTTTTTAACAGTAACTTTTAATTTAGGTGGTGTTAGAACTATTTCAAATGTGATTCCATGGTGTACTCGACTAGACTAACATCCTACAATGCGTCACTTGAAAAAAAAAATTTTTTGTCGTGCAACACCGTGTTATCAATGCCTAATAATGTATATTTTGTTAGTTTTTCATCGAATAACGCAAAATTCTAGATATAGCTTGATTCGATATAGCGTAATAGGTTTTGTAAACAATGACTTCTCTCGATGATTTCTAGAAAGTCAAGGCTCGCCCACGCAAATCAACATCACCATCGGGTAGGTGAAGATTTCCGCTTTCCGAAGGTTATGTTGGTTTGCGTGGGCGTGCCTTGAATTCCTAGAAATCATCGAAAGAATTCATTGTTTACAAAGTCTGTAACGCCCTAATTCCAGGGTGTAACAGCCTTTGTAAACAATGAATTATTTCGATGATTTCAAGGAATTCAAGGCACGCCCACGCAAACCAACATAACCATCGGAAAGCGGAAGTCTTCACCTACCTGATGGTGATGTTGATTGGCGTGAGCGAGCCTTCACCTTCTACACACTTAGAATAATACCTAATCTTACACGTGACGGAATCCATCTTTGACATAAAGGATGAGACGTAAGCAAACATGTAATGTAAAATTTAGTGCTCCGAGACTGAAAAGTTCAAAAGTACGTTTGATTGAGCTGAATTTCGCGTCTATTATGACTCAATTTTATGTCAAAATTGACGCTCGTATATGTCAGTCTCAGAGCACCTGAATTTACATTAATTTTTCTAAGTGTGTAGAAATCACCAAGAGAAGTTTACATTGTTTACAAAAGCTGCTACGCCCTAATTCTAGCTCTATCTAGAACGAAACTGGTGCAATGTATTTTTGAACCGGAAATCTCATCCGTTATTGGGGAGCATGCATTAAGTACGTCACGTGAAATTCAGGTAACATCAAACGCTGCCCCCCTTCTCCCTTTCGTCACTTTTTTCCTATACCTAATCCACAGTTGTAACCTACCCCCATAGATCGTGACGTACTTAATGGATGTGCCCTATTGTTTTTTTTTTTAGATTTTTGCAACGCTGATTCAACAAATAAAGAAAATAGGTACATCGTTGCAGTTTTCCTTTAATTCTCGAAAAGTGAATTTGATGTATAAAAAGGGAGACTTCACTTGTGCAAACACGCTTCACATCTGCCTAATCGGGCACAATTTGTCGATCTGCTGTGACAAAATTCTGTGAGTTTCTAAAGGGATCATTGTCTTTCAACCAACAAATATTGTGCTATCTTTTTTTCGTCCAGTTCATTTCATCTAAACATTTTAATTTCAAATGGCGACACAAGGTTATTGGACGTGATAATGTTGTTTAGTTTGAAATGATTTACGTTCAGAAAGTATTCATCTAGCATTGCATTCCAGAAGCATCCAATCTGTGCATATCATCTGCGTAAGTAGCTTAGTTTGTTTTTTTTTTTCGCTACAAGCATAGATAACTCCCACGAACATCGGCCATGCATTTAGTCAGCTAATATTCATTTGCATAAATCATCTCCGGTTCACAATACCCGTGGCGCCATGTGCTTCGCAAAATAATTAGCGAATTATCCTTCAGATTAGCGCGTGTTCACACATACATTCCGCGGTCCATGCCCGTTGACTATAAAGTAACAGTGACACTGCAGCAGAGACTACACTTAGGGGTACAGTGTATAATGCACCCTTGGAGTAAAATGGCCCCGCGTGGGGTTTCATTGCTTTCTCATGACTAATTCTGGGATTGTATGTACCAGAATGCTAGTTCAAATACAGAACAAGCAATACTGCTCGTTAAATTCACGAATTGACAGTCGGAAAGCTATGGGGAACGTGCGGGGACATTTTACCCCAGGGGTGCGTTTAAGCCCATCCTACCCTACTACGCAAGCTAGGGCCATTGCTGGCGTGTGTGCCAGCAAGGTTCATCCTTTAAGCACGATCGGTCGGTCCACCCTATCGGAAACTACACTTCCTTCATGGTCCTATTTGTATGAGGAGGTTCGGAAGGCATCAACAAGAATACCGCAAGATGGGGTGAGTTTGGAAATGTTTATCAAATTTTATTTTCAACAATTGAACCTTAAGCAAAGTCAATGATCGTGAATATAAATTCAATTCTGTCAAGTAGCAACACACTCTACTTCACGGTGACAATCGTTGTAGACGACGCGCACAGCGATCGTAATTGCCAATCTATCTATAAGCGATGCAGATTTATGATTAGACCCGTCCATGATGTTATTGGCGGCTCAATTTATGAACTACACAGCAAAAAAATAATTTTGATATCACATCAAAGTGGATGCACTACAATCATGTCGAAAATTTCATGTAATTTTTATGACCACATAAATAAACAAATGCAGTAAAAACAGCGTAATGTCAGTTCATGCATTGTATTAATGATAATTTTGTCCTTTTTAGCAAGTAATATTACACCATATTTTCGACATGATTGTAGTGCATCCACTTTGACGTGATATCAAAATTATTTTTTTGCTGTGTATAATGTATACAGTTTGTACGCAGCTACGTGACAAAGTTTTTCGTTTGTTTTCAACCATCCAACACTTGGAAATTATGAAAATGCAATGATTAAAAGTGAAGTCACAATTCAGCGCTTCAAGGAACAGTTAAAATTCAGTGTTGATAAATCCAACGGTGAACCCGGGCATTCATGTCCAGCTGCCCGGCAAGGCCACAGTGCATCGCAATGGACGTGGATAAATTCGGGAAGCCGAAGTTGCGTTGGTTCCGGCTCGCGACAAATTACGATCTTATTATGGAAATCGATCATCACGGGTTCCCATCGCGTGCTTTACTAGGTTCGGTACGTTCACACCTTACGATTGTTTCTCCGGTTGGTTCCGACATTCAGCTCCTCTATATATGCACGTACGTATACAATATGTGTGAATGATTGCTTAGCGCCGGTTAGTCTAGCGCGGGTCTACGTTTACAAATGGATCGCAGCGCGCATTAATAGATCATTTTATTAGCATAAATTAAATTTAACGACTACAACGGCTATCATTGCTGGTATCGCAATATGTTTGTCTAGCAAGCAACTTGTAAGTGAAAGGTGGTAATGAATAATACAATTTGACAGTGATCATGACTGGATTGGCAAATGAAATCGTTGTTGCGGTCTTATTAAACAAAAAAAAAAATAAAAAAAAACTAATTTAATGTAAATTATACGAAACAGCAATTCAAATCTTGGTGTGCTATGGTATATAGGGTTACGGTATGTAATGTGGGTCTAGTCCTTTCATTCGGCCTATCACGCAAATAAATAATTAATTAAGGAATATTACACAAAAAATAAGGAAAATATTGATCACTGATGATTGATAAATGTGTACCACACACAAATCAATTTATATCACAACATTTCAATACATTTTCAGCTCTCGTAAGTAATAAAACTGGTTGAGAATATCACTCTGTTCGGAGTTTTTAGCCGCCATGACTTCTAAGGTTAAGATGGGAAGGTTGCACTGACGATCATCAAATGGCCTGATTATGGCATTTATTGAATGGAATTACCTGATAATACACACTAGACGTAAAACTCACAGTTACTGTTTGAATATTTTATGTTTATTTTAATTGTTTAACAACGTTTTCACAAGTAAATCATGGACCCAACTTTAGGGACACATTTCTTTTCTATGTTCCTAACTTTGGCCCATGAAATTCATTTGACAGCATATAGCAATAAGAGTAACGTCAACAATGTGGTTTGCATTTGGATGATAAGGAACGAACAGGAAGGGAGATTTTTTCTGCCAAATCTGTATAATGAACATCACAATGTTTTGATTTAGATATTCTGCGGTCGAAAGACGATAAGCGAAATTTTTAATTTTTAATTTTTAACTTGAGTGATTTAATGTAGTTTTCGTAAAATTTTCTCTAAGAAATGTTTTGAGGAATGAAGAGTATTAAGTTAACAGTGATAGTGATAAAAAAAAATACATAAGAAAACGTTACCAAGAGCGTTTTTTTTTGAGAATCAAACAGGATAGGACGAAGTTGCATCCATAAATAGACCCAATTTGGGGACAATAGACCGATATTACATACATTTCCCTGGTGAGTTTTTGTCTTAAAAAAAGTAAGTTTTTCAACTTTTTGCGGTTCCTGATAGCAAACGACATGATAAGCATATCTAAGCATACCATTTAGCAGTAGAATATCGTTTGCAGGTAAATTAATTGATGAGTTATGATTAAAAACGTAATCTATGGCTGCATATTAGACCGAGGTTAGGGACGTATACCCTATCTTGCCTTAAAGCGAAGACAAAAAATCAGAAGAAAGGTTTGTGTATTTGCTAATTTTTCTATACGTTGCTTCCACCTTCACTCAAGCGCAGCGCTATTGTACATGTCGCTTGGATTCTGGCAAAGTTGCCAGTCTTCTTGATATGATGGCTTCGCTTAAAGGCAATACTCAGTTTATTAACTGTTTGCACAAAAATCGATTCGATTTGCGGTCTTGAACAAGGATATTTCTGCATTGCTCAATCTAAGTCACAGATATGGGTAATATTTAGGCAATATCAACATTGAGTGATGAGGGAATTTTTGAAGGTAAATTAATATTTTATTTCGTTCTCCATATATTGCCCATCCTATGTTAAAAATGAGTGTGTGCAAAAAATGGTAATGATTAATGAAGCTTTAGAGGTCACCCAAATGTTTGAAGTTTATGGAGATTCTGGCGAATTACTATGAGAAATTATGCCCCGTAACGTGGGTAGATCACCATTTCGTGGTACGTTACGGGATGTAAGATCTACCACCGATTCCTAGTCCTGACTACTTCAAACTAGGGGAACAGGATTTTCAGTAATCCAAGGAACGCATCTTAGTCCTTGTTACTTTTTATGCCTTGTTGATAGTGACAAGACTCGGCTTTGTCTACCGAGGATGATCTTGAAACAAGGAAAAAATGAGTTAGTTGTCTTCATCTATGTGATTCCTAATCTTCTATTCGTTGTTCCCTAGTTTGAAGTGGTTAAGACTAGGGTTCTGATGCATGGTAATTATCGGTGTCATACCTTAATTTAGTTGCTAAGGAATGAAATTTTGACTGACAAAGGGCCGCGCCTTTGGAGAGTGTTTCAACACTCCGAAGGGTATAAATACCCGAGCAAAGTCGGTTAACAAAATGAAAGCAAATCGATATTAAAGTGTGCAGTTCCTATCATAATGAAAACTCATTTTGATTTCAAATGTTGCGACATAAGTCTGATATCATATTGTGCTTTCATTATGCAGTCAAGACGTTTTAAATGAAAGCAACTTAACTTGAAGTTCTGCTGTTTACGTCTTGGTTAAAATTTAATTGAAATTAATCTGTCGTTGAACTAATGATTATCGTTTATCTGATTTGTTTAACACATTTTAGGTCATTCGTGACTTGCCCGAGGTGAGATTGGAGCCTAAGTCTTTCAGCTTGAGAAACATGAATGGTAACCATTTACTCTAGGCCCGTATTCAGTTATTATGAATGCAAAATCAGTAATCAAATTGATTTCATTGAAAGCAGGATTAGTTTTCCGTTTGCTTCAACAGTGTAAAATTTTGCTTTCATTTTTGCTGTGTTAACCGTTAAGTCAACCAAAATGAGATCAACTGGAGTATTCAAAATAAGTTACATAATAACAGCAAATTTTGATTTCAATTTGATGTTCAGCTTTGCTCGGGTAGCGGGACCTTTCAATTAGAGTCGGATCCTTGCGATAAATGCAAGAGTGGCAACTTTAAAAAAATCGAATACTTCATCATTTCTCAATAGTGATGGAGTAATACGACATGCACTAAACTAAGGACACGGGATATACCACAATAGATCACCAGTAAGGTCGCAGTACCCGAGCAAAGCTGGAGATCAAATTGAAATCAAAATTTGCTGTTATGATGTAACTTATTTCGAATACTCCAGTTGATCTCATTTTGGTTGACTTAACGCAACACAGCAAAAATGAGAGCAACATTTTACACTGTTGAATCAAACGGAAAACTAATCTTGCTTTCAATGAAATCAATTTGATTACTGATTTTGCATTCATAATGTTTGACTGAATACGGGCCTGTCATAAATGGTTAGCATCCATGCTTCTCACGCTGAAAGAGTTGAACTCTCACCCCGGCCAAGTCACGAATGACCTAAAATGTGTTAAACAAAACAAATAAACAATAATCGTTAGTTCAACGACAGATAAACTTAAATTAAATTTTAAACAAGACGTTAACAGCAAAACTTCAAGTTAATTTGCTTTCACTTAAAAAGTTTTGACTGCATAATGGAAGCACAATATGATATCAGACTTATGTCACGACAATTGAAATCAAAATGAGTTTTCATTATGAAAGGAACTGCAAACTTTAATATCGATTTGCTTTCATTTTGTTAACCGACTTTGCTCGGGTAGTGTTAGGTCCCGAACAGAGGAAAAAAATGGGAAATTATTAAATTTCACTTACATCGCTCTAACATTGGATCTAGTTGTCCAAATGTAAAAAAATGTGGTTGTCACCTGTGACCTGTGACATGTGATTGTGATGAAATTGATGTTATTGTATGGTATATATAAACCTATCAATTTAACTTATTTTGATTTCTATCTTTCATTAATTACTGGTAAACTGATTGCAATTACAAATGACAATTGGTCATTGTCATAGCAACCACGTATTGAAATTTAAAATACTCCAATAGTAATTCCCGTACAAATTTAAAACCATTTGCGCGTACTCTAAACCATCATCAATGGTTACCATATTTTGTACAGATTCATTTTTTGGGGTAATAAATCAAACTGGAGGGTGGTCTATAAGAAATCTTACACTTTTTGAAAATTATGTACCCTAATGACACAGTTCCGGAGAACTTCGAGATTAGGGCGTAATTGCTTTTGTTAACAAACACTTCAATCACTGATTTCTCGCAAATTAAAGCTCAATCTTTAAAACTAACAACACAATCGGTGATTGACGTGTTTGTTTACAAAAGCGATTACGCCCAAATCTCAAAGTTCTCCAGAGTTGTAGTACAAATTGAAAGAAACAGCTCCCCACAGGGGTTCCGCCATACAAACTGGACCTTCCCACGGTTGCGACAGCTTTTCGGAAATTCCTACACCGTTTACCGAACAAATGTTAATTGTCAGTGTTGGCGGTGGAGTGTTGATAGCTATTTCAACTAATTTCAATGGGTACATTGATTCCACTCCGGTAAATGTATCTCTAGAACAGCTCTGGGTTAAATTTAAACTGTTCAGTTAGTATTGGTGTAATTCACCTTTCACCTGATCGCAAGAATGATTTACTAAGCGTGAATAACCAAATCGAGTCTATAGAAGCGATTCATTCACACCTTGGGAATAACGATCATGCTATTTTGCTTGGCGATTATAATCAATCGGGACTTGTCTGGAACACACCAAGCAACGATCGCCCTTCCGTAGATGCATTCCAGTCTCTCAACTCTGTTGCTTGCGCCTCGTTACTCGATGGCTTCAATCTGCACGGTCTGTCTCAAGTTAACTGTATTACTAATCAGAACATGCGAATCTTGGATTTCGTTTTGGTGAATGATGCAACGCTCTTTCGATGCCAGATTGAAAAAGCTGTAGACCCGCTCTTTATTATTGATGCCAATCATCCCGTTTTTGAAGTAATTATTAGTCTCTCACAGCCTACTGAATTTGAGAGTTTCCCAGACGAACCTGGACTTGACTTTCATCACGCTGATTTTGAAGGCTTACCCGAAGCGCTTCGTTTTCGCTGTTCAAGATTGACCAATCAAGTGGCCAACTGTGTTCCAAGCTGAAATCCAAACAATTTTAGAGTGTTCTATTATATGTTTGCGTAGAAACTATAAGAGTTCAAATATATGCATAATGTCCGACAGTCAAGCTGCTCTAAATGCTTTAAAATTGGCGACATGTACATCAAATCTTGTCTGGGAGTGTGTTCAATCACTTCAGAAAATAGTCTTGTCATAATCAAGTCAACTTATATTGGGTTCCTGGTCATTGCGGGATTGACGGAAATGAAAGAGCTGATACACTAGCAAGACTCGGATCTTCTCATAAGTTTATAGGACCAGAGCCCTTTTGTGGCTTATAGGCTGCATCTCTTAGGATGGAGCTAAAAGCGTGCGAATGAAGGAAGTGACCCACAAAATCCTGGAACTTTCTAAGAAAGATCTTATCATATAGAAAGGTCTTATAACAGGTCATTGTCCGAGCCGTTATCACTTGAAGCTGATTGGAAAACTTCAAGATGGCATAGAAAAGGAAGACTCGGAACATTTGCTATGCCACTGTCCGGTAATTTTCAATAAAAGGCGTAAGTTCTTCGACAAGGGGCTGATAGAACCCTTTGACAGTTGGAGAACAACTCCCAGTACGGCAGTGCACTTTATTCGAAGTTTAATGCCTTGCTGGGGTAATGCTTTTAGTCAAACAATGGCAATCACTTCTAATAATAGTGATACGGCATCTTGAAATAGCTAAAAAAAAATGGGGAATTTATAACAGGTTTTGCTACAGGTTTTTATTTATTTCGTCAACCAACGTAGACTAGTACAATTAATACAGTTTTGTTTTCTTAAATATATATTTATATAAAAAAGTAGTGTCAGCTTTCTTGTCTTTTCTTTTATGAGTTGTTATTTCTTATGGAATAAAAATATTGCTTTAGTTTATGCCGAGACATTGTAAAGTCAATGGTTTCGCAGTGTTTATTGTAAGAGGCCATCATGCGGTTTAATGGCCCATATTTTGCATAATTTGTGCGATGATGTTTTATGGCAAATAAATTTCGATTTCGGAGTTGCCGGGTGGGTGCATGGAAGTTTAATTTTGATAAAAGTTCTGTTGAGTCAATTCGCTGCGAAACGATATCATTTACAAATGAAACCATTGCATATTCACGACGCTCTTTTAATGTTTGTATGTTTATAAGCATGCAGCGTGCTTCATATGATGGAAGACGAAATGAAGTCCAACCTAATTTACGAAGAGCGTATAATAGAAATTGTTTTTGTACTGATTCTAATCTTTCTTCGTGCGTGATTGAAAATGGAGACCATACAATACTGCAATATTCCAGTATTGACCTCACATAGGCAATATATAGTGTTTTAATTGTGTAAGGGTCCTAAAAGTTATAGCAAAAGCGCTTGATAAAGCCTAGCATGTTATTTGCCCTGTGAATAATTGTAGTGTAATGGTCTATGAAAGTTAGCTTAGAGTCTAAGATAATTCCTAAATCCCTAACTCTTTCACATTTGTCTACAGTTTGATTTCCTAATGCAATTGAAATATTTGAAGTTGTTCTTTTTCTACTAAATGATATTAAGTTACATTTTTTTACATTCAATTCTAGTAGACTTTTTTTGCACCATATGTAGAATATGTGTATTTCATTCCGGAATATATTGATGTATATATGTATATATGTATATAGATCAGATAAAAGATCGCAGTGATAAAAATACCCGATAAGGATTAAAAAAAGCGCCTCGACTGGCACAACATTGAATCCGCTGAAGATATTTACATTGCTGTAGATTACTTCACCAGTGTGTTGAAGAGTTACTTGGTTGATTTTGTTCCACTGCACATCTTCGAAACCACCTTGGAGGAATACACATTTACGACGACTTAAACGTCTAAGATCCAAAGCACTCCGAACCTACTGCCAATCTCGTTGTCCTTTTGCCAAGCAACGTTCCGCACGTGCTGGTAACAATTATCGCACATAGGGGAAATGGATGTAATGTCGGCCTAAATGCCCCTAATTTGGGCCCATACATAAATTGAGCAATCGACTAAATTTTCAATAGCGACCAAAATATCCATTAGTACCGTCCCAATGACACGTTTATCTAGATAAAATTGATAAACAGAAGATTTTTAGCGATGGGTTCAATCTAAGATCCATAGGCCAACATTAGAGCCATTTCCCCTATAACCGTTATCTGTACAAACGCTACTGCAAACGAACTCTAAACGGAAGGTGAATTGGTTACCCGTTGAGATGTTTCTGGGCAATGAAGCTTGTAGAAATACACCTAGTGGTGTGCATTCTCTGAGAAGCTTTACGATAACGTCGAATCAGGTAGGCTCCGCAATAAACAAATTGAAATACTCTCTGTCCAGTCTAGATGGCATACCGTCATGCATCCTGAAAAAATGCGGCAAAGAGTTGGTTTTCCCCTCTTATAACACTTTTCAACATATCATTACGAAAGCATAGTTTTTCCACAAGCTGGAAAACGTCAGTCAGGTTCCCCGTGTTTAAAAAAGGGGATCGACAGAACATCGAGAATTACAGAGGAATAACTTCGTTGTGGGACCTCCCTTAGCTCAGTCGGTAAAGGCACAGCTACAAAGCAAGACCATGCTGGAGGTGGCTGGGTTCGATTCCCGGTCCGGTCTAGGAATTTTTCGGGTTGGAAAATGTCTCGACTTCCCTGGGCATAGAAGTATGATTGGACTTGCCACACAATTATACCAATGCAAAAATGGTACAGGCAACGAAAGCTCTCAATTAATAACTGTGGAAGTGCATCTAGAACACTAAGTTGAGAGCACGCAATAAGCTAATATGCGATATGCAATAAGCTTGAAATGCGAAGAAGAAGAATAAGAAGAACTTCGTTGTGTGCTTGTTGAAAGATTTTCGAAATCATAATAAATGATGTACTTTTCGACTCCTGCAAGAATTACATTTCTGCGGATCAGCACGGTTTCTACCCCAAAAGATCAACATCTACAAATCTCGTCCAATTTGCTTAGTTTTGCATACGCAACATTGATGCTAGTGCTCAGATCAACACCACATATACCGATTTGAAATCAGCTTTCGATAGAGTGGACCACGGAATATTACTGAAACGTTGCGGATCTTGTTAGCTCGTTTGGATCATATCTTACGTTTCGGAACCTCACCGTTAAAATCGGATTTGAATCTTCGGAACAATTTTCAAACTTATCTGGCGTACCACATGGTAACAAACTGGGTCCTTTGCTATTCTTACTCTTCATCAACGAGCTTTCCTTCGTACTACCATCTGGCTGCCGTGTGTTTTACGCTGATGACGTCAAAAAATACATGATCATTAAAGGTATCGAGGACTGCTTTGCTCTAAAACTACTGCTAAATAGTTTTGCTGGTTGGTGCACCCGGAACATTCTGACGTTGAGCATCCACAAATGTTAGATTATTTCGTTTCATCGCAAGCTGAACCCGATTACGTGCGATTATTCAATTAATAGTCATTCCCTAGAGCGTGTTCTTCATGATCGTGATCTTGGCGTCATCCTAGATTCAGTGCTGACCTTCCGATCGCATAACAACGTTATTATCTGTAGAGCCAACCGACAGCTGGGATTTATGTTCAAAATATCCTGCGAATTTACCGATACTCTCTGCCTCCGATCTCTGTACTGCGCTCTGATGTGATCGATTCTGCAATCAAACTCTGTAGTATGGTGCCCGTACCAGTCAACCTGGGCTGGTAGGAAGCAATTCAGAAGAGCAATTCAGAGAAGCAATTCAGAGAAAATTTGTGAGATATGCCCTACGACGCCTTCCGTGGCACGATCCTTTAAACTTACCACAATATGGAAATCGATGCAGATTATTAGGACTGCAGACGCTTGAGCAGAGACGGAATGATGCCCAACCGGTGTTTGTTGCTAAAATTCTCACAGGAGAAACGGACGCACCGGAGATACTAGGTCAACTTAACCTTTACGTTCCTGAACGATTGCTTCGCCAACGAAACTTTTTGCTGCTTGAGCCCCAGAACTCCTTGTAAGGCCTTCATGATCCTGTACGCTTCATTTCGGCTAGGTTCAACGAAGTCTACATCCTCTTCGACTTCAACTCTACTGTGGCAAAATTTAAGCTTAGACTGACAGAATTGCATTAGTGGTTCGAGTGAGATTCGTTACTGTGAAAGGTGAGTAATATTCCATTGCTCCTAAATTGTAACGATTATGCTACCTGTATTTTTTTCTCGATTCACCACTGCCGACGAGGATTGCTTCGGATGATATATGTCAAATGGAGCTGATTGAATTATAAGTTTTTATGTTTTGACTACAGTTGATATTTCAAGCCAGGTTTACTTTATGTTATGTTCACGGATGTGCTTGTTTTGTAATTTTTTAACTGTATTGTGAAAAGATATGGGGTTTTTACGCCAGTTAAATTGATTTTTCCCCATCACATTCATGAGAACAACAAAAAGTCAGATGATTAAATAAATAAATAAATGCCGGATCAACATTTCACATAAAGAACCAACAGATGATACTCTGAGCTATCATCATATCATATCATCATCATAGCTCATGATAAAGCATTGTACAATGTGAAGGATCCTCGGAATCAGCTCACGATCTTCTGCTTAGTAAGCAATGACGGTCGGCATCAGACCAGCGAGCCCCTCATTTTATTCTAGGAGTGGCTTTCTCAGGCTTGCTGTCGAAACTATGGTTTTTTACGTTCCCGGCCTTTATCAAGGGTAACTTAACCATGTATTAAACATATAATATAAATAATACTACATACACACCAATATACAACTCACTTATGTCTATCGTTCCTTGTTTTGTAATATTTGGCATACGTTTCTGGTGTGCGTAGCTGAACGACTGCTTTCCCCTATTAATGCTACCACCACCTTTTAAACCAACCTTTATTTCCTGTACCAAACAAAGACCGTTATAATTATCCGAATTAAAACAGTAAACTCTCATATTACAACACACCACTAATGATCGATACGTTATGAAGAGCTTTTAATTCCGTTATAATTTCTTATATTTTGACAGATACGCGCATTTTGTCTACTACTTGCAGACTTCACCAGTGCCAAGTACTCAACACCAAGTTTAGAGCTTCGCCAAAATTAAATGATTGATCAATACGTTGTTATTACCATTCCGACCCTACCCTAACTTGAAGTGATGTGTTCTTGATCAGAATAAAAGCGATACGATATTAACGATTCTATGATGCGAATGAGCCTGGGACTGAACTCACGATTTTCTGCTCAGTAAGCAAAAGCGGTCATCATCAAGCCACCGAGCGCTTCACATTACACTTATGACAGACGATGATGGCAACTGTCAAGAAAAACGAAGGCTCAGCTGTAAAACGGCAGTATTAGATATAGGGATCACTTCTTGAACTAAGGCCCACTTAGTAATGGAACCAGTGCTGAGATTTGTCAATGTCATTGACAGGCTTTCGCGTGATATTGACAAAATTGTTCGTCACATAGTCACTGGCAGACTTGATCCTCAAAAAAACCTTCGTCAAAATCTCATTCATTTTTTCGTCAATGACAAATATTCACCTGGTAACAAAAAGTGTAATTTAGCACATTCTGTGTCACATTATTGTTATCCAAGTAGCTCAGGACGTAGATACTTGTTCATTAAAATGGATCCATGTAATTGTTTTGCCCAAGTCATTTAATTTCGTTACAAATTTAGCTAATAAACAAATCTGCACATGTTCGTCACTGACACCATTGTCATTGACAATTGACATGGTTTGCCTTGACTATGACTGTTAGCTCCAATGAGTGACCAAAGCAGAATTGTCAATATTACCGTGTACTGTCGAGATTTTGCAGCACTGAATGGAACAAACTCTTTTGCTTATTACAGCGCTCCTAGTGGACGTTTTCGGAAGCTTTTGACTTTTATTTGTTAACAACAACAATAACAATAACAGTGTATTTTTTCAGTTAATAAAACGCTCTTCTATTATTATTTTTTATTTAGACTTTATTTTTGAGATTTTTAGCCGTAGGCTAGTTCATCACGTAACGCTCTTGTTTAGGAGACAGTCACCATGCAAAAATCGTGCACAGTCACCTGGAAAATCCATCGTGGCCCGCGTCCACGCTAAAGTGTTTAACTTTCCCAGAAACACCGTATGGTACGTGCTCAAAACGTACAGTGAAACCTTGATGACTAATCGGAAGCCTCAAAGTAAACACCGGAGTGGAACTGCCAACCGTCAGCTCCATGGAAAGGATGTGAGGTCCATCAGAAGTAACCCAGATATGTCCGATCGCGATTTGAGTAAAAAGTGTGATGCCGCAAAGGCTTACAGGCATACCGCGCTAGTAGGCAACCAAACCGATCACTCAAACAGAATACCGTAGCTCGAACTCGTGCTCGAAAGCTGTATGACAACCTGCTGACCAAGTCCTAATGGTCCTATGTAAAGACCAACTTTGGAAAGCTTCCAGGATCCAAAATTTTCAAGGCGAAGGCTCGAGGAGGTGTCAGATTCAAATTTGTTTTTGCGGCTAAATTCGCACGCAAATATATGATCTGGCAGGGAATTTGCAGCTGCGGCCAGAAGACAAAGGTTTTCGTCACTGAGAAAAAGATGAAATCGGAGGTTTACAAAACCGAATGTCTTCAGAAGGGAATTCAGCCCTTCATCCAGTCACATGATGGTCCGGTGACGTTTTGGTTCGATCTTGCGAGCTTTCACTTCAACCGAGAAGTACAAGAATGGTACAATAATAGCGGAGTTCAGTTTGTTCCGAAAATCCTCAATACACCCAATTGTCCCCAGTTAAGGCCCATTGAAAACTACTCGGCAATTATGAAGAGAAAACTGAAGTTAAAATATAGAGTCATCAAAACGGCAGCTCAGATGAAATAAATGGTTGGGAAAAATCACCAAAACAGTGCAGTGGACGAGACCGTTGTGCGCCACTTGATGGGTCGTATTAAGGGCAAAGTTCAAAAATTCCTTCGAAACCGCGACGAATAATTCGTTTCGTTTTTTTTCTTCTTAAAATATAAGGAATAGTTTGCATTTGTGAGAAAACCACTTTTAAATCAGTTAATTCAAATTCGATATAGACCCAAATGATGTAGTTTCATTACTACACCCAACCAGGGGATTTAAGATTCGCTTACAATTATGTGGGATTCATCATCGGAGGATGTTAGTGGAGACCGCATGAACCGAGGATGCGATATACAGAGCTGCGGTCCAGTGCAAGATAATGGAGAATGAAAAATGTGGAGTGTATTGAGCCTGTGAGTGAATTAATCATGTCAAAAAAATGGTTGCCGAGTGGGAGAGGGGGACTCGAACCACGAACGTTGCGATTATCAGACCTATGCTTTCTCCATGCTTCGTGATATGGATAGGCTAAAGGCAAACAAGAAGCGCTCATTTTCTCTCATGCTCGACTTCGTATGCATTTCTGCTGGAGAGATTCGAAGCAAGCGTGTGAGTCGTTCTACAATGATATAAACAAAAAGCTAACTGGTAGCGTATAGATAGAACACGTAATAAAAAAGACAAAAAACCATTGCATAATCTGCAAGGTTAACTTCTAACATTC
Organism: Ochlerotatus camptorhynchus; assembly: GCF_037179485.1. Taxonomy (NCBI): domain Eukaryota; kingdom Metazoa; phylum Arthropoda; class Insecta; order Diptera; family Culicidae; genus Ochlerotatus; species Ochlerotatus camptorhynchus. The sequence goes on from NW_027040879.1 coordinate 1,516,538, forward strand.
GCTGAAATGTTCATGAACAGAGGATGATAGGAAATGGAACTAACATTCATTGTAATAAATTCATGGTTTGCGTGTAAGTGGGCCAAGCTTTAAGTACAACAACAACAACAGATATAGGAATCATCGAAATTTTCGAAACTTTGAAATACGAGCAGCTGATTTTGGGAATCGTAATGATATTCCTATGCCCAGCGAAGTCGAGAATATTCCCAAATCGAAGCTCATCGCCTTCGACTTAGTAATAGCATAGAGGTAACTCTAAGACCAGAAGGTCCTGAAGAAACGTGCTCAACTTTTTGGCTCAGCTCTGGTACTATCTTCGGTCCCAAGCTAATCGATGCACCCCTCGAAACATAGGAAAATCCACGAACCCCTCATTTTATCTGTCAAACTTTCATAGCGAATCAAAACAAACATAGTGTTGTACTAGAATTTTGACTAGAATGGAGCACGTTAATCGATTTGCTTGGGACCAATAGGCTAGTCAAGTAGTGAGCCAATTTAAAATCGTTAGTTTCGTATTGATTGTTGATTGAAGTGCATCCTATTGGATGTAATAATAAAATTATTTTTTTGCTGTGCATGTCGGCTAGGTTCAACGAAGTCTACATCCTCGTCGACTTTAACTCTACTGTGGCAACATTTAAGCTTAGACTGACAGAATTGCATTAGTGGATCGAGTTAGATTCGTTACTGTGAAAGGTGAGTAATATTCCATTGCTCCTAAATTGTAACGATTATGCTACTTGCTAACTGACTGAGCTAAGGCCTCTGAAGTCATTTCGATTACTGAGTCGGTTTTGTACTATGATTTAATTAAAAATATCGAATACGCCGAATAATTTTGATATATTAGGCGAGAGTCAAAATGGCTGAATTTCAGTACAAACATGGTTCATGTACCTAACGAACAAGTATGCGAAGTTTCATGGAATTCTGAGCGGTAAAATCTGAAATTCGTTTATTCATTCGTCATTTTGATAATCTCGGGAAGCTTGCAGATGGATGTTCACGAAAGTGCTAAGAGAAATTCGAAAGCTTGGAAAAATTTCAAACAGAAGTTCAGAGAACTATCAGAGGGCGACTTATTAAGTTTCAATGAAATAACACGTAAAATTTGCAAATTTGAAGCTATTCATTATGTAAACGCATTATTTGCAATTCACATTGAAATCACTGCTAAGGTTCAACGCGATCTAGCTGTAACCAAATAATGCAATAACATAACCAATTTGTGTTTCAAGTTTCAACTTATCAAGATCCAAGAAAGATTGACCTTTTCGTATCTATGGATGCAGTCCATTGTCCATTATGTCACTTTCTGTGCCCACCAACGATGGACGATGCAACGAAACATATGCTAAATATATGAAACCCTCCAGGTATAGGCTCAACGTGTGTTTATGTGTTTATTTACATATTTGCTTCGTCCGCAGAATGCAACGGGTCGTTAATACACGTTTTATGATGAGTAATCATCGCCATGTCAGCTCCCAGGCGAACAACTATCAATATGATATATGCGTTAATGGCTTCATTTAGCTGAAGAGGGTAATCTTTCAAGGTGATCCCCCGCCCGGCAAACCCAGGGATGTGGAAGTTTTGCAAGGCGGTGTTCAGTTGATGAGATTGAATTAAGTATTTGATCAGTTTAAGGAGACTTTGTCTGTGTAGAGTACCCAGTCGGGATACTTTACTATTTGGCTTTACTTTAGCTTAGGAATGTTCATTAAATAGTTTTGTTTTCTTAGGTATGTATTTGCGGATACAGTGAGCCCCAAAATGCGAAGGAGGAGGTGAAGGAAAAGGGACCGGAAAATTAATCAAGAAATAAATACATTGAAAACTGTGTTCAAACAGCTGCTTGCCTCTAATAAAATATGTCTTGAAAAGTGTATGATGTTTATTTGTCTTTTTTGAGAAATTTTACCCAATAACTCCCAAAAGAAAAGCTATTGAAAAATACGCTTTACTGACTGTATCAGTGAAATTCTGTCAATTCGGTAATAGTTCAAATCCGACAGATGTCGCCCCGTCAGTGCACTGCAGTGCACAATGGTCCAGAATGCAGATTTAGGTGGAATGATATGTTTTGAGACTGAAATTGAAACTTTAGTCTAAAAATCTCTTCTACAAAGTTGTTCCTTATAGTTAGGCCCTCTAATGCAAAAACCACCACCATAAGACCTCAATTGAACTTTTTGAATCACAACACATTATAAACAACGACAATTTTAGCCGATACGGAAACCGATCTGAAAAAGTTAGCGCCTCTATTTATCCTCTGAAATCGATACACGCTTAATAATCCGAACGTCCACTGTAAATAGTCTCACTGTGTAGAACAATAGCTTCAGAAAAAATCATAAACTTGTGTCAACAACCCACCGAAATCGTACAACACGAGAGAAGGTCACCGGTTAAACTATGTGGGCTACCGTGCCCCTTACTTCACAAAGTAAACTAAGACTGATCCCCAATCCGGCGCAACCGACATCCCGCCCACGCATGCCAACACCACTACCAGATAGGGGAAATTTCCCCTACCTGTTAGTGGCACCAGCACGCGCGGGTGAGCCACCAGCCAAACCAAACTGACCATCAAACGCACTGTCCACAAAAGTAGATACGTCCTCTCGAAAATGTAATCGAGAAATAAAGAGAACAAGCTTGAAGTGGAACGTACTCTCCAAATCAATCTATCCGGGAGCGCATCCCCGATGCTTCCACGCATATTTTCCTCTAGTCATGTTTAAACAATTCCTCCTCCAGTGATTCCAACCACACAATAACTACATAGGGGAAATGACTCTAATGTTGGCCTATGGATCTAAGATTGGGCCCAATTTAATCTAGATGAACGCGTCATTGGGACGGATGGATATTTTTGGTCGCTATTGAAAATTTAGTTAATTGCTGAATTTATGTATGGGTCAAAATTAGGTGCATTTAGGCCGACATTACATCCATTTTCCCTATCACTTTTATTCACTCTCTGCACAAAAGCAATGCACATCGCAAAAACCTAACAATCAATGACATTATGTAGAAATAATATATCGGACAAATTGCACCATTTTTGATATTTTTAATTTAAAGTGAATTTCACCATACATTATCAAATATATTATCTATCAGCCCACATGATTGAAGGCTTTTCACCCTGGTGGTGCGTGTTGTCAGAAGCAGCACGAAACAGCTAATTGTCAGGTTTCTATATGCCAGAAAAAAAAGTTTAAAGAGCCTGAAATCTTTGCCGATGTTTCAGCTAGGCAAAATTCCCAACCAAAATAACTTATCTTTTTCTACATTGAACAGCAATTATTTCCAAATGCTGTTCACGTTTTACCAAAGCGAACGGATTGCACAAGATTATCATTAGACTCTCCGTTTGCACAAATTGTTTTTATTACAGCGTCAGTATTAACTTTGTTGTGATAAGAAGCATTCCAGTGTCTGTGTACACTCGTATATTCTAATTAGGAGCTTGCAGTAGGCGGAGAGTGTGGCTAAGGTGATTCATGTGATTAATGGCTTTTTTTTTAGCAGAACGACCAAGTGTGTAGATGTGTGTGTGTGCTCTTTCCATACGTTAAAAGTCTTGATTAAGTGAGCCATTAAACATTCATCTTAAATTTGTGGAGACGCATGGTGCTAGACCTAAACAGCTTTCATTTTTCCGACAAACACGTTTTCGTCGAATCACGTCGCCGCCTATCGTCCAGCATAAATGCACGACTTCCAGTTCAAGCTGGTGACGCTTTGGCAAATATATAAATCACGTCTCCATCCATACCTCACCATTAGTGTATTTACTTTAGGCCCAACGTGCCCGACCGTCATCTAAATACTATACTACAGCTTTACCGCGACGAATGACGACGATTCTCGAGGCAGCATACCTTCGTATCCTCGGCACAGCTTTCCAAGCTGACGCGACATACATAGGTCATATTTAGTGCCAGACCGATTCCAGCCTAATGACCGGTTAACGAACCACTTTACTTAGTTACCGGGAAAATATTATGAATGAAATTGAATTACGCACATTTAGAACTAGATCGGCACCGGTACTTCGAACAGGTTTTCCAACAGCGCGTGCTCAATCGGAAGTAATCTGAACCGCTTGTACCTAGGTATGATCGCAGCGTTACACGATTGTATGCGTCTACTGGTTGCAGGGCCCCCGTCAAAATCAAGAACCTCGCCCCAATCAATGCCAACGACTGTGTTTTGTTACACGACGATGACGTCTTATTCTCGCTATATCACGAGCACCAGGTACGCTTCTCTCACCTCATTACCGGAATATTCTTTCCTGAGTCACGATCTGTCCTACGAAGAGGTACGAGATGTGTCCAGATTCATGTGTGACAAGCTGTATTCGTCGCTATCGATGCTCCTAAATTAATTGATATTCTTCATTCGATTGCACACGCAATCTGCCCAGGCGACACAATAGAACGATGTACCCAGATCGCTATCGGAGATGGTATACAATCAAAGTGCATTAGCCCGACGAATGTGCGACCGTTGCTCGACATTGGATGCTTCCGCACTGAAATTTTTTATTCGTAATTTCTCTTTTGCTCATTTCGTAAAAATGGTTTTCGTAGATAAAACAATTATTTCGTTTGATCTGCGAAACATTCCTATTGCATGTCATCAGATAAAATTTCAACATTACACTTAATTCGTAGAATACACGAACTGAATTTCGTACGGATATTAAAACTACCTTTTGGTCGTCAGTGCAAATCAGTTTATAGCATACAATTTAGTTCCTGGGCAGCTAGAAGAACTCGATCATCATCATGAGACAGCTAAATATTAAAAACGGTAAGTACATTAATGTGTTGTGATGTGATGTGTTGATGATACTAATAATCCAATTGATAATTTGCAGGATGTGGTTCCCGTATGGAATCCGGTTTGCAGCTAATCCAGTTGTATTTTATTTTAAATTCCTTCATCGCAGGATTAAACTGTGTGCATCGATGTTTGTGCTGCCCACGTTGGATGGATGCAAGTTACGAAACGAAATTACCCAATGGATTTGTTCCTAATTAATCAGCGTTAGCGGAAATCCAGCGACAAAACAACCCACGGAATTAAAGACGTGCTGAGTGATGATGCCCCGAATATGAATTAAAAATGGTTGTACAATGCGTATCAGCGGGTTTGTTTGCGCTGAGTGATATTTAGTGTGACAAATACAGAAGTAAAATTGTAATGATTGTTTGTTTTTTGTATATTTGATGATGATTGTTTGTTCCACCAGTACTCTGCTGTTGTCCTCCCAGGTGACCATATTCGTATTATTGTTGTTTCTGCTGGCACTGATTGTTGGGCAGATGCGAATGTACTAACTTTTTCGTACATACAACAATTGCTAGAAAGTCACTCTTACTTTTCAACGAAACTTTCGTAAGTGTGTATTATTTATCGTACAATGTATGAATGCTGTTTTATAAGTCTACTAATTATTCGTACTTTTCTTCGTCATTGGCATTTTTACATACGAATAATTCGTAGCGATTCGTAAAATGCAAGAATGCTACGAAATCAATTAGGTTGGTACATTAAACGAATCTCGCTTCATACAAAGTACGAATATATTTCGTTGCAGATAGCAACGAATGAATTCGTGGCACAAACGAACGTTTTCGTAGTATAAACGAAATTTTATTTTCAGTGCGCTAATGGGAAACGGGCAAAGTGAGCGCGCGGTGGCCTCTAACCCAAGAAAGGCATCTTATCGGCGCGGTGGTTGGTCTCAGAAATTAATTTGGTTAAATGTTTTATGAGGTCGATAGCCAGCAATGTGAGGGACTAGTTTTACCGCAATGACCTTCCGATGTAAGATGATCTTGGATCTCATGTATTACTCATAACCATTGCTCACAACCGCAAATCAGCCTTTCGGAATGCCGTGCGCCACACAGTAGCTCGGCAAGTTTAGGAGATTTACGTCATTTGGTCAATCTGATTAGCAGAAGGTCTATGAGGAGTGTAAAGGTAGGCGAAGCCATTAGGATGGTATGGGCATGTATCGCGAGATTTCATGATCTAGTCATATAGATTAAATTTAGTAGGTTATTGTTTACTGGGAATTCGGAGAAGCTAAAGCATCCTTGTACGGGAGTTTTAGAGAACATGTTGAGGAAGTCCATGATTCATTCCGGGAAGGCTGTGAAGCTCTTCCTGGGAATATTGTGCAAACCTTATGAAAGAGCTTGGGATAAAAAAAATTAGAAGACATCTCGGGAAAATCCACGGAATCAACTGGTAAAGTTCATTGGAAAATAATCCGGGAATGCTCTATTATTTGACCGAATACCTGTAAAGTTTAGTGGAAGTCAAAAATAAATTATAAAAACTAGTTTTCGTTAAGGTACACCACAGAGATTGATTGATTTATCTTTATTAGGGAGGCTTTCAGCCTGGGGCTGGTTCGCCTCTAACTCCACCACAGAGACTTATTGAACGTGGAAAAACAATTTAAAATAATGGATTTATATCTGAATAAACTAAGGGTCAACATTTTTGTCTAAGCGCAATCTACGTCGATAAATCATTGTAGAATATCGTTTGGATTAAATTTAATTAATCTTTAAAATAAAGATTTTAAATTTAACTATCAACTACTCCATAACAAGAACGATATACATTATTCTCCAACAAATGTTTCTATTATGTAAATATAGCGGCACCGGTGGTGTAATGGTAAGCGCGATTGCCTCTCACTCCAAAGGGCCTGGGTTTAATTCCAGTCGCTACCGTCTGGATTTTCTGAGGCATAAAATCTCTGATCACGCCTTTCTTCTGAAGGGAAGTTAAGTCGTTAGTCCCCAGTACATGAGTTGATGGGTCGATAGGTAGGGTCCAGGTGTGGGAGCTGCCTCCCGGTAGCATTGATACTCAGTACGGAAGACAAGATCGACGGAAAACAAATCAAAGAAAAAAAATGATGTGATACCGCAAAAGAGCCTAGCTAATATGAGCAGTATATTTCGAAGAAAATGATCAAAAACACTGCTCATCCATAAACCTGGTGGAATGAACACAAATCCAAATTAGTGTTTGGAATGTGAACAATATCGCAATAGTCTTCTTTAGGAATATATAGAAATACGTTGGAGAAGCGAGGATAAAATGAATACTTGGAATTTTTCCATTTAGCACAAAGGCTTTTTAAGCATCGATTTTACGTTTTCAATCGTTTACATTTGCAGAAGTTTTCAAAATTTAAGCGGTGAAATTTGAAAAAAGCAATTTGTTAATTTTACCTACTATATTAATTTTCGGCCCAGTTCCCCTACATGCTTGAAACGGAATTAAAAAAATAGGGGAACTGGATTTAATGTCGGCCTAAATGCCCCTAATTTGGGCCCATACATAAATACATCAATGGACTAAACTTTCAATAGCGCTTAAAAATATCCATTAGTACCGTCCAAAGGCGTCGCGTGCCTCATTTGTTTACCTGTGCACCAAACTTAGTTCGTTATAGCTTGCCACCACATATGAGTTTTTGTTTAATTTTTCAATGCTCCATGAATTCGAAGGACATATTCTCAATTCCTATCTTAATCACTACCTAACGTAACATTTGAAGGGCCTATCATCTTGTGTAGACAAAACTTGTATGGCCCTTTTTGCGCTAACCGAAGAAGTAGGAATTGCAAAACTTAAATAATTCTCGTTTTTACCACAAGGCTAACTCTTTCGACTGAAGTGTAATGAAGAATATCCGTCAAACACTTCTGAAGCATTTTTTGATACAAAACAGTGTCAAAATCTAAGGAAAATTAATGAAGTCCCCTGAGTAGCAAACTTGAATTAATCAACTCGTTATTCATCAGAACAACACTATCAGAATGAACCAGGGGAAGCTCATAAGTTTTGAAAGGGGCACCGGCGCCGAGATGGTTTTATCACAGGTGGACAGGAGCTCACGGGATCCCAGTGTTGGTGAGTTCCTTTGCCGTTAATTTTCACGAAAAGTTCACTATTTTGCCATATAGAAATTAAAAAATATGGGCGGATTTGAACAGTTTTTGACCTATTTCATACAACCGGAAGGAGTATGCTGGTCAAAAATGCCGTGCCAAACTGATTTCCTACGCAATTAATCAACCTTTGATGTGAATTTCGGTAATAACCACGAAGAGCATTTCTTATAGCAAAACTTTCCATAACAAAATGGGCATAGCTCATTTTAGTAAACAAACTAACACTTCTTCCTTGTGTCACCTTTGATGAAGCTCCTAGCACCGGCGCAACCATCGGTAATTGAGAGATTTACAACTGACAAGAGAGTGAGAGAGAGCTTTTGCGCTCTCTTTCTCCATTACTCTCTTTGCCTACAATCAGATATCCAAGTGCACAGCGTAAAATGCACGCTTTAGGCACCCATACATCACAAATGTTCTTCTAAATTAAAATCACACATTCAAGCCAGTCTGCAAGTATGATAACGTCCAAAGCGTACCAGACTGCTGTTTCCGTGTTGCTCCCGTTTGACGCGTGACTGCTGAAAGTTTCAATTACAACTAGTGGTTCAACCGCCTTGTATTGTGGAAAATGTGTGGTATGTTTCAAGAGGTGATAGAAGGTCTGCTAGGCTTTCATCACGCATTTTAGGTGCACTATTTAACGAGTGTTGTCATGGTAGTGATATCGAAATGATTAAAAATCTATGCATTAGGGATTAGGCAGACCATCGGAGCTGAAATTAATCCTTTTTGAAGCAAACCAAGGTCGAAGATTTAATTGAGCTACACTAAAAAATAGTGTATTCATGGTCACTGGTGGTCTGGAGTGGTCTGGAGTCAGCAGTGACCAGAAAATCTATAAAAATCTGAACAAGTTTTTTTAAAATATTTACACTTGTGTCGTGCACAGGTTGCACATGTGGACACGACGCCACTGGTACCATCTCAATGACTCGTTCATCTAGATAAAATTGGAAAAAAGCAGATTTTTAGCGATGGGCCCAATCTTAGATCCATAGGCCAACATTAGAGCCATTTCCCCTACGAAAATTGAATAGCTCAGGATTTAGGTGGCGAAATCTTTCACTTCTGCGATGCCCTCATCACATTTAATAAGGGAAGCCTTAAATGAGCTATCACAGCAAATACTCTATATTATACCTGTGTACTCTGACATAATGTGGGGTTTATTCAGCCCAGGCATGCTAGGTACATTTAAAAAAAATCTTTAACGAAATCTACGAGATGTCTTCTCATGTCGTTATTCATATTCAATATTTCAGATTTACATAACGGATTCTTCCCAGCATCTTCATAGAAGTCAAGAGTAATTCGTTAAAGCTAATATAACCTCATTTTATTTCTGAGAACTCCGTAGAAGCTCGGAGGACTTCTTGAATGTAAAAGACATGTTGTAGAAGCTTTGCGCAGTGACGATATCATCACCAATGAGGTTCATCCGAGGTGCGTTTATTGCTTGTTGAAAGCAAAAAATAGGTTGTAGAATTTTGAGGAACTTCATAGAGCTTCAAGAAAAATTGAATAATTTTTGAAAACTTCGTAGACATTTATTGAACTTAACAGTGTTCACTCGGCATTTACCTTTGCGCGGCAGATGACACGATTGTGTCGGTCTCATAGCGGTCGTATGAGAAAATCGAAGAGTTGCCACCTCTTCAATGTTCTTCATCAGCAGTTCTTTCGGTCGATGCGTCGTCGACTTTGGGAAAAAAACCGTTTCGTGATGAGTGTGTGAGTGATGGCCACGTTTTGCATCCATTGCTGCAATGGAAGCGTTCTGCCCCCCCCGTTGGCGATACTGCTTTAAAATGAAAAACCACTGGAAGCGAACCTCTTTCTGATGGAGGAAGCTTATTGGATAGCGGTAGATTAAGTGTTTGTTATGCAGTACCTTTTAATTCTTGTTTTACGAACAAGAATTCTCAGCTATGTATAGGAGAATTTACGTATTCCTGGCAACCTAAGCAGCGACCATCGTTCTTTAGCCTTTTTCTCTAAGGAACGCACACATATGCAGTGTTGATTTGTTTACAATCTTTTGCTGCCAGCGACTGTAACAATTTCAGTCGAAAAAATTGTCAAAAACTGTTTTGAAACGTTTTTACAAAGCTCCAATCTTCTCTAGTGAGAGCGACTATTGTGGGCAATATCTTTCTATTTGAGCTGCGTGTTAAACCGCTGTGCTTTCATCGGCAACTCGAAATCAGCATCATTTTGTAGTGCGTGTGTTTCATTTCAAGAAAACCCCACTAGATTGCATTTTCTCAGAGGTAAAAATATAATCAAATTGAAGCTGAAAGCCTAAAAAATCGTTGAATGAATTCAGCGAATTGTTTTCCTAGGAAAATCTAGTGAAATAAGCGTTTCAATTTGGGTTGCCGAACCCGTCATTTCCCCTAGTAAATTCGATTGAGCCTCATTAAATAAATTAATTAACAAAAAAAAGCATGAACTGTGTAAAAGTGGGGGGAACGACTCTATCTACGATATATATATATAGGAAAGATTTTGTTTTTGCGTGGTTAGCTGCGCGCACGCTGAGTAGATAGAAACAAAATTGATGACGATTCTGAAGATTTCCTGCAAAAGATGAAGATTTTTCGTAGATTAATTTGCTAGTGTGAGATTTTTTGAGCTTCTGGAATTGAGATAAAGATGTGATGACCCCCTCGGTAAAAGGTCAAGAAACTTTCTAGATATGCAACAAATTTGATAAAAAAAATCAGCTAAAATTAGTGAACTTCACAGAACTTCAGATAGTTTTGTAGAACTTCAATAAGTTTTTTATAAATTCAGAGAACTTTGTAGAACTTCTTCAAACGTTGTTGAAAATAAGCGAACTTTAGAGAAAATTAGCGAATTTCGCAGAAATTCGGCAAATTTGTCAACTTTCAGGGTTTTTCTTCAATTACATTGTTTTTTTTTTTATGGTAAGCGTGATTGGCTCTCACCCCGAAAGGCCTGGGTTCAATCCCAGTCAGCGCCGCCGGGATTTTCTGAGGGATAACATCTCTGATCACGCCTTCCAGGTGTGGGAGCGTCGATAGCATTGGTTCTCAGCACGGAAAACAAATCAAGGAAAAAAAATCCTAGGAAGGATCTGCATCTTAGCAAAGACATCAAGAAGACTGGCAACTCTGCCAGAATCCAAGCGACAGATACAGTAGCGCTGCACTCGAGAGAATGTGGAAGTACTGCATATAAAAATGAGCAAATGCACAAACCTTTCTTCTGAGGTTGTAATCTTTGCTATCAAATTCGTACGAAGCATTTACCTTTGCGCGGCAGATGACACGATTGTGTCGGTCTCATAGCGGTCGTATGAGAAAATGGAATAGTTGCCAGTCTTCTTGATATGTTGTCTTCAATCTTAGTCTTATAATTAAAAAAATCGCAAAATTTGATCAATTATCAAATTTTCCGATTTCTTTCATTAACATTTGAATTTGAAGAATTTACACTCACAATCTGTATCATAGGTATCTATTTTTTCGTTACAAAATCTTGAGAACACAGGGGTTTGGGATCTCAAAACTATTTTTATTTTAACTTGCAGAATGTTAAGAATTGTCCATTAACATGTAGTATGAACATTTTCCGAAGTTTAAAATGTATAAAATTTAATCTATGTGCTTATTGTCGTATCTTAAAGTTAGAAATTTTGAAAATTATAAATTCAAAGCCCTGAGATTTAATTTTGGTACCTATGTCTGAGATTTACTTGATGATATATTGATTTATATTTCACTACCGATCATAAGTTTAGGGACAGCCCCAAAAAACCATGCAAATATGTTTTGTTCAATGATCTCTCATTTTACGTTCAATTTTCGATCTCCAAAGGTTATTTGAATGGTATGAATGGTATAAGTGTTCTACTACTACTTTTATTTCAAAATTTGGCCAACCCAATTCTGAGAAAATCAGTCACGATTTTTCAGAGTAAATGTTAAAAATATTGTAACTTTGGGTGAACTTTTAGCACACAAAATTTGAAAATTATATTGAACAATGCCTACGAGGAAAGTTCCATTCAATACCGTTCAAATGATATAAAAAGAACGAAAATTGGACGTAACATGACAAAGATATGAACATAACAAATTTGTCATGTTTTTTTGGGGGTGCCCTTAAACTTATGATCGGGAGTGTAGAAGATCTGAATAAAAATCTTGTAATAAAATTCATGGAATTATCTAACTCTGAGAACAACATAACATGATAATTTTTTTAAGTTTGGGATTCCTAAAATCTTAATGAGATCCGAACATTATGTAATTTCATTACAAAAAGCTGGAACAAACGATCATAGCTGGTTGAAAATCAGTAAGTTTGTAAGGCTCCCAAAGCGTTGTTATTAAATAAATGAATAGAAATAATAGTGTAAATGTATCCAACGCCTTTTGATTCAATAGTAGTTTCAGAGTTTCTATTTAACAGTAGTTTAATAAAACAAAACAAAAATGCCACAGACTCCCCCTAGGCCTTCTTCAGCAATTTTGTTTAGCTACGCAAATGTAAATAAACAACTTGAGACAGAGATCCACCAAGTCCGACAAAGTTGTAGACCAACTCATTTACAGCAAGTTTGCTGAAGGAATCAATGTTCTGTTCTAATGATTAACGATGTATACATGTGTTTAATATGTAATGAAGGGTGACTCCTAAAAGATCGTTTTTCAAAAGTTACTTTTCATACATTGACTTCTCGTAAAATATATGTTCTGGGCACTTGTTAAAAAATTATAGCGCTCATTTTTATTGAAGCAACTCAGTTGTTCAGTAAAAATACACACTTTTCAAATGTGAAAAAACTGACCTTTAAAGTTTTTTCACCGTAGATAAATTAAAGTATGATCTTTCAAATACAACTAATAGCATAGAAATCCACATGCACCATTTTTATTTATACATATTAAGATATAAATAAGGACAATTTTTCAGTGAAAATCGTTTATAACATTTCACAAAAATTAGTTACAGGGCTGTTACAAGATTTTCAAAAGAAATCCGCAACTTCAAATACTAATCCATGCAAAAAAAAAAACTGTTTTCATTGCCTAAAAATACCATTTGGCATTAGGCATTTCAAGCTTATTGCTTATATCATATTAGATTTTTGCCTGCTCTCAACTTAGTGTTCTTTTAAGTACTTTCACATCCTATGCCCAAGGAAGTAGAGAAATTTTCCAACCCGAAAAATTAATTAACCGGACGGGAATCGAACTCAGTCACCTCCAGCATAGACTTGCTTTGTAGCTACGCCTTTCCCGACTGAGCTAAAGGAGTATCGTTTGTAAACTTTGAAAAAAAATAACAATGCATAATCTTCAGTTATTAATGTATAGTTTAAATTCTGAGTAATTAGTGAACATAATAAAACACCCTTACAATATGAGATTTTATTGAATAATACCGGCCTAGATTTGATTAAACATTATTTAAAAGATAATAATGCATTTTCATTTGAAATGCAAATTTTCTTGAAAATTAACCTTTGCGTCTCTGACGTATTTTGCTGTCTCAAATGTTGTAGTTAATTTGGCTCTAGTTTTCTCAATTTTTTACCGATTCAAACCAAACACCCTGCACATAGTCGAGAAATTACCAGAGTTTCATAAGTCACACTTGCTGGCAGTGCTGTGCATTATCATAACGGTTATTGTACCATGACGGTCATCCTCACATTACCGTCACCTCTCAAAAATGACGGTCAACTAGCATATCACTTGGAAACACCTTTACCTCACTAGACCGTCTTCATAAAAGCCATCTATGACAGTTAGATTAAATGGCAAGGAGAGAGTAGCAAAATTATTCACTCACTGATCATCTCTGTTGAAAATTTATAAGTGGGAAGTGAGAATAATGCTCCCTCATTTTCCTGTTCTTGCTAAAAGTTGTTAAGTTCGGAACATACGAAACATTTTGAGGAAAACGTTGTATTTTCATTTTCCTGTAACAAATAAATATGTGCGTGCTGTTACAATGTAGAAAAATATCCGTTTATCTTCAAAAATGCCATTTCTTAACTTGCAAATTAAAGCCACACAGTATCAATTCTCTTTTACGTACGCGTCATTGTGTACGATGCGTAATAAATCTGAAAACTGACACAACTCACAATTGACAAGCTCACGAGAATTTTACTGTCAAAACAAATATATTTTCAACGTTGTTACGTTTCGTGCGAAAAGTGAAGAGACAAATCTTAGAATTTTGAATTGCTCCGAAAAATTGCAAGGACCACACAGCAAAAAAATAATTTTGATATCACGTCAAAGTGGATGCACTACTATCATGTCGAAAATATGGTGTAATATTACTTGGACAAAATTATCATTAATACAATGCATGAACTGACATTACGCTGCTTTTACTGCATTTGTTTATTTATGTGGTCATAAAAATTAAATGAAATTTTCGACATGATTGTAGTGCATCCACTTTGATGTGATATCAAAATTATTTTTTTGCTGTGCATCATGGAACCAACAGCTGAACCTGAGCTTGGTTTTAAAAGCAAACTAACAAACTGACGTTTGCCAGAAAATAAACAGATCCAATCTTGATACACGATACAGGTTGAAACTGAATAATTAACGAATTCGCTATTAATTTTAGCGATGATTTATTGAAATACACTGCGTTTCCTTACGGACTTCAAAGTAACGAATTGAAGATTTCTTTGTTGATGGTTGCTTTGATTGTTGAATCCTCAAGTGAAGAAAATGTGTATTTATAATGCACCGTGCAATAATTCAATACCAACAATTGTTGAGGCCTTCATTTTGTAAACAAACCTTGCAAAGCCATTTTGTTGCGAACCGAAGTCCGCCAACGCAAACCAACAAAATTAACAGGTAGGGGAAATTCTTCTCTTCCCGATTGTGTTTTAGCTTTGTGAATGTAGGTTTCGTTTCACGAGAAAATGGTTATAAGGTTTGTTTACAAAATGGAGTTGAGGCTTTTTTCAATTGTTGGTCTTGAATTGTGTAAGCATCAAAGAGGGATGGGGTGCTTGCAATTTTCTAACGATATCTTTACTAGAGAGGGATATATTTTATTTAAGGATGAAGAAATCAAATGCAGAATGCTGTAGGATGTTAATAAGGGTGGAGGAGCAATTGGTACGATTTTACAAAGTCTTACATTGGGAGAGGGCGAGTTGAAAAATTCCGAAAAACTGCTAACGTTATTGTATGACGCTTGTGTTTGGTACTTGTCTACTTTTTCTGAAATAATCCTGAACTGTGGTGAGCCAAGCAAATATTGTATTGTGTTTAACCTAAAAATATATAATGACTTGTTCAACAGATCAACGTTTGATTACTTTTTTTTTTCCTTTGGTTTGTTTTTTCCGTCGATCTTGTTTTCCGTGCTGAGCACCAATGCTACCGACGTGCCAGGAAGGCAGCTCCCACACCTGGACCCTACCTATCGACCCATCTACTCATGAACCGGGGACCAACGGCTTTACTTCCCATCCGAAGGAAGGCGTGATCAGAGATGTTATGCCTCAGAACATCCCTGCGGCGCCGACTGGGATTGAACCCAGACCTGCTGGGGTGAGAGGTAATCACGCTTACCACTACACCACCGGCGCCGTCGTTTGATTACTCAGCAATAACACTTTTAACTACAATTCCAATATTTAGAGAGGAATTCCTATTTACGCAAGGATTTTTTACTGATCCCTTGGTACTTGGGCTTCGGTAATGTGGATACGATATGCGGTCAGCATCCTTATTATTCGAGCTCAAGCGTCACGGTATCCGGAAAAAAAATAGCTGCAAAATCTCTATCCATGAATAAGCATTCGTGACTACAGGTAGTACGTGTTTATGCAGATATGAATTCTCACAATAATAATTTCTGGTAAGACTTTTTCCTTGATACATCACAACTATCGCCTTATCCGTGATTTTGGAAGAGGAATGACCGTCTTAACCGTATTTATGCTCGAAATGAGATGATGGTCATTTTATAGGTCTTTTTATTTTTCCTCGGTGATATGATGGTACCACATGACAGATGTTAGTGAAATTGGGAATGAGTGAGAAAAGCAAAATAACGGTATCTCACGGTTGTTGTGTCATACTGGTGAGAAGTTTTACGGATAGAGAGTTCTCAGTTGTTTTGATTGTTAACCGTAGGAATCTCTTTTGTCAATCTAAAGAATGTCAGTACCGTGATGCAACTCAGCACTGCTTGTTGGTCACGTCGCGGTTCCTTGGGGTCTGTCCAATGGTGAGACATTTTCATGATATTTTTTTATTTCTAATATGAACCTTTTCGTTGTCAAGTCATAACATATGTGACTTTTAGGATCATGCACGACTTATTACTATATGTACTGGAAATTATAGGTTTTCCAAATCGTCCAGGACATCAGTTGATTTGTTCTACTAGATCAACCAAGACTGCAATAATGTCTGCAGTATCGAATAATGTCCAAGCAGATTCAAAGTGTCTATGTGGATCATTTCATGATCTATTTCCGAGTAATCCAGATGTTGTAGGTTCTTCAAATCGTCCTGGAGTTCAGATAATTTGATCTACTAGATCAACCGAGATTGGGACAATGTCTTTAGTATCGGAATATTTCCAGACAGATGCACAGTGTCTACGTGGATTATGCATGAACTATTGCTATGTATACCAGATGTTTAAGGATCTCTAAATCATTCTGGAGTTCAGATGATTTATTATACTAGATGAACCATGACTGGAATAAAGTCTGTAGTATCGAAATATGTCCAAACAGATTCAAAGTGTCTATATGGATAAAATGTATGATTTGTTTCCATGTATCTTTTTATTTATTTATTAATTTATTTGATAAGGCTCAACCGAATTAACTTTACAGAGCCGAGGATTCTTGTTCACTATACAATACATCTTAAAACTATTGTCAAAAGGTACAACACAATAAACATTGTATCTTCCGCTATCCAATAAGCTTCCTCCACCAGAACGGAAGCCGCTTTCAGTGGTTTTATTGTATGGTAGATTTGTCAACGGGGTCAGAGCGCTTCCATTGCAGCAATGGACGCAAAACAAGGTCAGCACTCACACAGTCATCACGAAACGGTTGCTTTCCAAAGTCGACGACGCATCGACTGAAAAACCTGCTGAAGAACAATGAGGAGGATCACACAATGGTTGCTGCCGAGTAAACAGACGATCGCGTGACACACATTGAGAGGGGTCTGCTTCTGTCGACAGCCGAGTGAACACTCATGTATATGATCTACACATTTAGATTTTTTTACAGGAGTCAGTATTTTTGTACTGGGTTTTTGAATTACTGAAAAAACTCGGTTAAAATTCAAATGAACCGTTATTCGTAAAGATTCGATAAAATCGACAAATTTTGTTTTTCATTATTAAACGGGGTTAACAGAAGTAAGTCTGTAAATTTTCGGAACACATTTCCTCCACTTTGAATTTTTCACAGATTTTTAAAATTTCACCGAACAGTTCCGCAATTAAAAAACTCGGTAAAAATTACTGACTGGATAAGTGTGTAGGTTCTCCGAATCGTCCTGCAGTTCAGATGATTTGTTTTACTAGATCAACAAAGACTGGGATAATATATGTAGTATCGAAATATCGATTTGTAAATCTTAGAACGTTTGGCATACACGGAAATAGGTTGGCATGATCCACATAGATACTGCAAATTTGATTGGACATATTTCGATACTACAGATTTTGAATTAGTCTTGGGTGATCTAGTAGAAAAATAATATGATCTCCAGAATTATTTCAGAACCTAACATCTTGTATACGTAGCAATAGGTCGGGCACGATCCACATAGACACTTTGAATTTGTTTGGACATATTTCGATACTACAGACATTATTGCAGTCTTGGTTGATATAGTAGAACAAATCAACTGAACTCCAGGACGATTTGGAGAACCTAGAATATCCGGTATACATGGTAATGACTCGCATATAAATGATTCGTTTATGATATGGCAACGAAAAATGCTATGTTCATATTGGAAATAAAAAAAAACATGAAAATGTCTCACGTTGGACAGACCCCAGGGATTTTTTTTCCGTGTAAATCCGGTGTGACTTATGGAATTGAGATCATTTCTCGATTATTTGCAGGGTGTTTGGTTTGAACCGGTAAAAAAATGAGAGCTAAATGAACAACAAAATTGATGACAGCAAAATAATCCGGCACGGAAAGATTACAATGAATTCCTCAATAGCAGATCAGTCCCTTCGCGATTTTCGCGACATCATTTAATGTTTCCGCGATTTTCACGACTGAAAATTCAAATCTGCGAAAATCGCGAAATCCACGAAATTTGCGAAATCCGAGCCTGTTCTAACAGCCCTGGAGTTAGCAACTAGGGCGTTTCGACAAAAATGTGCCATAAAAATTCCAAAAAGTATAGAACATATATTTTACGATAAATCTATGCATACGAAATAACTGTTGAAAACCCGATTCTTTAGGGGCCACCCTAAGTTCCTTATTAAAAATCAGTTTAAATCGTTAGCCATTAGAGGTAGAAAATAACCTTCTTCAGCTAAGTTGTTTTAAAAACCTTTTTATACAACTGTGTCGAACGTTATGCCGGTCAATCTTGAATAATAAAACAATTGTTTCTCATCAACTGTATGGACCACTCTTATGTCATGCACGTAAAAATATTGGTTAAAGTAAACGGAAAAGCTTTCCACTTGAGATTATAAAACATGTTAATTTAAGTTTTGAGTAGAAATAGTTGACCAGCCATTCCCTTCTACGATTACGAATAAATAATGTTGCATCATCGGCAATAGAGCTGCTCTAAAAATCTCACGCTAGCCAATCATTCTACGAAAAGCCTTCTGCCATTTCTTGGTAATAAATCCATCTACTCTCATCGTACTCCATCCTTTTGACTTCAAAATCTTCAGCAATCTTCTTTCTCATGACAGCTAATCAAAATCTACCCTGCATCTCAGCTTGGTAATATTGTGGAAACAGCATTGCGAATGCTGCTGCCATTCGAATCAAGTTGTATGTGTGGAGCTGAATTTTCTGCAATGTTGCAAATGAAAACGAAAAAGTTAACTACACTAGACGGCGAAGGTGACATGCGATGTGCTTTGGCAATCACGGCTCCAAAGATTTAAACGCTAGCTGAAAATGGTAAGGCGCAGGATCCTCATTGACTATTAATTTACAAATGTAATAAGGGGTTTTCAAATAGCGCGTCGTAGACATACTATATAAACCTTTGATAATGGATCAACTTCTTTACAACGACAGTGCATATAAATGTGTATTGTAACACGTGTTAGTTTAATTTGTCTTGTATTTAGCTATCTAATTTGTTTAAGGGGAAACACTGGTGAGCCATTTTTGAAATGCGGGGCATGGAATAAAAATGGTTGAAAACCACTGGAATAAATGATGAAAAACGCAGTATGCTGCTGGATTTTTTTAAGATTTTGGAGATATATTGCTTGGACGAAGTTCATTGATCTAGTCATATTTTGATGAACTCCAAGGAGCAAAAACCTAATGATGGAATTTTAAAGCAATTAAAGAAGCATTAAACCGAGATTTGAAAGTTACCCCATATAACATGTTTTTCCTTGAAACCCTATTAATTCTCAGTAACACTATAAACAGCGATTATTTTTTCCCAAACTCGATTAATTTTCTTCCAGGTTTGAACTGAAAAAAAAAACGATACGTGCAACTCGGAGCTGACGTAATGCAACCGTCAAGGAGGATTACACCTACGCAACCGGCAAGGATGTGCGAAAATGTGATCAGAGACAAGTCCCGCACGGCGCGCAATATCAAGGCACGCGCAAAATTCAATACATAGGCATAGGTGGATACCGGTAGGGGCAGTAATTTACATGACTTACTTGGTATTCTTCTCGTGCACCTCATCCGACGCGTTGAGGTGCAGTATGCTGGCCTCGACCTTGGCTGGCGGTAGCAGTAGCCGCTGGATCTCCTCCGGGGTCATCGTTTTGTTATCCGCCGCTGCACTCGATTCGGTGACGTTCTCGCTGGCTGTTGTGCTCTCGCTGTTACGGCTGGTGCTGGTGCTGCTGATATTGGGTTCATCCGTCGTCGTGCCCGTGCTGTTACCGCTATCCGAACTGGCCGAATCATTGTCCGCAGGGTTTGCGCTCTGGTACTCCTTAATGAGTAGTGTCGTATCAACGAACTCGGTTTCGTTGGCTAGGTTTGCTCGGGTGGTTGCTCTGGGGACCTCAGTCGTTATGTCATTAGCTGGTTCCGCAGTGACGAAAATTTCAACAGCAATAAACAACACACATACGATGGCACTGATATGAATCATGGAACGCATTTTAACGACCGATGCTTTGCTTTGGGTAATGAATTATTGAAAGAAACTCGATTCACTACACAGATGCAATTTGGCAATTTAGAGAAATGGATTATCTTCCGCCTAGATGGCGTCACGTTGTTTTCACTTAAACTTGCACCAGTGCCGAGGATATCACTTATCACCGAAGGCAGTAAACTAATTTGTATCCAGAGCAGCTATTATTACATCTGACGGGTTAAATTACTTGTTTTAAATGCAAAAAATCACGTTTGCAAGCACCTCTCAAAGGAGGGCGATTGGTTGAAAACTACACTCTCGTGTGTCACAATATTTATTGAACTGCTCGGCACGAAATGAATGTATCCAATTGTTTGGTCACCTGCCAGTATCTTCGAGATTCACTTCAATGTTTACTATCCAGCTGCAAAATCCACTCGAAACTAACCGGGAAGTAGGAAGAAACTACAGCAAGCTCTCGTTAGAACTCGAGCTGGCCACGCACGCGACTTCGAACGAAACACACTATTTTTTTTATAGAGGATCTATCTGGCACGCGCGTTACACGATGAAAGCGAAAACCGTTGGTATCTACTACCTATGATCTCGCTAAGGAATGAACCGATCCTAACCGAGTAGTACTGATTTTATTCTATGATATTGCGACGATCACCCCGTGGCTCGTGCTTATTACGATGCCGTACAGGTAAAATGCACGAGACACTGCCAGCCGGTCGGTGGCGACGGCCGAGACACGACACTTTGCACTACGCGAGTAACTTAGGCTGACGGAGGATCGTCGTCGGATGAAGCAGAACTCGCTCTGTTTTGTAGGCGTTCAGGTGTTATGCAGACGCTGAGGCCGACGCAGCTGCTCTAGTGCTGGGGAGAGCCTACGATGGTTGCGGAGATGCCGATGGGAAATGTATAACTGAGAGCAGACTTGCGGTGCTCTGTGATCTTATTGTTCCTTATCACAAAATGGTGAAAATGGGGAGGATGGGGCCGTATGAGCACTATTTACTTGTATTTTTTGTTCATACATGCTTTTCGAAAGATTGTCAATGGCTGTTAGGGCTGTGGAACCGGTAATACCGGTACCGATATTGCCATTCTACCGGGTGATTTTCTGATACCGAAATACTATGAGAAAATACAGTTGTTTTTCGAACTGATCATTTGAAAAATGATTAAGCAAATTTCAATACTCGTTTCATATTATATTTGCTTAGTTTGGATAGCGCATAAGTCTGTATAAGTATAAAAAAATATTTTGATATATTGACTCAAGGTGGGTTCACCATACTTCAGAGAGAGCATTTGTATGTACCTGGAAATTTTGCGACAAAAATTGGATTATTTTTTTTATTATTATAGTCGCTTTAACACTTGTAGGTTATTCGTGACTTGTCTTGCAAAAAAAGATTTGAAGTAGTGACCGAGGAATGGATGTCAAACACTACACTAGGCCGAACTATAGTACTTTGAATAAATGGTTTTTCATTCAAAGTGTTTTTATGTTACTTCATACGCGAAGTTTTCGATTTTCACAGTTGGTTGGAAATGCTATCTAACATGAAGCTTTAGTGTGATAATTTATTTGCTAGAAAATGATCTTTAGAAGAGGGTAGGTAGATAGTGTCGTTAGAGTACGACAGTATTAAAATTGAATTTTTGAAGTTGAAAATGAGCTAAGGGCCATTAATGCGACAGTACAAAATCAAGCGTATACCTTTTGCCTAACCCGTACGATGTACGCAGAGTTTTGAAGTATGTCTTCAAATTTACAGGCAAAAAGTGTGCGTATGCCTTTGCTCATTACTGTCGGCGGCTGCGGTTTTTCATATTTGTTTCGTTCAATATTTATTTATTTTCTTAATCCCTTGGTACCTGTATTTCAACGATTATACCGGTACTGAATCTCTCGGTACCAAAATACCGGTACTCTTAAAAAGGGTCCAGTACTAACCACCCTAATGGCAGTTAATAACAAATCATAATTATGGGTTACCAAAAATTTACTGGGAAATCATAGAACAAATTAAATTAAAGGCAGTGCTCGAAAAAAGTGAGCCTCACAAAAATGGTCGCCAAAACATCATTTTATGGCGGATTTTATTCAAACATTCAGGGAAAACTACAACATTATGGTTAGGTTTCTACTTCATTGCTTTATTTGATCTCCGCTTCATAACCGAATGGCCTAACCTTGCCCTTGACACCACTCATGAGGTTTTGGGCAACAGTAAGGCCGTCTTCTTTTGATACTTTTACCCACTGTTTCTTCATGATGGCCCAAAACTACTCAATCGGACGAAGTTCCGGCGATTTCGGTGGGTTGACATCAACATTGTTGTCTCTGTACCAGTCTAATATCGGCCGCGCGTAGTGGCAGCAGGATGGCGAATTTCCATGTAAAATTCCACATGATTTTCTTGTGTCCACACCAGTCTTGTAAGCGGTCACGGTAGTCGACACATTTTCTGTGATAATTGACTACCTTTGCCTCCGACCCTTGCAAAACAAGCTATCATAGTACAGTACCAAACTAAAATATCATATGAAAGGCTCTGTCATACGACACTGTCGCCGAAGACCGTCACGAATGTATGTATTTTAGTTTTTCTCATAATAAGAGCTGCTGATGGTGTGCTTGTGTGAATTCTGAAAATAGCAAGCAATGATGTCCTTGTAATAATATTTCTGATCAGAAATGGTTTGATTTACACCAAATTTAGGAATTACAACGAATTCACACATGTCATATGATAGCTATTTTGATAATTTTCTTTTAGCTCGAATGTTATTCTACCGCTCGTGTTGTGTGAGAGAGACGACGGTAGAGCATGAGTGTTCGAATACAAACAGACTGTCGCGCACGACAACGAAGCGAGTGTAGTAAAAAACGTCAACTGTTTCAACCCCTGGTCCACACATAAACAGAATCTACTCAGAAGTGCACATGAAATTTATGAGTCAAATGAATAGGAATAGTATGCATTTTATGTGTACCCATAAGAACTACACATATATAAAGACTGTAACGCGCAAAAATTGGTCGACAAAAAAATCGTTTCTAAAGTTCATATCACAAAAAAATATTCTTGTTTTTCTTTTGGTAGGTTCAATTCATATATTTAAAGGAAAAAATGTTCGGTTATTCTTTTGGTTTGCCAAATCCGAACTGCCGTGCCTTCCGCTTAACCCCTTCCCTTAAATTTTGCACAGTAGTCTCATCGACCTTATTTGCCGCCGAACGCTAGTTAGATTTAAACTGCCGCTCGTTTTCCATGGATTTATTAGTTTTTTTTAGATTCCGTTTGACAAAGGCCCAATACCATTCGATCGGGCGGAGTTCTGAGCTGTTAGGAGGGTTGTGGTCTTTGGGTACTACAACCATGTTGTTCGCATCGTACCACAGGTCTATTATGTTGCTTTTGGAATAGTTTCAGCCGCTTTTCCAGGCACTTCTGGACGTAGATCTCTTGACTGATGGTTCCCGTAGTAATGAAAATGCCGCTTTTTAGACCACACGTGCATATGGCCTGCCAGACGAGATATTTTTTCGGGAACTTCGATAGTTTGATGGTTTTGAAAATTTCAGCCACCTTCCCTTTTCCTGATGCGGTATAAAACTCCTGTTCCGGAAGCTCCTTGAAATCCGCATTTACATAAGTTTCGTGTGAAAACGTCGGATTCTCTTGCTGCGCGAGCAAAATTTTGACACGCTGCTCCTCTTGCTTGGACGTCATTTTGAAAACTGGAGAGCAAACGGTGAAAACTCATCGTAGCAACCATTGTATATACACTCAACTTCCAAATGCAGTATTTCAGGTTTTTTTTAATGCATTTTTAATAGAAATACACCAATTTGAAGTTGACCAATTTTTGCGCGTTCCAGACTTTATCATTTGTTTATCACATCACATTTATCAAAATTCATGTGTGGGACACATAAATATAATCATTGAATTTTTATTAGTGCAGGAGGCGCTTCTTCTGGAGGCACTCATCCAGGTAGATTCGCCCGTTGATGGTACCCGTCGTGGTGTACGGCTGGCTCATCTTGCCGCAACCACAGATGACCTGCCAAAACCAACATCTTTTTAGCAAATGTGTCCACCTTCTTCTTCCTTACCTCCTCAGGAACGGCCAACCGTGATGTGGCAACGTAAAACACCTGCTCTGGCAACTGCTTTGGGTCCACCTTGATGTTTGTCTCGTCGTCCATCACGACGCACCTCGGTTTCGTCAGCCACTCCCGGTACGTGTTTTGGCCACCGTATTTTGTCTGTCGTTCCGGTTCGGTGCCTTCCGGACCTAGCAGACGTGGCTACCAGCACGTTTCATTGATCGAAAGATTCGGCTGACGCTTGAACAGACTGAACACCTTCCTGGCCTTCACCGGGTAAGCTGTCTTCGAATTTCTGCCGCAACCTGCCCGCTGCTGGGTCGTCTGGGTCTCCTTGAATGACTTCACCTCCACGCACAAGTTTTTGGCGGATCTGCTCTTGCTACGATACCATCTCGATAACCACTTGACATATTCTCATGAAATTCTGCCAGCGTTAACATCACACTTTAAGCTAGTTTCAGTCAAAATATCATCACTTTTACCCATACGCTTAAAAGTTACAAACTAATCAATGTGTATCATTTTTCTCAAGTACAGTCTTTAATCGATATCAGTTTTAACAGCATTTGAACAACTAGAAAGAAAGAAAATATGACATATGAGGGTAAACATAAAAACTAAAAAAATTGAGCCAAAAAAAAAAGGAATTCATGTTTTGTTTATTAGAAGTTGAAGACACATTTTTTAAAATTTGTAACGACATTAGAGAAACTTTAAAATCTTCCATAGCCAATCAAGAGAGATAAAAATGTGGATAAATGGCAAAGAAGGATAAATTGATAATTGAATATGGGTCATTCCAGCTCAAGTGGGTACACCACCTGTGGTCGATATCAGCGATTTGAGCCAAACTTGGCCAAAACGCTTATTTTGGCATTCTGAACATACGCCTTTTTTATTTTGCTCTTAAGTGCCCACATCCTTCTGATCTCAATTTGAAGTTTTTTTTTAATGTAGATTCTTATCGGTGTACCCACAATTTGTTTTTGTTATAGTAACTACAGTAAACAGGCTGATTACTGGCAGGTATCCAAATTGTCAAAAAATTTCCTATTTTCACCATGGGCTGGATTTTTTATTTCTTAATATTTTGAGCTCGAATTTTCACCACACGTTGGAAAACCTATTCTACTTGATGTGTTTCCAAGGGCAAATGATTTGGACAAAAAGTTTTTGAGATATGATCAGATGAGTGAGTTGAGTTTTATGCTTTTCTGGTGGAAAATCAATGTCATTTAATTTTTCTTGAATTCCTTCACGCCGAAATTTGGCAAATATTTGCGCAAATAGGCGTAAAACCCCATATCTTTTCAAAATACAGAAAAACACCGAATAATAATAATAATACTATGGTCTTCATCATAAAAAAAATAACCCCGACCTATGGAATGGAGTTGTCCTTGGATCAGTCGAGGCCGTCATCGCAGAGTTGATCGGGAACAAAAAAGGAAACAGGTAGAAAAATTCATCAGATGTACATTAATGGACAGCTACTCACCGTCATGCAACAATTTGCTGATTGAAAGCAGTTGCATGTGTCGAACCGTATCGTCACCTATCCAGCAGACTACGTCGAATCCGTTGACGAAATGTTTCCACTGTGCAGTTGAAATCGAAAAAAAACATAGAATTCATTGAAACGGGCAGACATGAACCGTATTGGATCAAGTAATCCGTAATTAGCTGCACGACGTCCAAGATGCATGAAACTTCTCGATCGTAGAACTCGTTCAGGTGCATAGATTTCGAATTCAGCCAAAATCCCGGGAGAGTCGATTTCGCTTATCAGCACTTTTGCTGCAAAAACTGCCTGATTAATCTTCCGCCTACGTTCAAGAGTTTCAATACCCAGTAGTTGGCAACGATCTCCGTAGGGTGGAAGGTTCGTAGGATCGTACCAAGGAAGGTGGCGAAGATCGTAACGAACGAATTTCCTCTGAACAGACTCGATCCTCGCTATCCAAACTGTCAGGCAGGTAGGATCCCGAAACTCATCAGAGATCTTGAAGATGAATCCGAGTTGCCTGTTAGCTTTGGCTATGATATCCGTGTAATGTAGTTTAAATGTCAAAGCAGAATCAAGTGTAATTCCTAGATCACGAACGTTGTCCACACGCTGCAGAGGTTGGTTATCGATCGTATAATTGAATGCAATAGGTTTTAGCTTGCGATGGAAAGTGATGATATTGCATTTTTGATTCCTAGAGCACCACTTTTCGAAACTATCGATCAGGTGCTGCAATCGCAGGCAGTCAGTGAAGCATCGCACAACCACGTACATCTTGACATCGTCTGCATAGAATGACCGGCAGCCAGTTGGAAGTATCAAACCGATTTCGTTAATGAATATGGAGAATAGCAGCGGTCCCAAATTGCTGCCTTGAGGAACGCCTGAGTTGTTTGAAAAATAATCCGATTGATCAGACCCGATTTTCACACAAAGCTCTCGATTGGTAAGATACGATTCAAACCAACGAGTGAGTTCATGAGAAACGCCAAGCTTCTCGAGTTTGGCAATTAGAATGGCATGATCAAGCCGGTCGAAAGCAGCCTTGATATCCGTGTATACGACGTCCAACTGTGCCCCTGCCTCCATATTCCGTAGGCATAGGGAAATGAAAGGAGCGAGGTTTGTTGAGACCGAACGTTTGGGGTGGAAACCATGTTGGTCAGGAGAAATGAAGTTTCTACAGCTGGCAAATAAAGCGTCGTTGATGATTATCTCGAATACTTTACGAGCAGGCCCAAAGTGAAGTAATTCCTCGGTAATTCTCCACATTTTTTGTCTCCTTTCTTGAAAATCGGGAACATGAACGAAGATTTCCAACGAGAGGGTTGTAACGAAATAGACGAACGAACGAACGAAACGCTTAGATGAATCTCAACCGGTAGCCCATTCTCTTTCCTTTTTGTCTTCACAAACGTCCAGAATAGCTTAGGATTACGCCGGAGATTGGTCTGCATACGTCTGGAGTACTTCTTGTATAGAAAACGGTTGTACATTCGGTAGCAATTTTTTGCTAACGAAAATAATCGCTTGGTGAATGGATTACGGGACTGGCTGTATTTTCGAAGAGCCTTCGATCTCACACGCTTCAAGTGTTGTAATCGAGCATTGGACCATGCAGGTTTTGGAGCAGGTCTCCTCAGAGGCACACAATCCATTATTAATCGGCTAACAACTTCGTCGAAATAGTTAACGGCTTCATCAATGGAGGAACACAAGTCAAGCGACTGCCAATCTACCTATGCCAGTGAGTGATTCAATGCGACGTAGTCAGTTCTACGAAAGTCCAGGCTTCGTACATCAACGATGTTCTCATAGAGAACAGGAACTGATCGATTGATGAATGCTTCCAACGCTGGATGATCGGCATCTAGATGTATCAGAGGCTCGGATGCCTCAGCGACACTGCACTCTAGTGCGGCGGCTTCGTTCACCAACACAAGATCAAGCAGCCGAGAGTTTCTGTTTGGTACAGAATTAATTTGCATTAAACCATGCAGGCTAAAACCATCCAAAAGAGCACAGGCATGTACGACCGAAGAATGTCAATGGTTGGATGATCATTCGCGGAAATATTCCAAACAAGCCCAGACTGGTTATAGTCGCCAAATAGCAGAGCTAGACCGTTGTGATGTAATCGGGACAATACAGCACCAATGGAACAAGTCTAAGTATTAGTATAGATTTTTAGGCTTGCATGCATACGAACCTGCACTTCCCTTTGGTTTTGTTTTTTCCGTCGATATTGTTTTCCGTGCTGAGCACCAATGCTACCGACGTGCCAGGAAGGCAGCTCCCACACCTGGACCCTACCTATCGACCCATCAACTCATGAACCGGGGACCAACGGCTTTACTTCCCATCCGAAGAAAGGCGTGATCAGATATGTTAGAGCGCATTGTATTAATATTAACGCTCATTGTTCTTAAAACAAAAAAGCGCTCCTAGCAAATCCCCCTTTTCTACGTTTATCCGTAGGACGAAGAAAATAACGTTTCAATGCGTTAGGACGGAATTGAAACCCGTAGAACAAATTTAGAATCAAGAAGCAGTATTAGATTTTAAACAATATCTCAACAATTTGTCACTCTTTAAAGGGTGATACGGTCAAAATTTGGTCAATATCAACTTGACGTATTTCTTTCAATTTTGCATTTAAAAAACCTGGACACCCCTCATTTTGAAGGTGTGTGTGTGTAGAATGTTGCTCCTATTTTGATTTTGGAATTCACTCTTCAGTTGTCAAAATGCCGTCCAAGCAAGAAGAGCAGCGTATCAAAATTTTGCTCGCGCATCGCGAAAATCCGAGCTACTCGCACGCAAAGTTGGCAAAATCGTTAAAAGTTGCCAAATCAACCGTTACAAATATAATTAAAGTGTTTGGGGAACGTTTGTCGACAGCCAGGAAGTCTGGATCGGGGGGAAATCGAAAACCGGAAGCCGCTGAGACGACAAAGAGAGTTGCCGGTAGTTTCAAGCGAAACCCTAACCTCTCTCTCCGAGAATAAGCTGGGTGTATCGTCTACAACCGTGCATCGAGCCAAAAAACGAGCCGGACTATCGACTTACAAGAAGGTAGTGACTCCAAATCGCGATGATAAACAAAATACGACGGCCAAAGCGCGATCCCGGAGGCTGTACACGACGATGCTGACGAAGTTTGACTGCGTGGTAATGGACGACGAAACCTACGTCAAAGCCGACTACAAGCAGCTTCCGGGACAGGAGTTTTATACGGCAAAAGGAAGGGGAAAGGTAGCAGATGTTTTCAAGCACATGAAACTGTCAAAGTTTCAAAGAAATATCTGGTTTGGCAAGCCATCTGTACCTGTGGCTTGAAAAGCAGCATTTTCATAGCTTCCGGGACTGTCAACCAAGAAATTTACGTGAAAGGGTGTTTGAATAAACGTCTGCTGCCTTTCCTGAAGAAACACGGTTGTTCCGTACTGTTTTGGCCGGATTTGGCATCTTGCCATTACGGTAAAAAGGCCATGGAGTGGTACGCCGCCAACAACGTGCAGGTGGTTCCCAAGGACAAGAACCCTCCCTGGGCTATTGTCAAGCGGAACCTAAAGAAGACCAAAAAAACTGCTAAGGGCGAGCAGCAGTTCAAGGCAAACTGGCTTTCTGCGGCGAAGAAGGTGGACAAGGTGGCTGTACAAAATCTGATGGCAGGGGTCAAGCGTAAGGCCCGGCAAATCGGATTTGGAAAAGCGGAAGCCTAACTGAATATTTTTCCTGAATTTTATACTAATTGAACTTGAAAAAGAAATTTAATTTGATTTTTTTAAATAAACGATTTCACCGATTTACACGCGTTTTCCCTTGACCAAATTTTGACCGTATCACCCTTTATCAAATCCAACGGTACGTATGGAAAGGTGAATAAATTTAGAAGCCATCTTTGACAGAAATATTCCATTTTTGTTTAAAATCGTTCAGAAAAGAGAGGTAAAGCGCGGGTTGTGCTTAGTAGGACGGAAATTAGATCAAAAACCCTATATTTTCAACGTTTGGAGCACTACAAAAATGATTTCATCTCACTTGACTGGTAGCAAACAGATATTTATGTAAAACCGAATCGCAAGTATGTAAAATGAGTACCATCTTCCTAATAGATGATTAATTTAGAGTACTATAGCACTAGTAAAGAAAATATTTAGATTGGCCGAAAGACAGAAATAACGGTGGGTGGATAAAGATGGCAGTAAAAACATGGTATATAATGGTTTACAAACTGATTTTGAGCTATGGGTTTGTTGACGATACATGACAGTTACGTTAACAGTTAACTCATTCATCGAAAGCTCTCAATTAATAACTGTGAAAGTGCATCTAGAACACTAATCTAAAACACTAATTTTAATTTTAATTTCATATAATGAGAATCCTGCCCAGAACATGTCTATACAGGGCTTGAAAAAGGGCCTATCTGCTTTGATCGATTCTCTTCTTCGACTTTCTCTCTTGATAACCATGGTTATGCAAACAGTTTCGTGCTAATTTTGCCCCATATCTATCGCCCATATCGTCAAATACAACAGGGAATGTTGTTGCAGCTGAGCTGGGGGCAAGACAGCTATACTCAGAGTAAATATATTTGCAGCGAGTAAATATTTACTCAAAAATGATCAAAGTAGTCTCAAATTTCTGATCAAAGAAAATATCGTCTGACAGCATATTTCGTTTGAAGCATCTGTTCGTCCATTTGACAGATCGAATCGTTCATTTAACAAATTGTGGACAAACGAAATGCTCCTGTGGTGGTTTGACTGCATGACGGTTTTAGGGGGCTTGTCGTTCGTGTGTGGCTTGGATGCCTTTCAGTGAAGTTTGACTCATTAACATGGATCAGAGGATGTATTTAATGGTGAAAAATATCGAAGGATTTTTCAAAAAGAAGAAGTAAACAAATTATTTACCCATTGTGGAACCTTAACATTAATAATCATGCCATGGCCAACAACCAAAAACAGTGCCGTACCGTTTTTGGAAACACGGCCTCATATGTTTATTTCCTCAATGTTGTGCCAAGAACACAACATTTCATGAAATATCAAGCGTCTAATCCCTAAAGAATGATCGAGTAATGTTATAAATCGAATAAAGCTTTCGGTGAATTTATAGATAGCATAACATGCAAAAATCATATGTTACCAATAATAGGAAGGCACTGTATTCTTATCTTTTTGAAAATCGTGCAGACTGTATGTACTCTATTATTTTTATATATTTGTGTAAATTACGTTTTCATTGAGTTACTGGAAGTTAAAAAAAATATAAACGTGAACTAACGTGCTCTAAGAATTGAATTTATTGAATTAATTTAGCTTAATCCGAACCTATCGAACCACCCCAAAAGTCCCTACACAGAAATTCCAAGAAAGCACGTCAACTAACTTTGCTTGACAGCATCGGTTTCAACGTAATTTTCAATATAACAATCAGGTTGCTATGTGTATATAAGATATTGAGCACAAGGTTGCAAATACTCATTTCAGCTAAAACAATGTTTTTTAAATTTTGAAATAATTACATGCTATGATCAAATTTTGAATTGGTAGGATACAAGAAGAGGTTGCAAATAATGTGTTTGACATATTAAACCTGCTTATTTCACTTCATGAGAGTCACAGTCAGCGATTTTTCACAAACTCACTAACTCACTCACTCACTCACTCAGCGATCAGAAAATCGCTGATTATGACTCATAGAAAGCAAAATTTACAGGTTTAATATTTCAAATGCATACTTTGTAACCTCTTCTTGTAAGTTACAAGTAAAACATACCATCATACCATCTTTTGGTTTTATTATTCCGAAAAACATTATTTTAGCTGAAATGAGTATTTGCAACCTTTTGAGCAACGTGAGTTACTCAGAGTTACTCAAAATTAACTCCGGTTTTACTCATGATCGAAAGCTGCACACTTAGATTTTTCTACCGAGATCGGCTGTGCAAATCTCGGCAAAAAAAGTTTTACTGAGATATCAGCAAACATTTCATTTGTTTGCTGAGATTCAGCTAAGCATTATCCGAGACTCAGCAATCAAATGTCACTTTTGCTGAGATCTCAGTGAAACTTATTTTGCCGAGATTTGCACAGCCGAGCTCGGTAGAAAAAACTAAGTGTGTGTCTTGTCCCAAGCAGCTGAATTATTACGAAAGATAACGTCGATGAAGAGAATCGATCAAAGCAGTCGATGAAGAGAACCGATGGGGAGGTTCATGTCATTGGGTAGTGATCCCGTTGGCTTCGTACTACTCCAGGACAAGATTTGAATAGTGGCACGAAGCTAGATCCGGCTAGAAGATCGTAGGGCCCTCGTGTTGCTTCAACAGAGGAAGCAGACGCTTCTGTAGACACTCCTTGACGTAGATTTTCCCGTTTAGAGTCCCGGTAGTCACGACCGGCGCACTCCGTTTGCCACATGAGCAGTTCGCTTGGCAAATCATGTATTTCTTGGCAAACTTTGAAAGTTTCTGCTTCCTTACTTCCTCCAGAACATCAAACTTGTGCTGGGCGGTGAAGAACAGTAGCCCTGGAAGCTGCCGGAAGTCCGCCTTTAGGCTTCATCAGCATCTGGGTGTACAGTTTGCGGGCCCGTGACTTTCCCACCGTATTTTGCCATTCGTCACGATTTGCACTTTGTACGTATGCAGTCCCTCCCGGTCCTTGGCTCGCTGAACAAAAAACTTGGACAGATTTAATTTTTTGGGCACATGTCTGACCGAAGCATTGGGATTCCGCTTAAACGCTTTCACGACACGCTTGTGATCCTGATCACTAATAGAACATCCATTATAACCGCATATCTCCTTCCGTTAGATGCTCAGAGTTTCGTAGGAACGTTTAATCACACGACTCACCGTTGACTGCACGATTCCGATTTGTTTTCCGATGTTCCGATGAGAGAGTTGAGGATTTTCCAGGTGCTTGCGCAAAATCAATTCGCGACGTTGCTTTTCGGGTGACGTCATTTTTACAGTGTACAGTGTAAACAATACACTCTAAACTACTTCTACCCAAATTTTCAAGAGCAAATACCCAATGGGTAATTTGATGTGGGACACCCTTTATCAGAAATCTATCAATCTACAGTGTTTCAAAAACTGCCCTTTCAAATGTACATTATAATTTTTGATACACTTTGTATGGGCTGGAATGCGTAAAGGATGCATTGATTGCTTGATGCAATGACTTCAAGCAGTTAATTGAACAAGCTTTGCAAATATTTTATGAACTTCAAAATTAAGTGCCCACAGGCTCCATCGGAATTGTTAATCAAATAATGTAGCTCAAGTTATTATTCACATCTGAGACTAGGTATTTGCAACCACGTCGTATGTTTATGTTTGCACTGATCTGAATCATACAAAACAGAACTCTGCTGCAAATACGGAGCCACCGTTTATCACACAGCAGTGAATGATGAAGCAGACCAATAAAAGCTTACTCAAGTACAGGTTCAAATCATCATCAGCTGGAGCGAGCAATTAGGGGGAAATGGTGTAAAACGCGGGATAAAATAACCAACATCAATTTAGCATGGACTATCCGAACTAAATTTAATGGTTTTTCACCCAGAACTGCTAGATCTTTAATTTTGTGAAAGTTTCAAATAAATTTATGCTGCATTAAAAGTACCTACTTGAAAAAAAGGTCGATTGTCAAATTACCCCGCCGGCGCGTGTTACACCCAGTTCCCTTAAGTTTTTTTTTGTGTACAGATAAAAGTCCCATGGTTGCAACTAGACAACAAAACTCGATATTCCTGGAAATGTGGGGAGTCAAACTGCGAGCGAGCAGGCGGTATCGACGAACTTTGAGATAGGCAGGTATATGACGTGTTCTTTGGGTGTTTGTCTTATTCAGGCACGCGGCTGCGGTCATTTATAGTTCAAAGACAAAAATCAATTAAGCATGGAAGACAAGAAAAAAGAGTGATTTGTTTACATCACAAAGCGATACAGAGCACATCATCGTTTCGATAATAGACAAGAGATAGCTCTCTGAGAGATGTGTTTTTCGATTGACACTTCCTCTTATCGTTTGTGGATCTAGAACCCTTTCTGGCGTGAGTGTACGAGCTCCAGCGTTTGTATGACCATTCATAATTGATGGAAATGATGTACTTTAATGGACATGGGTTTTCCATATACAACACGTTTACGAGGTGCAGAACAAGGCTCTGCGCTCATATCAACTCTATCAACTAGACCATCTAGACCGGTAACTATTCAATACAAACCTGGTATGTAACAATTCAAGTGTATGGACAAACAAGAGGAAATTGAGAGGGTTAGGTCAGAAGTGGTATTTTTAGAAGTGATGTATGCATTTACTTCAAAACTATACCCGTGAACTTACGTAGCATTTAGGGTTTAATTTTATCTGGTCTCAACTAATATGTTAATATGTAATTTTTTTCAGTCAAAAATAGTTCGTCACAATACCCCTATTTTCGAATGCCATTTCTCAGAAAAACGATTGAATCACAATTTTCGTGCGTATTGTGGGCGATATGTATGTGTACCCCAATGAATATGATTTGAATCAATAATCTCAACAGAACTCAAGACCTCATAAAAACGTTAAATATCACCGAAACATGGCCAAAATAGGAGCGTTTCTCCTAATTTTTTTAATCCAAACAACGTTTCCCATGCACAAATTGCATAAACCTAATGCGTGAAAACATGTTCAAAATATTGACTGAAAGTTGATGTTCTATGATTCTGGTCATTTTAAAATTGTCAATTGTATACAATATCGAAAAAGTTAGCATTGTTGATAAGCTTTCAAATAATCATAAGTTTAAAAGTCTTAAAAACTTTATTTTTATGTTATTGAAGCTTTAAAATTTAAAATGTATATCAATCGAATAAACTTTACAGAGCCGAGTTATCATTTTCGTTATACATTATTGATGTCTTATATTATATATAAGTTAAAGGAGCTGGACCGGATACTCGCGGTTGTCTCGAGGTTAGTGGAGATTTACAATTTTTTGGATGGGAAAAGGGAGAAGAAGGTTTGAAATGTGGTTTACGATACAAATATTTAATTAATCCTAAAATATGAACTTACTTCTATTCATCTTGAAAACAAACATACGTACAAAATACAAACTAAACACAAGGTTAATCAAACTTACAATCTAAGGTTAATATTCTTAAAGTAAACACATACGAGTTTCATAAACTCCAGATCGCGTCTAGCCAAAATATCCCGAACTGGAACATTAGGTTGTCTACCTCGAGCCCGAAGGGAATCGTACAGCTCAGATCTGACTCCACGATGCTCAGCACAAGACCAAATTATATGATCGGCGTCCTGGTAACCTTGTCCACATTCACAGAGATTGCTGTCCCCCAGCCCAACACGGAACAAGTGAGCGTTTAACGAGTAGTGATTGGACATGGACGAGACATCATACGAATGAAGTCTCGACCCACATCCAACCTCTTGAACCAAGGACTCTTCGACACCTTAGGGATGATCGAATATAGCCATCGTCCCAAACTCCCTTCACTCCACTTATTCTGCCAGCTGACGAGTGACTGTTGACGGTAAATGAAGAAAAATTCATCGTAGGCGATTTGTCGATCGTAAATATCGCCTTCTATAGCACCCACCTTAGCAAGTGAGTCCGCCATCTCATTGACCGGAATCGAGCAATGAGATAGGACCCACACAAGATTTTAAAGATAAAGCACTTAAAAGCTCTCGTATTTTCATGAGAAAATACGAGGAGTGCTTTACCGGCCTCATAGAGCGAATAGCCTCGACAGAACTGAGACTATCCGTAAAAATAAAATAATGATCTGGTGCAAGTGAGGTGATAGTTTCTAGCGTATAATGTATTGCCGCCAGCTCAGCAACATATACGGAACAAGGAGCTTGAAGCATTCGAGAGGCGCTATGAAATTCGTTAAAAGTACCAAAACCAGCGGACGACTCTATTAGTGATCCATCTGTGAAGAACGATCTTGCGGAATCAATATGACCAAACTTTGCAGTGTATAATGACGGAACAATCATGGAACGATGATGTTCTGGGATTCCGCGAATCTCTTGCGTCACAGATAAATCAAAATTGACTGAATTGCCGAAGTCGGAGAAGCATACACGATGAGGATTATGCTGTGAAGGGCTGACATCCAGTGTTATGTACACGTAGTACAATTATTATTTAGCTTTATTAAGGAGGCTTTCAGCCTTGGGCTAGTTCGCCTCCACGTAGTACAATGTCATAAAACGAGTTTGAGGGTTTAGCTCAAGAAGCTTCTCAAAGTTTGCCAGCACCAGTGGGTTCATAATTTCACAACGGGTGTGGAGCCTGAGGGATAATTCCGAAAACCGATCAGAGAGTGGCAAGATGCCCGCTAACACTTCGAGACTCATCGTATGAGTCGAGTGCATGCATCCTAACGCAATACGAAGACAGCGATACTGGATCCGTTCCAGTTTGATAATGTGCGTTTTAGCCACCGACTGGAAGCAAAAACTACCGTATTCTAAAACCGATAAAATCGTTGTCCGGTACAACGTTAGAAGATCTTGCGGATGGGCTCCCCACCACGTTCCGGTAATTGTTCGAAGAAAATTGATCCTTTGTTGGCATTTTCGTCTCAGATACTCAATGTGGGATCTCCAGGTGCATTTGGAATCGAACCAGACCCCGAGATATTTAAAAGACATGGAATGAGTGACCGGTTTACCCAAAAGTTGAAGCTTCGGTTGTGCTGGGCTATGCTTCCTAGAAAAAACGACCAACTCAGTTTTCTCCGTGGAGAATTCGATACCTAGCTGAATAGCCCAAGTAGACAAATTGTCCAAGGTATCCTGTAAGGGTCCTTGCAGGTCAACCTCTTTTGGCACTGTGATAGACACTACGCCGTCATCTGCAAGTTGTCTCAACGTGCAATTGTCACTAAGACAATTGTCAATTTATCTAACGTAGAAATTGTACAAAAGGGGGCTTAAACATGAGCCTTGGGGGACACCCATGTAGCTAAATCGAGAAGCTGTAGAGTTTCCATGAGAAAAGCTCATATGTTTCTCTGACAGCAAATTGTACAAAAAGTTATTAATTAATGGAGAAAGACCACAAGCGTGGAGTTTGTCTGAAAGGACTTCAACCGATACTGAATCAAAAACCTTCTTAATATCCAAGAATACAGAAGCCATTTGCTCTTTTTTAGCAAAAGCCAACTGAATTTCTGTGGAAAGCAACGCGAGACAGTCGTTCGTTCCCTTGCCCGTACGGAAACCAAATTGAGTATCTGAGAGTAGGTGGTTCGTCTTAACCCATTTGTCCAAGTGAAAAAGGATCATTTTCTCCAACAATTTTCGAATGCACGATAACATCGCGATGGGAAGATACGAGTTATGATCTGACGCGGGTTTTCCAGGTTTTTTAATGGCTATAACTCTCACTTGCCTCCAATCATCCGGAGCAATATTGAGCTCTAGGAACTGACAAAACAAGTTCAACATGCGCCTCTTAGCGACGTCTGGGAGGTTCTTCAACAAGTTGAACTTGATTCTATCAGCCCCCGGAGCCGAATTGCCACACGAAAGGAGCGCGAGTGAGAGCTCCAGCATTGAAAAAAGCTGACTGATCTCGTCTACCGAATTCGTCGTTTCGCGAGGAATCATCTGTGCCGGCACGGAATCAGGGCATACTTTTCGCGCGAACTTGAGAAACCAACGATCTGAGTACTCCTCGCTCTCGTTGTTTGAAGACCGGTTACGCATCCTTCGCGCCGCATTCCAAAGCGTATTCATCGACGTTTCGCGCGGTAATGCGTCCACGAATTGCCGCCAGTATCCGCGTTTCTTGGCTTTGATGAGGCTCTTGAGTTCGCGTTCAAGAGCCGAGTACGCTTCGAAATGCACGGGTGTTCCACGTTTCCGGAAAAGCTTAAACGCGTTGGACTTTTTACGATAAACCTCAGTGCATTGGTGGTTCCACCAAGGGGAAGGAGGTTTCCTACGGAAAGCCGTTCCAGGAACCGGCCGAGTTTGAGCTCGAAGCGCGCTGTCCAAGATCAGATTGGAGAGGAAGTTATATTCCTCCAACGGTGGAAGCCCTTCTACCGACGACACGGCTTTCTCTATCGCGGTCTTGAACGTTGCCAATCGATATTAAGGGTGAGGTCGTACGTCGCGTTAACGGATTCCGACGGATTGAACCCACTGGCAATCGAAATTTTGATTGGCAAGTGATCACTACCGTGAGGATCCTGGATCACATTCCACGTGCAATCCAACGATAATGAGTTAGAGCAAAGTGTGAGGTCTAATTTACTTCCATTTGAGGATGGACCAGCCAAACGTGTTACTTCTCCATTGTTAAGAATTGTCATATTAAAGCTGTCGCAGAGGTCATATATAAAAGTAGAACGGTTGTCATCATACAGTTTCCCCCAGCCTGTACCGTGGGAATTAAAATCTCCCATAATCAACCGTGGAGCAGGAAGTACCGAACATATATATCTGAAAGTTGTTTTCGATTAACAACGGTTCTAGGAGGAATATAAACAGAAGCAATGCAAAAGGTCTTACCTTTAATGGTAGCCTGACATGCGACAACTTCAATACCTGGAAATTGTGGAAGATTCACTATATAGAAGGAATGGCACTTTTTGATTCCCAAAAGTACCCCTCCTCCACGCGAATCCTCACGATCCAGTCGAATAATGTTAAAATCATAAAAAGGAAGATCGATATCTGAAGAGAGCTAAGTTTCACAAAGAGCAAATGCATCACAATCATTATTGTGAACTAAAAACTCAAAAGAGTCTAATTTAGGACTAAGACTTCGACAATTCTACAGTAGAACAGTGATCAAATCCCCGACCTCGTTTGGAAAATTATCCATCGAAGGAAATGATTGCTGCAAAGAGGGGCCACTAAAATGTGATTTTTCATCAGATGTTTTTTGTCGGGAGAGGCAATCCAGTTTGCTACAACTTTGTCTCAGACGTCATTTCGACTTAATGGGCCGTTTTCGTGCTATGATTTTTTGTAAAATATCGCTTGCGAAATTTTGAAACAAAATGGCGATAGCCAAAATGGCAGAATTCCAGCACAAACTTGGTTCATTGCCCCAACAACAACATTTATGCGAAGTTTCATGGAATTCTCGAAGGTAAAAACTGAAATTCGTTTATTTTTTTTTTGGCTTTTGGCGTGGATTTTCTCTAATAGCGTTCATGGAAAATATACTTAAATGGATACGAACCAATTTGTCTCGCAACAAGGAGATTACAGAAGTTTAAGAGTAACTCTGATGTAGGAAATAAAAAAAACATATCATAAATTTGCATGTAATACCAGAAACCATCCGTCTTAACCCCAACTAAAACAAACACAAGTTAATTCCGGGAAAAACTGGAATTTAAGATTTTTAGTCAGTATAATAGATTCGATTATTCAGCAAACACTAGCTATTTGTCCAGAATGATTACGAGAGTACCTACATATCTAGTCTACGTGCAGCGTGTGCATTGTACCGCTCACGATTTGGCCGCGAACAATTAATTAATTTGGGTAAATATTTGCAGAAAATCTCATCTGATAAGAAACCCAATCCAAATATTTTGGCAAAAGATCCGACAAACCTACTTGCGCAAATTGTGAGCAAACAAACGTGATATCCGATGATGGCATTGTATTCAATTCATATAGCTAGGCAATTTCTAGGATAAGATCCACTGTAACGACTTACATTATAATGCTTTTCTCGCACTTAACGGCAAAGGTAAATACACAGCCGATTAAACCAACTCAAATTTGAGTTTTGTTCACTCAAATTCGCAAAAACCTAGCTTACTCATAAACTAACTGAGTTCAATTTTATTTTCCAAGATATTTTTTTTCAATATGAGGAAAATTAAGAGAGGTTTCCCTCAGTCCATTAGTATACTCCTAGATTGAGTAAAATTTTCGACGATTTATTTTTTTTTTAATTTTCGAGTAGATTTCTGAGGAAAAGCGGGACAATTTACTCAGTCCACGTTTTTGCGATTTTGTGTGAAAAATTGCACAAAGTTAAATCGATCTCATCGGCCATGTACATTTACAACTTGTTACGAGAAATTTGAAATAAAATTCGTGCTAAATCTGCGCTGACCTAGCATTTAAATGGCGCCAAATCCACGACAACTTTCGAAATATTTTGATTCAAATTCAACGACATCGAAACTGAATTTAAAAAAAAATGATTTTTACACGAATGGAGATAAATTAGTCTGAATGTCACACTGAGCACGGTGCCTTTGATAAAATAACCAATATTTAGCATTACTGAAACTTTGACCATTAGAAAGAGAGATCTTTCCCCGTAATTTTGACAGCACTAATGCAATGTTTAATCGGGACACTTTTTCATGCAAAATATGGGTCAATTTGACCGTTTATTTCTATGGGTCACTTTTCTCTCTGGGGGGGGGGGGGGAGGAGTGGGTCACTTATCGATAAAAGTATATTTTCCAAAAATCCTGTTGAAAATTTAAGTAATGCATAGTCGCAAACTGATGAGAAAACTCCCCTCTTTCAAATAGTGAAGGTAGGTTTCGAAGCACATATTTTCCAATACACTGAAATCCGTTTGCCAGCCCGCAATAAGCGCGTTGCGGTAAAAGCGGCAATATACTAAAACTCGTTTTTTTTTTACATTTTGGAAAAACGCGGTGCGGTTGAGCGGCAACCTGAGAAGTGCTAAATGTTTTCAGATGTATTTTTTGTAATTTTGAATTGACCAGAAACTTAAAGACGTGAACCAAGTAATCATCCAAGGTAGTAAGTAAGTAGTCCGAAAAATGTTGGCCGCATCCGGACATGTTCTGGGTACTCTCGGTCAGTTTCTTCTTGAACCACACCCTCATGTGACACATCAAACTACATCAGAATTCAAACATAAGATCATTGGTGGCCATATTAAGTACTCAGGACCACGTTGGCCGCATCCGGGAATGAACTACTCCTCAGAACTACTCTGAAGTTATCCCCAGAACTAAGTTCTCGTCAGCACTACTCTGAAGTTCTCCAAAAACTACTCTGGATCTTCGATGAAGTTTTCAACAATTTCCTGAAATGTACGAAGTTGTATGAATATTCTCTTGAAGATCTTTGAACTTTCCCGACATTCGGGACTTCTCTAAAGATATCGTTACCTCCCAAAGTTCTTTAAACTTCTCAATAAATAAGAGTTTTCTGGACGTCCCTAAAATTCATGTAACTTCCCTTAAGCTCACGCAGTTATATGTATTAATAATTCTTCTGCGAAGCTCTAATAAAAAAAATACCATAGCCGAATGTTAACCCAAATGATAGAACTATTCCACGAATGGTTTGCATGATACCCGGAACACGTCGTTAAGCAAAATAACAATAAAATTTTTATTAGGGAGCTCTCGATATTTCCTCACGGTTCATGGTACTTCTTTAAAGTGCTCCCAAATTTTTTGAAGTTAATCAGCGTTGCCAGATATACCGATTTATCGGTATTTATACCGATTTCCGAACTAGATACCGATATACAGATAAGGTTCCGCAGACTACCGATTTTTGAGATTTTATACTGATTTATACCGATTTTTTTTTAAATAATCAAAATTATAATTGCCTGCCCGCGCTCGAATTTCGGAGAAATTTTCGTGAGAGACTTGTATCTTTTTGAATACCTCATATTTTTGTGCCTTCAAAATTCTAAACAATTATCTCTAAAGATGCCTTATGCTTGATACTATTTCGACTAATGTTTGCATTTCCTCACCGTTTTCGGCTACCCATAAATCGAAAAATAATCGGCTCTTTCCTGTAATTCCTAGCGAATCGAGAAATATTTTTTAAACATTATTTAACTTCCGGAAATTTTTATTCATCTTTAAACTTCCTGAAGTTTCATCCAACTTTCCCTGGAATTTTCTTTCATCTTCTCCCGCCAGTTTTTTCAACTTTCCCAGAACTTTAAGGATGCCATCAGATTTATATTGCGGATCCACACTAGCTACAGGAACATTTAAGAAGTTCTGAAACTTCAGAAAAGTCCAGACTTTTGTGTAAGTTTCGATTAATTAAAGACAGTTTCATTAACTTCTGTTAAAATTCGAAAACCCGGATTTTCCTGAAAAGTCCAGTGAACTCCAGTGAACATAAGGACATCAGCATCATCGAAAACATCAGCAATGTCCTGAGGGGCTCATGCAAATTTTGGAAACGTAAGCGAAGTTACATGAACATTAGAACATTGTGGGAACATTTTATGGGAAGTTCTATGCTTCTTAATGGCAGTGGCCATAACTTTTAAAAATTAAAAAAAAAATCGGGAAGATAAGAGAACTTCAATGCTGATGTTACATTAAATTCAAGAAAATTGTGAGAGAACTTAGAAGATTTCGTAATCTTCAAGAAAGTCCAAAGATCTTCAAAGATGATTAAAGGTATTCCGGTAGTCTTATTATAATCAGGGAAGTTCCGAGCGCTTCGAGGATGACCAGAGAACTCCAAAACAGCCCCTAATTTCAGGAAAATTACAAGAACTATCAAGGAACTTCGAGGAATTATGGAATATTCCTAAGTGCATTTAAGGAATGTTCCGAAAACCATGCTAGGCATTTACAGTTTTGGTCACGATCTGCACATTTGCTATTAACTTTGCACACAGTTGACGGAACATAGTTCTTTTTGAAGCAGTAGATAGAATAGAGTGTAAGCTTGTTATAGATATGTAAAAATAAGTAGATTTTAATGCTAGTAATAAACTGTAATTGTTTTTGCGTTGTAAAAATGAGGTGAGAAATGCTCACTACACATCTCGGAATTTAAGTGTTAAATTGATTAGTGTCGCATATCTATATTAAACTATGAGCCTAATCTATCAATTACTTTAAAGAAAAATAAATTTCAACATCTGAGTGAAAAGTTATTACCAAATGAGCAGTTGGTGTGTACAACTGTGCATGCCAAGCATGCCAAAAACTTCAGGGAAATTGCGGAGTCTTCGGGGATGTTTTGTTAGAACATCCTCCAGGAATCTCCTTCTTCCGGAATTATGTCCTTGTTTCTTTCGTCTGTTCCGTAAGCGCTCTGGCTTCCGACTTTCTTCAGATGTTTCTTCCAATCTACATTAGGAAGTTTCTTTCGTCTTCTCCAGGAAGTTCAATTAATTCTCCCAGAAATTTCATTCGTCTTCTTCTGGAAGTTTGACCATAAGCCAAAGTTTTTTTTTGTTCGACTTCTATTGGAAGGTTTTGCCGAGCTTCTTCTGGTTTTCCCTGAAAATGGCTACTTTTGGAAATTTACTTCCGGTTTCCGAAACTTTTCTGGCTTCCTTTGGATGTGACATCCGATTTTTTTCCGATATTTTATTCAAATTTTCGCCACAAGCTTCTCGTGTCTTGGAAGTTTCCCGGATGTTTTTTCAACTTTTCTTAGAACTTTACTCGAACTTCATCCAGGAAACTTTTTTCAGTTTCGTTCAGAAGCTAATTCAAACATTCCCCGGAGTTTTCTTACGGGATTTTCTGATCATACACACTTAATCTAGCTCGGTAAATCTCCAACAGCCGATTACTTCGGCATTCACTTTTGCTGATAGCTCTGCAAAATATCTGTTTGTTAGCTGATATCTCAGAAAAATGTTATTTTTTAACTGAGTCTCGGCAATTGTTTGACTGAATCTCAGAAAAATGTTATTTTTTAACTGAGTCTCGGCAATTGTTTGACTGAATCTCAGCAAAATAAATTGCAGAATTACTGTTGGAAGCTCGGCAAAAAAAATTTAAGTGTGTAGTTCAAAAGCTAAATTTTTGCTTTGATTAACGGCTTTCTCAGTCTTAAAACTCTGCAGCGACTACGATGTAATCTGCCCGACATTTTGGCCATGGGTTGTGGCCTTTTGCAAGGGAAAATATTGTTTGTCGTTATTGTCAATAGTTAAGTCGTTGTTGTTGCAAATTTCCAATTTTTTGTTTATTTAATGATATTAAATTGAAAAAAAAACTACTTCAGCACAATTTTGATCACTACTTGAGGACAACGATAATTCTATAAATTAAATTAAAAAAAATAGTGTTTTAAGACTGAGAAATCCATTAAGTAAAGTAATTCCCCTCAAATCCCAGTCGTCACCATCGTTAAAATTTTCGCTTTCAAAAACGGCAAAAATATAGAATTAATTAAATTGTAAATACCGATGTATACCGATTTTTTAATACCTTTGATACCGATGAGCTTTAAAACAATCTGGCAATGCTGAAGTTAATGCAAATTCAGAGACGATCACTGAACTTAGGAGAATTTTAAAGCCCCTTGGATAT
Organism: Ochlerotatus camptorhynchus; assembly: GCF_037179485.1. Classification (NCBI taxonomy): domain Eukaryota; kingdom Metazoa; phylum Arthropoda; class Insecta; order Diptera; family Culicidae; genus Ochlerotatus; species Ochlerotatus camptorhynchus. The sequence continues at coordinate 1,560,855 of NW_027040879.1, forward strand.
TTTTACAAGATTGATCAATTATTCAGAAGACCTTCTACTGATCAACTATTGAATCAGATCAGCGTTCATACAAATAACCATATGACTTCATGACGATTAGCTAGTTTTAAGATACTGATTGAAAGTGCAAGAAACGACTCTACTTTTCTACAAAACCATACGAAAATCATGATAAAGTATTCAATTTCCGATAAACGTGTACTTTTCAAAGATATGACACAGCTCCATGATTAATAGAATGAAAAAGCTATTAATACAAGTGGTCTGGACGCCCAAACTCAGAACAGCAATCAAAATTATCCCGTTTTCGTGGTTTGTTTACGTACAACATGGAAAAATTAATAGATTTTGCGCGCATGCATTGTTGGTAGGAATGCGGCAAAGCGCCAGCGGAACAGCGGTTTGCCGCTGTACCACTATGCTGTTATGCCGCTGTCATTGTGTTCAGCCCTTTAGTTGTGTCCGTGTGAATAAAAACTACATTATTTGAGTTTACCTGGAATTAAGTTTTTAGTAGCAAATTCCGCTTTCGGTTCCCTAGACATCTATAATATAGATGTCAGCACTATAAATGCTGATAATGAGCCATGCTTGAACTTCTCCAGAATTTCCTGAGTTTCCACGAATTGCCTTATACTTCCTTAAATTTGGATGAGGTTTCCTGAGCTATTTCCTTTAATGTTTTCCAAGCTTTCCTGAGTTGCCTTGAAATTTGCTTAGATTCTCTGAACAACTCTTAAGTACCCTAAACTTTTCTGAGGTTCCTTAAATATCCTGGACTGTTTCTGACCTGCTCTGTGGTTCATTTGACTTTCTCTAAATTTACCCTTAGGTTCTCTTAAACGTCTCCAAAGAGTATTTTTGAAGTTCTCCCAAACATCTCTCAACTGATCACTGAGTCCGTTTGATATTCCCTAAACTACAATAATTTTCCCTATGTTTATATCACTGAAATCAACTGAAGCTTGCGAAACTTCTGACAAACGACAAACTTTTTAAATTAAAACGTTTAGGTAGGACAAGTACACTTTTGAAATGAATTGGATCATATTTGACAGAAAGAACATGTCCTCGCCAGTTAATGTTACCTCGGGAGTTCCACAGGGATCTCATTTAGGTCCTTTATTATTTATTTTATTTGTGGAAACTGTACATGGAAATCTTAGACAATTCTGATTTGCTACATTTTCAAAGTGAAATTGATTTTTTTTATTCCTTTGGTTTGTTTTTTTCCGTCGATCTTGTTTTCCGTGCTGAGCACCAATGCTACCGACGTGCCAGGAAGGCAGCTCCCACACCTGGACCCTACCTATCGACCCATCAACTCATGAACCGGGGACCAACGGCTTTACTTCCCATCCGAAGGAAGGCGTGATCAGAGATGTTATGCCTCAGAACATCCCGGCGGCGCCGACTGGGATTGAACCCAGGCCTGCTGGGGTGAGAGGTAATCACGCTTACCAGTCGTGAAATTTATGTTTTCTACAATGAGTGCGTTGTTGGATTTTACATGTACTCTAGGAAACCCCTTCCTTCTTATGAGTCCCGTTGCATGTTGATAAACATTGAAACACTTAACTAACGAAGTGAAATTTCCATGATTTTCTTTGTTAATGATATTATCTCACAACGCGTAAATTCAGAAAAAAATATTAGCAAGCTTAATTTTTTACGTACCATGACGCATGTTAAGAACTCGAAATGTATTTCAACTGTCACCTCACAGAACGAATTATGGTAAAATGGATCAATCAATAGAATGATGAGAGTTTATAATAATTATTGTGAGTGTATAGAATCTAAACAAGGTTCCGGTTGAGTTTCCGAAAAGCTTCTCAAGCAGTGTACCATTGATATGCAAGCAGCTTCGGTAGCCACAACTTGAATGCTTTGTCCGATTGAAAGTTGTTGTGTTTCATGCTTGAATCGAAAGTACCTGATGATGTCCAACTCCGACGACAAACGGTTTCTGGGCAAATGCTTCCTCGCATTACCGGTGATGAGATCCGACTTGAGCTTGGTTTTTGGTGACATGATTTTCTTTTTTGGTTCTGCTTGCTAAAGGGTGTCCACGATGAAATTGCCACACACAAAATTGATTCGCAAAATTCGAGTTTTCATCCGATTGCCATCAAATTTTCAGGGATTGAGAAATAACTATTAAACTTCATTTTACCATTTACTCGTATTTTATTTACAGTCCATACGCAAATGCCCGCACCTTGGCCTTAACCCCGGCCATAAGATTCTGCACAACCTGTGAATCAACCGTTTTTTGCATGTAAACCCATACTTTCTTCAGTTCCTCGACTGTCTTCACTACCTTAGGTCGTTTAAGAAGGTGCTGCTTCATAATCGCCCAGTACTTCTCGATGGGGCGGAGCTCCGGAGTGTTGGGAGGGTTGAACATTTTCGGCACGAAATTGACCTTATTGTCCGCATACTACTTCAGCACGTCCTTGGAGTAGTGGCATGAGGCCAAATCCGGCCAGAAGATTGTTGGGACGTTGTGGGCCTTCAGGAGAGGAAGCAGCCGCTTCTGGAGGCACTCTTTTATGTACACCTGTCCGTTCATCGTGTCCTGGGTCACGAAAGGTGCACTCCGCTTCCCGCACGTGCAGATGGCTTGCCAAACCAGGAATTTCTTCGCAAATTTGGACATCTTCTGAGTGCGGACATGCTCCGGAACGCTGAACTTATCCTTGGCCGTGAAAAACAGGTTGCCGGGGATCTGTTTGAAGTCGGCCTTCACATATGTTTCGTCGTCCATGATGCAGCATTCAACTTTCGTCAGCATGTTGAGGTACAACTTCCTGGCACGGGTTTTGGCGGACTTGTTCTGCTTCTCGTCGCGATTAGGGGCTTTTGTACCTTGAACGTTCGAAGCCCAGCCTTAGTTTTGGCCTTCTGGACAAAACTTCGGCTTAGGTGCAGCTTCTTAGCCACATCCCTAACGGAGGCGTTCGGATTTCGGTTGAAGGCCCCAACTACGCGGTTGTGATTTTTGGTGTTGTACGGAATACTTTTTCCTTCACTTCTGGGCTTCCGATCGGTGGTCAACCGTTCCTCGAACCGCTTAATCACTCGCGACACCGTGGAATTCGCGATTCCCAACGTTTTAGCGATTGATGCGAGAGATCCTTGTTCTCGTGATGAATGCACAAGATTTTATCACGCACGAGCTGTTCTTTCGACTCTATTTCCGCGAGTTTTGATCACAGGACTTTAAAACTTGCAGGATGTAAATAATGTACTATGAACTAAATCCACCCAAATTTTCATTAAATTCTACTCAACGGTTAAAAAGTTAGAGCAATTTCATAGTGTGGCAATTTCATCGTGGACACCCTTTACGGCAATCAAATGGAAACTAATAAATTGTGTGATCCCTCTCCGCTCATATATCCTCCTATTGAATTCTAGAAACTTCGAAACAAATGTTATCAAGTGATTTGCAACAAAGTAGGTGATTTGTATTTATCGCTTTCAATGATAGTTTGATTTGCTGGTGGACATACTGCAAGTATTGAAATTCTGAACTTTTCTTTCCACAGTAAATCACAAATAACTTTTTAACGGTTAAAAATGAGGTTAAAGTGTCTTGGGCAAAGTTTTTGCTTATAAAATTTTCTGCTGCATTTGATTGATAATAGCGCTATGTTTGATAACCACTTTTCATGATTGAATGCAGTGATGTACAACAAAAAGCATCATTTTAGAGAATTTGAAAAATTGTAACTAACAAATTGGACACAGAACATGCCGTAGCAATTTTTTCTCTTATAGTTATGACCCTTGGGAATCTGCGGAAAAATATAAATGGGTGAGATTTAACTGAAATTTAAAGAACTAAAAATATTTATTGGATAATAACTATGAAAAATCAAAAATCTCGTCGGATCGTCCTCTAAACAACATTTCCCAGAGTTGCCGCCATACAAAAGTTTGTTTGTAACACCCTTAGCTATCATTTGGAGGGTGAGCCCCCAGATTTCCAGACATAGTGCAATTTTGGGACACCCTAGTATAGATCTAACTATGTCTAAAGATACAGTAAGGAGAACACTAACTGCTAGGCTTTCATCTCGTTAAGTTTAAAACAATTTTTATTTCTTAGATATTTGTATATGTAGTCTACATTGAAGTTTTCTCCTTGGATTTTTGTTCTATTATTCGGTTTTAGATCCCATTTGGCCCAGCATACGATTGCCAGTTTCAAATAGTGGAATATGGTGAAATTACAAGAGTGACTCAACTAATTCCCGAGGAAATACTAAGTCTACGTCTCTGGAGTTTGCCAATTACACGCAGTTTCGGAACCGGAGGACTATTCGATACAAGTTTATGTTCATATCTGGCCGGCGCACACTGGGGCAGATCAGTGATTTTCTCGGAAAAAATTAATAACTTTTGAACAAAGCATCCAAACAGAATACTGTTTTCGATAAAGTTGTTTGTATTAGTTAAGCGCTTCTTCTGAATAACTTAATTAGTTCGCAAATTGGTCGTAGAGATGGCGCGCGTATCTAACTTTTGAATAAAGCATCTTAGACGTATGGTGTTTTCAACAAAGTTTTTTATCTATTAAAATGAAGGAAAATTGCAGAATACATAAAACTTCCATAACCTTTAGTTTCGGAGATATAGGGTATATTGAAAAATATGATGCCAAAATTCTTATTTGTTTACTTTTTTGTATATTTTCATATGTTTGCTCTGGTTTCTGCATTTATTCAAACGAAAACAAACTAGGTGCAAATTTTCATTGAACTATTTGTGGAATTTATAGTGGTTTTAGTGAAATATTCTCGAAAAACATGATATTTTGCCTGTATTTTAGGTGGGTGGGATTCTCGTAAGGGCAGCTAAGGGCAGCTGGACTTTGTCTCTTTTGTTAGCTCATGTCATCGTCTAACATATACCAGAAAACTGAAGACATGATATTCGATGATTTTTTTTGTAAACCGTTACAAGTATCTCTGCTATTAAGGAAACCTGTCAGTTATGTATAATTTTTATTCGTTATACTTTTTAAATTACAGAAGCAGTAATGGTTTAAAGATTAAACTATCTTTTAAGTTAAAGTATTTAGAAATCAGTTGAATCATTTCCTTAATTGTCACTATCGTCAAATGAATCCGGTGATTGTAGTAATGCCAATACCTCGCTATCAAATTGGGCTGAATTTTTCTTCGGTCTTTTTCGCAGACTTGTAATCAATGGATCTGAGGATAGCAATAAAAGGTTCAGGATGTCTTGGTTCGTTGCTTTCCTCGATGTCTTACGTGAAAAACTTTCTCGATATCTAGATAAAAAACGATAAAATGGTAAACTTTTTTCGAAATCTCTATTTTTTTTTTTTGATTATGTAGAAATTCGATACATTGCGTTATACTTTAATCAGTCGTAAGTTTTAACATTACCAACGAAAATGTATTTAAATAAGAAAAACGAGAAATAATAGTAACTTTACCTTCTGAAATCCTTATTTCTTGCTTCCTGCGCTTCTTCACTTAATTGTCCGATCGGCAAAAGTGCTTTTTCCATGACATCTGGACCGTGAATAAGTATTTTATGAACCGTCGGGCTCATCGGGTACCATGAATACGTTTTGATGTACATTCTCGCTGTTAATTCGCAATACTTTTGGAATTCTCCAACATTGATGCTCAACCCGCTGGAAATGGTTTGAAGTATTACTTTGAATCGGTGCATAATTGATAGATTGAATCCTGTAATCTCTGCTGATTTTTCCAAATTGCCAAAAAATCTTCTGGCCGTGTTTCCGTCATTAGAGTTGCCCAGTCCTTGTTTAGGCCGGTCAATTAGCAAACCGATTTCCGACATCCTGAATCGTTTTCTTTCGCATCGCTACAATTTTTTTACTATCGGGGCCCGATACCCGCCACTGTTTTACAGGAAGCTTATAAGAAATGTGAAGGACACATTCCAGAAATCTTATCCACGCGTGCAATATCGACAGGCCAAATTCCAAATTGGACGAATCAGCCTTTGCCGCCAACACTTTCTCAAAATCATTAAAGTCTTTTGATGTTAGCTTACACATAAAACACTTCTGGGTTGATTTGGTTTCCGTAATAGAATTACATATTTTACCATCAACCATTGTGAAAAGCATGATGTAGTTAACCTTCATTTCAATAGTGTTGACGGTGAATGTCAGCGGATTTAGAGCTTGAATTTGAGAATCGATGTAGTTCTTTTCTGCATTAATAAGTACAGGCAAAATATCATGTTTTTCGAGAATATTTCACTAAAACCACTATAAATTCCACAAATAGTTCAATGAAAATTTGCACCTAGTTTGTTTTCGTTTGAATAAATGCAGAAACCAGAGCAAACATATGAAAATATACAAAAAAGTTAACAAATAAGAATTTTGGCATCATATTTTTCAATATACCCTATATCTCCGAAACTAAAGGTTATGGAAGTTTTATGTATTCTGCAATTTTCCTTCATTTTAATAGATAAAAAACTTTGTTGAAAACACCATACGTCTAGGATGCTTTATTCAAAAGTTAGATTCGCGCGCCATCTCTACGACCAAGTTGCGAACTAATTAAGTTATTCAAAAGAAGCGCTTAACTAATACAAACAACGTTACCGAAAACAGTATTCTGTTTGGATGCTTTGTTCAAAAGTTATTATTTTTTCCGAGAAAATCACTGATCTGCCCCAGTGTGCGGCGGACCGTGAGTGGTCAACTAGTTTATAAATTTAAGTTTTATTGGAAAAAAAGAGGGTTGACCTAGCTTTACGTGGAAGGATACACTGAAGCAAGATTTTGCAAGGTATGAGGAGTCTGGAAGTTGCTAGCAAAGGATAGGGAAAAATTGAAGTAAATTTACTTTTTTGCTTTTAAAAGCAGAGGACATTTATAAGGAAAATGTTGGTGCCTTTTTGGATGGGGTAAGTCATCATCAAAAGGTAAGTTCGTTGATACAGGTGAATTCATTGAAATAATTCGTTTTTGAGTACATATATAACCCTTTTTGTCAACCCCTTTTTGATAATCTTTTTAAAAATAAAACAGAAAACAAACCTTAAAGCACCCAAACAAAACATTTGTTCTAAAGTCGCAAAATTCGAAATTCTATGTACCTCGGTAGTACTGTACCAGGGAGGCAACTTCAAAATCATCTTCAGAACTTGTTGTTCTGAATTCTTTGAAGTGCTTTTTCCTGGTAGTGCAACAACTAGACCATATTGGCACAGCGTAAAGCATGGCCGGTCTAAAAGCTTGTTTAAGTATTAGAAGTTTATCCGTCAGGCAAAGTTTGGATTTCCTGTTTGTAAGAGGATACAAACATTTTATATAGGGGAAATGTCTCTAATGTTGGCCTATGGATCTAAGATTGTGCTCATCGCTAAAAATCTGCTATTTATCAATTTTATCTAGATGAACGCGTTATTGGGACGTTACTATTGGATATTTTTGGTTGCTATTGAAAATTTAGTCGATTGCTGAATTTATGTATGGGCCCAAATTAGGGACACTTAGGCCGACATTACCTGCATTTCCCCTATTTATTACTTTTGGCTTGAATGCCCGCAATGTGATCTTTAAAAGTTAATTTTTGGTCAATTACTAATCCAAGATATTTCACTTGGTTTGACCAGCAAATTGGAACTCCGTTCATAGTGACTATGTGACTACTACTAAGTTTCAAAAAGGAAGCTCTAGGCTTATGTGGAAATATTATAAGTTGAGTTTTGGAACGTTGGGAGAAATTTTCCATTTTTGTAAATAAGAAGAGAAAATATCGAAACTTTTCTGCAGTCTGCTGCAAATAACACGAAGACTTCTTCTTTTAGCGGAAATGCCTGTGTCATCAGCGAACAAAGATTTTTGGCAACCCTGAGGCAAATCAGGGAGGTCCGAAGCGAAAATGTTATACAATATAGACCCAAGAATGCTACCCTGAGGAACTCCTGCTCTAACAGGTAGTCGATTAGATTTGGAATTTTGATAATTTACCTGCAGAGTTCTGTCAGTTAAATAATTTTGAACTAATTTCAAAATATAAAGTGGAAAATTAAACTTTTTCAATTTAGTAATCAAACCTTCATGCCAAACACTGTCGAATGCTTTTTCTATGTTGTGAAAATATCAAAAGATCTAATCTCACCAATGTGCATAATCTCATTTGAGTATCGTAAACCAAAAACTCAACACGCAAACAACAGCCGATGATATTACAAGCTGTGATACGGTTGCTAACAAAACTCCCCGGCTACAATTCTCACCAAACTGTGTTGAGTTTGAGCTTCAAGATTTTTGCTGTACATTCGAACACGAAACGAAACTTCCATCACTGCTGGCAGCAGTAACTTCGTGTCTGCCATCTGTGAAGCGTAAAGAAAGATAGCAAACTATGCTTTCTCTTTCTAACAAAACGATGTGCAAAGGAATCATTTTTGTGGTAAGTCAACTCGTGGCTGCAATTTTACATGTTCTGAATAGTCTCGCAATATCAAAGGAGCTTGTAAAAACAATATCATGCTTGATATTTTATTCCAATATCAAGCGTGATATTGGGAGCCCTTGAGAGCGAAACAAAATCATTTGAGTGAGGATTATGCCATCACTGAGAAGAGCAACTCCAGTTGAGTGGCCTTCAGATTTGTTTGAACGAATTCAATTGGTAACTCTTAAGAGTTGAATGCCCATGGCGAAATCCAAACTGCTCATCTGCAAAAAATGAGTTCGTATCGAGGTGAAGCATCATTCTATTTAAAATTATCTTTTCAATAAGTTTACTTATTGAAGAAAGCAAACTTATTGGGCGGTAGCTAGAAGCTTCAGCTGGATTTTTATCCGGCTTCAAAATTGGAACAACTTTTGCATTTTTCCATTTATCAGGAAAGTATCCCGAAAAAAAAAATACAGTGAAATTTTCAGTGGAAACAATGCTCTAACATTAATATTTATTGTCGACAATAAAAATTATTTTTATAATGTTGTACCCTTCCGAAAACGGCAAAACTGCTACCTAGCTTTACAATGAATGTACATAATAAAATGTTGTTACAATGATTTTTATCGCATTTTTCATTTATTTTATTGTTAACATGATTCGATCATGAACAATAATGAACAACTCTATTACAATAAAAATTGTTGTTACATTAAATATTGGTGTGTTTTCATTGTGGGTTACTTCACGAACAATAAAAATAAATCTGATTGAAGCATGCAGACTATGAGAGGGTCAGCAACACTGCCAATGTAATCAAGACAGGCGCTGCTCGTATGGCTCTGGCTTTGACAGTTCGTTTGACTCAAAACCTGGGGGGGACGTGCTGTCAAATCAGCCTATTGATCATTCTTGTATGAAACTGGTTCCAAACGTAAACAAACGCTGTAGGTTTCTTATGGCTTGTTTACGTTTGGAACTAGTTATGCGAGGTAGGCGACGATTGTTCGTATTTGACAGCCACCTCCCCCCCTTGCTCAAAACCAGCCAGTCCGCGTCCGCTCATCTCTTATCCTAAATCCCGCTTAATGCAGACCTTTTCCGTGCAGTCAATAATAATAAAAAATTCCACCACTTGAAGATGTCAGGAAGGAACTCTCAGGTGGAAGCATATTTCATGGGCGATTCTCTCCAGTCGAATTCATTAACTTATCAACGACGCTCAACCACCAAGGAGACGTGACCTAGGGAGATCGAGTGCAGGGGAGTTGGCCTCCATTTCTCACAAGTTCCGGATCGAATCTCAATCCATAACCAGTAAAAAAAGGACTCACCCGTAATGCCTTGTTCAGACTACAGAGTTATAACATGTTATAGCGCTATCTTGATGGTGGTGTCTGTGTTGCAATTATTTGACAACCGTTATAACTTGTTGTTATAACTCTCCAGTCTGGACAGCGTTTTACAGACAATACCCCCTTCCCTTCCCGGGGCGATGTTTTATTTTTTTCGATTTATTTTTAAAGTCGATAAAGTAGATCTGTTAAGCCAACACATACACTCTAAAGTACACTGTTATTTTTTTAAATCAATAAATTCGTCAACCAACAGTAAAATAACAATAATATATAATGTTATTGAAAAAAATTATATGGGGAAATCACGAAAATTTCATTGTTAAGATACTTAACAACCCACCTTTTTTATTGTAAATTTTCCATTTACCATGAAATTTGCTGTTTTGTACAACATAAATCAAGGTAAATTTATTGTAGACGTAACAATATAAATCATTGTTAAGACAATAATTTTCGTCAACAATGTAACAATTGTTTTTTATTATATTTTTGTTGTTATTTTTTTTTTCGGGATGCCAAATGGAAACATCTGTTAAATAATTTTACCAAGAAAGACAAGGTACTCTCTGGGAGTTTTTTGATGAGGATATAGGAAATTCCATCATCACCTGGAGCTTTCATATTATGAATCTTTTTAGTTATTGATCTTACTTCGTCCAAATCAGTCCCCCATCATCAATCGAATCATCAAAAATATTTTCCCGAGAGAAAATATTCAGATAATCCCGAGCAACCTGATTCTCTCGAATTGCTTATCAAGTTTCTGAGCTTTTTCCAAATTTGTGATCTAAATTTTACCACCTTCTTTAAGCACTGGAATAGGCTTTTGAGGTTTTTTCAATTTTTTTTGTGAGTTTTCAAAAGGGTTTGGAATTCGGGTCTAATTTAGAAACATTATTTTCAAAAGTTTTGTTCCTCAGGGCAGAGAATCGTTTTTTAATTTGTTTTTGCAAATCCCGCCAGATAACTTTCATGGCAGGATCGCGTGCTCTTTGATATTGTATCCTACGGACATTTTTCAGACGGATCAAGAGCTGAAGATCATCGTCTATTATAATTGAATCGAATTTAACCTCGCATTTTGGTACTGAGGCAGCTCTTGCTTTAATATAGAAGTAGTCAGAGATTCAAGAGCATAATTAATTTCATCTTTGGTTTGCAAAGGAATGTTTGGATCGAAGTTATATTCCATAAATGTTCGATATTGCTCCCAATCAGCTCTATGGTAATTGAAAGTAGAGCTGTTGGGATTACAAATTATTTCTTGGGATATTTCAAAAGTTACTGAAAGGTGATCAGAACCGAAGTCAGCATGGGTAACCAGTTGGCTACAAAGTTGACATGAATCAGTTAAGACCAAATCAATAGTGGAGGGATTTCTTGCAGAAGAAAAGCATGTTAGGCTGTTTGGATATTGAATAGTGTAATAACCTGCAGAACAATCATCAAACAGAATATTACCATTGGAATTGTTTTGAGCATTATTCCGGCGGTGTTTTGCATTAAAATCACCAATAACGAAGAATTTAGACCTATGACGGGTAAGTTTCTGAAGGTCACCCTTGAGAAAATTCTTTTGCTGGCCTACTCATTGGAATGGCAAATAGGCAGCTATAAACGTAAGTTGTCCAAATTTTGTTTCAACAAAAACACCCAAAGTTTCAAAAACTTTGGTTTCAAATAAAGAAAAAAAAAATATGTTTGATTCTTCTATGAACAATGATGGCAACGCCCACCACAGGCTCCATAAAGACGATCATTTCTATAAATAAAATAATTTGCGTCCCTCTTAACCTTATGGTCAGGTTTAAGGAACGTTTCAGTTATAACGGCAATATGGACGTTATGAACTCTCAAAAAGTTAAATAGCTCGTCTTCATTATCTTTAAGAGATCGAGCATTCATCCAATCTTCCTGAAGTGTTCCCACTTCACTCGGACATGGAGCATAAGCTTTTTCCAAGGCCTTAAGGTTGTTTAGTTCACTAGACTTGAAGTGAACTAAATAAAAATCATTAGAAATCCCGTTGCGTGAATCGCCAGGACGGGATTTCATTTTCATCTTGATTACTTGGAGTGGCACAACTCCAAGTAATTTTGCCAGTTCATCTTTGATCTGATCCAGGGATTCACCACTGGGCAGTCCTTTCATGACAACCTTGAACACACGTTCAGTTTTGGTGTCGTAAGTAAAAAAAAGTGCTTCTTCTCAGTAAGATACTTGAGAAGACATTTAAATCCGTTCAAGGTTTCAGCCAATACACGGCATTTTTCCTGGATGATGGATCATTCTCATCATCCGTGAACAAATCAAATTGATTTCATCAGAAGGGGGATCAAGAGTTTGCTCTTTTCTTTTGAGCTTAGGCGGCATGGCGGCAGTAAATTTTTATCCAAATCGACTTCCAAGCAGATTACTATAAGAATCTGAAGGATCGAAGAGGAGCTTTCCAAATCGATATCCAAGAAGGATTACCTCGGGTAGGGTCCAAACAAGGATCGAAGAGGAATAAGAGTTGAACAAGGTAGAAAATTTTTACAGGTTGAGCACTGAAAAGTGCAGTTTAAATTTGTTGTAGCTTTAGGTAGTATCAACAATCAATACGAAACTAACGATTTTAAATTGGCTCACCACTTTAGTAGCCTATTGGTTCCAAGCAAACGATTAACGTACCCTATTCTAGTTGAAATTCTATTACTACACTATGTTTGTTTTGATTCGCTATGAAAGTTTGACAGATAACATCAGGGGTGTGTGGATTCATGCAGAACATGCAGGGGTGAGTGAAATAGCTTGGGACTGCTTGGGACCGTTGTTCTGGTACTGAGTGAGCCAAAAATAATAATGATTTTCTTCGGGACCCAGTGGTCTTAGAGTTACCTCTATGGTAGTATCATAGAGGTAACTCTAAGACCACTGGGTCCCGAAGAAAATCATTATTATTTTTGGCTCACTCAGTACCAGAACAACGGTCCCAAGCAGTCCCAAGCTATTTCACTCATCCCTGCATGTTCTGCATGAATCCACACACCCCTGATGTTATCTGTCAAACTTTCATAGCGAATCAAAACAAACATAGTGTAGTAATAGAATTTCAACTAGAATAGGGTACGTTAATCGTTTGCTTGGGACCAATAGGCTACTAAAGTGGTGTGCCAATTTAAAATCGTTAGTTTCGTATTGATTGTTGGTAGTATGTAGTAACACTTCCTTTAGCAAAAATCAAATAGATACGCACGGCAAGAGAGCACGATGCGGACTGCAGCCGCCCTGTTTGATTTCAAGATGGCGCTGGACATCGATTTTCGGTCTCTAGACGTCATCCCGATTCCGACAATATACATATTGAAGGTTATTTGGCAGTATTTCCCAGACAACCAGACAAAATACACTGAATATTTCTCACTGTAAAACATCGTCGCTAAAACATTACCGCCATCTGTTGAGTGCACTGTGGTGGGTAGTACGCTGAACAGATGGCGGTAGTGTGTAAACGTCAAACGCAAGGGAATTGACTATGAGCGCCACAGGTGGCGATACAACCAACTACAATACTTTTAAATTTATCGTTAAATCGAAGACAACAAATCAAGAAGACTGGCAACTCTTCCATTTTCTCATACGAACGCTATGAGACAGGTACAATCAGGGATCGACTAAAAACTCAGAGTGGTGCAAAAACACTGGTGCTACTCTAAAATAAGGGAGCGCGTCCCTAATATTTGGAAGGAGAAAGAGACTAAGGAGAGAGATTACATATTAAGGAGAGAGTAGTTGGACAGCTCAGGTGCTACTTGCGTATAGCACAATCGAGTAGTGCACGGTGTTATGATGGGAGTAGCACTTTTCAATCGGGAGAGACGTGGCTTAGAGATTTACAAAAATGGTTGCATATTTTAGGCTGGGTGCAGAATATGTTTACACTCATATAATATATGTTGCAGTGACTGTATGGTATTCAAAAGCGTAGGAAATGCTAATTTTGATGCTTTCCTAAAGAGATTTTTTTAAGATCGATGTGTAATTTTCTACACAAGGGGGTTAGCTCTGGTCGACATTCCTGCGAAAAATCTAAGCCAACCCGAAACCAACATGACTTCTATCAAACCCCGATGTTGACCCGACATTGACCCGACATAAACCCCAAATTGACCCGACAACAACACGACATTGGGTCGACATCGACCCTAAATTAGCCTTACATTGATCCGACTTCGGGTCGACTTGTCTGTTCGGGACCATTTTGCTGGGTTTCTTCCACACTCCACTGTCGTATATCAAATGATATTGGGTGACTCAATTGACAGTGACAATGAGCTTCGAATGAGAAAGGGGCTCTTCAAATGATGGGCACGAGAATTTTTTTCACATAATCGATTTAATAGTTGTATTGGGCGAGATGGACCGTGATCGGTCTGAGCCGTCCAACATTCAGGACACAGCAAAGAAAAAAAAATAATTATATTGGTTCATCGTCAATCGAATGATATGAAAATTAACAGCACTGATGCTAGCTATCCTACAACGCTACATTTATAGAGAAAGTACACTGTCGGAGAAACAAAGAGAGAGAGAAAGAGACTTAACACCGTTGGAGCGGCAGCTCTCCAACACAAGAAGAATGAAATGTGCTGCACGATTTAAAATGCTCTTTCACGTCTCTTTGGAAAGAAAGTGCAGTCTCTCAACAGCGTGTGTTTTACTCGTAAAACATTGAGTAGCACCCGATCCCTGGGTACAATTGTTGGTACAATCGCGTCATCTGTCGCTCAAAGGTAAATGCTTTGAACGAATTTGATAGCAAAGATTACATCCTCAGAAGGAGGGTTTGTGTATTTGCTCATTTTTTCTATGCGTTGCTTCCACCTTCATTCAAGCGCAGCGCTATTGTATCTGTCGCTTGGATTCTGGCAAAGTTGCCAGTCTTCTTGATATGATGTCTTCGGTTAAATGCTTGGTCGATGAACAACTTTTGACTGTTATATCTGTTTGTCTGTGCTGATTATATATGGCCAGGCTCATGTGATAATCCTTGTGGAGCTTTTACCCCTATGGGTGGCTAACCTTTTTCTTGCATTATTTTTTAGACTTATTTGATTATTGATAAAACATCATTAAATGAAAAGGAAATTTTTTGAAATTCAATGTTAATATAATAACCCGCATAAAAAATAACCATAAGAAGCGCCTAACCACCAATTCGGGATATCATCCTAACTTTATGTAGTATAGCCGTATCATCTCTGATATCGTTAGTGTATGGTACCCGTTTATTAGGGAAGTATTCTAAAGATCAAATATTCGCTTAATTTATCGCCGAAATTTTATTAAGTTTCGGTTAAATTTTTCTTTAAGCTTTGGCCATCTTAAACCGTCATTCCCTGGCCTAAAACCATTTTTCTGAGTCATCATGGTAAAAAGTTGAACCCAACAAACATTTTTTCATAATTACATAGAATCAAGAATCTAGAACAAAACATGATTTTCTAGGATTTTTGAAATATTTTTAGAAAAATCAAAACATGCAAGAAGGTGGGCGGCAAGCATCTCCCTTTATTTGTTTTGTCTGGAAAGAATATGAAATTCTAAATCTAGGCAATACAAAAACTAAAACGATTGTAAACATAAGATGTGAAATTTAGGAAATCCGCGAAATGGGGCATCCCTTAGTCTACTCGGCACGACTACAAAGCAATACCATACTGCATACGCATAGTGTAGCATACAACACAAAAGTTTAGTACTTACCTAGTGCCGTTTTTTGATTTCTCATCTCGCATCAGTATATCTTCACAAAATCCAATAAAAAACATCACAATTCAACCTCACTGCTGAATTCTAGCGCCTTGAATAACACTTTTTTAACGACATGTTGTAGCATTCCGTTCAATCCGTTTCTCCCGGTATGACGAGGCGGTGTGGGCAGTCGTGCCGCGGCACAAGAATCAATAGTTAATTAGTTACTGTATCGCGATACCGATAAACAACAAACAATTTTAAGCATATAACGAGACGATCTTGCTCTGTCGCCGTTTTGAGATAAGCAGCTACGATGACGACGTCGGTAATGGGTAACGCTCTGATTCGAGTAAACAAGCCGATAAAACTTCAAAGTGTTCCTAATCCGTAGATAAACTCAGCATCCGACCGAAAGGGGATTTCATTATTCTATTTGAGACCGCGCACAGGGACTTGGGTTCGGATTAATTATTGGACGAAAATGGTTGACTTATAATGTGTGCGGGAGGCTGGTGAAATCCGTTACGCCTTGTCGGTTTTATTGGTTTCTAGTTTGGTAGCGTGCGGTTGCATACAGTGCAGCGTGTACTCGATAAACTTAAGGTCCTTGGCGTACTCGGTCATCCGTTTGAAGTGCCGCTCGGTGTAAGGAAGGGCCGCCTCGAGATGTTTGTTCAGTTCGGATACGTGGAAATCACCGGAGAGCATCTGCTGCAGGAGAATGTTCAGCACCAGCTGGGCAGGTCGACAATTTTTGCTGCTGGTGTTCCATTCGATGGCATGTTTCAACAGGGTTTCTTTGTGATCGTTGCGAAGTTTTTGAACGGTATCGGGGAGGCCTTGTTCTTGGCTTTTGATAACGGCGGTGATGATTTTCAAAGTCATCATGGGTCTATCGAGATTGAGTGACAGACGGAGTGCTTTTAGAAGCTTTTTATCCTGCATAAGATTGTTGAGTTCCTGTTCCTGAAGGAGAACTTCCTTGTATTCGGTCATTTCTCGTTCGCGTTTCTCGTCCGTTACGTCCTTCCATTTGATTAGCTGGGAATCGGAGCCACCGCTGTAGAAAACGGATTCATCCTCTGTGACGCACAGAGCCCAAATACGACTTTCGTGTTTGTCCATTGTTTGCAGGCACTCGGAGCTTTTGATAGACCAGAGCTTCAAAAGACCATCAGCGCCGGCGGAAAGCAGTTGCATTCCGTTTGACAGGAATTCCACTCGCAGAACGGAACTTTCGTGACCTTCCAGCGACTTGAGGCAGGTCATATCGGTGAGGGACCAAAGCTTAACGGAACAATCGGCTGCATTTGTCAGTAAAATTTGGTCAACAGGCGAGAACCGAACGGCCCAGATTCCTCTTCGGTGGCCTCGGAAAACTCCAACCAAACTGAGATTACTAACATCCCACAGTTTGGCGGTCTTATCCTGTGATCCAGTCGCGATCAGTCGATCGTTTGGCGATATGCAAACGCAGTTGATGTCTTTTTCATGCGCCAGCTCGGTCAGAGTACAATTCAATCGGGTGAGTTCCTTCTCGTCCGCGGTTTGATTGAACTCCTTAGGGATTTTCCAGACTTTCAAGCATTTATCTTGGCTAACGCTAGCGCAAAACTTGCCGGATATTTTACTTATGGCAACGCTGCCTACCGCATTGGTGTGTTTCAGTCCAATGGCAATGCACTGGATCGAGAATTTAACCATATCGTAGCGCCATAATCTGATAGAGTTATCCTTGGAAGACGATATAATGTAGTGTTGGTTCGCAGACAGCGACAAAACAATATCTGTGTGGCCTTTGACCAATTGGCAGTTCATGGTAGTGGTATCATATACTTTGAAATCATTGCTATTTGTAGCCATACCAAGGAATCGGTCTTTCTTGCCAAACAGAATTAGATCCAGAATTTCGTCACTGAATCCGGAAAGCTGTTTGAAACAGTCGAAAGTATCCAGGTCGTGAATGATGATGTTATGATCAGCGCTGACTATGGCCAGTTTCGATGATTCTCTGTTGAACAGCATATTCGCTATGGCCAAGCCACCTTCTTCGGCGGACTTTGTGACCAAACTGTTGGTCTGTTTAAAGACAATCTTAGTTTCGGTCATTTCCCAAACCTTAACTAAACCTTCTTCTCCGGCGCAGGCCGCGTAAATTTTATCCGATTTCAACTTAAGACCCGGCAGATGAACACCCTTGGGAAGAACAATAACGCTTTCCAAACTCTCGTACACAGGAATGGTTTTGACTGCTTCCTGAGTTTCGTAGTTCCACAAAATCAAAACTTTATCCCTGCCAGATGAAACCAGAAATTTCCGATCACTGGAAAACGATACACCTGTAACCTTGGAGAAGTGACCCGAGAATGTCTTTACAAGCTCTCGCGTCTCGTAGTTCCATGCGTTGATTTTTACATCGTCCCCAGCAGCCAACAGCACTTTACTTTCCAGATCTGGGTGGAATACTATTAAGTTGATGACTCCCTGACATCCCCGCAGTGTGCCCTTGCAGACTTGCTCTTTGGGGTCCCAAACGCGAACCGTGGTATCTGTGCCTCCACTCGCAATCAGCGTATCATCATCGTTAAAGACCAACTTCGTAATCGGTCCTTGGTGAACTCCGCGCCATGTTTTGCTCACCTGCCTTGTCTCTTTGTCCCACAGCTTGAGCAAACCGGACCGGTGAGCGGAAACCACACTTTGACTGTCCTTGCTCAGGGCAAAAGAGTACACCGTATCTGATTCATCACCGTCTCCGAAAGCTACCGGTTCAACGGCATCGTCCGTAACGGAAATCAAATTGATGCTTCCCGCATTTTGACACAGCATTTCCTTTCCGTCCGAGCTCCATTGTACTGTACCGCCCGTGTAGAAAGCCTTGTACTGATTTTGTACTTCGTATCTAAAATTTATAAATGAAAATAATTTTAATAATTATTGTTTCAGGTAGTTCGCAAAACCGGGAAAGCACTGTACCAAAACAAACATTCTATCGCCGTCAGAAACCCACTCCGAAACATGTAAAAATTACAACTTAAATTTTTTCTTACAATGAAAGCCACAATTGAAATTCCACAATCGATCCATACTTACATTTCTTTTAGCTTTATCTTGGTACTCATTTTAGCCAGAAAAACGTCGAAAATTCACCAAAATTTTACAAAATTTCTTAACACCTTCGAGAACGTTTACCGCAAAACAACAAAAACGCACGTGTATTCAAATCAGCTGTCAGGTCCAGGCTGCATGACAGCCATTTGTTTTGATCTCAGTTTCTAATCTAGTACGTTTCAATCGTTGCATCACGAAAGTTGTGTCTGGTCGAGTTATTTGCATTTAATTTGCCGATTTTAATCGAAAATTGCCGGAAATTTATGCTGATTACCTCGAATCCACAGCAGCAAAGTGTTCAAAATGTTAAGTGTGTCCCGTATGTGCCCAATGGCACGGTTTTCAATTGCAAGCCAATCCCAACTTTTTCGGTCACCGGCTGCTCCTCATCCAGCCGCGTTAAGGCTGGTGCAACAATGTTCCACAAAATCAGCACCGGAACCGGTTGACCAACCCAAACCCTCACCGGACACCGCGCAAGCAACTTGGAACCCCATCTATCACTTTCCGGGAATTGTGCTCACAGCTTCAGTAAAACGACTAAAACTGTACCCTGTTGGGTTAACCGCTGCAACAGTTCCGATTTGTCTCGGGCTAGCATATGCTGATATTTTCAATGTTACAGCGGCGCAGATTTGCGGATGCATTGGTAAATTATCTACAAATGTTTTATCAATGTCTCAAACTCAACTGATTCTCCCCACCGCTTAGGATTCACAAGCACCTTAACGCTGCTCATGTTCAGTTATTTGACCAACAATTTGGTTGGATACGTTTACACCGATGCCGACTGTAAGCAGGTCCGGATTTCCTACGTTGATTTTCACGGTAAACGTCAGGAACGGATACATTCGATTGATGACATTGTACCGAGATCGGAACTGAGGCGCTCGTTGTTGAAGTTTTATTTTCCTATTAAAAACCACGACAATCGTGATGTGTACAGAATAGTGCACAAGTATGGCGAGATCTACAATGAGCAGGCATTTCAAAAGGTTTTTGGCAGAGATTAATGTTAGAGACGAGGTTAGAGATATACGGAAGTAAACGTAAATTTGTAAATGAATGCTCCAATGTTGGTTGAGGAAGTAATTTTATCCGAATTCCTGGCGAGGCTCCAAAGAAACCTGTTTCTATGAGTATCTTGATATAGAGCCTAACTTCGACAAACTATGAGCATGAGCATTATTTGTATAATAATATTATAAATACAACTATACAAGTGTGAACATGGATGTGCTCATTATTTATTATACAAATAAAGCACATTAAGTTCCAACCAGTATTAGAACAAACGAAGTGACAGACGACTAACTGGCGAAGAAATCAATTAAAATAATGTGGTTCGCTGTAGGGTAGAGCGCTACTTCGTGGTAATCGCCCATTTCCGTTCTATCGATCAGAAAAGATCAATAATATCAATAATCTCACCGTGCACAAATCAATAATAGGTTTATTCCGATGCGTTAGTTCATTAGCTACAACATAAATCCTATTAGAGCGCATTGTATGAATGCTCATTGTTCTCACAACAAAAGAAGCGCTCCTAGCGAATCCGCTTTTTCTACGTTTATCCGTAGGACGAAGAAAATCAAATGGCGTTTCAATGCGTTAGGACGGAATTGAAACTCGTAGAACGAATTTAGAATCAAGAAGCAGTGTTAGATTTAAAACAATATCTCAATAATTTGTGACTCATCGAATCCAATGGTACGTATGGAAAGGTAAATGAATTTAGAAGTCATCTTTGAAAAAAATATTTCACGTTTTGTTTAAACTCTTTCAGAAAAGAGAGATAAAGCGCGGGTTGTGCTTACTTACGACGGAAATTAGATCGAAAACCCTAATAGAATTTGCTTAGAAGCTTGTGCCATCAGCCACCAGATGGGCTAGTATTTTTGTTGATTTTGTGTGCAATATGATCTTTGACAGTGTGCAAAGAGTGTATCATTTTGTCATTTTTTTTATGCATTTCAGTTTAGAGTAGAGTGAAAGAGATATAGAACCAACAATCAATACGAAACTAACGATTTTAAATTAGCTCACTACTTGACTAGCCTATTGGTCCCAAGCAAACGATTAACGTATCCCATTCTAGTCGAAATTCGAGTACTACGCAATGTTTGTTTTGATTCGCTATGAAAATTTGACAGATAAAATGAGGGGTTATTGGATTTTCCTATGTTTCGAGGGGTGAATCGATTAGCTTGGGACCGAAGAGAGTACCAGAGCTGAGCCAAAAAGTTGAGCACATTATTTCGGGACCTTCTAGTCTTAGAGTTACCTCTATGGTACAACCATAGAGGTAACTCTAAGACCACTGGGTCCCGAAGAAAATCATTATTATTTTTGGCTCACTCAGTACCAGAACAACGGTCCCAAGCAGTCCCAAGCTATTTCACTCACCCCTGCATGTTCTGCATGAATCCACACACCCCTGATGTTATCTGTCAAACTTTCATAGCGAATCAAAACAAACATAGTGTAGTAATAGAATTTCAACTAGAATAGGGCAACAATCAATACGAAACTAACGATTTTAAATTGGCTCACCACTTTAGTAGCCTATTGTTCCCAAGCAAACGATTAACGTACCCTATTCTAGTTGAAATTCTATTACTACACTATGTTTGTTTTGATTCGCTATGAAAGTTTGACAGATAACATCAGGGGTGTGTGGATTCATGCAGAACATGCAGGGGTGAGTGAAATAGCTTGGGACTGCTTGGGACCGTTGTTCTGGTACTGAGTGTGCCAAAAATAATAATGATTTTCTTCGGGACCCAGTGGTCTTAGAGTTACCTCTATGGTATAAGTCATTAATCATATAAATAAGTTTAAAAAAATCGCTAACAAATAAAATAAACTTGAAAAACATTGAATCGCTCTTGAGTATTTATTCATGAGCCATTCACTTTTAATCCACCTGGCCTCCACTGTAAACATTTGTTTGGATTATTCTATTCTAGTACCTTTTCTCTGCTTTACCGATATGAATCTGAAGCATCTGAAGTTGATGTTCTTCTGTCAGTCGGATCGGAATCGCAAATACAAAACACACGACCGATTCCAAAAAGTTAAAAATCGTATTGTTTCAATAATTGGGGCACTTTAAGAATATGCTTCGCCGCATATTCAGTAGCGCATTGCTGCGGTAAGTAATTCATATGGTTTTGTGCTATTAGATTGATTCAATGGTATGGTAATTTGCAGCACCACAACAACATGCCATTTTCCGGCGGCAAGCATGTCTCAGTACGGACCACAATTTGTGGACCCGGTGTTTAAGAAGGAACGTCTCACGGCCCTTGAGGAAAGTGGAGAGATTTCCAAAATTGCCCACGTGCCCATCAAGGCAGCCCGAAACCATGATTCCTGTTCGGTGTTTCACGATGACTTGGTTAGCAAGTTTATAAATTATGTAATGAAGAAGGGCGAGAAAGCGCTAGCTAGGGAGATAGTGGAGAAGGGCTTTGAAAATATCAAGCGACTGCAGTTGGAACGATACCATTTGGCGGAAAGTGAGGAGGAAAAGGCCAAGATTGAATTGAGTCCTCGTGCGCTTTTGAGGCAGGCAGTGGAAAATTCTCGCCCGTTGCTGCAGCTAACACCCATCAAGCGAGGTGGTGTCCGGTATCAGGTGCCGGTTCCAATAACCGAGCACCGATCGTACTTTTTGGCGATGAAGTGGCTACTGGAAGCGATCAGGGAGAAGGAACGTAAGGTGCATTTCCCGGAGAAGATGGCCTGGGAGGTGTTGGATGCTGCAGCCAACCAGGGAAAGGTCATTAAGCGGAAACAGGAACTGCACCGGCAGTGTGAGGCGAACCGAGCTTATGCTCACTACCGATGGAGTTAGAAAGTGTGGAGGTAATTGATAGGAGTGTTTGAAATGAAATACAGTGTGGATAGATCATCTATAATGTGCGGCACTTTTGTGCGGTTTCAACTCGAAAGAAATCATTATACGTAGGGTGCCATCGGTTTTCCACCAGCTAAAACGGATAGTACATTCCGAGCGGCAATACAGAACATTTCCTCTAAGCTTTTCCTGGTTGCAGTTCCGAGATGGGGTACGATGACTGAAAATGGCTTATTTTTGATTCTTGACTAAAAAGCTTTCGATTTATCGATACTCACTGCAATTGGGTAGACTCATGATTGGATCACTGGGTGGCATTGGTTCCGGGGTCATGACGTCTAGTCCAGCAGCAAATATTGTTCCAGATTTTAAAGCTTCGACCAATGCATGTTGATCTACGATTCCGCCACGTGCCACGTTGATTAGTACGCTAGTTGACTTCATCATTTTGAATGCCTCAGCATCGAACAATTTACTAGTCTCGCTGGTTAACGGACAAACGATGAACACAAAATCACTTTCTCTCAGCAGTTCGCCAAACCCAACGTATTCTGCTGCGAATTGATCAGCCTCGGGTTTCTTGTTTCGTCCTGTATACAACAATCGCCCAATATCGAATCCTCTGAGCCTTTTGGCTATCGTTTGACCGATTCCACCGAAACCTACAATGCCAACTGTGGACCCAACCACATCTTGTCCTAGCATCCACTGTGGCGTGGCGTCCCAGTCCGAATCCAGGATTTTCAAACGTCCCTCGTGGAATCGTCGAGCAGCCGCAATCATCAATCCAATGGCTATGTCCGCAACCGGATCATTGACCACCTTTGGTGTATGCCCCAGAGGAATCTTGCGTTGCCTGAATGCTTCTGCGCTGACATAATCCATACCGGACGTCAGCGTAGATACCGCCTTCAGTTGTGGTCCAGCCAAGTCCAGCACTTCACCATTCAGTCGATCGGCAGTCAGCCAGAGAATACCTTCCGCGCCCGGAGTAGCTTTCAGAATTTCATCTCGGCTTGTTCCCGGACAAACTGTTACCTCGCACCTGTGTAACCATGTTAGACAATGCAATCAGATGGTTAGATGTTGTTGTGTGACGGAGGGTCAAAAATCAAGGTCAACTAACTTGCGCCGGAGTGCTTCGATGTAGCTTACCGGTACGTCAGAACAGGTGACCAGCAGTTTGGGTCGATGATTACCAGGAAATTGGACGTCGTTGATTGCTGCTTCGAGCATTTTGGGAAGATGCTTGATCAATCGAAGGGAACTGGAGCGCATAGTGCACTACATCTGTCCTAGTCTGCGGTACGAGTTGTTATTAGTTAATCTATTTTAGGACAGCAGGACGGGAGTGGCGAAGCAAACGTTGTACCTAATGGCTATCAGTAGTGGTGTCATGCGTTTATGTTGCGTGTAACGTGTTTGTATAGAAGTGAAATTAGCAAGCTGAAACGTTAATGGTAAAAGTATTTAGATTAGGCTACTGAGTTGATTGTTTTTACAAAATAATTGAATACTTTTGGACTGAAGGAAAAATCTGCTATGAAAAAATGTGTTCCGATAAAAAAAATTAAACTCGAAAAAAACTGCTCATGTTTGAAAGAATGAGAAATTTGCCATGGAATGAACCGTTGCGAGCGAAAGTGGTACATAAGGAATTTTTATCAATTTTGACTAAAAATTCAGAATTTTCTCACTACGTGGCGTTAGTGTGCATGTGCATTTCCGTTACAGACTAAGTCTCAAGATACAGGCCACCTAGGAGATTGGCGTTTTCGGCCAATACCTTTCGAATGGTGGACAGATTAGTTCAGAACTCTTCCACTACGAGGCGTTAGCGTACATGTAAACTTGGTGTATAAGTATTATTTTGAGATATTGATCATCTACAAAGTTACTGTCTTCTAGCAAGTTATTTCAATGCCTTTCGGATAGCAGATGATGTGTCCGGAAAGTAGTTCCGGAATAGAAAGATAGCTTGACCAATACTAGAGATGTTTCTTTATTCAAGGTCTAACGTATAATAATCAATACTTTAGTTTAAATGATCTTTATTTTAGTTTAACTTGGACGATTACCATATAAATTTTTACTAAGTGATTTAATTGCTTTCTTCATCTTTAGGTATGGTCAAAATTCAAAATTTGTTTTACAGAATTAGTCCTAGACTTGTACACGGTCGACCACCTTGGTGGGATTGGTTTGTTTTGTTTTTAGAATTTGAAGAGAAACTACTTAATACTACTATTTACAGCTTGAAACTAACCTACTCTACTATATACACTTAACCTACTATGTACAAATTGCTTATTAAAGCATGTTCAGAAAGATTGCATTTTTGAATAAATTTAGTTGTCATATCATCAATTTTGGAATCTACTTTGGGAATTTCTGCCTCTTGATGGAGGTCTGCTATTCTTGTGTCGAATGGACGATCTAGGATCATCCTCAACACTCTATTCTGTGCAACCTGGATTTTGTTCCTGTGGGTCTGAGCGCACGATTCCCACACCGGGGCGGCATAGAAGATCGCGGGGGCTATGATCTGTTTGTAAACAGCCAGTTTGTTTTGCCTTGAGAGGCGGGATCTGCGGCAAATGAGCGGATACAAACACCTAACCAAGGCGGAGCACTTAACTAGGGTTTTCTCTATGTGCGAGCGGAACAGGAGCTTCTCATCGAACAACATCCCGAGATAAGTAACATCAGTGGACCACTCGACCCTTGTACCATCCATTATTACGGTACAGGAGGGAGACGGTTTAAGTTTTAATGATTGTCTGTGAAGGAACATGATCGCTTGGGTTTTCGAGGCGTTGATTTTGATTTTCCACGTGGTGGCATAATCAGTAAAGGTGTCAAGGCATCGTTGGAGCTTGTTCGTAATTTCACGAGGCATCCTACCCTTGACGGCTATCGCGGTGTCATCTGCAAACAGAAAGAACACGCAACCGTCTCCTAGAGGAGGGATGTCCGACGTGTAGATGCTGTAAAGCAGTGGTCCCAGCAGACTCCCTTGCGGAACACCTGCTGGGATCGGAAATTGTCCCGAAAGGGAACTATTCAACGACACCCTGAACGACCTTTGCTGGAGATAGTTACGGGTGATTTTCACAAGGTATGGTGGAAAGTTGGAGTTACAAAGCTTGTATATAAGTCCGTCGTGCCAGACATTGTCAAACGCCTTTTCGACGTCTAACAAGGCCATGGCTGTGGACTTGGATACAGCTTTGTTACTCCGGATGTTATTCATCACCCGCACTAGCTGATGATTGGTGGAATGCCCCTTACGGAACCCGAACTGTTCCGGAAGAAGAATGTCATGTTCCTCCACAAACTTGTTTAGTCGGCTGAGGATCAATTTTTCGAACAGCTTGCTCAGCGCTGAGAGCAGGCTAATCGGTCTGTAGCTTGACGGTAGTGAAGGGTCTTTCCCAGGTTTGCGGATCGGGATGATTTTTGCCACCTTCCAGATGCTTGGAAAGTAGTGCAGCTCCAAGCATCTGTTGAGGATGGCAGCCAGCAGCGAGTGCACCCTCGCGCTGAGATTTTTCAACTCTAGGTTGAATATTCCGTCAAACCCGGGAGCCTTCATGTTCGTACTGTGTTTCAGCGCTGAGCAAATTTGTTCCTCTGTAATCCGTTCTTCTGGAGGGACGGCACAAGGGGAGGCATCTAACGTCTGGACGCACTGCACAACCTGGTTCTCGAGTGGACTTGGGATTGTAGAGCCAAGCAAATGCGACTGGGCAATGTGCTCCCCAATTGCATTGGCCTTCTCTTCGTTGGTGATAAGCCGTTCGTCATTGACTCTAAGTGGTGGAATGGGCTTGGGGTGAGACTTCAGCACCTTGGCAACCTTCCAGAATGGTCTGGAACGGTCGTCCAGGTTCTGAACGAGCCGCCCGAAACTCTCGTTCCGGATTGAGACCATTCTGGAAGCGATCTGCCGATTCAGATCGACCATTTCGTATTTACGCTGCAGATCCCCAGTCCGCTGAAACTGGCGTCTACGAACATTTCTGAGCCGAATCAAGAGTTTGGTGTGGGAATCAATTGCTTGAAACTTACCCCTCACAGGAACTCGTCGAACGCACTCTTCGTCAGCCACGGATATGGCTTGATGGAGACCCTCCAGGGCCCGGTCGATGTCATCCACTGTGTCGAGCGGTGGGTTGTCGTCGATGTGGCGGTCGACCACGCGTCGAAACTGGACCCAGTTGACTCGATGGTAGTCCTTCCGCTGGCACGGTGCAGGGGCCACGTTGTAGCCCAGCTCGGTCAGCACCGGTTGGTGGTCCGAACTCAGGTCGTTGACGGCAACCGGCTTGGCTAATCTGGTGTTTGCCAAGAACAGGTCCAGCGTCGATGGGTTGCCCGTCGGTGATGTGAAGGTTGGTTCGTCCGGAAACCAGACGGAATAGAGACCATGCTGGGAATGGTCGAATAGCAGGCGGCCGTTCTGGTTCTGCTGGTAGTTCCGCCAGGCCTCGTGCCGGGCGTTCAGGTCCCCTCCGATTACAAAGCGGGCATTGGTGTGGGTTATGATGGCAAGGTCGTTCTTGAACTGCTGTGCTGTACCATTGCTAACGGTACATTGCCGGGGGCAGTAGACAACGATGAACCGGACGTTTCCGGTCGATGTTTCCACCTCAACGCCGACGGCCTCGATGATGGAAGTGCGGTAGTGGGGTAGGGTGCAGTACTTGATGCCTTTCTTAATGATGACCGCGACACCGCCCCCCCTGGAGCTGGTGCGATCAAGCCGGACAATGCTGTGGTCGGGCAGCCAGAAGCTGTCACCGGTCTTGAGGTGGGTCTCGGTGAGAAGGCCCACGTCGATGTCGTGCTTGCGGAGGAAGTCTGCAAGCTCAATGTTTTTCGCCCCTACGGAGCGAGCGTTCCAGTTGGCGATCTTTATGGGTTCACGGTCCATAATTAGCGACGAAGGAGATGATAGCTTGGAGCTGTTGTGTTCTTGTTGCGCAGGTGCGCTTGATGATGATGGCCTGGGCCAACAGTGTGACGATCTCATCCGTTGACAGCGGAGAATCGTCTGTAGCTTCACCGGTTGTACCGGCCAATCCCGGAGCAGGGGGATCCGTCGATGGCCCGGAGGCTTGACCGGGTACTGCAGCGGCAGCCAACTGTTGGTTGAGCGGGAGCGGCGGCAACACTGGAATTGGCCGTGATTGGACCGGTGATAACGGAGATAATCAATACTTGTCAATTGCACCGTTTATATAGTGTTCCAGTGATTGCTATGATCCAACATTTCCCCCCTAAGGTTTTGTCATCCAGTAGGATTTTTAACGGGTCGGAAGTTGAATCATACGCCATCCTCTTTCCAAGAGTGGAGTTCCCTGATGGGCTGCATCTGTTGGTTCTGGATCGTCAATACCTTCAGATTCAGCGTCTAATGCTGGATTGGAGAAATCTGAATCCGTTAACTCCAGAATTTCTGAGTCGTCCTAAAGTTGTTCTTCTAAACGCGGTGTTGTTGCAGGTTCTTCTGGAGGAATGGCTGCTGTCCATCTCCGAGGAAAACGTTGTAGGTAACGTTTCCTACATTCTCAATGACCGTCGCTGGTTCCCATTGCCAAGAATTTGCTTGATGAACCCGAGGGGGGCGACACATCTAAATCTCAAGTTTAGATGGTCAACAAATCTCACACTAGCGAATCAATCTTCGAACAATCTTCTTTCATTTGTCGCATCTACTTGCACCGCTCATCAATTTTTTGCAGGAAATCTTCAGAATCGTCATAAATCTTCTTTCTATCTACTCAGCGTGCGCCCAGCTAGCCACAGCAAAACACAATCTTTTTTGCATCGTAGATAGAGTCGTCCCCCTCGGATGAACCTTGGCATACACCAAATCGCCATGCTGGAAACTCTTCTTAAATTCGCCTTGTTTCCTGCTGAAAGCGTCGTTCTGCTTTTGTCTGTCTCTGGATGTGCGTATTGACCGACCGAACATTATTTCAGCAGGGGATTTTCCGCCGAGATCGCTGGTTGGAGTTGAGCGATATACTTGCAGGAATGTTTGCAATGCTTCCTCAAGCGTTTCTACTCCATCCGAACGAACTTTCCGAAGGCTTCTTTTCAGGTTGTCCGTTCTGCGGGTGCAAGTGTCCTCGAAGCGTGTTGCACAACCTTCATTTTGCCATCGGGAAACTGGTGGATGATTACTGCACCGATGCCAGTGCTTGATGCGTCTGCTGCCACGATGATCGGCAGCTTGGGGCGTAGTGTGTCAACAGCAAGTTTGATCGAAGAACTGTCTTGAACTTTTCGAAAGCTTGCTGACACTCGGATGTCCATTTCCACTTCGTTTCTTTCTTGAGAAGCTTGTCCATGGGATAGCGCAATTCTTGTAGGTTGCGCACGAATCTTCCGTAGAAGTTGACCGCGCCCAGAAACGATCGCAGCTCAGTGACGTTGGTTGGAGGTGGCATTGCAGTGATGGTTTAGATTTTCTCGGGGTCTGGACGGATACCTTGTCCGACCACGATGTGTCCCAAGTAGCGGATTTGCGACTGGAAGAAACTACACTTCTCTGCCTTGACGTGGAATCCATACTCCTTGAGACGTAGGAAAAGCTGGTTGAGTGATGCAGCATGCGACTCCAAGTCCCGACCGAATACTATGGCATCGTCAATGAAAGAGCGGACGCCAGGTATTCCCGCAATCATTCCACCGATGCGTATTGATGGTGAGCAGCCTTTTTGAATCGTCATCCACCTCGAGCTTCAAGTATGTAACGGAGAGGTCGATGATGCTGAATACGGAACTGCCATTGAGTTGAGTCCTGTTGAATAGTCCGCACAGATACGAACCTGGCCGTTTGGTTTACGTACAGCCACGATTGGAGCAGCCCGCTCAGAGAAATCGATAGGCTCGATGATACCCAACGATTCCAACCGTGTAATTTGAGCATCGACCAATGGAATTGTGTTGAAAGGAACTGGCCGCTTGCGACAGAAAACAGGTTGAGCATTAGGTTTGAGGAAAAGCTTTACCTGTAGCTTCTTGCAATGTCCTAGTGAATCGTTGAACACATCTGCGTGCTTGACCTGGAATTCACGTACTTGCTGATCGATTGGTTTTGTCTTCACTTGGTTGTAAACCGAATCGATGGGAACTGACCACAGCTCGAAGAATTCGTTCCAGTCGATGCCTAGCAGGTTCAGATAAGCAACCTTTGTGACGAAGCATCTTCCTTGTGCAGTTTTGCCGTTGATTCTCACTTCGCACTCGAACTCACCCATCAAATGGAGTGGCTTGCCTGACGCGTTCATTGCTTCAATGGTTGGTTTCTTGATTGCAGGTTTGCCCAGATAGTTCCAGGTTTGCTTCGAGATTACCGTGATGTCGCTCGCTGTGTCCAGTTGTAGCTTGGTTTCCACGCCGTTGATGAATGTTGGCACGAACTTTCGCTTGCTTGAGTGTTGAGCGATGTGATTGACGATGTATACGCCTCGGGATTTTGCCTTGTAGGGTTTGCTTGATTTGTTCGATGACTTTCCTAATCTGTCAACAAAATTGACATCTTTTGGAAGCTTCGGCAGGATGTAGTTGGTGTACTGGGTGTGTGACGGTGTATCCAACTTCCTCAGCAGCAATCGGACCTTGGCGGCATCTTGCAGGTTCTTGGCATCCGAATCGAAAAGATCCGCGTACCGGCTGTACCACTTCTCGAAGGTGATTCCATTTTCCGGGTCGAACGAAAATTCGCTGATGTTCGTTGCCAAGGCCTCGAGTGTTTGCTCCGGGTTGCTATGGACTTGATTGGGTTCCGCTAGCTTCTGTAGGAGCGCTGCCGTCTGGAGAATTGTTTCCTGAAGTTCTGCCATCGCTTCTGGTTCTTGAATCCTCGTCGCCAAATTGATGTGTCCGGAAAGTAGTTCTGGAATAGAAAGATAGCTTGATAAATACTAGAGATGTTTCTTTATTCTAGTGTTCCAGTGATTGCTATGATCCAACAGCAGACATAAAGATTCAGAATTTTCTCACTATGCGACGCAAGTTTGCTGTATCTTGAAATCCAAACCATCTGTGTTCGAGAATTTTATTGTGGTGAACAAGACCTATCGGATGCATAGCTGCTAACGAAGGGGGGAGATTGACGCACCTTGGTCCAAGTAATAATTTTCTGATTCTCATGTAAACTACACGTAAAAAGTGATTTTGTCCCCCCAATGTTCAAGACAAGTTGGCGCCACTGAGTTTATATGAGAATCTGAAAATTATTGGGGAGGTAAAAACCTAAGAGAAGAGGTGACAATACGGGGGCGAAAATGAACCACTTTTCTGTCAAACGTGAACCAGCTCCTGATTGGCCGATTTCATGTGCGTAAGATAGAGATAGAGATAGATAAAGATAGAGATAGAAATAAAAGAGGAAGAAGCCAATTGTCACCTCTTCCTCTTAGGTAAAAACGGCTCACCCACCAACCTCTCACCCCCTAAGTTGGCGCCTATGAGTGGATGGTAGATAGACAGTTTCAGAATTTTCTCGCTGCGTGTACATGTGAGCTTCCTGTATGCCAACATTATGGGTATTTTTGGAGCGGAGACGACTGCCTCTGCCGGAAATTGATGTCAGACATCATTTTGGAATTCATGATGGTAGTCGTCGGTTTTTGAAAGTATTCATAAGCCAGAAGACGCCGTGACCGTAGACAATCGCAAAGTCTTCCACCTCCATAATGTACGTAGTTTATGAACAGTTACTAAGCCTAAATTTTGTTCAGCCTGAAATTTTTTTTCGGTTAGTTCGGTTACTTAAAAAACTGCGTGATGCTGATGATGGTACCACCTCTTACACAAAGGTTTGAGCTGGACGATATATCTTCAAGATAATTAAGTATGACATCTTAACCAGATTAGCAGGCAAAACGAACTGGTTACAGTTACAGATTTAAATTCCCTCAACAATTTTCTGTTGCTTCACAGCGACATAAATATGAAAAAAGCTTTTATCCACCTCACAAGCATTTCCAGCGATCAAGAGTTCATGAATAATCATTAGCATCCTAATCCCGTAATCTGAATATTTCCAGCAGCGACATCCTATAACATTCTAATTACTACATCCATGATGGTCAGTTCCAACCGGTATTATCATCGTAATTCCGATATCGAATGTCTAGGCTGCACTTGGTAGATCCTCCAATCAGGGCCGGGTTTAAAACTTAGCGCCATCAGACTCTTAAAAATAATATTAACCTGGGATTAAACAGTTTTTTCCATGTATTAAAAAACAGATTAGCCGTTGGCTGTTCCAAACACGAGAGAATTTGTCCATATCCAAGGTCATGAACAATTTCCTATGTTCGGGTTCCTATTTTTTCACATGTTCCATTCCAAGGCAGTGTTTCAATGCGGCCAATACGTTTATCTACTTAACTTAACATTTATTTCATGTATATAGGTAATCAAGCAAATCCAAATGTTATTTAGGTACAATCAAAGGCATCATGTTGCTGTTTTCGACAATTCAATACGGATAAGGTGACAACATGGGCGTTCCCGCTATTCCGGCAAGTACATTGTGTGCCGCAATGACCGCCATGTCCTCGCGTGTCCTTTGTGTGGCAGATCCCAGATGAGGTACGATCACTGAAAGTAAAGGCGAATTACAAATCTGGCCTTGCCCCTCATGTTTCCCACGACCCTTCTTACCAGCATTGGGCAGCTTCAGCAGCTCATTATCCGCGGGCAGTGGTTCCGGGTTCATCACATCCAGGCCGGCAGCGAAAATTGTGCCGTTCTTTAGGGCAGCCACCAACGCGTCCTGATCTACAATCTCTCCGCGGGCAATGTTGACGAGAACCGCCGTAGGCTTCATGAGCTTCAGCGTGGTCTCGTTGATCATGTGTCTGGTGCTGTTGTTCAAAGGTACGCAGACGAACACATAGTCGCTCTCCTTCAGCAGTTCCGTCTGCGACACAAATTTGGCACCAATCTCGTCAGCTTCCGGTTTGTGTTTCCTTCCACTGTAGATGATTTCTCCCACATTGAATCCCTTCAGTCGGTTGGCAATAGTTAGTCCAATCTCGCCGAGCCCAATTATACCAATGGTGCTTCCCTTGATGTCCCGTCCGAGCATCCACTGTGGACCACCCTGCCATTGTGAGTTATCAATTTTCAATCGTCCTTCGTGGAAGCGCCGTCCAGCAGCGATCATCAAACCGATTGCCTCATCCGCAACGGCATCGTTCAGAACGGTGGGCGTGTATCCTAGTGGAAAATTACGTCGCTTGAATTCTGCAATGTCTACGTAATCCATGCCAGCCGACATGGTGG
Source organism: Ochlerotatus camptorhynchus (assembly GCF_037179485.1). Taxonomy (NCBI): domain Eukaryota; kingdom Metazoa; phylum Arthropoda; class Insecta; order Diptera; family Culicidae; genus Ochlerotatus; species Ochlerotatus camptorhynchus. Next base: position 1,593,677 of record NW_027040879.1, read on the forward strand.
AAATGGATTTCAACGTTGGGGCCCCGATATCCAGCACCTCTCCATTCAGCGCATAGTGACCGACCCACATGATTCCATCCACTCCGGGAATGAGCTTCAAAATTTCTTCTCTGGTAGCTGGAACATTCTCCGGAAAAATCACGTCACATCTATCACAAAGAAACAGCTTGTTATCTTGCTAAAACAATGATATTGCAATACTTGAAAAGAGTGATCCCTTACTTGTGCCGAAGAATGGTTATGCCTTTTTCCGGGGTTTCCTTGTTGGTCACCAGAACTTTGGGTCGCCAGGTTTGCTGCGTAGTGGCCATCGCGTAGCTGCGAATATGTGTGGAATGGCGTGATTATTAGCTACCTTTTTTCAGCAAATGTTGGCAATTTCTCGAAAAGCCAATAGCAAGCAAATAACTGATATGATGATGATGATTGGAGAGTGTCCGAGTTTATAGCAGAATCACAGTTCTATCCTCTATCGTAGCTCACCCATGAGGCGGTACTACTGTTGTTGTATGATTGCGCATTAGTATTTATTGTATATTATTTATCTCTATACATGTTTTCTCTTATCACTGTGCTGCTGATCAACTTGAGGATGGCTGTTCTATGAATAGTTCGTGAAATAATGAACATTAGGGTGATTCAGATGCATATCTGAGGTTGTCGGACTTGTATGAACTGCTGTGGTAGTCGAGTTGGTAGTGAAGTTTTGCGGTTATAGACATCACATTTTATGATTTTATGTTGAGAAGAATGGACGAAAATCATTGCAATAGCTTTGTTCAACGAAATAATAAAGGCTTGAAAAAGTAAACTGAATCTAGAAAAGAACAGTCAACTTCCCGAGGGGCACGCAATACAAAGAACCCGGTCGTTGAAGTTAAAATGCAATCAAAAGTACTTAAAGTAATTAATGCGTTTTGAAGTAGTACTGACAGTAATTAAAATCATCCATCCGTAATTAATGTAATTAAAAGCATTGAAAGTGTAATTAATATACTTTAATTACAAAATTTCGACTATAATTAATGGAGTTAAAATTAGTTAATGTTCTACCATAGAGGTAACTCTAAGACCACTGGGTCCCGAAGAAAATCATTATTATTTTTGGCTCACTCAGTACCAGAACAACGGTCCCAAGCAGTCCCAAGCTATTTCACTCACCCCTGCATGTTCTGCATGAATCCACACACCCCTGATGTTATCTGTCAAACTTTCATAGCGAATGAAAAAAAAATAGTGTAGTAATAGAATTTCAACTAGAATAGGGATGTTAATCGTTTGCTTGGGACTACTAAAGTGGTGAGCCAATTTAAAATCGTTAGTTTCGTATTGATTGTTGGTTCTACATTGTGTAATTAATGTAATTAAAGCAGCAGTATTAATGGAATTAATTTAATTACATCTATAATGAGAGAGAGAGAAGGATTAGCATTTTCCATTTAATTCCACTACTTTATTTGCTTATCCTTGACAGATACGCGTATTTCGTCTACAATGTGCAGACTTCTTCAGTGTATTGTACTTCGAGTATTAGTACAAGACACTGAAGAAGTCTGCACATTGTAGACGAAATACGCGTATCTGTCAAGGATAAGCAAATAAAGTAGTGGAATTAAATGGAAAATACTAATCCTTCTCTCTCTCTCATTATACAGGTATTCCACTAAGACGCCCACATTCATCAGGATTAATTACATCTGTTGCCTGCGTTGGAGTTAAAGGTTATTGCGTGCCCCTAGCAACTTCCATGACTCGAAAAAAGTTTTAATTAAAAAAAAAAATCCAAATCCTGCAACATTTTTTTAAATATTTCAATGTTAAAACGTCAAATATTTCTCTTAAAAGCCTCTTGATATTTTTTGTATTTTTGTTATGCCCAGAATAAAAAAAAAATTAAAACGCGCCAGAATTTAAAAAAAAATCGAAGTCCGAAATGGGAATGACACTGACGATGACCGCACATTGTAGGCTTGTAGGCGAAATACGTATCTGTCATGCATACAAAATACTAAGTGGAATTAAAGGGAAAAAATAACCTACTTAAGGGGAAAGGGACTGTCGACCTTTCACGAGGACATTTTTTGAAAGGTTTTAATCGCCTCCTCCCCATGCGTGGACGATCATCCACAGACCAACAGACATAACACATTGAATATTTTTCAATAAAAAACATCGTCACTAAAACACTACCGCCATCTGTTGAGTATACTGTGATGGGGAGTACGCTGAACAGATGGCGGTAGTGTGCAAACGTCAAACGCAAGGATTATTGACTATGTGCGCCACAGGTGGTGGTCCTACCATAGAGGTAACTCTAAGACTAGAAGGTCCCGAAATAACGTGCTCAACTTTTTGGCTCAGCTCTGGTACTCTCTTGAACAAACATTACGTAGTACTAGAATTTCGACTAGAATGGGGTACGTTAATCGTTTGCTTGGGACCAATAGGCTAGTCAAGTAGTGAGCCAATTTAAAATCGTTAGTTTCGTATTTATTGTTGGTACTACCAACTTAAAACATTTAAATTTACCGTTAAATGCGTGTTCGATGAACAAATTGCTTTATATGATTATATTGATATTGATTATATGATACAATATTTTCCATGTTAAAGTAACTATTAGCATTGTTTTCTTAACTTAACGAATTTGTTCTCCGTGTAGGCATTGTGCACATCCACAGGCAATTATGTGGATAGACGAGGGTTACAAACGACCTTACAGCTACCTTACATTTGATATATTACACATATTTAGTAATATTCTACCATATTTGTGTTTTGGCCCAATATCACCCCCATAAGGTTTAACATTGGTTTTTTTTTTATTTTTTTTTAAATGAGGTATAAATTTTAATCAACCATTTTATGACATTCGTAAATATTTATTCACATGCTTAACATTGTTTTTTTTCCTAAAATGTGAATTGGCTAAATGAAAAGACTATCAGCCAATGGAAGAATCTTTCTGAGAAAGTTCAATAAGAAGCCTGGAGTACAAAAAAAAAACGTCTGGAAGTTCCGGAAGATATGAGAATAAACTTCCCAGTAGTGTTTCCTACCCGATACATCCCGGGAATCCATTTTTGAGAAATTGACCTATAAATAGCGCCGCCATATTCCCGGGAATCTCATTTGGTTTCCCAGGAAGCAGATAATTATTTAGATTATACGGGAAACCATTTCTGGGATGACCATTTCATGTTTTATGTTTCCTGAGAGATTCGGATAAAACTTTCTAGGGGATGTTTTAGGGAATACAGATAGGTAACATTGTAGCCGGTAGTCCTTAAGGTTAATGCTTTTCCGTTGATACTGAATCCACACCCGTTCAAACCACACCCAAATTTGAAATGCACCAATACCAACAAGCATTGCTAATTAGAAAAAGGCAAGTATTGAAATTTTGAACATATTCGTAAACACAATATTATCATAGAGGTAACTCTAAGACCACTGGGTCCCGAAGAAAATCATTATTATTTTTGGCTCACTCAGTACCAGAACAACGGTCCCAAGCAGTCCCAAGCTATTTCACTCACCCCTGCATGTTCTGCATGAATCCACACACCCCTGATGTTATCTGTCAAACTTTCATAGCGAATCAAAACAAACATAGTGTAGTAATAGAATTTCACCTGAAATAGGGTACGTTAATCGTTTGCTTGGGACCAATAGGCTACTAAAGTGGTGAGCCAATTTAAAATCGTTAGTTTCGTATTGATTGTTGATATTATTGTATAATTATAACAATTCTACTACTGAAATGACAACTTCAATTCTAAGATTCCAAGTTCAGGGTAGTCCTACTACTGTTCGGGGAAGTCTTGCCGTAGTTCAGGGAAGGCCTGCCGAACTTCAGCGAAGCCCTGATGAAGTTCAGGGAAGCCCTGCCGAAAGTCCTTCCGAAGTTCAGGGAAGCCTTGCCGAAGTTCAGGGAAGTCCTGCTGAAGTTCAGGGAAGTTCTGCGGAAATTCAGATAAATTCTGTTGAAGTTCAGGGAAGTTCTGCCGATGTTCAGGGAAGTTTTTCCGAACTATAGGGAAGTCCTACCAATGTTCAGGGAAGGCCTGCCGAACTTCGGGAAAGTCCTACCAAAGTTCAGGCAAACCCTGCCGAAGCTCAGGGACCTCCGGCCGATTTATTAGATTTTTCGAATGGTACGTTTGAAGTTTTTTTTTATGTGGCTTTCTCATTCTAGGGTAATCCAAACAGGGAAATGCAAAACTGACTGTTTGGATTACCCTAGATTGAGAAAGTCATATAAAAGAAATCTCCTGCCGAAGTTCAGAGAACTCCTGCCGAAGTTTAGAGAAGTTCTGCCGAAATTTAGGGAAGTCCTGCTGAAGTTCAGGAAAGTCCTGCCAAAGTTCATAGACGTTCTGCCGAAGTTCAGGGAAGTTCTGCCGAAGTTCAGGGAAGGGCTGCTAAAGTTCAAGGAAGTCCTGCCGAAGTTCAGAGAAGTTCTGCTGAAGGTGAACTCAGAAAATGGTTTTCAGAAAATTTAACAATAAATCAATCTTGTATAAATTGCTAAAGATAGCAATTTTAGTTCTTTCATTTAGCACGGAAGAGTTTTTTCGATTGAGCGCTGCGTATTTTTTTGTAAAAAATCGATGAAGTCAGTCATTCTAAACCGATCCACTTTCACCTTAATAGTAGAATACTGACCGTAAATGGTATCTTTACTATCGCAAAACGGGGGCAAGTTGATCACTTTCTACCGATTGACCTGAATATTTTTCCAGCCATATGTTTGACACACAAACAAATAACCCTCAAACCTGTGCTAGCAAATGCTTTTCTAATGTACGAATTTCGTTTCAATTGCATGTTTGTTTTATTTTTTATGAATTAAAATTAGATTTAAAATGCAAATTTTAAATTTTGGGGTGAAGTTGATCATACGCACACTTAGATTTTTTGCCGAGATTGGAACCACTGGGCATTTTATTTTGCTGGAGCTCAGTGAAAAACTAGCGGAGATTCAGCATAATAGATGTTTGTTAGCTGAATCTCGCAATGCAATGCACTTCGTTTGTGATTGCTTAATTTTTTGGCTCAGCTCTGGTACTATCTTTGGTCCCAAGCTAATTGATGCACCCCTCGAAATATAGGAAAATCTACGAACCCCTCATTTTATCTGTCAAACTTTCATAACGAATCGAAACAAACATAGTGTAGTACTAGAATTTCGACTAGAATGGGGTACGTTAATCGATTTGCTTGGGACCAATAGGCTAGTCAAGTAGGGAGCCAATTTAAAATCGTTAGTTTCCACCGGTTGCTACTAGTGTGCATGCAAAATACGCTTGACGATATTTTTTGAAGAATTTTCTTTTAAAAGTTATGTTTGTTATATGGATTTTTTGTTTTAAAGTTATTGTAACAAAGACACCACGGGCTGCTATTCTGCTATACTGTAAAAGTGTGTCGAATGTACTGTAAAAATAATCTTTTACAAAAACAAACCGTAGTAAAGTACCACATGTTTGAAAACATTACCGAACAGGTTTGTAAATTTCATACTCAACATGTGCCGTCAATTCGAAGTTGAGATTTCTTCGATTCTCTTGTGTGCTATAATCCGTTAAATCCGTACTTTTTTGCTACAATGCGTTAAATCTACGCCGAGAGCGTGGCCGAAAGAATATTTTTCTCTTTGCTTGAGCTTAGGCCCGTAGGAAGTGTTTTTCGGTTTAGGTCTTAGGAGGAGCTGAAGATTAGAATGAGAAGTTGCGTGATGACTCCTTTTTTTTTAAAAAAGAGGTGACCTTTTGATGTGCCCTAACGAGCTTACGTTCTTACCTGTATTGTATAGTTAAAATAATTGGTATCAAAGTTTTTACTCTTGCGAATGTGGACATGGCTGAAATAGATATCTAGCTGATGCAAATTGTTTCCTAAAAATAGAAAAAAAATGTTATTAGATTTTTGGACAAAACATCGGAATGATCTAAAACGTGTTAGTGACTATAAAAAATACCCATTCTCGAGCGTTAATTTTGTTCCATTTGTCATGTAAATGTTAAATGTTGTATTGTACCATAATTCATGTTTTTCGGAATAGGAGTTGACTTTAATCACTGAAATTATTTTCCTGAAGTGGAGTAGTAGCATAGAGGTAACTCCATAGAGGTAACTCTAAGACTAGAAGGTCCCGAAATAACGTGCTCAACTTTTTGGCTCAGCTCTGGTACTCTCTTCGGTCCCAAGCTAATCGATTCACCCCTCGAAACATAGGAAAATCCACTAACCCCTCATTTTATCTGTCAAATTTTCATAGCGAATCAAAACAAACATTGTGTAGTAGTAGAATTTTGACTAGAATGGGGTACGTTAATCGATTTGCTTGGGACCAATAGGCTAGTCAAGTAGTGAGCCAATTTAAAATCTTTAGTTTCCACCGGTTGGTAACTCTAAGACCAGAAGTTCCCGAAGAAACTTGCTCAACTTTTTGGCTCAGCTCTGGTACTTTATTCGGTCCCAAGCTAATCGATGCACCCCTCGAAACATAGGAAAATCCACGAACCCCTCATTTTATCTGTCAAACTTCCATAGCGTATCAAAACAAACATAGTGTAGTACTAGAATTTCGACTAGAATGGGCTACGTTAATCGTTTGCTTGGGACCAATAGGCTAGTTAAGTAGTGAGCCAATTTAATCGTTACGTAATGTTACTGTGTCTCGGCTAACAAATGCGATGTCGATAAAGAAGATTAACGAATGTGGGTCTCACTGAAAAAGGTACCATTAAACAAAATCAGAAGAGCACTAAAAAAAACTATTTGAGCAATATGTACATCACAAAAGAGCTCTAGAAAATGCCGTTTGAGCAATATTAAGGTAAAAAAAGAAGCAAAAAGCACAATGAATGTCCCAGGGAAAATTTCAAAAACGCTCAACAAAAAATAAGAAATGAGCAAGAAACGTATAAAATTAGCACTTTGAAAAATAAATTGAGCATTTTATAGGCCATGAGGGTCACTAAGAACTAAAACAATATCTTTTGAAAACCTGCAAATCTTCATCGAACCACAGATAAACAGACATCATTTGATTGTTGAAAAAAAATGAGGCGATAGTTCGATAATGGTACCTTTTTCAATGAGACCCACATTCGTTAATCTTCTTTATCGACATCGTCTTTGTTAGCCGAGACACAGTATCATTACTTATCGTTGTCTTGAAAATACCATATGGAAATTGATCTGGGTTATTGGCTCATAAACTTTCAATTTAAGGGAATATTTCCTGAATATCATTGGATTTTTTTTTAATTGCGCAGTGTTCGTTTTTAATTAATTAAGTGTCATGTCGGTTTGTCGGTGGCGACACATCTAAATCTCAATTCTAGATGCTCAACAAATCTCACACAAGCGAATCAATCTTCGAAAAAATCTTCTTTCATTTCTCGAATCTTCTTGCATCGCACATCATCTTTTTACAAGAATTATTCAGAATCAATCTTCTTTCTACCTACTTAGCGTTCTCGCAGCTAACCACAGCAAAACACATTTTTTTCTTGCATCGTAGATAGCGTCACCCCCCTCGGAAAAAAAACAACATGCTAAAGGGCAACCAAATTGTATACTTATATCACCGATAAACTGTCATGAATGATCATACAAATTACAAATAAATTTCTGAACAAAGCACAAAACTGACATCTGTCGGTTCGCGGAAAATATTGATCCTAGCCACGAACACGCGTACAAATTTATGAGTTAGTTTATGTCTAATATATTTCGGACAGATTATTTTTATATAGATAAAACAATTCTATCATAGAGGTAACTCTAAGACTTGAAGGTCCCGAAATAACGTGTTCAACTTTTTGGCTCAGTCTTGGTACTCTCTTCGGTCCCAAGCTAATCGATTCACCCCTCGAAACATAGGAAAATCCACTAACCCCTCATTTTATCTGTCAAATTTTCATAGCGAATCAAAACAAACATTGTGTAGTAGTAGAATTTTGACTAGAATGGGGTACGTTAATCGATTTGCTTGGGACCAATAGGCTAGTCAAGTAGTGAGCCAATTTAAAATCGTTAGATTCGTATTGTTGATTCTATGGTTTTGGCGAGGGTTTTGGCAGATGGGATCGCCGCACATTTGAATCGACCGTTATGGATTCTCAATCAAGAGTTTAAGTTTAAGTTTCATGTCGGTTATATGAGCAGCATGAGTACAACTCAAAATGTGCTTTTGTTGCTTCTTTGTTTGTGATTTTTTTTTGTAAAAATAGGAAAAGCATATCTACCTAGGTATAACTTTCGATTTTTCATGAATTTAAAATGGCTTTTTATGGGATTAAACTTTGCTCTATTTTCCGTAATTTGCCATCAATCAAAAATTGTCACAATCAGCGATTTTATGATTGCTGAGTACTCCTCCTCAGGAGTATCATTAAGCCTGTGTGTCAGTATCGTTGAGCTGATCGGACTGGTACATAAAATAGGAAGACAATTTATTTATTTTCCTCATCCCAACATGTAAAGCTTAGAGTCGGTGTATAATGAGTCACGCCAAGAGTGAAGCCAAGTCTACCTATCAGGGCTCTACATTTTCGAAACTCTAAAATGAACTCGAGTTTTGTTTCTCTCATACAAACGTGTTCAACACTTCATTTCTATAACGCCTAGCTAGACTATCAGCAAGAAACGAAAATGAAAAAGAAGCACGCTTAGAAGGAAACGCTGGCTGTGGATCTTCTCGTCGTTGCTTTGCTCATCGCTTTCAATGTAACTAACGTCGATTTTCTAGTTAAACGAACCTCATTATGGCTTTCAATCCCCTTTCACGAGCACTCTATCACCGCTCTTTCAATTTGTTTAAAATGCGTTATGTCCCGTTTTTGATCATTTTTTTTAGATAAATATATGGATGGAAGATAAATTAAAAATATTACGTGTAATCTTCACGTGTTTTCACGTGAGAAATGCTTTAAATGTGTTATTTCATTTTTCGTCATATACGTCATGAAACCTCTGTTGATGTGTTTCATGAAAGAGAAAACTATCAAAGTCGAGTGCTCTTTCGCTCATACGTTTCACCGAAGCTTGAAAGGAAGACCAATGGAGCGACGGGAGAAAGAGAGACAAGCGATTGAACATTTGTTTGTGCACGCCGACTGAGGTTCTAGAATGCTGCGAAGCTGTTCGACTTTAACAGAAAAAGAAAGCCAGCAGTCTCTTCGTCGCATCGATTTGGTCGATTGAAGCTGATATTGTGACGCCCTGCTACCTATTGAACTGTCAAACCGGCTACCTATCGTGCAAAGTAAACAAGCATTACGATGCTATGAAAGGTCCACGAAAGGTATTGCAATTAAATATTAAATATAACCGAAGAAATGATCATATACACGCAGTGAGCATTACATTTGTCATGCGATACGTTTTGTAATGATCAGTAATGACAATTTCTACTATTTTTCCTTAAGATAATTCCACAAAATCACTGATATAATGATATACTACAGCCGTTTTTTTTTCTCGCTAGAAGTCATTTGAAGTTGATGCAGAAGTCCTCTGTTGCCAAGTTAAAAGAAAGGGAATCTTTCGAAAACCGTGATGCGAGTTCAACTGTTTTTCTCTTGGCGTGACTCATTATACACCGACTCTAGTAAAGCTGTTCTTTGTGAAGCCCGTTTATAGTGTAAAGGGTTTCTATTTGATACAAGAAAATGAAAGTTGTATGCTAATCATATATGGTCTTGCCTCAGATATGAAAACTCTATTCAACAAAGCCAAAAAATAATTCTCGTCTGTATCAAATCATCACCAAAAAACAACACCATTACATTATCTCCTCTGTGTCATGTTATGCTTTGGGGCCTCCCAATAGCCTAGTAAGTAATGGCACGGCATAATATATTGGAGGTGATGGGTTCGATTCCCGGTGCTGTCGAGAAAATTTTCTCGACTTTCTTGAACATCATTGTGCTAGACTGTTTGCTCAAATTAAATAACAACTGTGGAAGTTGCGGTAAGGCTTAAAGTTCCAGTTGGGTCGTATTAGTCATGAATAAGTTGTCGCAATAAAGTTTAGGCAGCTCATTATCAACATTACCTAGTAGTTTCTACACACTATTGTTTCGTTTCTATCAGCGTCGCTATACCGTGGCAGCCCATTATCACCATGTGTAGTCATTGAGGATGACGAAGCATGACAGTCGTAGGGCAGTTCGTTAGATAGTGTTCCGTTTGTCGAAGTGAAAAACAACCAAAACAAACCATAGGTTTCTTCCTCTTAATGCTGTCGCAGCGAGGGGGGACGAGGTTGTGGGTTCAAACCCCCTTTTTACCTCAAGTCTTGAGGTAAACATAGAATTGTCAGAGTTGGGAGACAAATGAAGCTTTAGTGCGATAATTTATTAGCTAAAGAAAGTTCTGAAGAGGATAGATTGATAGTTCCGCTAAAGTATTGCAGTGTGGAAATTGAACAGAAGTTGACATTGAGCGAAGGGCCACTAATGCGACAATACTAATCAAATGCGCACTCCTTTACCTAACTCATACTTTGATGGATTTGAGGTAGGGGAAATGGCTTAATGGATCTAAGATTGGGCCCATCGCTAAAATCTGCTATTTTTCAATATTATCTAGATGAACGCATCATTGGGACGGTACTAATGGATATTTTTGGTTGCTATTGAAAATTTAGTTGGTTTATGAATTTATGTATGGGCCCAAATTAGGGACACATAGGCCGACATTACATACATTTCCCCTATGTCCTCAAATCCACAGGCAAAAAAGTGCGCGTTTGACTTGCTCATATACACTGAGGCACATAAACCTAAGAAATTCATAAGGCTCGACTTATAAACGACACATATGAATTTCATAACCGTGACTTATGAATGATTTTTGTCTAACGTGAGGTAGCTGTTATATGCCTTTAACCATTACCACCCATGGACTCTTTTATCTCAACGTCCATGGTTCGGTTCCAGTTTGCTCAATTTTATTATTTTTGATACCGATATCTTGTGGCTAAAATTCATAAGTAATTCTTACGGAATTCTTACCTTCATTTGCCTCAGTGTACGGTCTGCGGCAGTGGAATAGTTCTAGCGACGTTTATCAATACCTAATAGTTGGATAACACGCCATTGCATTGCCTGGAAATGCTTTCGGTTACGTGGGACTTTAATGCTAGAATGCCTCTAAAAAAAGTTATAGGGGCAACAGCCCTATTACTGCGGTACGCTAGAAGCGTTAGAAGCCTACTGTTGTATATGGAGACCTCCATACACAACAATAGCTTCTAACGCTTCTAACGTACCGCAATAAGGGTTGATGCATATATTATGTCACGCTCTAAGGGGGGAGGGGGGGGGTCTAAGATTTTATGACAAATGGAAGTAAAGCTTCAAACTGAAATAACTTCGGTTTTTCTGATCTTGTCAAGTTGGTATGTAGGTCTGGCGAAGACGTAATGATTTTCGAACCAATTTGATCTATGTGTGGGAGTTGCCTCTTTGGCCTATCAATCCATCCATTCGTTTTTGCATTGGCATAGCTAGAAAATTTATCTGGAAAGGGCCTAGGGGGGCCTGTTGATTTATTTTTATTTTACTAAACTACGGTTAAATAAAAACTCGCGAAGATGCTCTTGTGTCATTTTTTTCTGTGACCAATAATATGACATTTAGGCTTACTTTTATTTTAATGGTGAAACAATATATTTGATTATATTTATTTCATATCAATGATAATAAATTTAACCTCTCAAGCTTAAGAAAATGCGAGGTGGAGCAAACGGTAAAGTTGTGTGAGGAAAAGCCCTGTACGATACAAGCAATTAGTGACGTCACTACTTGCGTTAGCTTGCGTTTACGTGGTTAACGTTGATTTTTTGGTTACTATAATACACACGGCGAATGAAAATCGAGAAAAATATGCGTGGAAGCATCGGGAATGCGCTCCCGGGTGAAGTGATTTGGTGAGTACGTTTCAGTTGAAGATTGTTGACAAGTGTATTTGTGGTGATGCAAATTATGGTTTAGATGACGCATAGCTTCAAACATTTTGTGTATCCAAATAAAACATATTACATACTAAATACGCACAGGGCATCGTCTGCTGACCATTGCCGCGGGTATATCGTGGGAGTCCCAGGTACCCGGTTCAAGCTTTAGTTGGCGGCGGTGGCTCTTCTTGACCTTCTATCCCCTGAGTAGTTAGTGTGAATAAGGGCGTCTATGTGATGTTTTGCTGTACCTGTTGTGGACATCTAGTGCATCCTGTTCCCTTAACTTGTTGAGGACACCCTGTCTTGCTTCAAAAGTTACCCTTTTTGAAGTACTAGTCTTCACAACATAAAGGGCACCATTACGGAGCATGAGATTTGATCAAATTATTCGCAGTTCTACTTGTCCAACGCCCCCGGCTGGGTGAGGGATAGAGGATGACACACACACACACACACACTCAAGCTTAAGAAAATGCGCAGAGCTAGATAATTCCATGAATTTTGTAACTAGTTTTTTTTTTTAGATTCTGACTATTTCATCATCAGTTAAATCTCAGACAGAAACCAAACATGGTAAAGTGCACACAGAATAAATTTCATATATTTAGGACTTAAATATGTTCAAGATTAAAATTTTAATATTTTGAAAAATACTGAACAGTCTGGTTATAATTTGTCATGATTCTGATATTTGAAGAGAAAAGAAAGTAATAAAGCACTTATTCAGAACAATTTATTATTCGATGCATCGGACTAACTAACATTCGGAGTCAATCAAGATTTAACTTTAATTTTAATCGAAAGGAATGAGCTTGAAACTTGAATGATTGTGCCCCTGTTTGTAACTAGATAATAATTGAATTTATTTTTACAAAAGCATTGGGATTTTTTAAAATTTTAAATGAAGTTAGTTTTGGTTATACCCATTTGGAACCAATTAATTATTTACACGAGCTTTTTTTAATCATAAAATACACACACAAAGGCACGGATTTTTGTATATGCTAAGGCACTATCCTGCAGCTGAATTCCGGGCATAAATTTCCTCGAAAAGAAAAAAAATTATACACATTTGATATATGTAGAAATTTCCACTTTTCATTAAAATGTATGCCCGGAATTCAGCTTCTGGAGTGCTAATTCTTGACAATATAGCTAAATCACCAAGGCACGGGTCTTCCCGTGTACAAACATGTCCATAAAATCTAGATTTTACAATTCAAAATTCCATCCGATTCAATTAGCTGGAAAAAATTTTGAATACCGTAATCCGGCGATAAATTGATCACTATTTAATGTAAATAAATAAATTTCTACAATAAACTAAATTGAAAAACTAATGGCATTTAAATCCGTAGCTATGAGGGCTCAATAGTCCTGCATGATTTCTTATAATATTGGATGTTTTGTTAATTTTTAGGAAATTTTTGAAATCTTATATTTTAAAATATCGATATGGGGTGAGATTGATCAACCCCTCAAATGGCTTCCCAGTGCATTTCTAGTAATTGTTCTTATTAAATATAGGCTCTCTGAATCCGATTCAGATGATAAATCCTAGAATTAAACCCTTGTGTGAAAAGTAATTTCAGCAGAAACGCCAAAAAATTATGTCTTGAATGTACAGTTGCGCCTAAATGTAGGCAATTTCATTCAAAATCATTGGTAATTTCGCCGAAAACCCTGAATTTCTTGTTATTTGAAACATTCTACCGCAATTTATTAAATAATTCGAATGCATTCACACTTAGTTTAGTTAAACATGATACTTGAATGGTAATGACATCAATTGGGTTCTTTAATTTTGAAAAATATATCGGTTTTTATATATCATCTGAAAGAGCTCCGTTTTCTGAGCACAGCTATATTTTTTACGAATCCACACACTTTCATCTCGATTTTTAAATCAAGATTTAAAGCAAAATAATAACTTCACTGTTTGACACTAAACCAAAGATAAATACTAAGATGAAACTGTCGGAAGAAAAACTTTCTATTTTAGTATCCTCTTTCACGGTCCCTTTCATCCAATGAATACCCCCGTATTCAAGGTAATTTTGTGGTTTTGCTGCCCCCTCGGTAGAGATGAAATTTTGCGCTCATTTTTATCAAAACAATCACACCAAAATCAGAGATGTCCCATTTTTTAATGACTCGATTAACAACTAATCGATTATTTTTTATTCGCTTTGCTGCCATTTTTTCACCAATGAGAGTGCAGCACATGTTTGAAACGATCGATGATGATCCTCTGGAGATGTTAATGCTTATACCGGCATGATATAACCGATTACAAATATTTTACTTTTCGGTTCGTTAATCGATTAATCTATTATTCGAATGAAAATCGGCCATCACTAGATGAATGTGAAACGTCATTTCAAATTTAAGGCCGTACATAAATAATGATACAATTTGAAAGGGACCGGGGCTAATCACAAATTACGTCCTCACGGTAACTGAAATAAACACGAGTGTTCACCGGTTGACTAAACTGACAAACTGACAGCTCGCTCCCATACAAAGTGACACCAAGGGGCACTAATAAGGTGATTTTTGCAAATGTAATCGTACTTATTTAAAATAGTTCCAGTGTACCAAAATTGATGAAATTTTGAGTTTGGGTTCCATTTTTAATACAGATTACGAATATGCATTTACCTCAATACCCTTAAAGAACCCAATAGTTGCAGTCCTATGATCGTTTGTTTGGATGTTGATATTGTATGCTACTTAACGTCATCTCTATAAAATTTAAATTCATGCAATATTTATTTTTACTTTGACTATATGTTTTAGTATTACTTCTACGTGAAGTCAACGATTTACATAGTTGAAGATGCTAATTTCAAATAACAGACTGTAGTGGTAATTTTTATACGATAGATGGAGTAGATGAAAGCATAGAGTTGATAGTTCCGTTAGAGTACGGCAGTGTGAAGATTGCATATAGATATTAGAATAGCGAGCTAGGACAACTTTTAAGGAAGGTACAAATCGGTTTTTTCATCTCTCTTTACCAAACTCCCCCTTTGGGACCGATTTGTACCTTCCTTAAAAGTTGTCCTAGCTCGCTATTCTAATATCTATATGCAATCTTCACACTGCCGTACTCTAACGGAACTATCAACTCTATGCTTTCATCTACTCCATCTATCGTATAAAAATTACCACTACAGTCTGTTATTTGAAATTAGCATCTTCAACTATTTATTTTTATTTATTTTTTGTTAGGAAAATCACATCATGGGAATCATTGGAGTCTAATGATGATATACTTGTAATATTTCTCATATCTATCACCGATCATGTTATACGTGACAATTAAAAGTGAAACGCATTATGGTCAATTTCAACCCGGTGAACAATTCTCCCCTGGATTACGGTACTTCCTGAACAACGTACAGTCTTGAAAGAACATTGAATTTTTAAACAGTTGGAGATCCTCAGAACTTGATCAACCTTAAGTCTTGGAAAAATATCCAGAGAACTTTAATAATATCTTTGTCTATATGGAGATATTTTGAATATTTCCTGCTTTCTAGGAAGGATGTCTGAAAGAATATCCTGTAACTTATGCAACGTTTCCTGAGTGTCTACAAAACTCCCTTAAGTTTTACCAAATTTCCTAAACTTCTAAGAAGCTCCCTGAATTTATTCCAAATTCCATATTTTGTCAATCTCTCTTATTTCTACGAAGATCTCTGAACATCTTTGGACTTCTGGAAAGGCACCTATCATCTATACATATTCTTGAACATCTGGAAAATTCCTTGAAGTTCATGGAGCTTTTGCGAATTAAGATTTCCTAGAAGTTTATTGAACTATGTTTAGGTCTTCTACAAAATTCCATAAACTTAAAAAAAAATTCCTTACACTTATATGAAGTTTTACGCAGCTCCTCAAAATGCTACGAAATTCGCAAAACTTCTACAAAATTTGTTGTACTTCTATGTTTCTCGATGATGTTCCGCGAAGTTCCACGAACGAAATTTTTTGCATTTGTACATAATTTCCACAACTATTCCAAGACCATGAGGCTCCAAAACAGAGCTTATGTAGATTATATAGAGGTTCCCGATTAATGATGAGCTTCCCTGACATAAAATAATGTTCCATTAGCTTCTCAAACTCAAATAAATTTTACACTTCTACGCAGTTTACTGAAGTTTTCCAAGTTTCTTGTTTCTACGATTTTTTTTTCTGTAGATTTATGAAGTTCCCAAAATTTTTCTCATTAGTTTCCTCAATTTCTACGATGTTCTCTTAACTTCTTAGAAGTCCTTCAAGTTTTACAAAGTTCTCAGAAGTTAAAGAAAAATCCCCGGGCCTCATTACCCATTTGTAGAGCCAGTAGACGTCTTATTATGCCATCGATTAAATATCGATATAATATAATTTATGGAAATTGCTTCTTCTAGTTCAGAACGTAAGAAAAGTAGTCAACATAAAGGACTTTGACAAAACACCAGTGAATAAAAAAAAACACCAACAGTTCTGGGGGCGTGGGCTAGATAATTCTGAAGGGGGCCTGGTTCCTTTGGCACCCCCAGTAGCTACGCCAATGCGTTTTTGCCCTTCATACAGCGATTTTCTGATGACAATCAGGGGTTATCATCATCATCGTCATCATTTTCTCCGGAAGTTTTTTCTAACTTCTCGGGAAGTTCTTTACAACCTCTCAAAAAAGTTTCCATCAGCAGCCATTCGAAATTTCTTTAATTTATTGATAGTTCTTCACAGAGTTAATTTCCCGGGAATGTTATACGTAATGGCCCAATATTGTCAACCCATCCGACTTTTATCTTTCAATAATTTCACATAACCGTAATTCCAAATCTTTATCATGCATCTTCAAGATGTTTAAGATTTAATACTTTGGTGCAATAAGATCACTGAAAAGCGCACGGGTTTCGTAGAACATTAGAAAAGGATGCTGACTAAATCGGGTCATTACTGTATGTAGATTTTTCTGGATAGAATATATATTTAAAACATTGGTTTTAACTGTTTCCTCTCTAAATTGAAATAGCTTCCATAGAATTTGGTGAAATTGATTCTCAGGATGTCACTGGCGTTTCAATGAAAAATATATATTTTTTTTTAATTACATAATTTTTACAAACGCCCCAGAAATAAATCCTGGCTGCGCCATTGCCTCTTAAACATATTCATAAGCAACCGCCACCGCTTAAATCGTTAGGGGAAGTGGGGGTAATTTTTAAAATATGCTTGTCGGTGGTGTAAAATGGACAGGTATATGGAAGACAAGTATTGTAAATATGGTAGCATGAAAATCGTGCTGAATATTGCTGAATCTTTTATGGTTTTAGCTGAGACATTTTTCAAATGTAATGCATGATTTTACCTTACGATCGAATGCCCATTTTGCCCCAACGCTTGTCTGTTTTACGTCCACATCCAAAATAAAATTCGACGTATAAAGCGTGTTTGGTTTTAATTTTAAAATGCAGAATAGAAATTTTGAGGTTAATATCTGTATTTGGTATGATAAATAAACAGTTTGTCTAGCTAGATTCTCAGAATACACTTATCTTCATCATTAACAACATCAACCTCCTTATGGCGCCCATTTTACCCCCAGCACCCCTACAACAACAAACTGTTTAAATAACGTATCGATGTGTCATCAACCTGGTGAAGTGTAACTTCACCATCAGCACCCGGCATTACAACTATCTCTTTTTCGACCACAACTAATGATTTTCGATGCGATTATTGAATTTAAACGAATGTCAAGGCTGATCTAGTGGGGATCATTTTGTTCGTTACATCATATAGACTCGTTATAGAATTTCACTTTTCCCGTCATTACGTGCGGTTGCGTTACATTATGTTTTATACAAACCACAAACTCACTGAACTGTTCCTGTAGCACGCACCTTCAACTGGAGCAAGAATATTGGCAACTGCAGTGCTTGACCAGAAGTTTCAAACTGGAATATCAGCTTTTGTACGCACATAAACCTACTTGCGGCTGTTGCGTTTCTTTACATTTTACTCTTTTTATGCATCCATTCATTGGTGATTACAAACAGCAGGGTTGTGTTGAACAAATGGGAATCATGTGGATTAATTGTTTATGCGATGCCTGTGATGCATTTCCCGTAACCCTTCGAGCGTTCCGGTGTCATTTAACTTATCGGTTATTTTTGATGAATTGAGAAAATGTGTACCGAATATGAGTAAATCACATACTGTACTTTGTAACAAAAACTGAAATTTTACAACCTATTCCTGAACACATACTGTATACGAGAAAGGCACGGTGCACAGTGGTTCCAAAGTCTTCTCAATGAGGAAACAATTGTGTGTACCTAACTATTGTTTTAGGTACCTAAATAGTGTCTTGGGAAAAGTTTCCTCATTCTTTTTAACCAATTTTTTTATGTGAGTGGAGTTAGGGTGGTTCCTGTGGTTAGACTGAAAATGAATCTTACTTAGCGAGTGAGTAACTTTTACTCATCCGTTTGGAGAAATTTCTAAAAACGTTGGTCACTCAGCGCTGAGTGACCAACGCTTTTAGAAATTTCTCCTTACGAATGAGTAAAAGTTACTCACTCTCCGAGTAAGATTAGTTTTCAGTGTAGGTAGTTTAAAATATATTTTTATAGTTATTTTACAAAGACCGCCACAATGTTGAACAAAGTTATACATACTGAATTCTCCGAGAAAGTTGGTCAAAATTTCAAATAGCCTTTCAATAAAGTCGTCAAATTTTATGTTTTATCATTTAATGGGATGAACTGAACAAAGTCTGTGTGAATTCGAAATAAATTATCTGATTTTTTTTGTATTGTTCACTAATTTTTAAACTTTTACCGAACAGTACCGTAGTTCAAAAGTTACCGAAATTCGCTGAACTGGCCTGCATTAATCTATACAACAATTTATTTGAATCAACTTTGCTAAAGACACCAATTTTATATCTTTAATGTGTCAGGTTTTAAACTATCGTGACAGGCTTCTTTGGACACTTTCTGGTGTAAGCAATCTTGAAAATATTTGTATGAAATGAATACAGTAGGTGATTATAGGATGTGGTTTACGTGTGTCGTGTGTAATGAGAAGTATGTGTACGAGCACGGCTAGGTTAGGTTATTTTATTAAAGATACTTACAGCCATTCGCTGGTTCGTTGCTGGTATGAACAACCAATATCGAATGGCACCCTAATGGATAAGTTGCAAAATTGATAGCATCATTTTACACTGTTGAAGCAAATGTAAAACTGATCCTGCTTTTAATGAAATCAATTTATTTACTGATTTTGAATTCATACTATTGAACTTGATACGGGCCTGGCGTAAATGGTTAGTATCTAGTCTTCTCACGCTGAAAGACTTGAGTTCAAATCTCACCCGGAGAAGTCACAAATGACCTAAAATCTGTTAGACAAAATTAACCAACAATACTTGTTAGTTTAACGACATTAAGTTAATTAAGTTAAATTTCACAAAGACTTTGACAGAAAAAACATGAAGTTATGTTGATTTCATTCAAATAAAACTCTTGACTGCATAGTGAAAGTTTAACATGATCTCTGACTTATTTCGCGACAATTGAAATCAAAATGTGATTTCATTATAACAATAATATTGATTTTCTTTTATTTTGCCAAGCGGCTTTGCTCGGGCAGCCATCTTTGTGTATGTCGAAACTTTTAGCATATATTAGATAGAGCTGGAATTAGGGCGTAACAGCTTTTGTAAACAATGACTTCTCTCGATGATTTCTGAAAATTCAAGGCTCCCTCAAGCAAATCAATGTCTCCATCAGGTTGGGGAAGTATTCTCCATATCCAGATCCATAGGCTAACATTAGAGCCATTTCCCCTATATACTCTTTAAATCACACTTTTAGCCTTAGGCTAAAAATCTCTCTAATAAAGGAAAAAAAATCTTTAAATCACATAAAACATGAAAATAAATAATGAGTACAAAACCGTACTGTTGAAACACATTGAAAAATTAAAATTATCGAATATTAATTCATTGGATTTACCCATTTCAAAGGCATAATTTGAACAACACACTCACATTAACGACCTGATTTTGAGAAAATCTCTAGTAAAATCAAGTATTACATTACATTACATCTATCATACAATACATACATTACAATACATCATACTAACATCTCAGACCATATAATAACGAGCAGGAAACAAGATTTTCCTGATTTCTTTTTTAATTAATGGCCTCTTAGGAACCACTGTGCGGTGTTATCGCTAGGTAGATTGATACAGGTTCGTAATCGTCTTATCAGGGTATGGAATCAGTGCACACTGATAGTAAATCAAATCTCCCTTGAGTTAAGATACTCCCTTGGTGTTTGTCAAGAGGATGTGGTCTTTCATTTGAATGAACACACATTCAAATTTGTCCACTAAAACACCGTTTAAAAAGATTCATCTCAAATCAGCTTGCTTATTTATTTATTTAATTATGATCACCGCCTTCGACTAAGCTGCACAGACTGAACTACTTTATACTATTGTCTAGACTAGCTTCCTAATCCTTTGTGAAAATACAGTTTTGTACATGTTAAAATCGAATTTCCTGTGGTACAGAATTGCCAGTAGAGGCAAACTTCGGAAGCGACGTGGAAGGATATTGATCGGTATCTGCATAAGAAGTGCGGGACAGTCAATACCTCTTGTGAGACATCGAACACGAACATGCGCTGTATTTTAATTCGCCTTGCTGACAGACTTTCCAACTTGATCAGTCGGCATCGGCTGGGGTAAGATGAAAGATTTACTGGGTCATTCCAGAGAAGCTAACGTAGAGCGAATCGTATGAATTTCCTTTGCACACGCTCAACTGCTAAGATCTGCGTCGCTTAGAATGGTGTCCATACAGGAGCAGTATACTCCACACGCTATGTTTAAAGGCGACTTTTATTCAAAGTGAATGTACCTAAAATTTTATTTCATTAGATGATAGTTTGGAACCTCTAGTTTCATAATATGTAAGGTTTAAAATATTTCATCGGTAAAAATTTGATTTTTTTTCAATTTGTATGTTTTTTTTAAACGTAAAAATACGTTTTCATTTAAAAAAAACATATTAGAACAAGATATCGTAAATCTTAAAAAAAGCTATTTTTTCCTCTAACTCTAAGGAAAATTTAGATGTAAAAACATTTTTTCTGTGTTGTCATGGCGAAAAGTTGGACTAAAAAAACCGAAAGAATCAACAATTTTTTGTATTATCAATATTTTAAGTTCAGACGCAAGGTCTTTGACATCATCGTTGTTGTCTTACAATGAGGTAAAGAAAGATTCATATCGTCAAATGCATTTGTAGGGGAAATGTCTCTAATGTTGGCCTATGGATCTAAGATTGGGCCCATCGCTAAAAATCTGCTATTTATCAATTTTATCTAGATGAACGCGTCATTGAAACAGTACTAATGGATATTTTTTGTTACTATTGATTCTATTGAGTCGATTGCTGAATTTATGCATGGGCCCAAATTAGGGACACTTAGGCCGACATTACCTGCATTTCCCCTATATGCGTATTTAGTTGAAATATCGCTTGTATCGCACAGTGCACAGTGGTTCCTGGCTGGCCAAAACCTTAAAAATTAAAGTTGATATTTTTTTTATTTCAATATTTTTTTATCATTTTTACAAGATACTCTTTCTTAAATTGAATAATTTGTGCAGTTCTGTTGATTACATATTTTTTTATAGTTGTTATAGTGTAGCGATATCACATTTTTTTGAAAAAAAAAAATTGTAATGTTTCTTGTTACTGTTTTGCTCAAATATAGCAAAACATAAAGTGTTTATCAACTTGGTTGCTTCAGACGAAATGTTCCTCGGCTTATTTCACTTCAAATAGATTATAAAAAAGAAAGTCTGTACTGTTTTAAGTGACAGTTTATAATAAAAAATTAGCAAAAATATACTTTTTTCACATTTAGACTAAGCAAAACATATGACGGACACACTTTAGTAACCAAAAGATTATCTCTTTTATTTGAAAAGTTATGGCTAGTTTTTCTGAAAAATATTACTTATTTTTTAAATTCAATTAAATTCTTTAAACAGAAAAAGTTTTTACAGTTTTTTTTTACCAAAAATGAAGAAAAACGATGTTTCCAATGAAATTAAATGTTTGAAAATCAGTATGCTCCATTTTGTGATATTGACAATTGAAAAGAAACATTTTTTCTAATCAAAAAAGATAGTAACCTAGTTTCTTGAGTATTCATCAAAAGCGTCATCAAAAGTTCTAAATGTAATCAGAACAATTATTAACGAGAAATTAACACAAAAAAAGATATTCAAAGAAAACCGATTTTAGTGGCCACCCTAACCTGCTTGTTTAAAAAAATCATAAATCATGAACGTTGTGTCTTCAACAAAGTTGCTTTGAATTAATTGTTTTACAACTGTTTAGAACACTGCTTTGGTCTATCTCAAATAATAAAAAAAGTTTGTTTGGTTTGGTGAATTAAAAACCAATTTTATGGACCACCCTAATTTTACGAACATAAAAAGATTTAACAAAAAATATGAAGCAACTTTCCCTAAAAAACCAACTGACGGTTTGGGCGCAAACATTTTTGTCTTCCTAAATACAGCTTTGGGAGCATTGTGCATTGGTTTTGGTTCTACTATACTCCTTTTTGTTACGCCTTGATTGTCAAGTTATCTTCGTACAGCTAAAAAACATCTATTTGAACTGTTTTTTTTTGCATATGTGCAACAATTTTGAGGTTTTGGCCAACTTTTGTTCTAAGGTGAACCACTGTGCAGTGGTGTCACTCACACAACATAGCCAATTGCTTCCATTGAACAGTAATAACCATAATGCGTGGTCACGAGGAGAATCGTGGAAAAGTGTGCATGTTGTGCTTTAAAAAGGCAATACAGCCGAAATCCATTCATCAAACCCTGAAGTCAGTGATCGTTGCCAATTTTTTACCAGATTACAGTGAAAATAATGAGATTTATCCTAAACTTCTTTGCGGAAGATGTTATATTGCTGTGTATAGATGTTCAAAAGGTAATAGGTAATTGTCTGTCAATAATTGTAATCTAATAGTTATCTGCTTTGAAGGTGTGGCCTTCAAACAAGTTGTTGTCCATGATTTTTCAAAGGACCACATGGTGAGAATCCGTACAGATACGAACCACGATTCCTGCCATCTTTGTCAGGTTACCAGAGAGACGTTGAACTCACTGAAACCCCTGAGCAGTAAAGAACCTGAACGGAAAAAGAAAACTAATGTGTTGAAAGTATGTTCATCGTGCCTCACCAGTGCTGAGATTTGTCATTGTCATTGACAGACTTTCGCGCGATATTGACAAAATTGTTCGTCACATAGTCACTGACAGACTTGATCCTCAAAAAAACCTTCGTCAAAATCTCATACATTTTTTCGTCAATGACAAAGATTCACCTGGTAACAAATCGTGTAATTTAGTACATTCTGTGTCACATTGTTGTTATCCAAGTAGTTCAGGACGTAGATGCTTGTTCACTAAAATAGCTCCATGTAATTGTTTTGCTCAAGTCATATAATTTCGTTACAAATTTAGTTAATATAAAAATCTACACATGTTCCTCACTGACAGCATTGTCATTGACAATTGACATGGTTTGCCTTGACTATGACTGTTAGCTCAAATGAGTGACCAAAGCAGAATTGTCAATATCACCGTGTACTGTCGAGATTTTGCAGCACTGTGCCTCACTGAAATCTCTCCTGGAAAAAGACATGCTTGTTCAAAGGTCACCAAAATTCAAAACCTTTTGAATATTTCCGGAGATGTCAAATAGCAATTTTTTGCTAGTGCAATTCGAAACACGAACTCTATTTCAAAAAAATGCTGTACAGCTGTCAAATTGTCACGGAAGAAAAACAAGCGCATCAGTGGGAAATAAGCCTTCGACTACAGATAATAGGATCTCCCATCAAGACATCATGAAATGGAAAGCAGATTTGAATCTGAGTCTTACTAAGGTTTGGGATGTTATTATGAATTCGAAAACTTGAATTGGCTCTCTATTAGACATTACGATTAGCGAATAACATACGACGAGGAAAACGTTCAATCATTCAGCCACGGTTACAGTCAGTGCTTCAAACTATGGTGCACGAATTGGACGATTTCTTTGAGGTGATAGCACTGGATGTTACCTTATCATCTGGATCAAACAAATTGTATCCAATAGTTGTTTGTAAAAACTGTGAATGAATTGATTCACTATCTAAAAGCCAGACGAAACGTGGACGATTGCCGATTCAAAATCGGCATAGATGGAGGCCAAGGATCATTCAAAATATGCTAAAATATTGAAGAAAGTAATGATCAATCCACTGACTTCAAGGATTCAGGAGTACGACGATCGATTATTCTGGCACTTGCCCTTAACGTGACCGAAAATTATGATAATGTTTCGAAGATCTGGACACATCTTCAGCTTCAATCCCTGGAAGCCGTTGTAGCTGGTAACATCATACAACCCATTTTTGTTTATAATCATGTTTTATTTATCAGATTTTATTACAGGTGATCTCAAAATTATAAATATTTTCGCTGGTGTCATGGCAAATAGTGCTACCTATCCTTGTGCATGTTGCACGTCACGCAAACCTAGCTTGGGAAGTAACAAGGGAGCATCACGCACAATCGGTTCGATAAGAAGAAATGCTGAGCTATGGAATAAAAGTGGTGAACACAAGAAGAACGCCAAAATTTATTTCAATTATGTACATAACCCTCTTCTAAAAGGAGACGATGATGAAACAATTCTGAGCAATTGTCCGCCTCCTTATTTCTAGGATTAATTAACCGTATTTTTGACGCTGTTGCGAAGGATTTTGCGGAAGAATCAGGAGATTTGGCATCCGCGACCAATGCAACCCGCCACGCGCAATTCGGCTTTGCTGGACGTCACTGCCAAAATCTGCTGGCCAAAAGGCAAATTTTGAAAGGAGGAAAAGGAGATGAATATTTTATCGTGTTGAAAAATCTACAACGCGTTGTTGAGTAATGTTTTGGTGTAACTCTGTTGGACTACTACCCAGACAACCAGTAGTCGTATAACAATGTGCAGACAGTATCGTAAATTGCTACAGTTAAAGTCAAAATCGCATATAAGAATGGCATACATCGCATTATGTTTAAGTTAAATCGTATAGAATGCAAATTTCCGACCTATATGCGATGATTCATTTTTCCGTCGTACGGTATCATAAATCAAATCGGGTTACATCGTAAGACTTTTCAAAGTGAATTTGTTATTACAGATTAAATCGTATATGATGTTAAATCAACTCGTTTAAAATTAAATTTAAATTTGCACGTATATGGCCTCCACTTTTGTACGTATAAGCCATTTCTTTGTATTTTATACAATTTGTTGGCTTGTATATATGTTTGTATATCACGAAAATATACGTGCATTCTGGTTGTCTGGGTACTCAGAAGCCATTGGAACATTTTGTGACAGTTGGGCGGCCGGTTTATCTATCACTCCAAAATTCCACATTTTGATTTTTTTTAATTCTTTATTTAAGAGATTTTTAGCCATAGGCTAGTTCATCTCTCACATTTTGAAATTTCATGTCCTGTAATTCACGAACACTATGCAAGTAAAATGTATTCAGCTGTTGTAGCATACAACAATAGTCACATAATGTAAGGGGTCAATCAATTTAATTTATTGATTGCGCTGATGCATCGATATTATAGTTTCTCAACAGCTTGAAACTATCGTAGTTGATGTAGAATAAAAGAGCTCCAGTAAAAGAAAAGATATTTTTAATTATTAACTGAAAAGTACGTCACAATATCTACCAATACAACTTAGATTTGCCGTAGTAATATAGGGATAAAGGTTGATTTTTTAGGTTTTTTAGTCCAACTTTTTGCGATGACGACACAGAATAAATGTTTTTACACGTAAATTTTTCTTAAAATTAGAGGAAAAAACTGTTGTTTTTAGATTAACGATATTTCGTTTGAATATTTTTTTTTTTCAAATCAAAACGATTTTTTTGCGATAAAAAAAAAACAAATGAAACTAGAGGTCCCAAACTATCATCTTATGAAATAAAATTTTAGGTACATTCACTTTGAATAAAAGTCGCCTTTAAACATAGCGTGGCTCCAGGATACTTCGCACCAGGGTTGAAAGTTCTCTGAGGAGAATCACCCAGGTGCGAGAGATATCATTCTCTGGGGTGAATCTCTGCTTGCCTCCTCGGAGATTTTTCCTGGCACCACTGAAGAGATTGTTAGACACAGCACGAGAGAGTGAGAGAATTAACAGTTCACTTCACTGCTTGTCTGTTTATACACTCACTTCCGTGAGATGCAGCGCAAATGAGTTATTGTGTCTCCAATAATTTCGGCAGAGATTGACGTGAGTGAGTGAAAACATCAGTAAAAATGGCTGAAAACGCATACAAGAGGACAAAGCGTGAAGTTTTTACACGATAAAAAAACGCGGTTTGACGACGGTACTGTTTCTATGCACCATGTATAGGTACAGAAAGAGGTGAAGTAGATCGTGAAATATGGTTTTATTAGTAATCCAAACAGCTCATTGGAGTGCGCTAGGGGACCGTTTGTGTACATCAAAATTACTTATTAACTACAAATTAACACATATTAAAATTCTACTTCTGAATTTAAACAAGAGTTGAAACAGATAAGAATAAAACGATCAAACATTTAAGACAAATGTTTTGAACTATCTGAATTTTTTAAATTGGTTTTCATAGAACTTTGAAAGAATTAGTCATTGAATTATGGATGCAAAGTCTGTTCATGTCGAGGTTCATGTACTGCTACCAGTATCAGAAGGTCATCATATCATCGTTATGGCAATACTCTAGGCATTGCAACTATGCCACCAGCACGAAAACTGGTTCACTTACTCTACCTGAAATCAGGGTTACTTCCACTCACTTGCTGTAAAAAGTTGTTTTTAGCCATATGAAAACAATGGAGAAAACAAGAACAAGAAAAAGTAACCTTTCAAAAATCTTTGTATGCCACAAACTAACAACCAAAGTCTTCACTGGGGTGATTCTCCCTGATGAAGCAAACGAACTCTCTACGGTGCTCCCTAGTGATCACTCATACGCTCCGGTGTGTTGGATTGGTGGAGGTGCGAACGACAGAAACTGTGTTTGTTTGCGAAGTGCACACTTAGATTTTTCTACCGAGATCGGCTGTGCAAATCTCGGCAAAAAAAGTTTTACTGAGATATCAGCAAACATTTCATTTGTTTGCTGAGATCCAGCTAAAGCATTATCCGAGACTCAACAATCAAATGTCACTTTTGCTGAGATCTCAGTGAAACTTATTTTGCCGAGATTTGCACAGCCGAGCTCGGTAGAAAAAACTAAGTGTGTGGGAGAAACGGTAGAAAGTGAAAACAAAATAAAGATCTCTGGGGTGAGTTAGTTTTTGGCATAGTGCGAGGTGTATTTTCAGCTCATCACCCTGCTTACACTGGAGAGAATGGCATCCCTGCAGTTCGCACTAACGAACAGTATAATGTTTTGATGGCGTAAACATAGGAAGTAAAATCTGAAGCATGTCGACGAATAAATCCGAGTGAAGAAAATGCTTTGGCAGTTGAAACAAGCTAGGTAGGGTGGGTGAGCCAGTTGTGGAGGTACTAAGCTAATTTATCAATTTAAAAATAAATATACGATGCACACAATTGTTATACGTCAATCTATAGCTTTCAACCTCTATTTTGATAGAAAAATATTACATTGTAATAAAATTGCATAAAATTTTAGAAAGATCGTCCTCCATTAATAGGAACACTGTTCCAGTAGTTGTGGTAGTTGCTAACTTTGGTTCCTATAATAGTGGAATGCGTTGGTTTCTTATGGGTTCCACTATTATAGCAACACTACAGCAACTATAGGTGCAAAGGAGTGAAAATCTTAAGGAAAATGAATTATTTTCCGTTTTAAGTTTGAAATATGCAAATATGCTTTATTTTAGGAGAGCTACCGATGAAAAATAATTTTATCCGGATCCTCCTCACTATTCCAGCACAACTTCCATACCGCAACTATAGGTACACCGCTATTACTGGAACACCTACCCTAAATGTTCGTTGAACCTAAATTTTGATTCAATTGAAGTCAGTTGAATTCAGTAGGCTTGAAATATTGAGCCTGGTTCAAATTTTTTCAATTCAAGTGAGTCGATCAAGTCAGTTCAATGGCATAGTTTACACGTTCAATTCGCGTGCAAATCAGTTGAATTCAACTGACTTGATCAATTGACTTGCCCTGTCTAAACCCAGCTTTATCTTTCGGCTCGTTGATCGCTTATCACTTTGTCATTTAGAGATATTTTCGATTCCTCGAGCATAACGTTTATGTCCTCTTGCAATGCCATGCAATCTTCTGTGATGACACGAGAAATCTTTGAGTTGTCGGCAAAAGAGAGTTTAAATGAAGAGAGCATTATACACAAGTCTTTCACGAAGATATTTAACAATAGCGGCCCGAGATTAGAAGCATTAGGTTCCTATAGCTGTGTATGAAGACTCCGTACACAACTATAAGAACCTAACACTTCTAACGTACCGCGACTATAGGAGCGTTTACCCTACAGTGTCGAAGGCCTTAGCGAAATCGATATAAATCGAATCAACTTTCCGTCCATGTTCGGCTTCGCGAGACAGAGTGTTGACATAACACATCAGATTTGTAGTCGTGTAACATTGTTTCATGAAACCATGTTGGCTGTCGGAGATTAATGAAAATGCGAAGGCAGAAGTAAACCAGGCTTGCTGAAACTCTTCAAACTCACTGGAGGTTTTAAAACACTCTTGTCCTGCGAGTTTAGCCAGTCATCACCTCGAGTGAGTGGTGGCAGGAATATGGAAGAAGTAAACAAAAACTCCTCGTGAGAGAGGGAGATGACTTTTTTGTTCGACGCAAGAAGTTCAGAGTTCACCCAGAGTGAGAGTAAAGGCCCACGCACATTATATCCGGATCGGACGCGTTGCGGCAAAGTGACAGCTAAATCTATTGCCTAACTGTCAAATTTACGTCAACGCAACGCAAACGCAACCCCCCCCCCCCCCCCCCTCGAAGCTCGAGGTGGAAGGACTGTCTCCATTCAGGACCTCTTGTAATTTTGTACATCTTTAACACCTCGTACCGTACAATAAAACGGTCGCATACACGGCTCGGCTTGGAAGTCAAGATGGCTTTCGAGCCTAATCGCTAATGATCCTTGATCGTCCATCAGCTCAATTGCCAAGAAGGGCCCCGTCTCGGCTCGACCAAGGTGGCCATGCCGCGGTCAGCCGATGTCGTCAACGACGGAAGACGCCCGCCAGCCAAACGAGCCAGCAACGCCTGCTGAGCCGTATATCGCTGATGAACGCCACCAGATCCGCTGTTTGCAGCCCGCGCCGCAAGTTTCAGGCCACACGGTAGTGCAGAAGCAGCCGTGTTGGCCAAAGCCAGCGTCGTGACGCCGTAGGAGATACCGCTGCAGCAGTGAGCACAGTGCCAATTTTAATCCCTCCCATACACGCCACATACATGGAAAACCCACACCCACACGCCACATAAAAGGGCAATAAATGTTTTAGAAAATGTGAATGTTCCTGTGTTTTCATACTTTGTCCGCGTAGCCCCTCCGAATACCCAGTAACATGCCGGCCCTGCGACACAGTTCAGGGGTCTCATGCTACTGAGCTAGCTATCCGGGAGTGTTTGGTCACAACAGAACGTTACGCACCAGTTTTTCGAAAATTTTGCACAAGCAATCCCAAGACAGAAACACCACGATAGTTCGTGACTTGATTGCAGTTGCCGGATTTGTAGATCGGACTGATAGAAGCTGATTTCGCAGCCACTTGGAACATCCTGTCAGCGAACTAACGATTGAATAAAGATATTATGGGAGATACAAGTGCGGTGGAGTTAAATGGGTGGTATACCGTCCATTCCAGGGCCTTTATCAAGGTCTAGTTCTTCGATGGCTTTCAGTACTTCGGTGACGGAAAACTGAACGTCGGGAAGATTTATGTCATGTGAAGCAACATGGTCAAAGCGGTTGAAACGAGGAACAGGCGAAAAGGCTTGCCGCTTCCGAATTAGAGCTAGCGGTGGTATCGTCGTATTTTACGTTTGTTGGAATGCGAGATGCCGATTTTTGGTTTCCTACAAAATTTCAGAAACATGAAGGATTTTGCTTAACATCTGATTCAATCTTAGCCATGTAATCCAAGCAACACCATTTGTTGCTCAGCGAGTAACAACAACATTAGTGTGACTAAATGAAGGTCCAAATTATGGATAACACATCGAATACAAAACTTCATTGTACCTTAAAAAGCGCAGAAGGTGGAGTCTCTTTGCAACTTATGATTGTTGCAAAAGATTTTGCAATTCAGTTGCAAGTAACATGATATTTTGATGACAAAAGTTGCAAATGAGGTTTTGACTGACTTAACTGTAATGTTCTACTGAAGTGTTTAAAACAGTACAGTGATGTTTTAGAATACTTGTGATCGACATTCCTGTTTACCAAATAAATGCATATTTTTGAGTGGAAATACGGAAAAGGAATACGAGTGTTTTTATCTGGACTGAAAAATCGTCCACAGAGTTGTCACTCATAAAAACTGCATCAGTTTCTGAGATGCATTATTGCCGATGTCGCGATTACTACGGATTCCACAAGACCTCGATTATCCATAATCGCATAACAGGCCCATATGGATAGGAGATCCAGCAAAGATGGTACTGATTCATCATCGCTTCTGTCTGGTAATGAGCCGTTCGTTGAAACAGAACTTCCATCCACTTAACCTACACACATTCAATATTACGCGTCTTTGCTTTGGACACGCTTTGATTAGTACCTTCAAGCTTCACTGGTGGGACATATCGGAAGCATGGATGGCTCCGGCGAGACTAACCTCAACATATTTTTGATGATCATGAAAATATGCTAAAAGGCTGAAGCTGACGCGTCGTCTCGCCTTCCCTTTTTTTTCCATAATTCGCTGGGTGCACGTTCATGCGGAAGCCAAGTTCATCCGCTTGTCGCAAAATGTAGCACGTTTGATCGATTACCTATTACATTGGTTTTCTCTTTCAAAAATGATTGTGTTTTAGATTTTGCTTTCGTTTAATTTAAACATAAGTATTCATATCGTTCCATAGAAGTATTGAAACGAAAAAGTGTTTCAAGTTCAACGCAGTGCCCTACTGCACTTGATTACAGCAGTATTCGATACACAACAACACTGGATCAAGCCTTCGAACATTGCCAGCAAGCGATTGGATTGTAAACAAGCAAGAGCAAGACTTTGGTTTTCTTTGTTATGCAGATGACTTTTAAGCGCAGGTAAAAAAAAAATTATGCCTTTCGATGACGCACCCGGATTGTTATGTAAATGTTAAACTTCCCTGGTAAGGGCACTGGCTTGTGAGATTGGTGGTTCCTTGCACTGAAAAAATCAACGATCAGTTGGGCGCTGTCCACGAAACAGGTGGACAATTTTTGAGAGATTTTAGAACCACACCCCTCCCCCTTGCACTCCGCGTTCACGATCATCCATACAAATTTGCAAATAAATGTATGTGTCGTCGATATTCGCCGAGCCCCTCAGTTTTACACGTTGTACATGGATGGCCCCTTGGTTATTTCGAATGATACTTCCACCGGCAAAACATCCAGATAGGATGAAAGGGAATGGCTTATGACGGTACATTCGGTATTTGTGGTGTAAGGTATGATAGTTTTTGCAGCTTTGTGTGAATATCTTTTCCCAGGCATATTACGGCTCTACTGGAATATCTTCTACTTCATTATGGTTGTTACATCCCTGCTGGAACTTAGCGGTTATCGGACTCGGAAGATGACTGTATTAACTCAATTTTTTTGTGTGCGATACGTGACATGAATTCCGAATATATTCAAATTTTATACAGACCGTTTCTGAAATATTTCACTTGATAAGAAGATAGGGCTATTATGCCACCCAGGTCAAATCGCCAAAAACAGGAGCACGTGATGTGATCTCTATCCAAATGATTGCTGAAATACTGAATTGCTGTGGATTGACAAATCGAAATGGTTTATATGTCATATTAAAAAAAATTGTCTAATATTAAATTTTAAGGAGCACATTTTTCGAAATTGTAATCCAAACGGCATGGCAATCTCGGTTGTTTAGTTACTACTCTTAATGTAATTTCCAGAATTGTTGAAATTTGTGCGATCGTTCATGGATTAAAATGCTTATGTATTATTCACCAATATGTGATAATATAGATCCCTCACTAAAGTTGTGGTTTCTTTTCTTGATGATGATGCATTTGCACAAAAAATTAGCAATGTATTAACCAACGAACGAACATAACAAAGTTTGATAGAAATTTGTTCATGAAAATAAATTAATTGATTAATTGATAATTGCTTGATAAATGAATAAATAAATAAATAAATAAATAAATAAATAAATAAATAAATAAATAAATAAATAAATAAATAAATAAATAAATAAATAAATAAATAAATAAATAAATAAATAAATAAATAAATAAATAAATAAATAAATAAATAAATAAATAAATAAATAAATAAATAAATAAATAAATAAATAAATAAATAAATAAATAAATAAATAAATAAATAAATAAATAAATAAATAAATAAATAAATAAATAAATAAATAAATAAATAAATAAATAAATAAATAAATAAATAAATAAATAAATAAATAAATAAATAAATAAATAAATAAATAAATAAATAAATAAATAAATAAATAAATAAATAAATAAATAAATAAATAAATAAATAAATAAATAAATAAATAAATAAATAAATAAATAAATAAATAAATAAATAAATAAATAAATAAATAAATAAATAAATAAATAAATAAATAAATAAATAAATAAATAAATAAATAAATAAATAAATAAATAAATAAATAAATAAATAAATAAATAAATAAATAAATAAATAAATAAATAAATAAATAAATAAATAAATAAATAAATAAATAAATAAATAAATAAATAAATAAATAAATAAATAAATAAATAAATAAATAAATAAATAAATAAATAAATAAATAAATAAATAAATAAATAAATAAATAAATAAATAAATAAATAAATAAATAAATAAATAAATAAATAAATAAATAAATAAATAAATAAATAAATAAATAAATAAATAAATAAATAAATAAATAAATAAATAAATAAATAAATAAATAAATAAATAAATAAATAAATAAATAAATAAATAAATAAATAAATAAATAAATAAATAAATAAATAAATAAATAAATAAATAAATAAATAAATAAATAAATAAATAAATAAATAAATAAATAAATAAATAAATAAATAAATAAATAAATAAATAAATAAATAAATAAATAAATAAATAAATAAATAAATAAATAAATAAATAAATACATAAATAAATAAATAAATAAATAAATAAATAAATAAATAAATAAATAAATAAATAAATAAATAAATAAATAAATAAATAAATAAATAAATAAATAAATAAATAAATAAATAAATAAATAAATAAATAAATAAATAAATAAACTTGCCACACAGTATACAGTCATTTCTTCTTTTTTTTTCTACAGTCATTTCTTATATTTCTTCCTATCTCGATGATTTGAGCAGTCCATACAGAATGTAACAATTTTGGATGCCAAGCGGGGAAGGAATAGGTAGTGTAATAAACTCTACAACACTACCGTGAGTCGGTCTTCATTTTCCTCTTGATTCCCACCGACGACGTGCTCTTTTCGTAGTAGTATCAGCAATATATAAGTCAGCAGCATGCACGCAAATTACAATTTCAAATGCAACCGTCACAGCACCACGTACGAATTCATTAAAGGAAAATTACTGTTGCTAACATTCAAAATCGATTCCAATACAGTGATTCGTGCCCGTAGCTATTGTACGCACCAGAAATAAGTGTTGACCGAGTGCCTGGTGGACAATTATCGACACAATATGCCTCAACGAGCATCCATCGTTGCGGTCGAGATTCGATGTATGATGCGTGCGGGAACTAATTGCTGTTGTTTTAGCTATGGGAGTGGGGAGTGGAATGAACCAGAGTGTTGTGATGGTTGTAGTTTGGTTATTGGGTTGATTCGAACTGGTTTGTGATTCATTTGAAATTAGACTCGTTCAGTTGGTTCATTCAGTAGAATTTGCATTCAGCAAGACATATTCATCTCATGACGAAGGCCTTCAATCTTTTGAAAGATGCTAACGGTAATACGTGCACCTCAACTTTTAATCAATGGACTGACGGACAGATTTTTTGAACCCAGTCTTGTTTTCAGAAATGAGCAGTATAGGGTTACGGTATGTAATGTGGGTCTAGTCCTTTCATTCGGCCTATCACGCAAATAAATAATTAATTAAGGAATATTACACAAAAAATAAGGAAAATATTGATCACTGATGGTTGATAAATGTGTACCACACACAAATCAATTTATATCACAACATTTCAATACATTTTCAGCTCTCGTAAGTAATAAAACTGGTTGAGAATATCACAATGTTCGGAGTTTTTAGCCGCCATGACTTATAAGGTTAAGATGGGAAGGTTGACTGACGATCATCAAATGGCCTGATTATGGCATTTATTGATTGGAATTACCTGATAATACACACTAGACGTAAAACTTACAGTTGCTGTTTGAATATTTTATGTTTATTTTAATTGTTTAACAACGTTTTCACAAGTAAAACATGGACCCAACTTTAGGGACACATTTCTTTTCTATGTTCCTAACTATGGCCCATGAAATTCATTTGACAGCATATAGCAATAAGAGTAACGTCAACAATGTTGTTTTGCATTTGGATGATAAGGAACGAACAGGAAGGGAGATTTTTTCTGTCAAACCTGTATAATGAACATCACAATGTTCTGATTTAGATATTCTGCGGTCAAAAGACGATAAGCGAAATTTTTAATTTTTAATTTTTAAATTGAGTGATTTAATGTAGTTTTCGTAAAATTTTCTCTAAGAAATGTTTTGAGGAATGAAGAGCATTAAGTTAACAGTGATAGTGATAAAAAAAAATACATCAGAAAACGTTACCAAGAGCGTTTTTTTGAGGATCAAACAAGATAGGACGAAGTTGCATCCATAAATAGACCCAATTTGGGGACAATAGACCCATATTACATACATTTCCCTCGTGAGTTATTGTCTTAAAAAAAGTAAGTTTTTCAACTTTTCGTGGTTTCTGATAGCAAACGACATGATAAGCATATCTAAGCATACCATTTAGCAGTAGAATATCGTTTGCAGGTAAATTCATTGATGAGTTATGATTAAAAACGTAATCGATGGCTGCATATTAGACCGAGGTTAGGGACGTATACCCTATCTTCAAACTCTTCAAGGAATTTTAAAGCTCTTCAATTAGCTTGCATTCGATCGTTCTCTACTACCAATCAGGCGCCCTTATGAGGGGAATACTGTATTTCGCGGTTCCCAATGAATTCCATCCAACACAGCTTCGCTACCCACAATTGCACCTTGCTCAAAAGTTCATTTCAAGTTGTTTACAATTTTCCCTTCACGTCCATGTCTATCCGCGCAATATGTGTTCACCGCCGCCAATGTTCAACTGAACCGAGGTTGGTTAGCGCGCGCGGTCGCGTCGTTGTTGTTTTGTGCTGCGACGGATCGTGGCTTTCCACACGGCGGGATCCAATTCAGTCGCCATTCAAACGCCAGTCAGTTCGAACGTGTTTCTCTCAACACCCACTATAAGTCGCGTCGCCTTTTTCCACTATAGTTCACCCCGTGGGAAAATCCACAGTCTATCTAAGTGCTATTGTTTTGAACGCGTGTACGCATTTGCGATTCAAATTTTGGCCAGCGTGTCTATCAAAAATTGCGCCAGTTCGGAAACTTTGGAAAGAACCGTGAAAGTTGTCACCGTGAAGCTGCTCAGAGTGCGAATGTGAATGTTTTGAATTTCCGTTCAAAACAAAATATTCAAAAATAGTCTGCTCTCGAGAGTGCACCATCTATAACAGTCGATTGACTCTGCTAGCGTAAAAGTGAAGCCAAAAAAGATTGGCCAATCATATTATCTTCGTGGATCTGGTTTGGAATTCAGTGACACCGTTTGAAGATCTGTGCATTTGTTTTATTGTTTTCAAGTGACGCGTAAATCCAGCAAAGAAGTATTCAACGATGGCCAAGTACGGAATCCTGCTATTCGCGTCGGCGTTCCTGCTGGCTGCTACATTCCAACAAGGTAGGAGTAATGGCATTCGAGGGAGTGCGCCTAGGGTCATTTATGTTGTGCAGTAAATTACTCATTTGCGAATGACAGTTTTGGAGGGCATGGTCGTTAATTTTTGCTTCGGGTATGGAAATGGCGAACATGATGATGATGTCTACTGTGTGTCTGTGGTGGAGATTGAGCAGTTTCAGTGTGGAAAGGTGATGAAGATGCATGAATATTTAGTTACGGTTAACGACTTCTCAGACAATATTAATTGTTTATGAGAAACTTAGAAGATGCTGAGAGATAAGCACATATCCTCGGTAAGAGACATGTGTGTGAGAAAATTTGCAAAAAAGTCTAAGGGCTCCGGTGCTCTTAGATTTTTTCGCAAAATTTTCATACACGCGTCTCTTACCGATGATATGTGCTTACCTCTCAGTATCTTCTAGCTTGCTCATAAACATGAATATTTAAGATATCTAGATGGGAATTGGATTTCTTGTTTGAATTAGTAGCTGAAGTTGACCTTTGTTGCACCAGTAAATTGGAATAAAGGGACTTAGTCCGTTGAAGTTGTGTGGATTTAACTTAGCAGCAGTACAGACATTGCAGAACATACCAATTCATGTGTTGTTAAGGTGATATTCTAAGGATGCCCTAGGGTGAAACTTCAAAAACACAAATATTATCTTCCACAAAATATACAAATATAAAATTGCTACTCCTTATTTGCAGCGCTACTACAAGTGCAGAATACCAGTTTAATAATTCTAGATAGAGTTGGAATTAGGGCCTAACAGCTTTTGAAAACAATGACTTCTCTTACTGATTTCTAGAAATTCAAGGCTCGCTCACGGAAACCAACATCCTCATCGGGTAGGGAAAGACTTCCCCTATCCGATGATTAGGTTGGTCTGCGTGGACGTGACTTGATTCCTAGAAATCATCGATAGAAGTCATTGTTTACAAAAGTTGTCACGCCCTAATTCCAGCTCTATCTAGAATTGTTTGTTTTGTGGAAGCTGAAATTCGTGTTTTTGAAGTTTCACGCTCATTAGAGTATCGTAGTTAACGTAGGTATTTAAAAAAGAGGAAATAACGTTTATCAGGTTCATGGATTTCACGAGTTAAGCGATTTTCGTGGATTTGCAGCTGTGCAGTAATGCCAATTAGTCTGAATTCTTTTAATTTTAACATGGACGATATGTAATATATATGCCCCTTCTGGTGTACAAAACTACTCTACACGTGAATCTTTGTTCAAAAACTCTCTTCCCTTTTACCTACAGAACTCAACCGAACACCTGATCATAGATGGCGACTTTAATTTCGTCGTGTACAATAAAGATGCAACTGTCGCAAACAGCAATAGCAACAATCAATAAGAAACTTACGATTTGAAATTGGCTCAGTACTTGACTGGCCTATTGCTCCCAAGGAAATTGATTACGTACCCCATTCTAGTAAAAATTCTAGTACTACACTATGTTTGTTTTGATTCGCTATGAAAGTTTGACAGATAAAACGAGGGGTTCGTGGATGTTCATATGTTTTGAGGGGTGAATCGATTAGCTTGGGACCAAAGATAGTACCAGAGCTGAGCCAAAAAGTTGAGCTCGTTTCTTCGGGACCTACTAGTCTTAGAGTTACCTCTATGGCAATAGCTTGTATCTCAAAAGTTTTGTTTATGGTATGTTTCTCATTGATTCCTGGGATGTTCTGCATGCTAATCAAAATGAGTTTAGTTTTAATCGTCCTAATTCCGCTTCTCGACTTGATAGAGTGTACGTCTCGTCGGTCCTTGTTCCGCATTTCCGTTCGTCAGAATATCTGGTTACGTCCTTCTCTGATCACAAAGCTTTCAAAACAAGGTGTTGCTTGCCTGATTTGGGAAAACCGTTTGGAAACGGTTATTGGTCTATTCGTGCACATGTACTCACAGAAGAGGTCTTGGAGGAGTTTTCAAGCAAATGGAATCGATGGTTGCGCGAAAGAAGGAACTATGACAGCTGGGTGACGTGGTGGATTTACTTTGCAAAGCCGAAAATACGGGGCTTTTTTCGCTGGAAAACTAACGAAAATTTTCGTGAGTTTCATGCAACAAAGGAGCAACTATATTGTCAATTGAAAGTTGCTTATGACAATTGTCTTCAAAATCCAAACGGAAGAATCGAGGTAAACCAGGTGAATGCAAAAATGTTGCAGCTGCAAAGTCAATTTTCAAAGGCGTTTGAGCGGTTAAATGAAAAGTTTATTGCTGGCGAAAAAGTTTCAACCTTTAAACTTAGTGACAGAATTCAAAAAAAGAAGAAAATCACCATTAGTCTATCCTACATCAAGACCAATTGCTGACTTATTCATCTAATGTGGAGAATCATGTTATTGAATATTTCAAGAACCTCTAATCCGCAGTGATTATACAGCCTTATACGGATTTCCCATGCAATCGGAAAATTCCTGCTGACTCGGAATCGAACAACCATTTGATGGATGAAATTACAACATCCGACATATTCTTTGCCATCAAGTCAAGCGCATCGAAGAAATCGCTTGGAAGTGTCGGCCTGCCAAAGGAGTTTTACCTCAAGGCCTTCCACATCATACACCTTCAATTGAACTTGATTTTGAATGAATCATTACAAGAGAACGTGCACGAAAAATTCGTGCAAGGAGTCGTGGTTCTTTTTAAGAAAAAAAAAAATACCGAGGAGTCAATCAAAGCGTATCGCCCAAGGATCTTGAAACATAGATTAAGTAAAGTAATGGAGGATAAAAGGTTGTTAAACCTTAAAAGGTTAAAGGTTGGAAAACTTTGCAAGCGTATTTGACGAACATATGGTGGACGAAGATCAAATAAGAATTGCTCTTTCGGATGTTCCAGCGATTCAGTTCACATCTAGCTGCCTTCTAAGTATGCACGATGGCCATCAAATGGATTCCATTTATACGGACTTAAAAGCCGCATTTGATCGTGTCAATCACCGAATCCTGCTCGTAAAACTCGAACGCTTAGGAGTTGAAACTCGGTTTATCAAATGGATGGAATCTTACCTTGTGAACCGTCGTCTTTGCGTGAAACTTGGCACTTTTGAGTCGCACACTTTTAGCAACAGCTCAGGAGTTCCACAAGGAACCAATCTTGGACCACTGTTATTTTCCCTGTTTTTCAACGATGTCTGCTCTCTCCTACCAGACGGGTGTAAAATCTTGTATGCAGATGATCTAATATTGTACTTGATAATACGATCTATAGAAGACTGCCAGAAGCTTCAACAGTATATTGGTCTCTTCGAAGGCTGGTGTGACAGGAATCATCTCGTTATAAGTGTGAAAAAATGTGCCGTGATATCTTTCACCCGCAAGAAATCTCCAATCTGCTGGCCATACACGATTCGTGGAGAAGCATTGGAAAGAGTCACAAGCATCAGGGATCTTGGAGTGGAGCTTGATTGCAAAATGACGTTTCGGGATCATTACTCCAACATCACCGCTAAGGCT
This sequence comes from Ochlerotatus camptorhynchus, assembly GCF_037179485.1. Taxonomy (NCBI): domain Eukaryota; kingdom Metazoa; phylum Arthropoda; class Insecta; order Diptera; family Culicidae; genus Ochlerotatus; species Ochlerotatus camptorhynchus. Next base: position 1,633,460 of record NW_027040879.1, read on the forward strand.
AACAGAAATCTGGGATTCATCTTCCGCGACCCGTACTGCTTACGATCACTGTACTACTCCCTTGTACGTTCCGGGTTAGAATCTGCTTCTGTCGTGTGGAGTCCTCACCACGAGGTTTGGATAAAAAGGATAGAGGCAGTTCAATCACGATTCGTAAGATACGCGCTCCGGTTCCTGCCTTGGAATAATCCAAACGATTTACCACCGTACGAGAGTCGCTGTCGCCTGCTAGGAATGACAACTCTGGAAAGCAGGCGAAGCCAACAGAAAGCAGTATTTGTTGCGAAGCTGCTGTTAGGAGAAATTGACGCTCCCTACATACTCTCTCGAATAAACCTTGGTATTACACCCAGACAACTCCGTCAACGGCAGATCTTGAGGCTTAACTTTCAGAGGACCGATTATGCTCAGAATGAACCTATTAGGGCAATGTGTGTTGAATTCAACCAAGTTTTTTTTATCTATTTGATTTCAATGTTAGTATTAATGTTTTCATTCAACGACTTCGATCAATGCTATAGTGTGAAGGGTGCCTAGTGTAATTTAATTCATGTAGACCGTGGTTTGTCAGATGAATAATAATAATAATAATAATAATAATAATAATAATAATAATAATAATAATAAAAAAAATCAGGCAAGTTAATATCCTTTGATCTAGACCGTTCTTTTGATCGTGTTGATCACGGTTTTATCTTGGTTGTGATGTGAAGCATGTGTTTAAAACCCTCATTGATTTCACTTCTCGGGAAGATTATGTCCACCTCGTGTTCAAGTTTACTTATTAACGGAAATCTCTCTCCCTATCCTTAAATCCGTACGCCAAGTTGACCCCTTTAGTATGTACCTTTTTGTACTATTCCTACATCCCCTCCTGGAAAAACTATCTTCTATCTGCAATGACCCTATGGAGCTTGTAGTCGCCTATGCGGACGACATTTCGATTATCATCGCCGATGATAACAAATTGGATCGTGTTAAACAAGCTTTTTTGGATTTCGTTGCCTGCTCAGGAGCAGTTTAAACGCCAGCAAGACGGTAGCAGTAAATATTGAAAGACAACGAGGAGAACATCAACCAGCGTGGCCGGTCAGCAAGGAATCAGTTAAGGTTCTTGGTGTTACCTACTTTAACTCGTTAAAGAAAACTATCGATTTCAACTAGGGAAAAGCTATTCGAAAAACATCGCATCTTATGTGGTTGTTCAAATCAAGAAACCTGACTCTTGCACCAGAAGGCAATTGTTTTAAACACGTATATTACGTCACGTTTGTGGTATTTGGCTTCAGTTCTTAGTATGCCTAACTCTGCAATTGCGAGAATATCATCGCAAATAGGATACTTCTTATAGAGTCATTTCCCTACAAGAGTTCCTATGGAGCAACTTACATTGCCTCTCAATTGTGGTGGCTTAAATCTTGATCTGTCCATGCACAAAAGCAAATCACTTCTGGTGAACAGATTCTGCTCTAGTCTTGAACACACACCGTTCGCACGAGATCTTTCAGTACACATAGCAAATCCACCAAAAACTGCGGCCATACCAGCGCTCTATTTCTGTTTAAAATATTTAGGGAAAATAGTGCCCTATATACCAGAGCAGATCATAAGAAACCCATCATCTGATTGACTACATAATTTCTACCGCTACAAGATGAAGCGCCCTAAAATTGTTGAAGAAAACCCAAGCATCGCATGGAGCAAAGTATGGAATAATATCAACAACATCGGCTAAAAGATCAACATTCTTCCTGTTGGTCAACCTGAGAATACCTCATGCAGACTTACTGCACCGTACTAACCGACAAGACAGTCCTATGTGCCAGTTCTGTCCAAACGTTCCTGAAGATTTAGAACATAAGTTTTCCATTTGTTTTCGTGTTCGAGATTTATGGATCTTTCTTCGTCTGAAATTGGAGACAATCTTAGATAAAAAAGTAGGGTTTAGGGACTTTTTGATTCTGGAATTAATTAATGTTCGAAGAAGTAGTAGGAGAAAGGCTCTAAAATTGTTTATATGTAACGTAGACTTTGTGTTAGATGCCGAAAATGTTTTTTTTCTGTTCAAGCTCTAGACTTTGTTTCAAATTGTGAAAATGTAAGCGTGTAAAAAAGTGTTTCAAAAAAGTCTAATAAATGTGTTAAAAAATAAATAAATAAATTACCAACTGTTCTGTTCAAATACATGCAAAGGATGGAAGGAAACTACATTAATTTATTTATTGTAAGGAGCAGAAAATTGAGTATGCACTATGTGACAGAATATATTTTTCACGGTGTGGTTGAAATGATTTTGTAAACGGACGGTTCGTTAATCCAGACATTTAATTTTTATTTAATATTATATTCACTGTGATGAACAATAATATATTTCCTCTTAAGGTAAGTGTGCAAATGTTGGCATTGGTGCTCCAGATTTAAGCTTTTAAATAAATTTTCAATTTTAATTTTGTTTGCCTAGATAGGTGGCAAAATATATGTTGTAACTCTTGTACCGAAATAAATTTAGTAAAGAATGAAAAAAGTGAGATTTAAGATAGGGGCAAATAGAGGACAGCTAGGGTTAACCATTGGCACACTTACCCTACGATCTTAACATGAATTCAAGTGGAATGCAACTTGTTTAAAAAAAATCAGAAAGTATCGGTTTTGGCATGGCATCATTAATGGTACAATTCCATATGCGATTCCAGTTGAATCACTTAGGCCATGGCTACCCTTATAGAAAACAGCCTTACGAAGTGATTAACAACTTACTATGGTTATCATTACAATCATACAGGGGTTGGGCAAAATATTAGGGACTAGCAAAATTATATCCAGCTTTAAAGTTCCACAATTCCATGAATAATTGACCGATTTGGATGAACCTGGAATCATTCGACGGAAAAATTATATAAGTTTTCGTATTGACATTTCAGGAAAAAAAAAACATTAAAGTAACTGACAACCGCAACATGCTATTGAAACAGCGGTTGTCAAATATTCTGTCTCCAAATCCTAACTTTTTCTCTGTAATGGAGATATATTGCGCCATACATGGCACTGACTACCGGACATGTCCCGGATGTCCCGAATGTTTTGAGGTTATACCAAACGTGCCTTTTTCATGTTCCGATCTTTTTTCAGGGATTCCCTGGGGGCACCCGCAACAACTTGGAATATGTCCGGCTGTGACCAAATGTACCTTAAGATTTTAAATGACCATGAATGGATGTTGATTTTATAGCTGATATTGTTTGCTGTGTCGTATGACCGGTTTAGGTATTTCGACGTAGGACTACGTCTGTGATTTCTATATGGGGGTACACTTTGTGAAAACCGAAAATGGAACATTTAACAACATTATGAAAGATTTTGAACGTTAATAACTCAGCTACCCCTGGACCAATTTCAATGATTCTATCCCTAATCGATCAGAAATATTCCTAAGCATCTGTTAAATTTAAGACTTAATCATTTTTCTATATGTCATTATTGAAAATTGCACGAATGTGCAATTGTTGCTTTGTAAATTAAAATTATCACCGATTGCCTGCGAAAAGCGATTTCCCTAGCACAGAACTCAAAGTTGAATTCCATCCGGTCTCACCAAACGATGTTTATTCAATCACCGCGTGGTGAGTGGTGGTGTTCTCCAGTACACAACGAAAGGCTCCCCGCAAGCAGCTAGCTATCAAGGCTGGCCTGAACCGCTGATTGGATTCAGTTCCAATCACTGTGTGTGGTGGTGTCCGGTCATCGGCATCAACAGCAGTACTTTCGGCGCGTGGCGTTGAACTTTGTTCTCCAGTACACAACGAAAGGCTGCCTGCACGCAGCGAGCTGCAGCCCACATGAGCATTCATAGAAGGATGAATAAGCCGCACCGCTATTGATCGGAATCAATAGCTCTTCGTGAGTTGCTGTGGGCAATCTATGTCGAGCGCGTCATACTGAAGTACTCTTCAAACAGAGAGAACCCCGCTCAAATTCCTATTCCTACACAAAACACAAGCTCCTGCTGCAGTTAACAAATAAGATTTATTATAAAAGACCACGTAGTCCTACGTCACCATTGCGTACAACCCCATGGGCTGCCCTTGTAGTTTTTTTTTTAAATTCTAGCCACTTTCCCGAGGATATCCGGCATAGAGTGACTAAAGCAATAACACCTTACACACCTTAAACATAATCAAGAAGTTTGAAATTTAGAAAGAGGGCTTTGGGAAAAAACCGATACGGACAACTTTGCTAGAACAAATTCTAGGATAATTTTTATGAACCGATTTTACAACTTCAACCTGCTGTAGACTTGAAGTAGAACCCAATTTTTTAGAAAAGTATAATATTTCAGATTTTCAACCTACATTCCCAAATTATCAGCGGAAAAAAATTGCACGATTAATATAACCTCAAAGCATCCAGAACATTCCGGTATCCACTAACCGCTGCAATGTTTGTCCAATTTCTGAAAACTAAAATTATTTTCGCGATGAATGCTTCCAGGTTCTTCAAGATCGGTTAATTATTCATGGAAATAGGGCATTTTCGGCTTCGTTCATGAATGGTACTCGTTTATTAGGGCGGTACATGCCAACACAATTTGCACCATTATTGCACCAGCTGCTGGGAGAACCACCACTATGCTGGGCTGAGCACGTCATAAGAATGTCGGACGATGGGTGACGAAAATGGTTCTTGAAAGTAACTCGACCGGAACAAGATGAAGAGGTGCGCAGCGGGCAAGGTGGATCTAGCAGGTGGAAGGTAACCTGCGGATCCTCTCAATCACGTTTCAATGTGGTTGGACGGAATTGAAACTCGTAAGATGGAAATGGAATCATTGAACAGTGTTAGATATTTAACAATATCTCATCAATTTGTGATTCTCTATCAAATCTAACGGCTCGTATGGAAAGGTAAATAAATTTGCAAGTCGTCTTTGATAGAAACACACTATTTTTGGCTTAATTCAGTGTTCCTGAATTAAAGTGTGGGTTGTGCTTCTTTTCATACTCCTCTGTCTTCTTCTTCTTCTCGTTCTTCTTCTTCGTATTTCAAGCTCATTGCTTATCGCATATTAACTTAGTGTTCTAGATGCATTTCCTCAGCTTTCGATGCTTATACCGTTTTTGAATTAGTATAATTGTGTGGCAAGTACAATGATACTTCTATGTTCAGGGTTATACTAGGTGCTATTGAGGCCATTACCACTTGTTAGAAAACCTCTAGTGTTACATGCATTCCACATTCAATATATACAATTCCTGTACATGTAATAAGAGTAATTACAGATTATCGAAAATAAGCGTACTTGTTGCATAACATTGGAAATGGATGTAATGTCGGCCTAAATGGCCCTAATTTGGGCCCATACATAAATTCAGCAATCGACTAAATTTTCAATTGCGACCAAAAATAGCCATTAGCACCGTCTCAATGACGCGTTCAGTTAGATACAATTGATAAATAGCAGATTTTTAGCCATGGGCCCAATCTTAGATCCATTAAACCAACATTAGAGCCATTTCCCCTATTTGAATTCATAAACCGGAAAAAGTCATCTTGGATTCCAAAATGACGTCAACCATCGATTTACGGCTTCTAAACGCCGCTCCCGTTCCGAAAATACTTATACTCCGCCTTCTTTCCAATTGATTAAACTTCATTGTCATGCACTTTTTATGTTTTTCCCTGAAATTCACCCTTTTGGATCACTGTGCAATGGTGGAAGGAGGGATTGACATTTTCTTAAATAAAATTTAATAGTTAGAAAAAATATTTTAACAAATTCGTTTTTAAACCAAAAAAATGAACCTAAATTTTTTGAAATCTTACATCTTAGGGGGGAGAGGGGTTAACTGAAATTTTTGCAGTGTATTACAATGGGAGGAGGGGGTCTGATAATCTCTCTAAAACCCTTACATAATTTGTGCATGACTCATTAGTTCAACTTTGGCAGAATGCATAAAATACAATTGCTTCTTATCAAAATAGGGGAAATGGATGTAATGTCGGCCTAACTGCCCTTAATTTGGGCCCATACATAAATTCAGCAATCGACTGAATTTTCTATAGCGACCAAAAATATCCATCAGTACCGACCCAATGACGCGTTCATCTAGATAAAATTGATAAATAGGCCCAATCTTAGATCCATAGGCCAACATTAGAGCCATTTCCCCTATAACTCAAATTTTCGAGCAATTAATCGATTCCAAAAGTTTCCCCGTTAAATTTTTAATGTGCATTTGTATTAGGGGCGGAACATATCGATTTGGCAGAAAATTAGTTCTCAATTTGTGACTAAAATTAATCTCAGCTGAAATTTCATAAGCGGCTTCACATGCCATTTCAAAAGTTGGTAAATGTACCATATTGCGCTTCGGCTTCACATACTATGGTTGGAAAATCGAACACGAACAATTAATCTCGGTACAATTGATTTTTCGGTGTCATGTGGCGCTAATGGAATGCGACTTTTAATAGCAATGCGGGTGTTATCCTGCTTCGATCACTACCACTGGGCGAGGAGAACAGCAGTTACTATCCCATAGGCAGTATATTTAATATCGTTGTCACCATTGTTAATGTACTTGTGTTTGCTCCAATGCCGCGGTGTCGGACACTATCAACTTTAATCGACTCTTTCGTGACCTGGGTGGGGAGGTGTGCCTGCATGTTGCTTACGAATATGAACATACATTCCGCCCTCGCTTTTCCCTGTTCTGTGGAACTACGACGCAACAGTGGCACTGGTGGGTGCTCGGATTCGAATAATTAAAGGGCAACCAGTATACATGTGTATTAGGGTGGTTCGAAATATCGAATTTGCGAATATGAATCGATTCTAAATCAGGTACTGATCATTCTCCCTAAATTTGAGCTCGTTATACTGCCCTCCCAAGTAACATTGCAAGCTTTACCGAAGTTTTAAAGCAATCTACAAGTCTACATCAGAATGCTCATAAAACCAAAATTGTTACTTGAGCTGGCTCGTTGAAGTTTATATGGGATTTACTTTGAGAAAAGTAAACTTTTTGTTCTCATCGCCCTAGCTTTTACCCCCACTGATTTACGGGTAAGTTTTCTATACGTTCTTATGTGAAATTTAATCAACTACAACTTTGCTCTAGACCACTTTGGATTGAACTTCATGATAATTAGTTATTAATCGATTTCGACACCGATAACTTTCTGGGATTATTAATCGACTGCTTTCAGGGCAATATTGCTTCTGGTAGTAGGACATAGTAGCCGGGATTTTTCCCTATGCTTCACGCCATTTACACCAATGTTGCCAGCTGAACAGTTGATGGATCATTTCCGAAGAAAATCATCTTCCTATTAAAATAACTATCCTGACGTTAAATTAAAAAGTGGTGTTCAGCAAAGCTGTAGCTGAAAAAATCGTATCATTATGGTGATAGGCTAGGACGTTTACTTTGCCCATAGTAATTCCCAGGTAAACTTCGAAGGGCCAGTGCAGTATGACATCGCTACCAACTGAACTCAAATTTTGGGAGCATGATCAGGATCTGATTTGGAAACGATTGAGAAGGCAGCCCTAAGTTTGCACCTTTAGAATTGATAAAACGATCCATAAAATATTGAAAAACGTTCCATTAAAAACATCCAAATGATCCATAAAACATCGGAGAAAATCCCTAAAAAAGTGTGGATGATCCATAAAAAATATCAATATTATCAATATTTTATGTGAAATTTAGCAACACAATTGTAAAAATATACCACTAAATTTCTAAATAATGAGCATTGGAATTGTACGAATTACCCATAAACATATTGCAATTGATCCATAAAACATTCAGCAATGAACCTTAAACTAAAAAAAGTGATCCATAAAAAATCAAGTTTGCACACTTAAAAATATAGGCATGATCCATAAATTAGACGTATATTATTCATGTTTAGGACACTATTTTTTTTTAAATTATGATCCATAAACCTTGAAAAATTGCTCCACTGCTTATCTACTTAGATTTACTGTCCTACCCGTGTATTTAAGGTAGATGTGCGAAGTGACGGGCAAGCGTCTAGAATTACCTTTCAAAAGAAGATTCTATAATAATATTCTTAAGACGTTTCCTATGGAAGCTTCATTTAGAAACCTTTTAAGAAGCTTATTCTAGACGCTCGCTCATCGTTCTGCTCTTCTGACAAAAAAAAAAAAACACGGGCAGAACAGTAAATCTGAGTAGCTACGCAGTTATGTAGCAAATTTCCAAGGTTTATTTTGATCAAATTAAAAAACATATGTATATAGACCGAGATATAGACTATAATTGGGACACACCAAAATAAGCACGTCTACCAACAACTGGAACACCTACCCTAGGTATGATCCATAAAATTAACATTTTTTTTCATTTTTTCTTAAGAAGATTATTATAGAATCTTCTTTTGGAAGCTAATTCTAGACGCTTGACCATCGCTCCGCACATCTACCTAAAAACACGGCAGGACAGTAAATCTAAGCAGTTAAGTAGTAATGGAGCAATTTTTCATGGTTTATGGATCAAAATTAATAAAACAGTGTCCAAAACGTGAATAATATACGTCTAATTTATGGATCATGGCTGTTCGGAATATCGGGATATCCCTGTACCGCCAAGCCCAGTGACAACCCTGTGGAGGATTCAGAGAGCTACGGTAACGGTCGCTGTCAGAAATGACAGACATCAGGTTTGGTTCAACGGAACTGTGAACTCACAGTTCCGTTGAACCAAACCTTAGATAGGTCGGAGTATGAACGAGAAAAAAAGAGGAAAACAAGATACAATTCCAAACCATCTAAAAAACGTTTTACAGCTAAATTATTTTAATTGCCTAAATTTATTATTATACCTATCGTTTAATTAAATTGTAGTTATTTGTAGTGAACTAGCTACCAACAATCAATACGAAACTAACGATTTTAAATTGGCTCACTACTTGACTTGCCTATTGGTCCCAAGCAAATCGATTAACGTACCCCATTCTAGTCAAAATTCTAGTACTACACAATGTTTGTTTTGATTCGCTATGAAAGTTTGACAGGTAAAATGAGGGGCTCGTGGATTTTCTCGTGTTTTTTAGGGGTGCATCGATAAGCTTGGGACCGAAGATAGTACCAGAGCTTAGCCAAAAAGTTGAGCACATTTCTTCGGGACCTTCTGGTCTTAAAGTTACCTCTATGTAGCTACTGAAGTAGGTTAGTTGGAGGTGGAATTCGTGCAAATATTGAATTTAATAACCCTATATTTGCTTAATCTAGATACTACAATTTGATCCTAAAATCTGGTAACCTACAATTTGTTCCTAAACGCTATATACATAATTTACCCTAAGTAACTAGTAAGTAGCTCATTCTACATCGTTTGCGTGCTTAACTAAAATAATAATTGAATCCCTAAATGCTAAATCTAGCCAAATCTTTGTTGAAAGAGTGACGGAAGATAACTCTCGGTTTTAAAATCTCCCGTTCAGCCTCCTATCGCTTTTCATGGAGGAATTTCTCTTCCTCCAGCGCTTTCTTATTTGCGCTTTTCTCCTGCAGCAACTGGTCTAAGGATTCTTCCAGGCTGACCTCATTGGTACTTCCTTTTCCAGATTCGGTTGCGGCATCACTCCTCACTCTATTATTTCTGCTAGATGGTTTCTTTGGGACAGACTTCTTGGTTCCTTTTGCCACCTTATAAGCATTAAGATTGGTTTTGATTTTATATTAGTTTAATAAAACCTATTTCAGCTTAAAGCTGTCCAAAACGAGACTGCTCTGAGGAAGTTGCTTTCATTAATACGAACATGGCTATATTTTTAAGTGCGCAAACATGATTTTCTATGGATCACTTTCTTTAGTTTAAGGTTCACTGCTGAATGTATTATGGATCAATTGCAATATGTTTATGGGAAATTCGTACAATTTCAATGCTCATTCCTTAGAAATTTAGCGGTACATTTTTACAATTGTGTTGCTAAATTTTACATTAAATATGGATCATATTGATATTTTTTATGGATCATTCACACTTTTTTAAGGATTTTCTCCGAAGTTTTATGGATCATTTGTATGTTTTTTATGGAACGTTTTCCAATATTGTATGGATCATTTATTGGATTTTATGTTCAAAAGTATGTTTGCCGATTGAGGAGGGTGGAGAAACATCAATATTTTGAACCACCCTAATGTATATACACAGCCTGTGCATGTAGAACAAGGGGGACATAATTTATTTATTAAACAAATTATCACCTCGTTCGTATCGCTGCGCTGGAGGGTTTTGTTTTTCTACCATGTTGACATGATTGACGGCTGCTGTTGTTCGGAAACCCAAAATCTCATTTGTTGAATGCGAAAACTGATTAATTTGACTTATTGAGCTGTATTTGAAACCACTCCAAACATAATTAATACAGATTATATATTAACTTCTTCTGGTGTTATTCAATTTAAAAATACTGAAAAAGCTTTCAAACGATTAGAACGATATTTAAAACCAAAAACATGTGTTTGCATTTGAATTCAACCGAGGGCTTTTCGTAAAATGACATAAGCCCAAGTCCAAGCAAGGTTAATGGGTTAGGCGTAACGCCGTTTGCTACACCATCACAATGCACGTTCACCTAATTGTCTTTCAGACTATTAATATTCACGTCAATGATTCATGCTGCATTGAGTTTTCTCGTACCTACTCATCTCACGGAGGCTGGTGGCAAGGGAGTGGAAGGGGCTCGGCATACCCGAACCATTTAACCAACCTTGTTGCACCCGCCGTCGTCGTCACCACTATCCACCAAGCCACGACAACATACGCGTATGAAAATTGTACGTTTCAACTGTCCATCCATTCACATCATCCCCTTAATGACCACTTGTATTATTGTGAGTCTGCCCGCTGCTGTCCGTAACCGTCAGCCTTTCGGTAGAGTTGATCTTTTGATCTTGAATTCTAAGCTAATTCAATTCAGTAGTCAGCTTCATCAATAAACATGCCAGTCGGTGGCATTATTTCTGTGACGTGGCAGTAATTTTTATGGATTAATCGCTGTTGAAACGTGACTACTAACGAGGTTTTTTTTTGAAATTTTCTTTTTATAAAGGACAGGAATGCAATACTGGTGTGATACCATTCATATCAAAATTCTCATAATTCAGAATTAAACAATAAATTCTCCCTGATAAAATGGAAAGCTCGACAGCTCCATCTAAACGTACTCGATAAACAAGGTTGCAAATTCTCATTTCGTATATACTATGTTTTTTTGGAATTATGAAATCATTAGCTGTTGTGATCACTTGTTTTACTTGTACAGGGTGATTCGGAACAACTGTCACTTTTAAAAAATGGTCATAACGCTTGAACGCAGATATACTACATATATAGCCTTCAACTTAGCATACTTTATTTCAAATCTCTCTCCCTTTACCGGCCACATTTGTCACGAACATTAACTACAGCTGGCACGCACGCTTTAGTCCCGTCGTTAAAACACTACTGCCATCTGTTGAGTAAACTATGATGGGTAGTACGCTGAACAGATGGCGGTAGTGTGTAAACGTCAAACACAAAGGTTATAGACTATACTACCAACTAGAAGCATTAAAATAGACCATTAAATGCGTGTTCGATGAACAAATTGCCAGTGTTATGTCTGTTTGCCTGTGATCCTACTATCAATACAAGCTGATATTTGTATAGGCTTTAAAACTAAAATACTTGAACATATACCGATTTTACCCATTGAGAATTGCAAATTTGTGAAATCGGTGACAGTTATTCTGAATCACCCTGTAAGTTAAACGAATACGTTGCAAAGTATGTGTTTGACACATCAAATCAGTATTTTTTGCTTCCTGAGAGTCGTATTCAACGATTTTATAATTTTTCATTCGCGCACTCATTCAGTAATAAAAAAAGAAAAATTTACAGGTTTTATGTGTCAAACACAAACCACAGAGAACAGACGTCCAAGCTCGGTCAGAAACTTATGTAAAGTTAAGTGGAAACGTCGCCGTTACGTAGCGCTAGCAACTCCTGACTTCCTCAATAAATTTATCACTTTCGACCAATTTGGCGCTAGTATTGATAAATTATCAGCTGAAAATTGCCACTTGGCGCTACCAGCACTTAGTGTCTAGTGTAAGTTTTGCAACGCCAGCGCCATCATGTTGTCAAAGAGGGTTTTTAAGTGGGGATATCACCGTTAGTGGCGCTTAAGTCGAATAGGAATCTTTACACAAAGTTTTTAGAGAAATTTTGTTCGAGCCTCAACGTCTGTTCTCTGTGCACATACTGTGCAACAACTTTTTTGTTACTTACTACTAAATCATGTGTTCATAACACCTGACTTCATTATAAAAAAAAAAACATTTTTTATACGAAATGAGTATTTGCAACCTTAATTGATTCTTGAAATTACCTCGGTAACTTCCCAAACACGATGATTTCTTCAATATTGAGTTAAGGGAAGTTTACTGCACCAACATTTTCAACTAACGAATCGTTAAATGTAGAAGAGAAGCGGACGAACAGCGGCAGAACAGATTCAATTTACCATTAATTAATGTCACACATTCTCTTGACACAAATTACTACAATCCGGTTATGCTTCTTTTCCAGCTACATATGAGCAGCCTATGATGTTCGCTAGAATTAATTGCCGTTCAAGTGCTGGAGTGTGCGATCTGGAATGTGTTTCGTTTTCGTTTGTCAGCGCCCTATCTGTATTGTAGTTCTTGGTTATCGAAAGTGACAAATCGTTCTCTTATTTTAAGAGATACTTTCACTCTGTATATGATGCATTATTTGGTGTCTCTCGATAGATTGATCGGCATACCATGCTGGAGGCGGTAGGATTGATTCCAGTGTGGTCTAGGATTTGAATTGGATTGGATTTTTAATTTGTTCCGTATTTTCTCGAGAAAGTGGCTCAAAATTGCATGTCATTTCCGGACGTCAAATGGAAAGGCCTGATAGACCTGATATCGAGAAATACCTCACCAAATGCAGGGTGATCAGTGAACCGCAAAATCAGGAAAACCGAATTCTCAATCAGGGATTTTAGAATGAAATCAGTAGATAGCATTAATGTTAACGGTGTCCCACATCAAATTGCATCACGGAAAAAACGCTGTGGAAAATTACCTACCTTATTACCGTTCAACTTCAATACCATAACCGTACGCTCGCACCTTACGCTTAACTCCACTCATTAGATTCTGTACAACATCTGGCTGCAGCTTCTTCTGTACGGAAACCCACTTTTTCTTCATGTCTTCCTCAGATTTGACCTCCTTGGGATGCTTTCCAAGGATTTTTTCGAGTATTTTTCGATGGGTCTTAGTTCCGGTACGTGGGGGGGAGGGGTTCTTGTCATTGGGTACGAAAGTGACCCCCTTGGCTTCATACCACTCCAGGACAACATTTGAATAGTGGCACGAAACTAGATCCGGCCAGAAGATCGTAGGGCCCTCGTGTTGCTTCAACAGAGGAAGCAGACGCTTTTGTAGACACTCCTTGAGGTACATCTCCCCGTTTACAGTCCCGGTACCCTAGCAAAGTTAGAGATCAAATTGAAATCAGAATTTGCTGTTATGATGTAACTTATTTTGAATACTTAATTTGATTTCATTTTGGTTGACTTAACCGTTAAGTCAACCAAAATGAAATCAAATTAAGTATTCAAAATAAGTTACATCATAACAGCAAATTCTGATTTCAATTTGATCTCTAACTTTGCTAGGGTACCGGGACTGTAAACGGGGAGATGTACCTCAAGGAGTGTCTACCTCAAGGAGTGTGAGAGCAACATTTTACACTGTTGAATCAAACGGAAAACTAATCCTGCTTTCAATGAAATCAATTTAATTGCTGATTTTGCATTCATAATGTTTAACTGAATACGGTCCTGGCGTAAATCGTAAGCATCCATGCTTTTCACGCTGAAAGACTTGAGCTCAAATCTCATCCCGGGCAAGTAATGAATGATTTAAAATGTATTAAACAATACAAATAAACAATAAGCGTTAGTTCAACGACAGATGAGCTTAAATTAAATATTAAACAGACGTAACAGCAGAACTTCAAGTTAAGTTGCTTTCATTTAAAAAGTCTTGACTGCATAATGAAAGCACAATCTGATATCAGAATAATGTCGTGACAATTGAAATCACAATGAGTTTTTATTATGATAGGAACAGCAAACTTTAATATCGATTTGTTTTCATTTTGTTAACCGACTTTGCTCGGGTAGTCACGAACGGCGCACTCCGTTTGCCACATGAGCAGATCGCTTACCTTGTGCTGGGCGGTGAAGAACAGTAGCCCCGGAGGCTGCCGGAAGTCCGCCTTGACGTAAGTCTCATCATCCATGATGAGACAATGAGGCTTCGTCAGCATCTGGGTGTAAAGTTTCGAGGCCCGTGACTTTCCCACCATATTTTGCCGTTCGTCACGATTTGAAGCCTTCTGCACTTTGTACGTATCCAGTCCCTCCTGGTCCTTGGCTCTCTGAACGAAAGGCTTGGCCATATTCAACTTTTTGGCCACATCCCTGACCGAAACATTGAGGAGATCGAAGTAGGTCGCGCTGGAAAGTTGACACGTTTTTAATTCTGCTGCTGATTTTCATTTGGTGATCTTAACCATTTTAATCATGTTAACAAACTTCCGATTGTTCAATTGTTCAAAATCTCATGGACGGGATCGAAATAGATCAGACCATGGCGCATGATAAGTGAAAAAGGAAGATCCAGGAGCGGTGTTTGTTGGGAGCTGTCTTAGCTGATGGGCAACGAAGATCCCAAGATGATTATTTATTTTATTTTAACTTTATTAAGGAGGCTTTCAGCCTTGGGCTGGTTCGCCTCCACCTTCCCAAGATGATCACGATGGTGTGAATCCAGCAGGCTTATAGTGATACCGAGAGATACTGGACTGTTGCATTTGATGCATCTCTTCCCGAGGACTGGCAACGAGTAGCGGTTTTCCAAAATCAAGATCCAAGAAACTTTTCTGAACTTTATTCGGGAGCTTCAAGGATTATTTGGGTGAGATCCTTAATTTTTATTTATTTAGCTCGTAACATTATGTTCCATATAAATTTCACTAATACAGTACTAAGAAAACAAATTGAGGAACTTGGCTAGCTTACCGGCTGCTGGGTTTGCTTACTGTGCATTAGATCGTGGGTTTATTATCATATTCCTAAAAAACAATCATATGCTTTTGGTTGTATCGCCTGGTTGAGGCGTATCCTGACCTAATACCGTACCCCAACTCCGTAGTACTTATGAGGGTGTCACTAATAAGTACTACATCAACATTTCCTTTCCTAACCCTAGCTACGGTCAATATAGGCACACAAAAGGAAAAGTTCGTGAGTCATTGTGAGTTTTACCGAACTTTTCCTGTAGATTGATTAGAGACCCGTTTTTTTTAGTTTATACACATTTTCTTTTCGAAAGCGAAGTAATGGCGCTATAACCATAAGCCATGTAGGACTAAGACAAGAGCTAGTGCTCATGTCCCAACGAATCGAGGAAAATGGAGCATCATTTAACTTTTTTTAGATTAGATGCTCCCAACGACCAATCATTTATAACAACGGAACGTACGGTACGAGATGTTCACGTTTCATCCATTTATTGGATTCTGAAGCATCGTGTTTAAATCTTTGATTTAAACAGGCCCGATATTTCTGAATCATCTTGCCCCTTAAATGCTGTACAGTATGCTTGGCCGTTTTGATATATGTTGCGCATCTCTGATGTATAAAATATACCAAATAGACAAGAAAAAGGATGGAGGTATATCTATCATTTTCCAGGATGCTTTCATGAACTGGCTGTGTTGGTGTTAGATTAGATTAGATTAGACATCCCTGACCGAAACATTGGGATTCCGCTTAAAAGCTTTCACGACACGTTTGTGATCCTCATCACTAATAGAACATCCATGCTGACTGCATTTCTCTTTCCGTTCGATGCTCATAGTTTCGTAGGAACGTTTAATCACACGAATCACCGTTGACTGCACGATTCCGAGATGTTTTCCGATGTCCCGATTAGAGATTTGAGGATTTTCCAGGTGCTTGCGCAAAATCAATTCGCGACGTTGCTTTTCGGGTGACGCCATTTTTTCCAACTTTTGAAAAACTGACAGCGATTAAAATACAATATAAACAATACACTCTAAAGTACTTCAACCCAAATTTTCAAGAAAAACTACCCAATGGGTAATTTTCTACAGCGTTTTTTCCGTGATGCAATTTGATTTGGGACACCCTTTATTTCATAGAACAATACCAAGAATTTTTTTTAAGAATTATAAGGGAGCCTAGAACTACAAGTTAATAGTGTTCGTTCAGAGTAGAATCTTAAGGTAGTTCTGCGGGAAATTTCAATATAATTATGACCAGGAATCCAATTCTATTGAATATTCCAAATAAGTTTGTGAAGAACTTTAAAAGTCCAAGGAAATTCCGAGAGTATTGAAATGCAAGAAAGTTTGGAAGATAATATAAAGTGAATTCTAAAGAGAGTTTCAAGGAAATCCAGCTACAAATACCAAGAGGCTCAAATTGCAAAGGAATTCTGGGGAGAGTTTTATGTGAATTCCGAACGTAATTCCAAGGGCATCTCGTGAAGAATTTCTAGAAAATTCTAAGGATGGTTTTAGAGAATTTTCATTTAAAAGTTAAGGGAGAGCTCTAGGATAATTATGAGCGAGAATTGTAAGACAATTCTGAGGTGAACTACATGGCAATTTTAAGGAGGAATCAGGCTAATTTTAAACAAAATTATGAAAGGAAGCTTCAGTGAAGTCTTCGTCGGCAGAAATTCCTTGCATATTTTGAAGTGTTCTGAAATGTTACAAATGAATGTTCAAGGTACTCTCAGAGAGAATCTCAAATTAATTTTAGAGAATGTCTGAAAATAATTCTATGGAGGGAAATGATTCTAAAGGAAATTTTAGAACATTTTATTAAACTCCTGTAAAGAGGTCTGAGCGATATTTTATAAGGTATCGTAAGTTAAACATTCACATTTCAGCAAGAAACACAACGTTAAGTATGAGAATATATTTTGAAATTGATTTCTAATTTTACTGAGCATGAGTATGATTGACCGCCCGAGGATGCAACTCCGTTATTACCAGATCAGCTGTAATTACACAAAGAACCAATAGACGTTGCTTGGGACTAGCAATCATCCTCAATGTGTAAATACTGGTGATCTAAAACTAAGCAATACCAGCGCCGGCCACGTCCAAATGCTGGTTAAGAAAGGAATGGGTAGGAATATTTTTTTTATGTAATTACTTTATTTGTACAGGCTCAATCGAATAAACTTTACAGAGCCGAGTTATTCTTTGCGTTATACATTATTACTGTCTTAAATTTAAAGTTAAAGGAACTGGACCGAGTACTCGCGGTTGTATCGAGGTTAGTGGAGATTTACAATTTTTTGGATGGGAACAGGGAAGAAGGAGGTTTGAAATGTGGTTTACGATACAACTATTTAATTAATCCTAAAGCATGAAATTATTTCTATTCATCTTGAAAACAAACATTGAAAAAAAAAAACCCACACGTACAAAATACAAACTAAACACAAGGTTAATCAAACTTACAATCTAAGGTTAATATCCTTAAAGTAAACATTATATGAGTTTCATAGATTACAGATCGCGTCTAGCTAAAATATCCCGAACTGGAACATGAGGATGTCTACCTCGAGCCCGAAGGGAATCATAAAAATGTGATCTGACTCCACGATACTCCGCACAAGACCAAAGGATGTGATCAGCGTCCTGGTAACCTTGTCCACATTCACAGAGATTGCTGTCTCCCAACCCCACACGGAACAAGTGAGCGTTTAGACAATACTGATTGGACATGAGACGAGATATCACGCGTATGAAGTCTCGGCCCAAGTCCAACCCTTCGACACCTTAGGGATAATTGAATGTAGCCATCGTCCCAAGCTCCCTTCACTCCATTGATGTAGCCAGCTAACGAGCGACTGATGAAGATAAATAGAGAAAAATTCACTATAGGCGATTTGTCGATCATAAATGTGGCCTTATCTGTGGGCGCTGTCTTCGCAAGTGAATCCGCCTTCTCATTGCCCAAAATTGAGCAATGCGAAGGGACCCACGCGAAGGTGATGATGAAAGAGCGCACGGATTCTGCACTAAGCAGTGCAGAAGTGCTTTACCGGCCTAATGGAACGGATAGCCTCGACAGAACTGAGACTATCCGTAAAAATAAAGTAGTGGTCTGGAAGAAGTGAAGCAATAGTTTCCAAAGTGTAGTGAATTGCTGCCAGTTCAGCCACATACACAGAACAAGGAGCTTCAAGTTTTCGAGAGGCGCTATGAAATTCATTAAATACACCAAAACCAGCGGACTCCTCTATTAGAGATCCATCTGTGAAAAACGTTCTTGCAGAATCAACATGGCCAAACTTTGCAGCGTATAATGACGGAGCAATCATAGGACGATGATGCTCTGGAATCATCATGCTCCGCGGATTTCCTGCGTCATAGATAAATCAAAATTCACTGAATTGCCGAAATCGGAGAAGACTACACGATTGGGAATATTTCTTGAAGGGCTGACATCCTGTGTTAAATATAGGTAGTACAAAGTCATAAAACATGTTTGAGGATTTAGCTCCAGAAGCTTCTCAAAGTTTTCGATCACCAGTGGGTTCATTACTTCGCAACGGGTGAGGAGCCTCAGAGATAACTATGAAAAAAACGGACGGATAGTGGCAACATGCCCGCCAGCACTTCGAGACTCATAGTATGAGTCGAGTGCATGCATCCTAACGCGATACGAAGACAACGATACTGGATCCGTTATAAGTTGAGTTTTGGAAGCGTTGGGTTGAAATCTTCCAATTGTGTAAATAAGAAGAGATAATATCTAAACTTTTCTGTAGTCTGCTGCAAATAATACGAAGACTTCTTCCAAAAGCGGAAATGCCTGTGTCATCATAGAACAAAGATTTGTGGCAACCCTGAGGCAAATCAGGGAGGTTCGAAGTCCCAATATAGTCCCAAGAATGCTACCCTGAGGAACTCCTGCTCTAACAGGTAGGCGTTCAGATTTGGAATTTTGATAATTTACCTGCAGAGTTCTGTCAGTTAAATAATTTTGAACTAATTTTTGTATTATGAACTTCTTCAATTTAGCAACCAAACCGTCATGCCAAACACGGTCGAGTGCTTTTTCTATGTCTAGAAGAGCAACTGCAGTTGAGTAGCCTTCAGATTTGTTTGAATGAATTAAATTGGTAACTCTTAAGAGTTGATGGGTAGTTGAATGCTCATGGCGGCAGTAGAACGTTTCTCTAAATCTATTTCCAAGTAGAGTACTTTAAGAATCCGAAGGATCGTAAAGGAATTTTAATTTATTGTTAAATTACGGTTTTGAGAATCTACTAAAGTCTCCTTTTTTTGTTGTGTTTGTCAACTTTTTCCCACCAGTGTACCTTTCTAGAATCTGCTTACTGCGGCCAGTAGATTTTAAATTAAGATATTCATAATTGGTTCATTAACCCCATAAATGTAATCCCACGTTTCTGTAATATCACACTGTCGGTCGCATATTTCGAATTCCTTACGTAATAATGTAAATAAATTCGGAACAGAAACTCTTGTGATTGGCATGCGATAATGTAAACTGCTTCAAGAGCATAAGCCAATAACAGTTCCATTGTTTGTCTCTATAAACAACATGTCTATTTGGCACATGTTTTGCCGGGATCTCAGGCGTAAACAACTCATCGCACATTAGCCACCAGCCATATTCAAATTTGATACGCTCCGAGCAGAAACAATTTAACCAACCATAAAAAAAAAACCATGTACCATTTATGCATCCCGCTCGGTTGTTTGTCAGCTCGAATTAAGTAGTGCCTACTCTACGCACCTACATCGAAATTGTTGTGCCTTAGTCTTAACAACCGGGGCATCTTTATAGAATGATGTCATCTTGTCTGCTTCGCACCACTACTGCAAATAGACGACACTGACAGGGGATGTCGTTGGTCCCATCGTTTGTCATCTTGTCAATACCGGTGGAAGAGTATCGTCACTGAACCACTCCCGCACATGTTGGACCGCCAGCCGGGGGCGTTTACTGGTGGGAAGGGTTGGTTTTTTTTAAGGAAGTTGAATGACGTTTTTCTGAGGGAACAATGGGTCAGCGCTGGAGCTCAATTTGGTCTAATGATACTAATCGTATTCATTTGATGCGCTACTGCGTGCGCCGCAGACTTTATTAGACATTAACTCTTTTTTTTCCTCATGTGGACGCCGGGTAATTTTCGAGGAAGTGGGAAGACACTGCAAATCATTGTCACCGAGTGAGCGCAGCGCTGTGAGATTGTAATAGGAAGGCAAATTCTATTGTTTGCCGCTTAATGACAATTGTCACACGTGAGTGTGATTGAATGAAGGGAAAAAAAATGGTCTCGAAGGTTAAATTGAGGAATTGAGTTGGTGTTAATTTTCACCTTCCGATTCAATCGCATCGCGCCATGTATTGTTCAAGTTTATTTTTATAAGAAATGTGGATGTATTTTAGTAATGAGGTAGCGATGAATTCACTTTCGTGTGACCTTCGTACTGGTGGCTGGCGATTCCATCACCGTTTCGTTCGTAAAAATGAATTATCAGTGTTGATTGCTTTGAATTCCGGGGATAGTCGCATGTTTTTATGACTCATTGTATCGAGGGGGTGCTTACGCCATATTGCACGTGTATTGAATCGGAGGCGCACATTCATTCCGTTTGATGTCTCGCTCGGTGCTCTAGGGCGGCAATAGCGCTTAATTGGCACTGATCCGTGTAAATCGGCGATGATCGCCACAATGTCTGAGAAGTTGATCATTGCACTGGTGCGGCGGTTCGATCATTCACTTACTTCTATTACCATCCAGTAGATTGCGGTGAAGTGTAGAAAAATGATATCATAGATACAATCTTACCATTCTGCAGCGCGTGCCAATCGGTAGCTTCGCTCAGGTGTTGATTTCATTGTAAACATGTAATTGATAAACTGTTTTCTTTCTACTTACAGGTAAATGGGATCTAATGGTGCAATTAGATGACTAAACTACATGGCTTCTGAATGAGGTTGGATTCTTGGAGTTGGGATCAATTAAATCTGGAAAGGGATTGGTGAGTTGTCGGTGAGTCGCTAAAAATGAGTAACAATAATATGAAAAAAGCATCCCATAAATCCTATGAAGCCAGTGAACTTTTAAGTTAAGTACACGCGAAAAAATCGACATATACATACATTCAATCTAAATATGGATTCCTTGATTCACAAGACATGATAATTTCATAGGTTCGGTGTATTGGAGGAACTTAATTTGACTCGTAAAATAATCTATCATCAATTTAAAAAAAATAAATTGAAAATCCTTCAGGACATAATTTTACAGAATCTGCATATGCGGTGATTCATTTAATTTATCTTTTTCAAAAAAAAGCTATAGTTTCATTTTACATTTCTCGTTGAGGTGTAAAGATGTTTTGAATATGGATGCTTCTTTTTCGAGTATTATGCTATCTTGAATTTTACTCATGCTTTCAACTAAGCGTTCTTCGGAAAGATCAAACACGTCAGCTTCTTCCTTTTTTTTCCATAAATGATACAAAAAAATTATCCAGTTAGAGCAAATCGATCCGGATAAAGCTACTAGATATACTTTAATAAACAAATAGTGTGAGCTTTGCATCAAACAAGCAGACCATTTTGACCTTTATAATTGTAAATAAACAGGAAACCCATTTTTGTTGACTTCAATTATCCACAAATATCAACTAGCCCAAGGCCTTGTTAGCTTTTAAAATAGGAGAGGGGTATATCTTTTGCATATGGGTCATTACATTGAGAGTCAACGACAATGTCAAATGGGCCACTATTGATGCAATAAAAAAAAACGGTATATAAAATAATGTAAATGCATAATTACCGTGAAGGCAGGTTAATCCACGTGGGTTACAAATTTGATATTATTTGTACAAAGCGGTACCAATATCTCTAATTTGTTGACAGATATACAGCAAACACTGGGGGTTCGGGGGGAGAGTGCCAGTGGTTTTGCTCGTGCTCGTCCTATTGTGGACACTGGAGATTTTGTTTTTCATCAATGACAATCACCTTTTGTCTATTATATTAACTTGACCACTTTGTGCTAAGTAGATTTTTCCAGACTTTTAATTAAGTCATAATATTTGGATAATTTTTTTATATCCACGATGTATTTTCTCTAATATTTTAAAGTTTACTGAGTTACAAAATCAGCCATTAGGTTGAATTTAAAAAGAAAAAAAAATTGGACTTTGAAACTGTTCTAGAAATTTTTAACTTGAATTAATGGAGATCTGGGACCATTTTTTGAGATATTAAATTAAGATTCCACAAAGGGTAAATAATTTGTTTACTTCTTCTTGTTTAAATATTCTTCGATCATCAGTTTCTAAATGTATCGGTAAAATTCATTGGAAGTGCATGTCACCACGCCAACATTGTCCATATTTCATAAATATCAACTGGAATGGTGAGGAAGGCTTAACTATCTCTTTTCTTCCTTCATTTAAATACAACAGAAAATTTGTGATATAGAACTTGTGTCTTTAAAAACAAAATGCTGGGAAGATTAAAATATATTGGATGATCAGCGAGATCAGTGTTGCCAGAATGTTCTAAAGCTTATCGGTATCAAAGGTTTTAAAAAATTGGTATTTGCTATTTTAATTAATTTTATATTTTTGTCGTTTTTGAAAGCGAAAATTTTAACTTTTGGACTATGATCGGAAAATTCCGGAAGAAAACTTCTGTTTGAATTAGCTTCTGGAGGAAGCTGGAAACAACATCCAGCGAAAAAAGAAAGAAGCTCTCCTGGAAGAAAGTTTCTGAGAGAAGTCGGAAAAACATCCGCGGAACTTCCAAGATTGAGAAACTTCTGGCTAAAATTTTTAAGAAACTTTTAGAAAAAAACGGATTTCACATTCAAAGGAAGGCATAATTTTTTCGGAAATCGGAAGTAAATTCCAGAAGTACCCATTTGCAGAGGAAGGCAGAAGAAGCTCGGAAAAACCTTCCAATAGAAGTAAAAAAAAAAACAAATAAGATGAAATTCCAGAACTAGACGAAAGAAATTTCTGGGAGAAGTTTAATTGAACTTCCTGGAGAAGACGGAAGAAACTTCCTGGAGACGCTGGCAGAAACTTCTTAAGGTAGATTAAAAAAAAAACTGGAGAAAGTCGGAAGTCAGAGCGCTTACGAAACAGTCGAAAGAAACAAGGACATAATTCCGGAAGAAAAAGCTCTTGGGGGATGTTCCAATGATCCAGAAATTTTTTCAAATGGTCATAAACATCCCTGAAGAGCCCGCAATGCCCCTGAAGTTTTTGGAACATTCTTGAAATGTACTTAAGAATATTCCATATTGCCTCGGAATTCCTTAAAAGTTCTTGTAATTTTCCTTATGTTAATAGGGCTGTTTAGGGGTACTGTGATCATTTTTGAAATACTTGGAATTTCCCTGATTATAAACTTATTTTCCGTGCTGAGTACCAATGTTAAAGACGCCAGGGAGTTAACGACTACGCCGGGGTCACCTCCAGGGAGGCATCTTCCAAACCTGGACCCTACCTATTGACTCATCAACTCATGAACCGGGGACCAACGGCTTTACTTCCCTTATGCCTCAGAACATCCCGGCGGCGCCGACTGGGTACTTGTGAAGTATCCAACATATTTATGACGTTTCCTTAAGTTGACTGGAGTTCACTGGACTTTCCTGAAATTTCCGGGTTTTAGAATTTTAACAGAAGTTATTGAAAAGTCGGAACTTTTCTGAAGTTTCAGAACTTCTTAAAAGTTCCTGCAGCTAGTGTGGATCCGCAATCAAAATCTTGAAGCATACCTGAATACACTTGTATGATTAACTATGAGCATGAGCATTATTTGTATAATAAATTACGAGCACATCCATGGTCACACTTGAATAGTTTTTAGATTTGCTCATAGTTTATTATACAAATAATGCTTATTTTCAAAGATTGTCTTGCAAGTATATCTGCTTCATTACAATTATACTAAAGCAAAAAAGGTAATCGGATTAGAAATCATAATGAAATCAGTTTCAAGTAGGAGAATTTACGTATTTTCGTCAATCTAAGCAGCGTCCGCACTTCTATTAGCATTTTCTCAGTGTCACGCACATATATGACGTGTCTGTTTGTTTAATTTTTTCAAAACGGTTTGAATGCGTTTTTATAACGCTCCAAACTTCTCAGGTGAGTGTGACTATTGTCGGCAGCCTCTTTTTCTTCGGCAACCTTCCCATTAGAACTGCGTGTTAAACAGCTGTTCTATTATCGGCAACTCGAAATCAACCCCATTTTTTAGTGCGTATGCTTCATTTGAAGAAAAATCCGGCATTACAGGATTGCTCGGTCGTACAAATATAATCAGATTGAAGCTGAAAGACTAAATAATCGTTTGGATACATTCAGGGAAGTGTATATTGAAAACATAGTGAAATTAACGTTTAAATTTTGGTTGCCGAAAACAGTCAATAGTTGCCGAAGCCAACATATACACTACTTAGAAGGAGTAGTCCTACAATTGATATAACTATCCATTAGAGCGATGCAAAATTTGAAATTTTCGCTCCACAATAC
Source organism: Ochlerotatus camptorhynchus (assembly GCF_037179485.1). NCBI lineage: Eukaryota > Metazoa > Arthropoda > Insecta > Diptera > Culicidae > Ochlerotatus > Ochlerotatus camptorhynchus. The sequence continues at coordinate 1,658,161 of NW_027040879.1, forward strand.
TTAAACGATTCCAAATCGGATCCTGACTAACCTCTCAAAATTTGAACCCATTTGGTGAGAAACTGAGATGGCACAAACCATTTGAAGTTTGTATGGGAATTACTATGGGAAAACTAAGATTTTTGTTCATGTCGATCTAATAATTCACCATATCGGTCTGCTTCAAAAACTTTCAAAAATTTTCCCAGCTACAACTTTGCTGAAGACCACTTTTTGATTAAATGCAAGGATCGAAAGTTATCAATGGTTCAATGCGCTGATGTCTTATGATCATGCTCCATCAACTGCTCAGCAGGCAACCAGTGATGGGCAACTGAACCAACCGGTGCGCACCGTGTGCTGGTTCCTGTTCAAAAAATACTCCTGTGTTTATGTAAGGGTACCCTGGTTCGGTTGAGTTTTAGTGTACCAGTGTGTTCTAAATCAAAACCGTGTGCCGGTTTTCGAGTTGATGTTCAGAACCGCAGCTTGAAAACCGAAAACCGGTGTGCTAGAATTTTGGTTTTGGTACACGAGATATAAACCGTGTGCAGGGTTCAATTATATGTTACCAAAACCGGGTATATCGTTCTTGGTTCGGAACATTGGCAAGAATTAAATAGCAGTGCTCCCAAAAAGGTGAGTAAAATATTTGTACCAAGCGACAGTTATTAATTCAATTGCCAAATATTTTGATAGACAATATTGGTAGCGAAGAAACTAGAAATCATTTTGAAGTCTGACAAATACCCTTCGATATGGGTATTTTTGGAGTCCGCGTGACGCCTATAGTCTGGAAATCGATAACCGATACCTTCTTGAAATCCAGAAGGCGGCATCCTGTTGCAGATAAACTGAGAAATCCTGTCAAATACCTACCCTTCGATATGGGTATTTCTGGAATCAGGATGACGTATAAATACCGGAAATCAATGTCTGACGCCATTTTGAAATCCAAGATGGCGGCTTACGGTTGTAGGAAAACTGGGAAATACTAGCAAATACCCTTCAATATGGGTATTTTCGGAATCGGGATGACGTATATAGACCGGATATCAATGTCAGACATCATTTTGAAATCCAATATGACGGCTTCTGGGTATAGAAAAACTGGGAAATAATGTCAAATACCCTTCAATATGGGTATTTTCGGAATCGGGGTGATGTCTAGAGACTGGAAATCAATTTCTGACGCCATTTTGAAATCCAAGATGGGGGCTTCTGGTTGTAGAAAAACTGGGAAATACTGTCAAATACCCTTCAATATGGGTATTTTTGGTATCGGGATGACGTATAAAGACCGGAAATCATTGCCAGACACCATCTTGAAATCCAAGATGGCGGCTTCCGGTTGTAGGAAAACTGGAAAATACTAGCAAATACGCTTCAATATGGGTATTTTCGGAATGGGGATGACCAATTTAGACCGGATATCAATGTCAGACACCATCTTGAAATCCAATATGGCAACTATAAAGGGAAGCCGCCATCTTGGATTTAAAAATGGCGTCAGACATTGATTTCTGGAATATATACGTTATCCTGATTCCAAAAACACCCATATTGGAGGATATTTGGCATTATTTCCCAGTTTTTATCCAACCAGAAGCCACAATCTTGGATTTTAAAATGGCGTCAGACCTTGATTTTCGGTATTTATACGTCATCCAGATTCCAAAATTACCCATATTGAAGGATATTTGGCATTATTTCCCAGTTTTTCTTTAAATCGAAGCCACCATCTTGGATTTAAAAATGGCGTCAGACATTGATTTCCGGTATATATACGTAATCCTGATTCCAAAAATACCCATATTGGAGGATATTTGGCATTATTTCCAAGTTTTAATCTAACCAGAAGCCGCCATCTTGGATTTCAAAATGGCGTCAGACATTGATTTCTGGTCTCAAGACGTCATCCTGATTCCAAAATTACCCATATTGAAGGATATTTGGCATTATTTCCCAGTTTTTCTATAAAGCGAAGCCACCATCTTGGATTTAAAAATGGCGTCAGACATTGATTTCCGGTATATATACGTAATCCTGATTCCAAAAATACCCATATTGGAGGATATTTGGCATTATTTCCCAGTTTTAATCTAACCAGAAGCCGCCATCTTGGATTTTAAAATGGCGTCAGACATTGATTTCTGGTCTCAAGACGTCATCCTGATTCCAAAAATACCCATATTGAAGGATATTTGGCATTATTTCCCAGTTTTTCTATAAAGGGAAGCCGCCATCTTGGATTTTAAAATGGCGTAAGACCTTGATTTCCGATATTTATACATCATCCAGATTCCAAAAATACCCATATTGAAGGATATTTGGCATTATTTCCCAGTTTTTATCTAACCAGAAGCCACCATATTGGATTTAAAAATTGCGTCCGACATTGATTTCCGGTATATATGCGTCATCCTGATTCCAAAAACACCCATATTGAATTATATTTGGTATTATTTCCCAGCTTTTAATGTTTTTATATAACCGGAAGCCGCCATCTTGGATTTTAAAATGGCGTCAGACATTGATTTCCGGTATTTATACGTCATCCAGATTCCAAAAATACCCATATTGAAGGATATTTGGCATTATTTCCCAGTTTTTCGATAACCGGAAGCCGCCATCTTGAATTTAAAAATGGCGTCAGACTTTGATATCCGGTATATATACGTCATCCTGATTTCAAAAATATCCATAGTGAAGGATATTTGGCATTATTTCCCAGTTTTAATCTAACCAGAAGACGCCATCTTGGATTTAAAAATGGCGTCAGACATTGATTTCCGGTCTCAAGACATCATCCTGATTCCAAAAATAGACATATTGGAGGATATTTGGCTTTATATCCCAGCTTTCCTACAACCAGAAGCCGCCATCTTGGATTTCAAAATGGCGTCAGACATTGATTTCTGGTATATATACGTCACCCTGATTCCAAAAATATCCATATTGAAGGATATTTGGCATTATTTCCCAGTTTTAATATAACCGGAAGCCACTATCTTGGATTTCAAGGTGGCGTTGGTTGACGATTTCCGATCTCCACGTCACACCGATTCTGGAAATACCCACATTGCCTAATACATCATTTGAATTCACAGTTTTTCTGTATTCAAAAACCGCTATTTCGACTTGACACTGCATAATATTATTCATTAAATACAATTTCTGTTTAGTTATCTGCCATCACTGGCAATTCTGAATAATGCGCACCACGCACATAAACACACACACACATAAACAAACACGACCATTCCTGTTTAAGAAAGTAAGAGCATGAGATATTATTTTTTATAGAATTAATCAAAGGTATTTTTTTCTAAAAAAGAATATTGCTTCCTTGTGTCAACTTTACTTACCAAGCGTTCGAATCACGACTTTTTCCCCGCTGATAAAATTAATGTTGATTCCTAGAACATGCCTTCCATGCCTGGATGCTGAATCAATTTGCACACATATTAACTTTCCACGCACTTTACCTGCCAGCTGCCGTTTTAGGATTTTGGAAACATCGTTGATGTGCGCCATTAGGCTTCTCCTGTTAATCTGGATATTCAATGCTTCGCACATAGGGTCAAGCAACATCCGAAATCCTTTCCACTCCACAGCTTGAAGTGGCAAGTTGTGGACAGTCACTAACTGGGTGAGCGCTTCCATAAATGTGACTTTGTCCATAGGCACCGATATTTTGGGCACCCTGCGTTTTTTCGGAGGTTGTATTGGCTGGTGCTGATCTTTAAATAAACCGCGAGCGACCCGGAAATGTCTAATGAAATTACCTATAAAAAAAAGTTTTCAATTATGTATTTCATATGTAAATTTAACCTTCATCCAGTCAAAATGTCGGCAATTAAATCGACCAATCAAATAAAAAATGTAATGACGCCTTTATTTTTCCGCCAAATGAGCTGAAATCAAAAATGCCTCCTCGTTTTAGTTCACGCATAAAGATTCTCACATGCTTACAGAGATATTACATGCACAGCAACAAATAAATTTTAATATTACAATCAAGAGGATGCATTTCAATCATGTCAAAAATCTCATGAAATGTTTATGGCCACAAAAATAAACAAATGCAGTAAAAGCAGCGTAATGTCCCCATTTGAAATGTTGTATCGATTTTTTGACCAATACGTTGGCTGAATGAAGGTTTGATGCCTCACCTGAATCATATTTCTTCCAGTCCTGATGGTAGCGACAGTTGTAGCCTGGCCCGGCGATGTTGCACACATAATAATGTGCAGTTTCTTTCATGCACTCTAGCGCAATTTCTCTGAATTTTCTTTTCTGCACTTGTGATGCAGTCAGTCCATCCGCTGGTTCGGAGGCTGCTATTTTCGCTGGTCCGGCTTCTACTGATCCCACTGGTCCACTGGTTGACATGAAACCGACTGATCCCGCTGATCCGGATGCTGCTGATCTTGCTGGGTCAAGTGATGCTGATCCTGCTGCCGTTGATGTTGATGCTGTAGCCTCTGCCTCAGTTGTTGTCGGTGCTTCAAATTCACCCGACACTACAGATGCCGGTAGTTCCATTTCCAAAACACTTACTTTTAACCACTTTTATCACACTTACTTTTAATCACTTCTATCACACGGCACTGTGCACGGTAAATAAATAATATAAGAATGAATTTTCAAATAGCCGCATCCGCTTTTATAAACAAAGATTCAAACGTCAATCCGTCCACACTCTTAGCTTGCCCACGCAAACTAACACCACTATAATTATAGGGAATCTTTACCCTACCTGTTGGTGGTGTTAGTTTGCGTGGGTGAGCTAAGAGTTTTGACAAATGGACGTTTGAATCTTTGTTTATAAAAGCAGATACGGCTATTTGAAAATTCACTCTTGAATATTGTGTTTTACCAGATTGACGTTTTGGTCTTGCAACACACGCTTACTAGAAAGTACCCATTAATCAGTAAGATTTAAACCTACTTTGATGTAGAGAGGATTTTATTTTTATCCTCTAAATGAGTATCTGGTATTCATTGTTGATATTTTATGGGTAACAGTAACTTATTAATTGGGGAACAGATACTCATTAAATGGGTAAATAATTCACGTATTGATAAGTTAAGCCTTTTAACTTTAAAATGGGCTAAATTTTTCTCGTTTATGGGTTCTTTGAAGTGAGCGTGCACGCATGCAAACAAAAAACAAAGGTGTGTCTCTTCAATACCAACATTTCATTAGAGCGAATATGATTTTGTGAAAAATAACTTCTACCACCAATTTTTCGCAAATAAAAAGCGCAGTCCTGAGAACCTGCTTTGTTAGCTGGTATAAAACAATATTATGTGTGGTTAGTTTGCATTGTGAGTTTTTATTCGCAAGAAGTCGATGGTAAAAGCTTTTATTTACAAAATACGTTTCACCCCTTTGAAATAATGATAGTGTCTTGTCGTCTTGTGGCTGATGGTGAAAATCTGTGAACATACACCACTAAAGAAATGCAAAAAATATATAACGAAAACCATCGGAGAAAGAGAAGTAATGCGATTGGTTGTGTGTCTGGACCAGGGCGTCACAATATCAGCTTCAATCGACCAAATCGATGCGACGAAGAGACTGCTGGCTTTCTTTTTCTGTTAAAGTCGAACAGCTTCGCAGCATTCTAGAACCTCAGTCGGCGTGCACAAACAAATGTTCAATCGCTTGTCTCTCTTTCTCCCGTCGCTCCATTGGTCTTCCTTTCAAGCTTCGTCGAAATGGATGAGCGAAAGAGCGCTCGACTTTGATAGTTTTCTCTTTCATGAAACACATCAACAGAGGTTTCATGACGTATATGACGGAAAATGAAATAACACATTTAAAGCATTTCTCACGTCAAAACACTTGAAGATTACACGTCATATTTCTAATTTATCTTCCATCGATATATTTATCTAAAAAAAATGATCGAAAACGGGACATAACGCATTTTAAACAAATTGAAAGAGCGGCGATAGAGTGTTCGTGAAAGGGGATTGAAAGCCATAATGAAGTTCGTTTAACTAGAAAATCGACGTTATTTACATTGAAAGCGATGAGCAAAGCAACGACGAGAAGTTCCACAGCCAGCCTTTCCTTCCAAGCGTCCTTCTTTTTTATTTTCGTTTCTTGCTGATAGTCTAGCTAGGCGTTATAGAAATGAAGCGTCGAACACGTATGTATGAGAGAAACAAAACGCGAGTTCATTTTAGAGCTTCGAAATTGTAGAGCCCTGGTCTGGACAGTTCAATGTGATGAAAAAATGTTTTCGAATGTGCGGATGGTTTTGTCGGTGCGGATTTTTTTTTTTTTAATGTCATGACATTTTTTATTGCTGCAGTTTATTATTTTTGTTTGCTCACTATGGTCATAATGGAAAGCGGCAAATGTTACCAAAAAAATGTTAAAATCCAGGACTCGTGCCACCACTGCACACAACAGTACCGGATCGGTTCTTGAATTCAAAACATCATCCTTGTGAACACAGAACACCGGTACTGGAAAATCAGAACCGCACCGTGTGCAGCGAACTGGTGAACACGGTGCGGTGTTACTTGCAACTACCAAACCGAACCGACAGCAGCACCATACACTCGGTACAACAGATCAGCACATTGGTTATGCTTTAGAAAACCGTACAGGTGCTGTACCGGTGTTTTGCCCATCACTGCAGGCAACATTGGTGTTTCTGGGGCGTTGAATAGGACACAAAAATCATGGCTACTATGTCACACTGCAAAATACAGTGTTGCCTACAGAGCAGCTGCTTGATCATGTCATAAGTTTACTAATCTCTTAAATAATTAATAACTTTTTCCTGTCTCGTTCTACATAGAAACAATCTTCAGCAAAGTTGTAGCTATGAAAATTTTCTTGAACAATAGCTATCGAACTGTTTCGCAGCTCAATATGGAAAAATACTAGAAGGCAATGAACAAAAAGTTGAGATTGCCTATAGTAATTTACATGTAACTTCAAATGGCTAGTGCGAAGTCTGTTTCTAACCAAATGAGTTGTAACTTTGGGAGGCTTATCAGGACACGATTTGAAACCATTTAAGCACTGTGGAGCGAATATTTCAAATTTTGCATCAGTCTACTATCCATAAAATGTTGAAAAAACTTTCCTTATAAAACATCCAAATGATCCATAAAACACCAGAGAAAATCCCTTAAAAAATGTAGATGATCTCTTAGACATATTAATATGATCCCTATTTTATGTAAAATTTAGCAACGCAATTGTAAAGATTTACCCTTAATTACCCATTAAACCCCGGTGAAAATATCTAAAAAGCGTGACTGATCTATAAAAAATATTCATATCTATATTTTAAATAAAATTAAGTAACACAATTGTAAACATGTACCGTTAAATTACATATTGTTATTATTACATATTGCAAAAAATTCACACGAAACGAAAATCAATTAATTTATTCATGTGTTTCACTTATACATTTTTGCCAAAACATCAGCCTTATACTTTCCATAAGACAAACCACATAGGTCCTATAAGAATGCATGACCGCTTATACATTTCATTTGACACATGATCTTCATTAACTTTTTGCAAGGTGTCTGCTTATTATATTAGTTGACTTATACATTTTATGAATTAGCAGGAATAGAAATTTGCCAAAAGGTATAAGGAGATTTCTATCCGTGCATTAAACATTCAGCAATGAACCTTAATCTGAAGAAAGTAATCTATAGAAATCCAAGTTTGCGCACTTAAAAATATTAGCATGATCCATTAATAATATATCATTCATGTCTAAACACTATTGTTTTAATTTTGATCCATACGTCTTGAAAAATTGCTCCAGTAGTAGCTACTTAGATTTACTGTCCTGTCAATGTTTTTAGGCAGTGATGCGGAGTGACGGGCAAGCGTTTAGAATTAGCTTCCAAAGAACTTCTATAATAATCTTCTTTAGAAGCTTCATATTGAACAAATTTTCAAGGTTTATGGATCAAAATAAAAAAAAAATAGTTTTCAAAACATGAATAAAATACATCTAATTTATGGAACATGCCTATTTTTTTAAGTGCGCAAACTTGATTTTCTATTGATCACTTTCTTTAGTTGAAGGTTCTTTGCTGATTTTTATGGATCATTTGCAACATGTGTATGGGTAATTTGTACAATTTAAATGCCCATTCTTCAGAAATTTAACGGTACATGTTTACAATTGTGTTACTTAATTTTATTTAAAATATAGATCATATAGATATTTTTTATAGATCATTCACGCTTTTTAGATATTTTAACCGGGGTTTAATGGATCATTTAGGTGTTTTTTTTTAAATATTTTTAATTTATGGATGGATCTTTCATTGCACAGTGGTACAGAATGCAGATTAAGGTGGAATGATATGTTTTGAGCCTGAAATTGAAACTTTAGACTAAAAGTCTCTTGTACAAAGTTGTTCCTTATAGTTAGGCCCTCATTTTTATGACAATGAATTCTAGGGTGGTTCCTATTATCATTAAAATCAAAAATCTTACTTTTTTGTTGGAATAAATTAAGGTATACATTCTTCGGCAAAATTATAGCTGAGCTAATTTCAAGCAACTTTGTTGAAAATAACTTTTTTGTATATTTTAAATTGGCCGATTTAGAGCTATTTTCTTGAATTGAGTTAGGGTGGTAGGTTATTTAAAAATTCTCATGAAAGTTATCTTCTAGAGACTTTTAAAACTCTTTAAGACGAATGTTTTATAGCTGAATTTGTTGCCTGTATCTCTTCTAATAAAAATATATACTCAAATATATTAAAAAATATGAATAAATTCAAATAAATTTTATACGAGTTTAAAAAAATAACATACCTCCAATTTTATCACATTAATGAGAATAACATACCCGCTTTCAAATGCTGCAATAAAACTTTTTTTTTGTTTGCCCCAAACAGAGATATTAACATTTGAAAAGTGCATATTTTTAGTATAAAAACGTCAATAACTCTTGATCGGCGAAAGATATTGACAAGCTTTGTGCAGCAAAAATTTGCGCCTTCTTAAGATCTAAAAGTTATCTCAAGACACCTTTGCTGAGAAATTCGAAATAAGAAAAATAGAGCAAAAAAAAAACTGTTTATTTAAGAGCCACCCTAACTCAATTCAAGAAAATAGCTCTAAATCGGCCAATTTAAGATATACAAAAAAGTTATTTTCAACAAAGTTGCTTGAAATTAGCTCAGCTATAATTTTGCCCAAGAATGTATACCGTAATTTATTTAAACAAAAAAGTTAGATTTTTGATTTTAATGATAATAGGAACCACCCTAGAATTCATTGTCATAAAAATGAGGGCCTTACTATAAGGAACAACTTTGCGCAAGAGACTTTTAGTCTAAAGTTCCAATGTCAGGCTCAAAACATATCATTCCACCTAAATCTGCATTCTGGACCACTGTGCATTGGTTTTTATATTCAAAAGTATTTTTGCCTTTAGAAGGTTTGGATAACTTAATTGTTGGAAATATTGATCCACTATACAGCATTATAATTAAATAATTAAAAATAGCTCAAAACTGTACTGTGTTTACTTCCCATAATTATATAATCAGTCTCATATGGAAAATTGCAGTTCTCTAGACACCTGAATTGTAGAATGGATCGCACAAGAAGCCGAAAAATTTCAATAGATCTAGTTCCTCAGCAAACAGCCTTCAATGGTCAAGATGATTATGTAAGCCAAACTTCCTTACAAAATGCGTAAAAAATGACACTTGTTTGTGAGCTTTGATATGCATCAGGGATTTTAGATTACCATGACACCAAGCTAGAATTTACTGCGAAAGTGACATGTACATAGTCACCACTGACCATAAATGTTTGATTTATTGCAGTGTAGTCAGTAAACTGATGAAAACACAAAAACGTCTTTCCTGCCTATATGATACAACGCGATTTTCAAATACTCATTAAATCTACCACAGTTTTCACAAGCATCAACATTTCTGCATTTGACTAATCAAATTAATGGTTAGCATGCCTCACGAATCGTATCGCTGCCCATAGTAAAACCTCAACCAAAGTTATTCGTTGACACCTTGTACCGTAAATAATAGATGTAGCACCATCACCGCACGAACAATGCGAAATGTAAAACATAAATCAACCGTCTGAGGAACGCGTTTTATTTTCAGGCCCGGTTCTAACAACAAACGCACAGTCAAGTCGGTCGGTGTTGTATCCGAATGTTTGATTCTCCTGATACAAATGGTCTGATGGCCTGTATCGTATCAAACTCATCAAAGAAAGCTTCAATTAACTCGTTGAAGTCGTATCTCACCGGTGATGCTACTCAGATGTAACCAAAGTCAACCGAAGGAACCTTAGAATTCCGTGCACAGCTGTGCGTTCACAAATCTCACAAAACATGGATCATAAAAACGGGCTTGCTGGGAATTGCGATCCAAAACAAATACCTATCCAGGGCAAGCTGCCAAAACAATCAACAGTGCGTGACCGCACCGACGAAAACATCCGTGCGTCCGTCGTCCGATCGGTATAGATATAGGGCTAGGTAGGCAACGAGTACGTAGGTTGTCCGACTTGCAAATGGGTATCATTTCCATCAAATTCAATTAAGTACTCACCGAGGAACCGTATGGTAGGTTGCGCGTTCTATTTCGCTTGGTATTATGTAATTGGAGCATATTATGCGAATTTAGCTGCACTGTACTTGTAATGTGCAATGCGTCAATTAAGATGGCGGAGTTTAAGTTTGTCCAGATTGTTCACGGAGATGTTAAAATTTTGTTGTTAATTGCATTGGAAGTAGCTGGGTCACTAAGTACCAGCAAAAAAGTGGGTGTCCCTCAATGGGTCAAAGAACGAAACCAACCACCGACGGATATTTGTACATCCAAGTCTAATGAATAACATTAAACTATTAAGAGATTTATTCTAACTATCATTGTTTCTTTACGTGTCCATATAGTGTAGTGGTAAGCGTGATTACATCTCACTCCAGCAAGCATGGGTTCAATTCCAGTCGGCGCCGCCGGGATGTTCTGAAGCATAACATCTCTGATCACGCCTTCCTTCGGAAGGGAAGTAAAGCCGTTGGTCCCCGGTTCATGAGTTGATGGGTCGATAGGTAGGATCCAGGTGTGGGAGCTGCCCCCTGGCGTCTGTAGCATTGGTGCTCAGCCCGGAAATTAAGATTGACGTAAAACAAATCAAAGAAAAAAAAATGTTAAAATTTTAAAAAGTTCCTGAAAAATCGAGATTTCTCAATTAATAATTAATATTAATACTAGTATTAGACTCAATTAAACACTATGCGAAATAAGTGTCCCTTACATCCTTAAACAAGCCTCATCAAAACTGACAATCACTGCCCAGGGAACAATTTGATGCATAACAATGGTTCTTTCAATGATTTTAATTCTGCCTTATTTTGAATAATTATTGAACATAGCACGATAACCTTTGTTCAGCTTTTAAACATCAAAATCTGGTGAGTTAATTAGCTGAACGCTGAACAGTAATATACACTGTAAGCTTTTTAAGACATTACATAACAGCCTTTTTCAGAAGACCGCTTCATACCTTATATTTTGTATGGGATTGCTTTACCTTTTTTTTTGCTGAATAATTGGATTAACATATTTATATTGTTGTTATAAGTCTAAAAACTACCCTTGCCTTTCACTTACAGGCGTCAACCATACCTACTGTACCACCAATTGTCTAAAAATCGTAATTGCTTTTGTAAACAATCACTTCAAATATCAAATTGTCGAAACTGCTAGCCCATATACGCAAACTAACTCCATCATTACACACTAAGATTATTTTACCGAAATCTGTGAAATTTTACCGAAATCTCAACAGCTGAACGTTCGGTAAACAGTTCGGTGGTTTTTCACAGGTTTCCTGTAATTTTTCAACGAATATCTGTGAAAAATCACAGAAAATCTGATAAAAATCACCGAACTGTTTACCGAACGTTCAGCTGTTGAGATTTCCGTAAAATATCACAGATTTCGGTAAAATATCACAGATTTCGGTAAAATAACCTTAGTGTGTAGATTGAGCAAAATTTATGAAACCTGATGTTGGTTCAAATTGTCATTTGAAGTGATTAATTTCATTCCTTTGCTCGTTTTAAAATTTTGGGTTTGCTTAACTATTTTGAATTTTAATACTATTTTATCGCTTTAAGCTGTATTGTTTTATGATTATTTTGGTGTTTTCAGCCTTTTTACACGCATGACGTATTTGTTTAGCTGTATCATGAAAAAAAGCTGCTTCATCGAATTTCAAACCACTTTGTATAAAAGTTTTTCCATGCAGAGTCGTTTTTCAAGTCACACTTTGTATTTTCAAAAGCACAAATCTCAAGATTCACGAGGTTTATAGATATGTAAGTTTCAGAAATTACATAGCTTGCTTCTTCACAGAAAACAACCATTTTTAGTTACAAAAATCCAATATACACACTTAGAAATACCTAATTTTACACGTGACGGAATCCATCTTTGACATAAAGGATGAGACGTAAACAAACATGTCATGTAAAATTAAGTACTCCGAGACGGAAAAGTTCGGTACTCGACGAAAAGTACGTTTGATTGAGCTGAGTTTTGCGTCTATTACGACTCAATTTTATGTCAAAAATGACGCTCGCATATGTCAGTCTCAGAGCACCTAAATTTACATGATTTTTTTTAAGTGTGTATTTACTTGTGAAATTGCGATGTTTAATGAGAAAATTGACTTAGAAGGAATCACCTGGAGCTCATCATGGTTTTGTTCTTGCTATTTTGTCGTTTTAAACCTATTTTGAGGGTTTTAGATTTTGCAGTCCACTATGTGTGTTCAAAGGGCATTCAACGCGTTTCTAAGACCATTTTGGCTTTACAATATCTGCTTTCAGCCGTCGTGAATCGCAAGATTATGAAATTTCTCAATATATCGCTTTGTGGAATCTAACCTGAAAAGGGAGAAAGTGAGGTTTGCTGTTGCGTGCACTGATCTATCTGGGTAGCAACAGCTAGAGTCTGTGTATAAGAGTTACGTCAAGAGAAATACAGTGGAACTCGCGTCATGGTTTTTGAAAGATGCCCTTCCCTTTCACTTGGTGACAGAGGATTTCTGCATTAACAATGACTTCTAACGAGAAAACAAATGAGCGGCTGTAGTAAATCATTATATCAGTGATTTTGTCCATTTATCTTAACAACAAATATTTCAAATTAGCATTACTGATCATTACCAAACGTATCCCAAGAAAAATTAAAGCTCCCTGCGTGTTTACGATCATTATATTTAATAATATATTGAAACACCTTTCGAGGAGCTTTCATAGTATCGTAATGTTTGTTTATTGTACACGGTAGGTAACCGGTTTGACAGTTCAATAAGTAGACTTGGCTTCACTCTTGGCGTGACTCATTATACACCGACTCTAACAATAGCAATCAATCAAAGTTTGAGAACCGCTGAAAATAAGGTCTGTCAAATTTCATAAAAGTTTCTACATTCTAGCTCCATTCCATCCATGCTTCCACTCACTTGTTATAAAAAAAGGAGAAGGGTCTGTGCCTAGGAGCACGAACGGAGGATTGACGTAGGACCGCTAGTGGACGGAACGAATATGTTGATTTGTGGAATTGGTGGCCGGTTGATTTTCCAATGGTGGTCACACCAGTGCAAGTCGATGTGGGTGCTTTTGTCGTCGTCTAAGTGATGTCACATATACTGATTTTTCTCTAAATTTTGATACAGATATCTGTATTTACAGATCACAGATTTTGTAATATACAGATTTTTCAGATTTTCAAATAAGTGGGATATATGTTTAGCTCTGGATTGTATTTATTAATATCCATAAATAATTCTTTCTTCCTTTTGAGTAGGTACGAACACTCAACCAATTACCAATTTTTCATTTTTTATTTTATTATCTTCGTTAATTTTGAACGGACTTCTGATGCTCAGATGTTCTGATTTCTGATTGCTCTTTAGATGGGATGAAGGGAGAATGAAAATTTAACTTCTTATCGTTTAATTAACCATATCACATGATGACAGGTACTATGATTAGTTTTTTTTTTAATTTTTCGAGCCGGTAAACCAGCCCTTTTAACACCCCACAAGCTGATTGCAGTTTGTAGTTTATGAGTCGAAGAGTCAACTAGATATGTTGACATTTGACTAGCGTAATATCAGAAATAAAGAATATTCTATGCAATTCTACTAAATATCCAAATAAAAGTTATGTGTTGTGACGAAATACAATAAACTTGATAAAACATATGAACACGATTGCAAATAGAGAAATACAGATGAAACCATCCCAAAGTTTATCACAAAAATACTGAGTACACTTAGGTATATAGGTTCGAGCAACAGCTAGCGAATGCAATATCCTTTTAATCTGTCAAATGAGTAGATAAAGTTGAAATTTTTTTTGATTAGAAGAATTTGAGAAAATGAAACATCGAGCATAACATTTTACAACTAATACTTCATAAAATTATAATGTTGAGTAGATAAAAATAAATGACCGGGCAAAGATATCTCGGATATAAAAAAAAAGTTTTACGAATATGTGACTGTTACTTCATTAATTTTTTTTTCAGTATTATCTCTCATTACTGGGACTTGATTTTTTGTATTTTAAACTTTTAAATAAGATGCAAATTACTCAAAAAAAATCAAGATTAAGGATTTCGAGATCTTTTAAAGGGTGTCCACGATGAAATTGCCACACTATGAAATTGCTCTAACTTTTTAACCGTTGGGTAGAATTTAATGAAAATTTGGGTGAATTTAGTTCATAGTGCATTATTTACATCCTGCAAGTTTTAAAGTCCTGTGATCAAAACTCGCGGAAATGGAGTCGAAAGAACAGCTCGTGCGTGATAAAATCTTGCGCATTCATCACGAGAACAAGGATCTCTCGCATCGTTCCATCGCTAAAACGTTGGGAATCGCGAATTCCACGGTGTCGCGAGTGATTAAGCGGTTCGAGGAACGGTTGACCACCGATCGGAAGCCCAGAAGTGAAGGAAAAAGTATTCCGTACAACACCAAAAATCACAACCGCGTAGTTGGGGCCTTCAACCGAAATCCGAACGCCTCCGTTAGGGATGTGGCTAAGAAGCTGCACCTAAGCCGAAGTTTTGTCCAGAAGGCCAAAACTAAGGCTGGGCTTCGAACGTTCAAGGTACAAAAGGCCCCTAATCGCGACGAGAAGCAGAACAAGTCCGCCAAAACCCGTGCCAGGAAGTTGTACCTCAACATGCTGACGAAAGTTGATTGCTGCATCATGGACGACGAAACATATGTGAAGGCCGGCTTCAAACAGATCCCCGGCAACCAGTTTTTCACGGCCAAGGATAAGTTCAGCGTTCCGGAGCATGTCCGCACTCAGAAGATGTCCAAATTTGCGAAGAAATTCCTGGTTTGGCAAGCCATCTGCACGTGCGGGAAGCAGAGTGCACCTTTCGTGACCCAGGACACGATGAACGGACAGGTGTACATAAAAGAGTGCCTCCAGAAGCGGCTGCTTCCTCTCCTGAAGGCCCACAACGTCCCAACAATCTTCTGGCCGGATTTGGCCTCATGCCACTACTCCAAGGACGTGCTGAAGTGGTATGTGGACAATAAGGTCAATTTCGTGCCGAAAATGTTCAACCCTCCCAACACTCTGGAGCTCCGCCCCATCGAGAAGTACTGGGCGATTATGAAGCAGCACCTTCTTAAACGACCTAAGGTAGTGAAGACAGTCGAGGAACTGAAGAAAGTATGGGTTTACATACAAAAAACGGTTGATTCACAGGTTGTGCAGAATCTTATGGCCGGGGTTAATTCCAAGGTGCGGGCATTTGCGTATGGACTGTAAATAAAATACGAGTAAAATGGTAAAATGAAGTTTAATAGTTATTTCTCAATCCCTGAAAATTTGATGGCAATCGGATGAAAACTCGAATTTTGCGAATCAATTTTGTGTGTGGCAATTTCATCGTGGACAGATTATTTTTTTAGAAAGCAAACTAAGTCATTCTTCAAGATTCTAAACTATAAAAACACTATTTCTGAACTTCAAATGAACTCAAAGTATATTTACTACGATCTGCAATAAGATCCACTATAAAATTTATACAGGTTTTGTCAGCCAGAAACAGATTAAAAAGATTTTTCACGGTGAAAATACAGATTGAAAATGGAAATAATGTGGCAACACTGCGTCGTCTTCGTATTGGTGCGATGCGTGCTGTTCCACTCTTACGTTGTGTCCGACACTTATCCCTCCATTGCTTGTCGGCAAATGACAAAGAAAACGATTTGGCAAGAGTTTTTATTATCGCTTCTTTTCTCCTCCCTTCCTTTCATCGGTGAAATGGTGAGCGATCAACCGAGCATTGAGCTCGCTCAGGTGAGCATGTGCAATGTGTCGTGTGTTCGATTTGCGCTCTATCGTTGCGACCGTGTTTGGGATTTTTCGTTACATGTCTGAATTTTTTTTTTTTTTTTTTTTTAAGTGACCCCCAGTATAGAAATTAAAGACGTAGTCCTACGTCAAAATGTTTTTTTCTCGGAATTATGAAATCAATAGCGGAAGGAATTATGAAATCAAAACCTGTCAATTTCCCTTTGAAAGCGTAATTGCCTCTCACCCCAAAAGGCCTGGGTTCAATCCCAGTCGGCGCTGCCGGGATTTTCTGAGACATAAAATCTCTGATCACGCCTTCCTAAGGGAAGCAAAGCCGTTGGTCCCCGGTCTATGAGTTGATGGGTCGATGGATAACCCGAACTGGTAAGCCGTTTCATCTACTAAACGTTCACGAACTTTGTCGATGTTATTCATTTCGACCGGTTAAACAGAGTAAAGATATGGATACTTGTTTTGATTATAATTCCCCAGCAGACGGTCGTGGACGGAAAAAACTTACCACGATTTGAAAGCTCTTTTAATATAGTTTTAGATGAATTTGACTTCATCTGCAACTTCTTGCACATAAGAAATATACGCAAGTCCAAAATATGAAGAAAATAGAAGAAATTTATCAATAGCTCATCCTATTTAAAATAATGCAGGTATAGTTTGTTCTAGAAAGATGTGTATTTTAGTATACCAATCAACTTTGTTCAACATAGTGAAGACCTAAAATTAATGGAAATATGTGTTTTGATGAAAAAAGTGGTTTTGGGGGTCCGTCCTCAAACAACGGTCTCTATCTCGATTTGAGTGAAATTTACGACTTTTATGTCTTCAGCAAAGATGTTTTCAATCATGTTTGCTTCAACTTTGTTGAAGACGTCTACCATTTATCTCAACATTGTGAAAAATACATTTTTCATTTCACTTTTAGGGGGATTAATAACGAAACCCATGTTTTCAAAAGATGAAGCATGTCACACCCATCTACTTTCCTCAAGACGTCATTGCTCCAAATCCACAGAATCTGAGCCTACCGGACGGTACCTACGTTTATGCTTTTTGATGCAAATTTCAAGTCCCTTCTAATGAGATAATTCTGCAAATATTTGGCATGATTCTATTAATAGGAGGGGCTTAAAATTTGCATCAAAAGGCATAACGATAGGTACCGTCTGGCATGTTCAGTGCTCGGTATCAATATTCGGTGACTATGTTTGGGAAACCACTTTTCCCATCACGGAAATGTCTCGTTTTCTGATGACGCATTTTCGTGCACAAAACGCACGGAATTTTTGGCTTATTCAATAGATAATAAAAAAGCAAAAATTGTTTGGAGGAATTTCTTTGCTAAATTTTTCCCATCGCGAGATATTCGCGATCAACCATATAAATTCGAGATTTTCTTTTGCTTTTTACTAGGGTCCTAGATAAAGCCTAACCTTAATTTGAAGGGTTTCTGGCTAATTGACATTGTCATGTGGTATTCGTTCATTGCGAGAATTTGTATGTACCACTTCAATACTTGACGAATTTGACCACAAACGTTTGGTTGCTGGGTACATTATCAAAGAGATTTGGGCATGATGTGGCTGGCAGCAAGGCGAGCAAACGGTCAATGGAAATTAACTCTTAAACAACAATAATTTATGGTGGTCTTGAAAAGAACCGTTTTGTCGTCATGGTTGAGTAATGCTGAGCTAATAGGGTGTTCAACACGGATGAGGCTGGCGAGCTGTATGTTATTTGAAACGAGGGTGACACACTTGGCATAGATGGCCAACAGCGACACACCATACGAAGAGCTACTGAATCCGATCAGTGGTTGATGGCAGCCTTGATAGCTAACTGTTTGCGGGGCGCCTTTCGTTGTGTACTGGAGAACATCACCGCTCACCACACGTGGTGATTGAACGAAGAATGTTTGGTGAGACCGGATGGAATTAATTTTTGAAATCTATGTTAGGGAAAGCGCTTTTCACAGGCAATCGGTGATAATGTTTGATTTTTGAAATTGCACCCCCAATGTTGCCTTAAAAATACATGGTATGTTAGATTTAAACTTATGGGAACTGACATCCGGTTGATGACCTTGACAAGTCTCGCGTCACTTTTCAACTAGACCAATCTACATTGATCGATTATCTTCGTCGACCCTCTTTTCCGTTGATACCTTGGCTGCATTCATATTTCGGGCTAATTTGTCTACATAGATAATTAACAGAAACTATTATTAAGCGTATTAGACGATAACATAAGCTGAAAATGTTTTTGTAGCCGAGTCATTAACGAAAGAGAGAGTCGATGAAGAGAATCGATCAATGTAGATTAATCTATTTGAAAGTTAACGCAAGAAGTGTCCAGAAAATACTCGTTAACAAATTTATGGTGGTTCTGAAAAGGACCGTTTTGTCGTGATGGTTGAGTAATTCTGACTTATTAAGGGGTTTTACACAAGTAAAGTCGTTCGGTGAGACCGGAGTGAATGCGATTTTGAAATCTTTGTTAGGGAAGTCGCGTTTTTTTCAGTCAATCGGTGATAATTTTCAGTATTATAACAACAGTTGAATATTCGTGCAATTTTCAATAGTGACTTTTTTAAAATTGATAAAGTGTTCATTTTTGCAGATTCGTAGATGATATTCCAATCGATTGACTTGTTTAGAATTAATATCCATCCGCTGTTGACAGAATTATAAGTGGTCAAATCTTGACCACTTTTCGTAACGCGGTCGATTTTGTTTTTTTGAAATTGCACCCCCAATATGTTGCCGAAAGACGTAATTCGAAGTAAAAAAAAAACCTCTTCTTGTAACTTACAACTACTGATTATTATTATAACATCTAATCCCATTCACATTGTTTTATTGAATGACACTTATCCCCCAAAAAAAACACCATAATAGGGGTGTTTAAAAACGAATATGAATTGCATGGAAAATCCTACCGAGAAGGAATGCTAATATTGAAAACTCACTTTAAAATTCAAACGATGAAGTGGTTGTACACGAAACCTCAAGAGCTACATGCAATATATGCAATATATCTTCTGAACACTGCAAATCGATTCGGTTCACCCCTTAAAAGTAAACAAGAATCTCCTGATCGAACTGACGTTATCGTATACGACATCCACTTGAGCAGTTACATTTTACATCAGATTCATAGAAGCTTGCTTTCGTGCATCCGATGCATCCCACCCGGCAGGTTACATCACTCAATTACGCTGCCCGGAGTCTAATTGTAATAAATTTCAGATAGAGACAGTTTTTACTTAACTATAAGGCCACATCAGTCAGGTTCGCGTGAGAATATCTGCGTTTTAGCACAGCAACACGGAAAGTTACAGCAATTTACAAATTGCACCTACCGCCACAGCACAATTTGCGTCCGAGCTGCATCGTTTGAGTGCGAAGCGCTTAGAATTTTCCCGCATGTTAGACATAATGTAAAGTCGCAAGCTCAAGTGTTAGTCAATAGCCAGGATAGGAGAGCGATGATTCACGTGAGAATCGGAAGGGCCGATTTGAGAGCAACAATCTATCCAGAACAGATTTATAGGTTAACCTGAGTTCGGCACTGTGTGGCAACCAGCGTCTTGGTTGTTTTGCACTATTAATATTGAAGAATAGAGTTCTCTGTTTTCTCACACGACGACAGGCAGCTGCCAACCGATTGGATTTGCGCTCGAGCACGTTGATGGAAATCTACGTATGCATCCCACATCCATAAATCAATAGGGTATGAATTGCTGTTATTACTATTATAACACCGGAGACTGGATGCGATGAATGCAGTCCAATATATATTGAAAATGCAGTTAACCGCGAACTTGTTAGGTCACGACGACAGCCATCAGTAAACAGGAGGTTTTAATTCATTCTGTCACATCAGTTCGGAGATGATGCGAAGCGTTGTTATTCTGAGTGCAGTTGCAAGCGTTTAAAAGAGTATTACGAAATCGTGGCATCAATGGGACTGGTTGTTGAGAAAACTAATTCTGACACCTTGAGGTTCGGGAAACGTGATTGGCCTAGAATTTTCACAAATATTTCGAGATCATCTGAGATAAAATTTTATCATATCACCTATATTCATTACACTGAAATGATCCAACGGCGGTAAATATCAAGACATTTCCAGCTTCTGCTCAACCTTAGATCTAGCGATACCTGCTCAGAATATATATCTGCAATTATTCATTGCGTAATTACTGCAAGATCGCGATTTTATCAGCCCCACTCACACAGAAGCGCTGAATTGAAATTGTTCACTGCATCAGCAGCGGTTGCCAATCCAGGAATTCTTAATCGCACTTCTGAACGTGACTGGCGGCATTGGATTACTGCAATACTACTATAATCGCTGCACTGCCACCCAGCCCCTTTTGCAAATAGTTGACACAACTGTCGGTCGGTGGCGTGAATAATTAATGGCAAAGCGATTAAAACGGAATTACTCATAATCTATGATGCGAATGATTAACTACTAGCACAACATTGGCCAACAGTACGACGATGATCCACGCGGCTTTGGAAAATGGGGACGTCTGGTAGTTTCTCAGATGTGTGCTGTTGAAAAATACGGCCTGTTCGTTGTGATTGGAATTCCTAAATCGTAATATTTTCCCGCCATGCAGCGCACGACCATCTGTAACTGAAGAAGAAAACACAAACCCAAACCGCGTTCCGTGAACAGATGATGCCAAAAATATGCGTCAGTACTGTTATTTTTTGTTTGGTTAAAAATACACTTTTTAACAGATGGCGAAGCATAACGACCACGACCATGGGCGGGCGGGCGGTGACGCTGTGTGTGCAAATGATGCAAAGTCAATGTCACGATGCGATGCTACGAATGCTTCGGACGAATCATTGCGGAAAAAAGCAAAAACGATAACGCACTCCAGCCCCACGGTGGCGGGCGCTGCGGAGGTCTTGCAGAGTAGGTACCCGCAGCAGACTGATGGTTCTTTCGAGCTCGGTTCGATTTGGAGTAAGCAGAAGAGTCATGTCTGTATGGGTCGTAAATTTTGCGCTTGAAACTAATGAGGGTTAGTGGCGTACGCAGAGTAGGTCACCTTTTTGACGAGAGAAGGTTAAATTATGATCGATTGCATATTGAGCGGATTCTTGATTTCGGATTTGGGTATGTTACATAAGCTGTAATTTTTTTCCATGGAATTACCGTCGGAATAAGGTTTTTGAGACTTGAAGGACATGTCTCTGGAATATCTGGCGAATATTCTCATATCCACCCAGGACCAGATAGTTTCGAAAGAAAATTTCGGAATAAGTTCGAGGAACTTGGCAAGCGTGAATATTTCGTGAAGACGGTAGTTCGATAGTAAGTAAGACGAATTGAGGCCAGGTTTGAAAGACTTCCAGGCTACATCCTAGGAATTTCTGAAACATGCATCCAATGCCAAATGAACTGTTCGAACCACTCAGAGTCGACTGTAGTAAACCCCCGTCTGATGATGATGATGATGACAGTTTGCGCGGGGCGAATTAGGAAACGTTAGTTCTACTACTACTACTACTACTACTACTACTACTACTACTACTACTACTACTACTACTACTACTACTACTACTACTACTACTACTACTACTACTACTACTACTACTACTACTACTACTACTACTACTACTACCATGGCAAAAACAATAAAATGTCTGACCAAAGCACAGTACTGACATCTGGCGTCGTGTTCGCGGGAAATATTTAGCTAAGCCATGAACCCGCATGCATAAGTTATGAATTGGTTCGGGTCTGATGTATGCTGGACAAATTATTTTTATCTAGATCAAAATATCCTATGGTTTTGACAGTTTGGATCACTTCACATTTAAATCAGCCGTTTACGATTTTCGGGCATAAGTCAGAAATAAGTGTCATGTCGGCTTGTCGGTGCTTAGCTGTCAAGATGAGTACAAAATACTTATTACTACTACTACTACTACTACTTCTACTTCTACTTCTACTTCTACTTCTACTTCTACTTCTACTTCTACTTCTACTTCTACTTCTACTTCTACTTCTACTTCTACTTCTACTTCTACTTCTACTTCTACTTCTACTTCTACTTCTACTTCTACTTCTACTTCTACTTCTACTATTACAATTCTACTCGTTGCTGGTATTTGGTAAGGATTCATATTATCACCACTACTGTTCTTCACTGTAATTGACGTGGTTATGTTACATGGTGCATTGATTTTAGTGACCTCATCGACCTAGCAGATCGCTCTTCTGCGGCGGGTCTCACTATCAACTTCAACTAGACCAAATCGTTGAATGTGAATACTGACAACCCTTCCAACTTTACGGTAGCTGTGGAGAACGTCGATAGTTTACAGTATATTGACAGATGAAAAGGTGAATGAATCGCGAATTACACCAGCTGCTGGGAGAACTACTCTTCGTCCACCCACAGCAAACATCAGATGACTATGGTGGGCTGTGCACGTCGCAAGAATATCGGACGACAAACAGGTGAAAAACGACTCGACTGGAACTAGCCGAAGAGGCGTGCTGCGGGAATAGTGGGTCGACCAGGTGGAAGGTGACCTGCTGAGCCTCCGTAGACAGCGTGACATAAACTTAAAACATATTTAAAACACAGTAATTTTTTCAAGTGTAGATCTCAGGATCTTAGTCAGTATTCCTTTCTCGTTGGATTAATTGTAATCCGTTCAGAAAAAAAAGAGTTACAACCATATGTCGATTTTAGAGTTTTGTTACAATACATCCAAAGCTTATGTGAAACGCGTTCAAAGGGGCTGTTCATTTACCATGTGGACAGTTTTTGGGAGGTTTCAACAAAGCATTTCAAGTTTATATGGAAATTGACATTTGGCTTAAAAACCGAGGGGGGTGTCAATTCTAGATGCGTGAAAAATTTCACACTAGCGAATAAATCTACGAAAAATCTTTTTTTATTTACCGCATCTACTTGCATCGTCATCAATTTTCTTTCTATCTACTCAGCGTGCGCGCAGCTAACCACAGCAAAAGAAAATCTTTCCTGCATCGTAGATAGAGTTAGCCAACTCGTGAAAAACGACCTTTTGCAAAGTTGTACCTGTTAAAATTTCCTCTGAGAATGGCTATACAATCACTTAACAGCAAGGTTGCAAAGACTCATTTCAGCTAAAACAATGTTTTTCTAATTATGAAATAATTAGATGCCATGGGAAGAAGTTCTGTTCTGTTCAAATAAGTTCAGGGAACTTACGAGAAGTTAAAGAAAAATAAACACAGAATTTCAGAGAAGTTGCTGAAATTTCAAAAATGATCGTTCTATACTGAGACATTGAATTCTAGATAACCTTATAGATGTTTTAATATATCTATAGAATTACCAAGCGCTTCAGAGACGCTCACGGAACTTCTAAGGCCTATTCTTCACTAGTGACAACGAGTCACCTCACCTCACTTGCGGCGCAGTATAAGGGGTCTGTAAAGTTTTGAAAAGTTCAAATAATTCTAGAAAAACTTATTAAATTTTTGTGAGATTTATATGAGTTCTCGGACAGTTATAAAAGTTCACTGCACTTCCGAAAAGTTTACGGAACTTCGGAGAAGTTCACGGCGCTTTCGAGAGGTGCATGGAACATCAGTGAAGCTCACAAAATGTACTTCCAAGAAGTGCACGGAACACGGCATATCATGATTCTTCATAGAATTCTAGGCAGCTAATTCTATAGTGCTCTCTTAATTTCCAAAAAAAATTACACATAAGCTCACAGAACTTAAAAAAACTTGAGGACAATGTGTACAGCAAGACATTTAATTGACTCCTCAAGGTGGTGTCGTTGCCCGAAGAGAATGAAGTGCACACAAGCGAGAGGCAGTAAAGTCTGGAAGGCGCAAAAATTGGTCAACTTCAAGTTGGTATATTTCTGTTAAAAATACACCTGAAATACTGCATTTGGAAGTATGGTTGCTATGATGAGTTTTCACCGTTGGCTCTCCAATTTTCAAAATGACGTCCAAGCAAAAGGAGCAGCGTGTCAAAATTTTGCTCGCGCAGCAAGAGAATCTGACGTTCTCATACGCCAAGTTGGCAACATTGCTGGATGTGGCCAAATCGACCGTGACAAACGTTTTAAAAGTGTTCGGAGAGCGTCTGTCAACCGCCAGGAAGCATGGAAGCGGCGGCAATCATAAAGAAGGTAGCGGTGAAATATAAGCGGAATCCTAACCTCTCCATCCGGGACGTTGCTGGCAATCTCAATGTCTCCATTACTACTGTGCAGCGGGCCGAGTTGTCGACGTTTAAGAAGGTGAAGGTGGCGAACCGAGATTACAAACAAATCACTTCGGCAAAGCAGCTGTCCCGAAAGTTGTATACGAATCTTCTCACAAAGTTCGACTGTGTCGTCATGAACGACGAAACTTATGTGAAGGCGGATTTCAAGCAGCTTCCGATACAGGAGTTCTATACCGCATCAGAAAAAGGGTATGTGGCTGAAATTTTAAAAACCATCAAATTATCTAAGTTTTCGGAAAAAATATCTCGTTTGGCAGGCCATATGCACGTGTGGTCTAAAAAGCGACATTTTAATTACTACGGGAACCATCAATCAAGAGATCTACGTCCAGGAGTGCCTGGAAAAGCGACTGTTAGCATTCCTAAAGCTGTGCTGTTCTGGTCGAGTGGTACGATGCGAACAATTTGATTGTGGAACCCAAAACCACAACCCTCCTAACAGCCCAAAACTCCGCCCTATAACGGTATTGGGCCTTGGTCAAACGGAATCTTAAAAAACTAATAAATGCATGGAAAACGAGCAGCAGTTTAAATCTAACTGGCGTTCGGCGGCGAATAAGGTCGATGAGACCACTGTGCAAAATTTAATGGAAGGGGTTAAGCGGAAGACACGGCAGTTCGGATTTGGCAAACCAAAAGAATAAACGAACATTTTTTTCTTTTAATATCTGAATTGAACTACCAAAAGAAAAATAAGATGATTTTTGTGACATGAATTTTGACTAAAAGAAACGATTTTTTGTCGGCCAATTTTTTCGCGTTCCAGTCTTTAATAACATCCTTTTGCCTACGTCGTTAGGAAACCTTATCGAAACTTTGATAAATTAAAAGAAGATTACAAAGTTTCAAGAAGAACACGGAGCTTATCAGAAGTGCATGGACATCCGGAAAGTCACGGATCTTCATGGATTCAGAAAGAACCTTCTGGACTTTTCGAAACTTCCGATCTCAAACTGATCTTATGAGTGGTGCACGTAACTTCTGAGACGAATACGGAATTTTCGGCAAGATCCCACAAAGATTGCTACTGGAATTTCAGGTCAAATTCTTACGATTCTTGATGAGCTTTGATGAGTAGCTCGTCGAAGTTATGGGTATTATTCTGCCACCGTCTTTTCACCTCAGATGACACCGTCTTCTCGCCTTGTTCCCGCGGGTCAGCCTCAGGTTTGTTTGTGGAACGCTAGCAGTGCGGCACTTGATATGGCAAAATCTAAACTTAGCTAATAATCCCGGACGGAAAGCATCTCGATGTTTGTCGAAGAGGTCGAAGCAAATTTATTGCTGGAGCTGAAGCAAAACAAAAATTCTGGAGCAATAATAGAAAAGGGCCCATCAGCATTTGTAAAAAAAAACATTCTAAAGCCCTTTCATCACAAAGCAAAGGGCGCCCACGCAAACCAACAACTTTCCCCTACCCCTGGTGCTGTTGGTTTGCGCGGGTGGCCTTCGATTCGTGAGGAAAGGACGGTTTGTTTACAAATGCCGATGGATACTTTTCTATTGTTGTAGCAGAAATAATTTGAAAAAAATAACGACTATTTTGCCGGCACTGAATACACTCACACATAGACACTCTATAATATGGAAAAGAATGGTTGCGTGCTTCCCGAATGGAGGATTGAGATTTGAGCCAGATTCACGTATTATCCTCGATTGAGCTTACCGCGATTAGTAAAAACTGTTTGTACACATGATAAAATTCATCTTTGACGTAAATCATGAAACGTAAACAAACATGGAATTAGGTGTTCTTAAAGTTGTCTTAAAGTATTCTTAAAGTATTACGCAACCAGAAACAAGGCGTTTGATTGAATTGAATTTCAACCGCATGCATGTGTCGATCATGGGTATCAACATTTACATGACTTTTCATAGTGTGTGTCAAATCCTATTCACGAGTGACCTTTAGGGTGAGAAGCATGGATGCTTATATCTACGCCTGGCCCGTCTCCTGATTAGGTATATGTATTTGCTTCCCATGGTCTTAGCGAAACATTGATGTTTAAATTTTAATTAATTGATAAAGTCGTACACTCGTTCGCTGAATTCAAGAATAATTGACAGTTTTGTAATAGATCTTTAGAGATTCAATAAATCACCGCATATCCAGATTCCGTAATGTAGTCGCTGAAAAACTTGTCACTGAATTACATACAATAATTGATGATAGGGTAAACGCACCAATAGTGGAGGTACGTTAGTGCAATGTGTTCCTATAGTGGCTTATGAAGTCTCCATAAGCCACTATAGGAACACATTACACTAACGTACTTCCACTTTTGGGTGCGTTTACCCTATTACAAATTTTCACCAATGCTTTGATGGACATAATTCATTGTCTTGTGAAGAT
Organism: Ochlerotatus camptorhynchus; assembly: GCF_037179485.1. Taxonomy (NCBI): domain Eukaryota; kingdom Metazoa; phylum Arthropoda; class Insecta; order Diptera; family Culicidae; genus Ochlerotatus; species Ochlerotatus camptorhynchus. The sequence goes on from NW_027040879.1 coordinate 1,685,168, forward strand.
TTTCTAACGGAAATAATGGTCCAGCATAAAATGGCTTGTTCGTCACAACCTTTTGGGATTACAGTTCTCGTAAAGGTTGAAAGAGGCTCATTCTTACATGTGACGTATTTGCCGTTCGTTATGCAACCATGACTGTTATGAAATTTTTCAATCAACAAGTCAACAGAGGTCATCTTGCCAAAAAAGGCTCTGATGATTCCAAGAAATCACATCTGGTCAACCAAAAACCGTCGAATGAAACCGCACCAACCACAACACCAGCAACTTCAAAACAACAAAAGCAACTTAAGCTATAAATATCGTGTGAGGGGAATGCAGGCAGCCTCCAAACCGGTTTTCCCACTATTGGGCTTGTCTTGCAATGCCCAACCAATATTAAGAGTTTAGCTTCATTGCGAGGGAAGGATTTGATTTCAGTTTGTTGAATTCACGCTAACCTACATACGGATTCGAATGATTCATTTTTGCTTATTCATTTCATCTTCCATCCTGCTCGGAAGCTTCCCCATTCGGGAGTTAATGGCTCACTCGGGCGGTCAGATCTCAATGGAAACGCAATATGACCATGTTGTCATTATCACAGGGCGTGTAAGTTTGAATAATTGAATTAGCACCTCCCGTCTCGGAATTTCAATATCGTAATCATTCTAACCCCGGTAACCTTCACTGGGCGGGTTATGCGTATTCGCCAAGACCTTTACGATGATGATCGCTTGCTCGGGTAGATATCTGTTTTCCTTTCCGCGCCCGCACACGTCGTTTTCCATGAGCGTTCGTCATCGTTCGTTTGGTTGGCTTATGTTTATATCCGCCAACAATGATGTAACCATTAGATCCAGCATAAAAGTGTCGTTCCTCATCCACCCGCAGCACAGTGGATGGGCGTGCGTAGCACCTTCTTGGGTTCGCATGAAATGGAATGTAAACATATGCATATGAGCTCGTTTCAAGAAGTAAATCAACATCAGTAGCGTCATCCGGGAGATACCGCGGAAGGTGGAATATGTATACGGTATAAAACTATAACGTGTTGTTTTTCCTTTTACGACATCGGAATAAGAATGGGATTTGTGCTTAGCAGTTGAAGACGATGGTGGAAATTTCTTTTGACGTTTCGATGATTTTTTTTTTATTATTGTAGTCACTTTAAGACTCTTGGGGCATTGGGCACTAATCTGGGAATAAGATTTGAACTCGTGACTTTGGCGTGAGAAGTATGGATGTGAACCGCTACACCGGGTCCGTCCCCAAAGAAGATAATATGTTTTGTACATACATCATTTCGCAATTTAAAACACTCCTTCAAAGCAATCATTCTATATTTGTTAATTCATTCACGGAAAATATCGTATTGTCGTCCGGTGTTCATATTCATTATAGATGTTTACCTTTTTAATAGTGTGTTTATATTATCAAATAGTAAACAACTGCTAAATGTTGTCATTGTAGAATGCTAACCATCCTGTTTACGTGTTTCATTTTTGCGTTACAGCTATTTGGCGTTCATTATATTAATCGAACTTTTCATATCTATCACATGATTCCAAAACATAGCTGACCGTTGACCTATTTCTTAATTCACATTGACCGTATTGGATTGAAGTTGTTTATAATTCCCGAAGTGAAAGGCAAACCAAAACGGACCAGGGAACTATTTCCGGTGAGTTTCCCTTATATCAAGGTGCCACTCCCGGTCTATTATGGGGCCCCCCTAATGGGGTTCATTCGTCCTGGCTTTCATTTTCTTATAATAGAAAGGGAAGATAAGATTTCACTGCAACAAAAGGTGTGTCGCTGCTGGAGCACTTCCCAGGCAACATTTGCTAGTCTGATAGGAAAGAATGACCCTCTGGATAGCATTCATTATGTGTGATGTGCGTTTATCTACTTAACCGTTTGGAACTTTCTTAATACAAAATGTAATTTTATGGACACGATTTCAGAAATTAATATAATAGTGATATACATCACACTAAATAGGCAATATACCTGTTACAGTGATTTTTGAGTTGCCTAAATTACCTAACTGAACACTTAAGAGAAGCAGCGTGGTTTTTAATATTTCAATCAAATTTATTTGGCATTTGAGCAGTTCCAGGCAAAATAACAAAAAAAAATTGTAATCGACCTTCTCCAAATTGTATGAAACTTTGCTTAATTGGGTTGTTTAGGGGTATTGAGATAAATACATATTCGTTATCTGCATTAAAAATGGAACCGAAATCCAAAATTTCATCAATTTTGGTACACTGGAACTATTTTAAATAAGTACGATTACATTAGCAAAAATCACCATCATAGCGCCCCTTGGTGGGACTTTGTATGGGAACGAGCTGTCAACGAATAGATTTAGTGTCAACGATCAAAAATTTAAATCTTGCTTTAAAAATCGAGATGAATGTCTGCGGGATTGATAAAAATATCGTTGTGCTTAGAAAACGAAGCTCTATCAGATGATGTATAAAAATCTATATATTTTTCTAAGCTAAACAACCCAATTGTTTGTTTTGGCCAATGATTCACCTTTTTCTAAAATTCAGCTTTTTGGATATTGTAAAAGTTCAAAATGGCATCGTTGAATATTATCAAAAAAAAATAAAGGGTTGTGTCCTAGACACGACCGCAGTATGACGTAGAACCACACAAAATTGATGTTTTTCATGCATTTTTGACTATTATACTTTATCTTAAAATTTTCAAGTATTTCAATGTTTCGGTTATGGTTGACTCAAAACAATTTACACATTTTTCTTGACAAATATCCATGTGAAATTCCACATGATTTTCATTTGACCACACATAAACAGAATCCACTCAGAAGTACACACAAAGATTAATACTAAGATGAAACTGTCGGAAGAAAAACTTTCTATTTTAGTGTCCTCTTTCACGGTCCCTTTCATCCAATGAATACCCCCCGTATTCAAGGTAATTTTGCGGTTTTGCTGCCCCTTTGGTAGATATGAAATTTTGCGCTCATTTTTATCAAAACAAACACACCAAAATCAGAGATGTCCCATTTTTTAATTACTCGATTAACAACTAATCGATTATTTTTTGTTCGCTGTACTGCCATTTTTCAACCAATAAGAGTGCAGCACATGTTTGAAACGATCGGTGGTGATGATCCTATGAAGATGTTAATGCTTATATCGGCACGATATAACCGGTTACATATATTTTACTTTTCGGTTCGTTAATCGATTTATCAATTATTCGAATGAAAATCGGCCATCCCTTGATGAATGTGAAACGTCATTTCAAATATAAGGACCGTACATAAATAATGATACAATTTGAAAGGGACCGGGGCTAATCACAAATTACGTCCCCACGGTAACTGAAATAAACACGAGTGTTCACCGGTTGGTACACATGAAATTTATACGCAAATGAATAGTATGTGTGGTCACGCATGGTTTTTATATGTACATTAGACTGATGCAAAATTTTAAATTTTCGCTCCACAGTGTTCAAACGGTTTCAAATCGGGTCCTGATTAGCCTCCGAAAGTTTAAACTTATTTGATAAGAAACTGACTTGGCACAAACCATTTGAAGTTTATATGGAAATCACTATGGGAAAACAAAACTTTTTTTTTCATTGCCTTCTATTCTTTTTACATATTGTACTGTTAACAAATTCTATTGCTATTCTTATGGGAAATTTTATCAGCTACAACTTTGCAGAAAATTACTTTTCAGCCAAACGTCAAATTAAATAGTTATTAATTATTTAAGAGATTGATAATCTTATGGCAAGATTAAGCAACTGTATCGTGGGCAACACTGTATTCTGCAGTGTGACATAGTAGCCATGATTTTTGTCCTCTATTCTACGCGCCATAAACACCAATGTTGCCTGCTGAACAGTTGATTGAGCATAATCATAAGACATCAGTGACTTGAAGCATTAATAATTTTTGTTCCTTACATTTGATCGAAAAGTGGTCTCCAACAAAGTTGTAGCTGAGAAAATTTTCAACAAACTCAGTTATCATTTTTTAAAGTAAAATGAACTGGTGAATTTTGAAATAGATATGAACCAAAATTATGGTTTCTTCATAGTAATTTCCATATAAACTTCAAATGGCTTGTGCCAAGTCAGTTTTTTACTAAATTAGTTCAAATTTTGGGAGGCTAATCAGGGCCCAATTTGGAACCGTTTAAGAACTGTGGAGCGAAAACTTCAAATTTTGCATCAGTCTAACGTACATATATTAAGTATGTGGCCAACACATAGATATTGATTTGTTGATCACGTTGCAACAACTCATGTGTGGGATTTGAGGGGGGGGGGGGTGGTTAGGAGAGGTTTTTGATGAGTGGGGGGGGGGGAGGGTTAAGAAAGTTTGTTGATGAGTGGGGGGGGGGGGGTAGGAGAGGTTGTTGAGGGGTGGGGAGATTGCTGTGAAGGGAAAGGGAGAGAGGTTGTTGTGAAAGGAAGAGGGGGTTTACATCATTACATTTCCTCATTGTGGTCACGCTGTGATCCACCTTTAGCCGCTGACCTAGTCCTGCTTGATGCAGGACCTAGTGCCACGCCGTCCGAAGCGGTAATGAGCAGAGGCATGAGAGCAGCGCTGATTTATATCTTTTCAGGTTCAAGCAGAATGATGTGCAACCAAGTGGTATTCGTTTGTGATGACTGGGTTTGCGAAAAAGTCCTATTTCATGAAATCAGTGATAAAATTATCATTTGTACATTTTCAATTGTTTAATTACAGAAAAATTGGAAAAATATTTATTTCAACAGGTTCGTAATGTAATATCCTATCGATTGGCGTATTTGGATTTTAATTTCATCTATAAATGACAAAGTTACAAGCGTTCAAAACCTAACACTCCTTTACCACACATATTTTTTGATTTGCACCCCAGTATAGTCGACAAAGACGTAGTTCTACGTCAAAAAAAAAGTGCTTGGAAACGGCATTTTTGATCAAAGTGACGTCTGAGACAAAGTTTTAAATATAAAAAAAATCTTTTAGGAAGAAAAATATACAATTTTTTTTAAAGCAAAAACCCAAAATCCCAATCATCTCTAAATATCCTTCCCTGATTTTATTTTTTTTTTCAAGCAAAAGCTTATGAAAAATGTGAAATTTTTAAATGTTCAAAACCATGTACACTTAAAAACATCAAAATTTGATCAACATGAACTTTTCGTGATCGTAATCATACAAAATATTTCAATTTTTTATTAAGGAACATCATGTGTAAGACAATCGCACCATCAGTTAGGTGCAGAAAACATAAATTCTAGTAGACTACATTAGAGTCAAACAGTTTTCATCAATTCACTCCCTCTCCTACTAGACATAGAATTAAGTGAATTTTGTTACAATCAAAGAACAATGAATTATCGGCTCCGTAAAGCTAACGCGATTGAGCCTTACAAATAAACGAACTAGATAAAAAATCAATTCACTCCCCAAGTAACCAAAAGTTCCGCATTCAACGCTTAAAATCACTTGCAAGTTCCATAAAGTTCGAATAAAGTCCCGGCAGAACTTTCAAGTCACATGAAGCAATCCGCACAAGTCTTTATTAGTAACAACATTTAATGTACGTAAATATAAAATGATCAGTGGCCCGAAAAAATCATAATTCTCATATTTATGCAGTGCATCAACATTCTATCCACACATAAAAAATCAATAAAGAGTAATTTCCTGGAAATCGAACCCGTGTATACTGGCATGCGATCTACGATTGCTAACCACTACGCCACAAGTGTGTTGGAATACCTTGCGGGCAAACACCAATTTAAAGTTCATCAAGGTGTTGTGTTTCGTATTCAAGTCAGTCAGCTGGCACTGAAAACTCCAACAGTAGGCGGGACAACAGCTCACTTTAATATATCTCACGCAGAAGGACTGGGTTTAATTCTTCATAAAGCTCAAATTCTACTAATAATGCTGATAAATCAATACACATTAAAGGGTGATACGGTCAAAATTTGGTCAAGGGAAAACGCGTGTAAATCGGTGAAATCGTTTATTTAAAAAATCAAATTAAATTTCTTTTTCAAGTTCAATTAGTATAAAATTCAGGAAAAATATTCAGTTAGGCTTCCGCTTTTCCAAATCCGAATTGCCGAAATTACGCTTGACCCCTGCCATCAGATTTTGTACAGCCACCTTGTCCACCTTCTTCGCCGCAGAAAGCCAGTATGCCTTGAACTGCTGCTCGCCCTTAGCAGTTTTTTTGGTCTTCTTTAGGTTCCGCTTGACAATAGCCCAGTATTTCTCAATTGGGCGGAGCTCTGGCGTGTTGGGAGGGTTCTTGTCCTTGGGAACCACCTGCACGTTGTTGGCGGCGTACCACTCCATGGCCTTTTTACCGTAATGGCAAGATGCCAAATCCGACCAAAACAGTACGGAACAACCGTGTTTCTTCAGGAAAGGCAGCAGACGTTTATTCAAACACTCTTTCACGTAAATTTCTTGGTTGACAGTCCCGGAAGCTATGAAAATGCTGCTTTTCAAGCCACAGGTACAGATGGCTTGCCAAACCAGATATTTCTTTGCGAACTTTGACAGTTTCATGTGCTTGAAAACATCTGCTACCTTTCCCCTTCCTTTTGCCGTATAAAACTCCTGTCCCGGAAGCTGCTTGTAGTCGGCTTTGACGTAGGTTTCGTCGTCCATTACCACGCAGTCAAACTTCGTCAGCATCGTCGTGTACAGCCTCCGGGATCGCGCTTTGGCCGTCGTATTTTGTTTATCATCGCGATTTGGAGTCACTACCTTCTTGTAAGTCGATAGTCCGGCTCGTTTTTTGGCTCGATGCACGGTTGTAGACGGTACACCCAGCTTATTTGCGGCATCTCGGAGAGAGAGGTTAGGGTTTCGCTTGAAACTACCAGCAACTCTCTTTGTCGTCTCAGCGGCTTCCGGTTTTCGATTTCCCCCCGATCCAGACTTCCTGGCTGTCGACAAACGTTCCCCAAACACTTTAATTACATTTGTAACGGTTGATTTGGCAACTTTTAGCGATTTTGCCAACTTTGCGTGCGAGTAGCTCGGATTTTCGCGATGCGCGAGCAAAATTTTGAAACACTGCTCTTCTTGCTTGGACGGCATTTTGACAACTGAAGAGTGAATTCCAAAATCAAAATAGGAGCAACATTCTACACACACACACCTTCAAAATGAGGGGTGTTCAGGTTTTTTAAATGCAAAATTGAAAGAAATACGTCAAATTGATATTGACCAAATTTTGACCGTATCACCCTTTAATATCTGCCTTTAGAAATAAATTTCATAAATGTTCGAACTTCAATATATAATTGGTGTATTCTTAACTTCAATATATAATTGTTTTATTCTCTTAAAGTTCCGCTAAGTTCCACCAGAAGCTGCTTAGAATGCTCTTCAACTATGGTACCGGAACTTTCAAGGTCTTATAACGACTTAAAAATGAGGCTGCTTATTCTAATTCTATAGACCACCTTCAACCAAGCTGCTTAAGCCACAAATAGCCTTTTATCAGAACTTTTGGTTACTTGGGTCAACTCCCTACTTTAGTAAAGAGAGCATCGAATTGTCGTTCTGACCGAGGGGGGCGACACATCTAAAGCTCACTTCTAGATACTCGAAAAATCTTGTACAAGCGAATGAATCTTCGAACAATCTTCTACCATTTTTCGCATCTACTTGCATCGCGTATCATTTTTTTGCAGGAAATCTTCAGAATCGTCATAAATCTGCTTTCTATCTACTCCTTCCTATTTTTCCTACATCGTAGATAGAGTCGCTTCCTCGGTTCTGACTCAAATTCCAGTCAGTTTCAAATTATCGAACATTCATCTTTGAGTTAACTTTTATAGTTATAGTTTTAACACTTTCCTCATCTTCTGATAATTTTACTGAACTAAGGCTAGTTGACTTGAGTTCCGTCTGGTTACGATAAGTCACCCAATATCACAGTGTTTTTGGCCTGTATAAAGTAACGTGATTTTCCGGAAGCCTTGATCGGGTTGTGTTGGAGATTATGATACGGAAGAGTAACTCATGGTCACAGCGGTCTGGAGAATTTTAGAAAATCCGTATTGAAAAATAATTGACCTCGGTTGGGGCCGGTTAAAAGTCATCGTCGGCACCGAATTTCATTTGGAGATAATCTCACGATCAAGTGATCGTAGCACGGGGGCACCAATCACAAATTTCGGCGGAGCTCACATCAATGTGATGAATATAGTGAGTGAAGATGACTGCAACCTACTACCATAGAGGTCACTCTAAGACTAGAAGGTCCCGAAGAAACGTGCTCAACTTTTTGGCTCAGCTCTGGTACTCTTCTCGGTTCCAAGCTAATCGATGCACCCTTCGAAACATAGGAAAATCCACTAGCCCCTCAATTTTTTCTGTCAAACTTTCATAGCGAATCAAAACAAACATAGTGTAGTACTAGAATCTCGACTAGTATAGAGTATGTTAATCGATTTGCTTGGGACCAATAGGCTAGTCAAGTAGTGAGCCAATTTAAAATCGTTAGTTGCCACCGGTTGATACAACTCTTTTTTAGCTACCACACTGCTAACTAAAAAATACAAAGTTTTGTGCCAATCGGCCAACCCCTTGGCTTTTGCCAATTTTTATTTAACACCAATTTTAATTTTTGCAGATCTCTGAAACCATACAACAAACGACATTGGGTGTCCTTTTTTTAAAGCATTTCAAAAGTGCAATCAAATTTTTTGATTTATTTTTAGATAGGATAGAAATCTCCTTATACCTTTTGGCAAATTTCTATTGTTGATTATTCATAAATTTATACAATCAATAAATAAGCAGACGCTTCGCAAAAATTTAATGCAGATCATGTGTCAAATGAAATGTATAAGCGGTCACACATACCTTTTATGCATTCTTATAGGACCTATGCGGTTTGTCTAATGGAATCTATAAGTCTGAAGTTTTGACAAAAATGTATAAGTGAAACAGTGTTGCCAAATCTCCGATTTTTTATTTCAAAACTTTAAATGAAAATATCTCAAAGTTTATGATCCTGCAGGAGATCTACAGTTGTGGCTGCAAAACCCATAGTTATGTGACGAATAAGACGATAAACTACAGTGAACCCGTGATTTCATAGTGATGTTTTTGTGAACTGATCCATCACAGCCAACTGTCCACAATTCTTTCCGATTGAACAGTATTGGGCGATTGTCATGCGAAAGGTCAAGAGGACCGGTAAAGTGACGCGGTATGCTGTCATGGTAAGGTGCTGGAATAAACTGGATAAACTGGTCGCTGAGGACGATCAGGCTTTTGTGCTGCGGATGATGGCGTTCATCAATAAGAATGCTTGTTGGTAACAGCCGAAATGAATCAAATTCTATAAACTTTATTCACCAACCAATGTATTTCAGCGAATGAAAGTTATAAAATTCCTGTGGAATACTCAGTTAAGTTAGGCTAATTTAGGATAATTTTCATGTAATGCTTACATTTAGTGATTCTCGCTGTATGGCAATATAATCGCTTGAGAGATCCAACAACTCTCGTAGGTTTAGGAAATCTGTAGGTTTAAGTTTAGTTTACTAATGTGTGCCTTGGCTCTAGATATAAAGTCTCACCTATCAACGGTAACAGAGCAGCCGAATTTGCTGGTAGTTATAAGTAATCGTTTAGCCGTAGGTACCTAGTTAGATGTTTGTGTTTAGGATCATGTTTTAGGTTTAAATTCTTTTTACCTCACCTTTTTCCGGGCCACATATAACTTATTCAGAAGGCAAGTAGAAGTTCTAGTGGTTCATCGATACCTTAATAATAGCACATAATAGGTTAAGAATCTTCCTGTCATACTATTTCATATTCTCACCTCTAGATTAAGAATCAATAATTTGCAACTAATATTTAGCACTCAAGTTCACTAGGTTTAGTTCACTAGGTTTAGTTCACTAGGTTTAAGCAGTAGATTTAGTGTATATAATAAGTATATATATAAGTAGTTTTAATTTTCGCAATTGGCAGGGCAATTTCACTTTTGTTTTGTCTTCTTTCCATAGTTTGATTTGTTTACATCCTGACCACTTTTTCCTCTCACCGCGTGACAATCCCTCGTATAGCGATGGGTGTGGTTGCACTCACTCGTCAGTGGCGTAGATCAGCGGTGGGAGTACACACATCTGGAGCGGGCGTAACCAACAATGCTTGTGCTTTCATTAGAAACCCATCGGAATAATTATTGAATATTTGGTGCATTAATTATGCTTCATTTTGATTCCTTAAAATTTTTCAAACCAATCCCGAGATAGAGCTGGTTGGTTGCTTACTTCCGGATTCTAACTGAAGCACACTTTATTCAAGTAGCTGACATTATTTTCTGATCTCAGACGTAGACGCGTTTCCAATACCATGGGGGAAGGATTTTAAAATTGTTTTCTTAATCTGTAGCTTGAATAAATTGTTACGACCGTAGACTTGGAAGAATATTCATTCAAGTTCCTTGGCACTTTGTTTTTAAAACTCGTGATGCGTATTACTCATTGAGTAATACTCAATGAGTATACTACTACCTACTGTATTTTCATTTCATGCATCGTGATAAAAAAAATACATCTTTTTTCTTCAGATATAAATAAGCGTCCCGAGCGTTGTGATTCCCATCTGCGTGCAGGAATTTGAAGAGCGGACAAAATTTTTAACGCACTCCGGTTCAAAGCAAATAAACACACTGATACAAAGTGCGGCTTCACCAGAATTCTTACTTTTGTGTCTGCTTCATTCACGATCGATGACCTAGTTCTGTAATTTTAATATGTTTCAAAACGATCGATATTTATGCGTTCTGTGCGAATCACATATCAATGTATCATTTTCTGGTAAATTATTTTTAGCCGGTAGCTTATTTGATGGTTTTCCTCGCAACATTATCTTCGGTCCGCAATTTCCTCACGTATTATTATTATTATCTGGAGCTGGTCGGAAATCATGTTGTACTGTAAACAAAGAAGCAAGCATGCATGCTACATCGTCATCATTTCACTTCCCGTCTATTCAAACGACTTTGATTCCTTTTTTTCTTTCTTGTTGGTAGGTAGGGGATTGTGGGGCAAGATGGCAGTTCGTGTGTTTCTGGGGTGTTTTTTGATAATATTTTCGTGTTCCTAAGGTGGTCTGTGGGATTGTTAGTGATTTGCATTGTTATGAATCATCCCTTATACTAGGAATATATTATGTAAAGCGGATTGATGTCCATATATCAGGATGACTGTCTTGCCGCACTTTACCCTACCCACGTTACGCGATTTACATTTCAGTCCAAAGTCGTTGCAAGAGCAGTAGCAACAGCTGTAGATTGATATTTATAACCTTTTACTACCGGTTAGGTGTGTGTGGCCCTCTTCCGTCGAGCGACGAACGGTGGGAAAATTTCACACCTTTTTCCGAAACGCGACCGTGCTGTCGTGGTACGTGGGAGGTGAGATTTTTATTGCCTTCCAAGTTCAGTTACGATTGGGGGTGTTTTGATTCTTGCAAGAAAACGAACGTCAGTGAATGGAATTTGATGATTAACTCTGGCGGTTGTCGAATTCGATGCAGAGCTTTTCGCATTAAATATGTTTTAGAGTTTTAGAAATGGAATGCCGTAAACACTTTTACAAAATTGAACACCGCTTTGCCTGGATCTTTTCGTGAACATTGATTTCTTCTTTCGCTTACTGCACTTGCAATCTTGCAACCAAGTAGACTTGCCGTCTGTCACCCGCTGAGATTGAACATCCGATATAAATAGATAGAACGTAGGGAAGAAAATGTTGAAAATTGAACCCTCATCTGATCCCTGCACCTTCACCCACCAACAGATTGTCAACCAGAGTGGCAAATTTGAATCCCTTTGTTATGCTCTTCCGTCTCTGCTGATGTGTCTCAGAATTTACGTCTGGTGCTTTGTCTCCGCTCAATTGCTTTCCCTTTCTTCCAACATTAGCGTCATCGTCTGCCTAGTTAAACACGGTCCGTTGTTCTGCCCAGTGATTGAATCCAATCTAATTAAATTTAGAATTTTCGACCGGCGGCGCACACTTAATCAATGAAACTAATTTTTGTCTTTCCTTTGTTATCTCATTGCAGCCGATGCTCTGCGATGCTGGCGGTGTTCGTCGGATGCTTCGACGGCGGCCTTCTGCGATGACCCATTCACCCAGGACATCATCACCGAACAGCAGCGGCGTTGGAGCTTCGTCGACTGCAGCTATCCACCCGGAACGGGATCGTATCCGTTCAACCAGCAGCAGTCCCAGACGCGTGCCGTGTGCAAGAAGATGAAGCAGATCAGTAAGTAGAACAACGTACCTGTGGATATATGATATTTTAATGCCATGCTGGCGAAAGCAAAACAGCGAAATCGCAGCGAAGATTATCGTGGAATGTAATTAAAACATAATCTACCTTCCGCGCAACCTTCACCCTTCATGGTGTGACGAGCGCATAAAAGGTAGCGTGGCAAAATCAATTAGCTAATGATACCATTATCACTTTCATAGGAACCGTGAAAATGGGATTGTGCATGATATCGGACTCATTACATTATGGAACCTTTCGAAGGGTGCTACGATGGTCAGCCATTAGTGCACTGCGTTGATTAATTAGATTTCACGTGGTACATACCAAATTTTGTGTGTGCTTTGAATGAGCACGGGTCTGAAATTTGATTTTCCTTGAATGAGTGACAAATACTACTGAAAAGTTGGCAAAAAATCAGGCCAAAGTCGAACCATCACGCTACAAAAATTAACCTTGTTTAAACTCATGACATGCAAATCTACGCATTTCTACGCCAAACGCTATGCATGAAGTAGGCTTGTGGTACCCGTAGTGCGAAAACAAGTTTTACCAATATAACCGGGTGATTTTCGAGTGCCGAAATACCGGGACTAGCAAGTGAAACCACCGGTATATGCAGTATTAGTCATTTAATAAAATGTATGTCATTTTATAAATCAAATTGCTAATTTTAAAGCTTAAGATATATTAAGGATGGTGACGACTGAGACAGAATTGCTTGGTTTAACGACTTGCTCAGTCTTTAATACTCGAACGACTACGATGTGATATGCCCAACGTTTCGGCCATGGGTTGTGGTCTTTTTTAAGGGAAAATATTGTCTGTCGTTATTGTCAATAATTTAGTCGTTGGTGTGGTCGGTTTCACATATTTTGGTTTAATTTAATGATGCGCTTACTCAAGTTTTTTTTCACACGGTTTTTTAGACGCTATTTTTAAGATGATTTTCGAAATAAATCGTTTTTTTTAAACAGTTTTTTTTAAGAACATGGACTTTTTACACGTTTTTTTCAATAGGGTTCAAGAGCCATCATATTCTAAGTGTTTTCTGAGAAATTGACTTGGCCAAAAACAAACTTCGAAGTGCAATTCGAGTGGGCTCTCCGGACAATATGGGGACATATTTTCGAAACGGGGACGACGTGTAGAGGCCGGAACTCCATTATTGACGCCATTTTGCAATCCAAGACATCGATTTCCGGTTTACTTACTTACCTTACCAGTCGTCTCCACTCTACTCGATCCATGGCCACAGCTCGCCAGCCTCGTAGTCTGCGAAGGGTCCGCATGTCACCTTTTACTTGGTCGATCCACCTTGCCCGCTGCGCGCCTCTTCTTCTTGTTCCTGTTGGGTCGCTTTCTAGAACCATTTTCACTGGGTCGTCGTGCGGCATTCTGACAACGTGACCAGCCCACCGTAGTCGCTAAATTTTTGCAATGTGGACGATGGATGGTTCTCCCAGCAGCTGGTGCAATTCGTGGTTCATTCGCCTCCTCCACGTTCCGTCATCCATCTGCACTCCACCGTAGATGGTACGCAACACCTTCCGTTCGAAAACACCAAGGGTGCGTTGGTCCTCCACGAGCATAGTCCAGGTCTCGTGACCGTAGAGGACCACCGGTCTAATCAGCGTCTTGTAGACAGTCAACTTCGTGCGGCGGCGAATTTTATTCGACCGGAGCGTCCTCCGAAGTCCAAAGAAGGCACGATTCCCTGCCGTAATGCGTCTTTGAATTTCTCTGCTGGTATCATTTTCGGCGGTCACCAGTGAGCCCAAATACAGGAACTCATCGACCACCTCGATTTCATCACCGTCAATCTGAACTCGGGGTGGGAGGCTAACATTGTCTTCTCTAGAACCTCTTCCTTTCATGTATTTTGTCTTTGATCCGTTGATGGCAAGTCCAATCCGTCTAGCTTCAGCCTTCAGTCTGATGTACGTTTCCGCCAACATCTCAAAGTTCCGTGCCATAATGTCAATGTCGGCGAAGCCAAGGAGCTGGATGGATTTCCTGAATATCGTGCCACTCGTGTCTATCCCAGCTCTTCTGATCACACCTTCTAACGCTATGTTGAACAGCAGACACGAAAGTCCATCACCTTGCCGTAACGCCCTTCGAGATTCAAAGGGATTCGAGAGTGTCCCCGATACTTGAACAACGCACATCACTCGATCCATCGTCACCTTGACCAATCGCGGCAGTTTATCCGGAAATCCGTACCCGTGCATAATCTGCCATAGCTGATCTCGATCGATTGTGTCGTATGCGGATTTGAAATCGATTAACAAATGATGTGTGGGCACGTTGTATTCGCGACATTTCTGCAGAACCTGCCGAATCGCGAAAATTTGGTCCGTGGTAGCGCGGGCACCCATGAATCCCGCCTGGTATTGCCCCACGAACTCTCTTGCAAATGGTGACAGGCGGCGGCATAGAATTTGGGAGAGTACCTTGTAGGCGGCGCTCAGCAGTGTGATCGCGCGGTAGTTGCAGCAATCCAACTTGTCGCCCTTTTTGTAGATTGGGCATACGACACCTTCCATGCACTCCTCCGGTAATATCCCCTCGTCCCAAATCTTGGCAATTACCCAGTGCAGCGCTCTAGCCTGTGCTTCACCACCGTATTTTAAAAGCTCACTTGGTTGTTGATCTACACCAGATGCTTTGTTGTTCTTCAAACGACCGATCTCCTCCTCAACTTCTTGAAGATCAGAGGCCGGTAGCCTGTCGTCTTCTGCGCGTGCTCCAAGGTCTGTTGCTGTGCCACCTTCGTTTTCTGCTGCTTCACCGTTGAGGTGCACGTCATAGTACTGCTTCCACTTCTTAATCACCTCACACTCGTTCGTAAAAAGGTTACCGTTTTTAAATGACGTTTATTTTCGATAATCTGTCAATCTTTTAGAGGACTGACTTCTGAAGCAACGTGAGGATTCTACTTGGAAAAACAAAGCTCGGTCATATCTCAAGCTTACTCGTCTTTGTATCGAGGAAAATTATTTCATTTTTAGAGGAACAAACTAAAGGTAGTCCTATGGACAATCCACTTGCTCCATTTTTATTTAAATTGTTCATGGTTATCCTAGGATAGGAAGTGTTGGTACGTGGATGACATTTTTAGCATTGTCAAAAGGGAAGATTCATCAACAATTTTGGAGGCCATAAGCAACGTTTAAAAGAACATCAAAATTACTCACGAAGAAAGACGGCAAACTCCCCTTCTTAGATCTTCTAATCAAAAGGGAAACGTCTTCGTTAAATTTCAAAATCTAGAAGAAACCAACAAATAGGGGAAATGGATGTAATTTTAGCCTAAATGTTCCTAATTTGGGCCCATACATGAATTCAGCAATCGACTAAATTTTCAATAGTGACCTAAAATATCCATTAGTACCGGCCCAATGACGCGTTAATCTAGATGAAATTGATAAATAGCAGATTTTTAGCGATGGGCCCTATCTTAGATCCATAGGCCAACATTAGAGCCATTTCCTCTACAAATAGAGTAATACCAAGCTCTTCAAACCATTCTCACCAACACTAAATAGCCTTTTCACAACATGGCTCACATGATTTTAGTAGTAAAATTACGTTTATTTCTGTTAATTATAATTTTACATTGTTTTAACATTTTAATTGATTAGCCTATCAGGCTCTTCATTTTTGTTTAATTTGTTATTGTAATTTAATATTTGCGTTTTTCAACTAGTTAACAGAATACCCCTTTGGGGTGTGTTTTGATTGAATTGGAAAAAAATAGTGAAAGCCTACCTAACTACGAGTATAACTTAACCTAACGTGCTAGATCACGTATGATCTGATGATTTGATCTTAGATAGGTGTCTCTGAATCTTTCCAGGATAAAAACTCTCCTTTCTTCTAATGTCTGAATTCCAGCCAGGATCTCAGAATTTCTAGTTTGCGGGGGACTGTTTAGGATTATCCTAAGGATCTTGTTCTGGATCCTTTGTAGTTTAAGGTGATGGCATTTGGCGCAACTCTCTTAGATTGGCATGCCGTACTAGTCCAGGAGATTTAGAGTGTGGAAAGCTGATGACCTGGGTCTTTGCCGCGTTAATACGGATCTTCCAGCTGTTGAAATATCCAGACAGGTCGTCCAGGCCTCTCTGAAGTTTGGCAGTCAGAGCTCCGATGACCCTACCCTTGTAGACGATGGATGTGTCATATGCGAACAGAGACAACGATCCACCAACAGGGAGAGCCAGCACATCGGAGGTGAACAGGTTGAATAGGATGGGGCCAAGGATGCTTCCTTGTGGAACCCCGGCACCGATATTGAAAGCATCCGATGTGATGCCATTCAGAGATACTCGGAACGTCCTGTTCGATAGATAGTTGTTAAAAAGTTGACCGTAGTGCTGCAATTTGAACACCAGGCCATCATGCCAGACATTGTCGAACGCTATTTCAACGTCCAACAACGCCATGGCAGATGTTTTCGAAACAGATTTGTTCCGTCTGAGAATGTTTGTTACTCGGGTCAGCTGGTGGACGGTTGAACGACCTTTCCGAAAACCAAACTGTTCCTCGAGTAACAAGTTGTTTTCATCGGCAGATTTCAGGAGCCGGTGCGGTAGTAGACTGCTCTTTCGAACAGTTTTGATAACCCTAAGAGAAGGCTGATTGGTCGATAACTTGAAGGAGAGGACGGATCCTTCCCAGGTTTCCGGATGGGTATGACTTTAGCTGACTTCAACACGAGGGGAAGTAGCCAAGTTGGAGGCACAGATTGAAAATTAGTGCCAGATGGTTGTAGAATGAGGAACTCAAGTGAATCTGAATCCACTGACAGGCAAATCAAAGGAAATTGCTCAGATTTTTGAAACCGCAAGACTTAATGGGTATCAAGAAAAAACAAATTCAGGCAGTACTCGATAAAAGAACAAGGGTTCATTTTAGGCGTAATTGTACAACTCTTACACGAGTAACTGAGAGGGTTTAAAACGGGTAGCCATTGAGTTCGTAGATAAGAAGTTTTGGCTTAGATTTAGTATTCAGCAGCAGGATAAATCAACTGAAGTCATTGTTAGGATCAACAAAAGATTCAATAAATGTCTTGGAAAAGCCGGTGTCAACAAAATCTCTAAAAAATCTAAAATGAATTCTACATTAAGAAAAATACTTTGGAAACAAGGTTTAAGGAACACATCGCAGAGATAAAAAAGGCTAACAAAGAGATGGATAAAGGACTTCATTGCGAATTAAAAACCAAGGTTGCAGAACCTATCTTTACAAAGGGGCACACACAATTTGACAAAGGATAATATGTATATCCTACGGAGTGTTTCTTTGCCTTGGAAACTAGACGAAGCAGAAAGTTTAGAAATATGTAAACATAATCTATCCACATTGCTTAGTGGAGATTAAGGAAACGGATAGTAGAGACTCTTTAACATGCTACCTTAAACCACACATCATACTAAATTTATGTACCGTAAAGCGGGGTATCTTTGATAATGCGAGTAACTTTGATAGTAGAATATAATTATTAAATTTACCTTCTGCACTATTTCCCAATTGGAATCATTGGTTCCATATTTTAGCTTAGATAACGTAATACAATTTTTATATAGTATGTGTTACCTATTTTCGAAATATCAGAAAAAGAATAAATTTTTTTGATTTTCGCCGTTTGAAAAGTCACTCAAACAATCACTTATCAATTTTATTCCTCAACGGCGCCGGTGGTGTAGTGGGAAGCGTGATTACCTCTCACCCCAGCAGGCCTGGGTTCAATCCCAGTCGGCGCCGCCGGGATGTTCTGAGGCATAACATCTCTGATCACGCCTTCCTTCGGATGGGAAGTAAAGCCGTTGGTCCCCGGTTCATGAGTTGATGGGTCGATAGGTAGGGTCCAGGTGTGGAAGCTGCCTTCCTGGCACGTCAGTAGCATTGGTGCTCAGCACGGAAAACAAGATCGACGGAAAAAACAAACCAAAGGAAAAAAAAAAATTATTCCTGATATGGCCATTCCAAATTCAATGTCGTTTTTTTTTTTTTTTTTTTTTCTTTATTATAGAGATTTTTAGCCTGAGGCTAGTTCATCTCTTAATTCAATGTTGTTTTTATTGCTAATGATGGTTTTGATTAAATACTCTTTCAAAGATTCATATTTCTTGACCTAAATTGTTTCAGTTTCACGTAAATTTCTACAACATTAATCGAGTATTATCAAAACAACCCCGAAACAAAAAACTGATGTTCAGTCACAAAAAAAAAAAAAAAAATGCAAATGCTATAATTTCCGTTCAACATTACTAACGAATTGCCTCTAGGATCCTTAGTACTTGTTTGAAAAAAAAAAAATGAAATTTGAAAAACATTCATTGTTTTAAAAAATATTTAGAATATACTCGAGGGAGGCGACTCTATCTGGGATGCAGGAAATTTTTTGCTTTGCTGTTGTGATAACTCGCGCTTAATAGATAGAAACGCGATTGATTATGATTTTTAAGATTTCCTGCAAAAAGGTGGAGAGCGATGCGAGTAGATGGGTTTAGATCCAAGAGATGAAAAAAGATTTTTCGTAGATTGATTCGCTAGTGTGAGATTTTTCGAACATTTAAAATCGAGATTTAGATGTGTCGCACCCCACGAATATACTTAATAAAACTTTTAAAGTTACCCCATTTTACGTTACCAACCATGACATGGCAGTTGGATACCTGCTGATTTATGGTACCTATTGGTTAGTATATAAGTCGTCGGTAAAAGATGGAGGATTCTTCAGTGGTGTTGAGTACTTGGCACTGATGAGGTTTGCAAGTAGTAGACGAAATACGCGTATCTGTCAAAATATAAGCAATTATAACGGAATTAAATGGAAATAAATCAACACACTCAAAAAGCTCTAGATAATCTGTTATTAATCTTATTACATTTACAGGAATTGTATAGGGTAAACGGTCCTATAGTTGCGGTACGTTAGAAACATTAGGTTCCTATAGTTGTGTATTGAGTCTCAATGCACAACTCTAGGAACCAAACACTTCTAACGTACCAAAAATATAGGAGCGTTTCCCCTACATTGAATTCTGAAAAACATGTAGTACCAGCGACTTGGTTGTGGAATTCATGTAGCACTAGAGGTTTTCTAACAAGTGGTAATGGCCTTACTAGTACATGCATTCCACAACCAAGTCACTGGTTTCATATGTTGTTAAACATTCACTGTATGATATGATACTCCATGGTAAAATGTAGCAAATATTAATATTTATTGGACTGAGCGACTACAATTCTGATGAATTATTTTCAGCGCAGGTCATCCCACTGCGTCCTAGCAAGAAGTACGGTCGACTTGTTTCGCGCTCCGTTGTTTTGGAAGTTTTTCGGTATTCGCTTGATATAATTTATCAGTTTTTTCTCACTAAGTGACTCCTGGCATAGTTCCCGGTAAATTGATCGAAAAGTGAGTTTTTTTTAGTAGAAAGTGTCATTTTCGGAAAGATTAATCCGTGCTATTGGAAATTCGCAAACAAATTTGGGCATCATCGTTGCGTGGTCACGCATACGCGCTTACGCATACCCGCTCACGTATCATCATCATCGAGTGTGAGCACCCGTTTCTACATCTATATCGTTCATCATTCATCGTGCGCCTGTGTGCGCTGAGTGCCGCGCCTCGATCAAGTGCACCACAGCGAAGGTCATCCACGCTGCGCGTCGCTTCCCAGCCATCGGTGTAAACGCCTACACATATAACGCTCGGTGGTAGTAGTATAGGATTATCAGATAAGTTTTTGTTTTTTTCTTGTTTCTTTTACTCCCCCATTAGTTAAATTTTCATTTTGTATTTCTGTGTTTGTAGTGTTTTCTGTGTATTGTGTCTGTGCGTTCAGTGGGAGAGCGTTTTGCGCTCCCACTAGTTGAACAAAATGGATGTTTTGTCAGAAGACGACATGGATGACCATTCATCTCAGAATAATGATGATGTCATCCCTGGTTCGTCGTCTCAGTCTGTCAATGGGCAGGATGAGAAAAGCACCAGATTGCGGGCCTACCCGAATGACTCGACTGGCCCATGGGTTGTCTATTTTCAGCCCAAAAACAAACCCTTGAATGTTGTTCAGATATCTGATGATCTGACAAAGCGATTCTCTGCCGTGACCGAAATAACGAAGGTTAGGCACAACAAGCTTCGTGTGACCGTCGCTAACCTGAAACAGGCCAATGAAATTGCTGTTTCCCAATTTTTCACACTGGAATATAGGGTGTACATTCCAGCCTCTGATGTGGAGATCGAAGGCGTGGTCACTGAGGCGAGTCTGAACCCCGAGATACTGGAGAAGCAAGCGGTTGGCCGATTCAAGAACCCCTTGCTTCCTCCGGTAAAGATACTGGCCGTTCATAGAATGAAGTCAGTATCGCTCAGCGAGGGTAAAAAGAGTTTTACCCCCACAGACTCGTTTCGGGTGACCTTTTCTGGATCTGCCCTTCCTCAATACATCGAGCTGGGAAAACTTCGTCTTCCTGTGCGGTTGTTTGTACCTCGGGTCATGAACTGCCAGCATTGTAAGCGGTTGGGACATACGGCCTCCCACTGCGGCAACAAGGCACGCTGCTCCAAATGCGGGGAGAAGCATGAGGATGGCACCTGCGCAGCTACTGCACCAAAATGCGTGTACTGCAATGGAACTCCTCCTCATGCTCTCTCGTCGTGCCCGGCGTACAAACAGCTCGGGGACAAAATGAAACGCTCCCTTAAGGAACGTTCCAGGCGGTCTTTTGCAGAAATGCTTAAGACAGCCACGCCATCGACCAATGACAAAAATCCCTTTTCTCTTTTGTCAGATGACGAGACTGACTCTGACTTGGCTGAGGAGGGAACTTCTTTCAGTTTTCCGGAAGGTTCTGCACGGAAACGAAAGCGCATCCGTTCGCGGATTGTTGCAAATAAAGAACCCCAAATCAGCTTGCCTAAATCAAGGAGTGGTGGAAAAAAGGAGACTTCTACTCCTCCTGGATTCCGCAGAACTGACTATACCCAGGATTTTCCACCTCTTCCGGGGACATCCAAAACCCCTGATGCCCCAATTTTAAGAACAGAAACCCCTTCTTCATCTGGGTTGTTCTCATTTGATGACATTGTGGACGGTATTCTCAAATACCTCAACATTTCTGATCCTCTGAAAAGCATTGTCCTCACATTGCTTCCCACTGTGAAATCCTTCTTGAAGCAATTGACTTCAAAATGGCCCCTTCTTGCAGCTATCATCTCCTTCGATGGATAATTTTCCAAACGAGGTCGGGGATTTGATCACTGTTCTACAGTGGAATTGTCGAAGTCTTATTCCGAAATTAGATTCGTTCAAGTATTTAGTCCATAACAATAATTGCGATGCATTTGCCCTCTGTGAAACATGGCTCTCTTCAGAAATTGATCTCCCTTTTTTTGATTTTAACATTATTCGATTGGATCGTGAGGATTCACGTGGAGGAGGGGTACTTTTGGGGATCAAAAAGTGCCATTCCTTCTATAGAGTGAATCTTCCCGAATTCCCCGGTATTGAAGTTGTCGCATGTCAGGCTACCATTAAAGGTAAGAGCCTTTGTATTGCTTCTGTATATATTGCTCCTAGAGTCTCTATTAATCGCAAACAACTTTTCGACATATGTGCGGTACTTCCCGCTCCATGGTTGATCATGGGAGATTTTAACTCCCACGGTACAGGCTGGGGGGAGCTGTACGATGATAACCGTTCTACTTTGATTTATGATCTCTGTGACAACTTCAACATGACAATCCTTAACAATGGAGAAGTAACACGTTTGGCTGGTCCATCCTCGAATGGTAGCAGATTAGACCTCACCTTTTGCTCCAATTCACTATCGTTGGATTGCACTTGGCATGTAATCCAGGATCCGCACGGTAGTGATCATTTGCCGATCAAAATTTCGATTGCCAGTGGGTTCAACTCGTCAGAATCCGTTAACGTCGCGTATGATCTAACCCGTAACATCGATTGGACTAAGTTCCAATCCGCGATAGACGATACAGTATCGTCAGTGGAAGAGCTTCCGCCGTTGGAGGAATATAATTTCCTCTCTAATCTCATCGTCGACAGCGCACTTCAAGCTCAAACACGACCGGTGCCGCGATCGTCTATTCGTAAGAAAACACCATCGCTCTGGTGGGATCAACAATGCACGGAGGTTTACCGTAAAAAGTCCGACGCGTTTAAACTTTTTCGGAAACGCGGAACACGCGAGCATTTCAACGCATACACATCTCTTGAACGCGAACTCAAGAGCCTCATCAAGGCCAAAAAACGGGGTTACTGGCGGCAGTTTGTAGACGGATTGTCGCGCGAAACGTCTATGAATACGCTTTGGAGTACGGCGCGAAGAATGCGTAACCGGTCTACTAACAACGAAAGCGAGGAATGCTCGGATCAATGGATTCTTAAATTCGCGCGAAAAGTGTGTCCGGATTCCGTGCCGTCGCAGTTGATTCCTCGCGAAACCGCGAATTCGGTAGACGAAATCAGTCAGCCTTTTTCAATGGTGGAACTTTCACTCGCTCTCCTTTCGTGTGGCAATTCTGCCCCAGGATCTGATAGAATCAAGTTCAACTTGCTGAAAAACCTCCCAGACGTCGCTAAGAGGCGCATGTTGAACTTGTACAATCAGTTCTTGGAGCTCAATATTGTTCCCGACGATTGGAGACGAGTGAGGGTGATAGCCATTAAAAAGCCTGATAAACCCGCGTCGGATCACAATTCGTATCGGCCCATCGCGATGCTGTCGTGTATTCGGAAATTGATGGAGAAAATGATCCTTTTTCGCCTCGACAAATGGGTTGAGACGAACCACCTTCTTTCAGATACTCAATTTGGTTTCCGTAGGGGTAAGGGAACGAACGACTGTCTCGCGTTGCTTTCCTCGGAAATTCAGTTAGCTTTTGCTAAGAAAGAGCAAATGGCTTCTGTGTTCTTGGATATCAAGGGGGCTTTTGATTCAGTATCCGTTGAAGTTCTTTCAGAGAAACTCCACGTTTGTGGATTGTCTCCATTAATTAATAATTTTTTGTACAATTTGCTGTCAGAAAAACATATGAGCTTTTCTCATGGAAACTCTACAGCTTTTCGATTTAGCTACATGGGTCTCCCCCAAGGCTCATGTTTAAGCCCCCTTTTGTACAATTTCTACGTTAGAGAAATTGACAATTGTCTTAGTGACAATTGCACGTTGAGACAACTTGCAGATGATGGCGTAGTGTCTATCACAGGGCCAAAAGAGGTTGACCTGCAAGGACCCTTACAGGATACCTTGGACAATTTGTCTACTTGGGCTATTCAGCTAGGTATCGAATTCTCCACGGAGAAAACTGAGTTGGTAGTTTTTTTTTGGAAGCATAGCCCAGCACAACCGAAGCTTCAACTTTTGGGTAAACCGATCACTCATTCCATGTCTTTTAAATATCTCGGGGTCTGGTTCGATTCCAAATGCACCTGGAGATCCCACATTGAGTATCTGAGAAGAAAATGCCAACTAAGGATCAATTTCCTTCGATCAATTACCGGAACGTGGTGGGGAGCCCATCCACAAGATCTTCTGACGTTGTACCGGACAACGATTTTATCGGTTCTAGAATATGGTAGTTTTTGCTTCCAGTCGGCAGCTAAAACGCACATCATCAAGCTGGAACGGATCCAGTATCGTTGTCTTCGTATCGCGTTAGGATGCATGCACTCGACTCATACTATGAGTCTCGAAGTGCTGGCGGGCATGTTGCCACTATCCGTCCGTTTTTCAGAGTTATCTCTGAGGCTTCTCACCCGTTGCGAAGTAATGAACCCACTGGTGATTGCAAATTTTGAGAAGCTTCTGGAGCTAAATCCTCAAACATGTTTTATGACTTTGTACTACCTATATTTAACACAGGATGTCAGCCCTTCAAGAAATATTCCCAATCGTGTAGTCTTCTCCGATTTCGGCAATTCAGTGAATTTTGATTTATCTATGACGCAGGAAATCCGCGGAATTCCAGAGCATCATCGTCCTATGATTGCTCCGTCATTATACGCTGCAAAGTTTGGCCATGTTGATTCTGCAAGAACGTTTTTCACAGATGGATCTCTAATAGAGGAGTCCGCTGGTTTTGGTGTATTTAATGAATTTCATAGCGCCTCTCGAAAACTTGAAGCTCCTTGTTCTGTGTATGTGGCTGAACTGGCAGCAATTCACTACACTTTGGAAACTATTGCTTCACTTCTTCCAGACCACTATTTTATTTTTACGGATAGTCTCAGTTCTGTCGAGGCTATCCGTTCCATTAGGCCGGTAAAGCACTTCTCGTATTTTCTCTTGAAAATACGAGAACTGCTTAGTGCTTTATCCGTGCGCTCTTTCATCATCACCTTCGCGTGGGTCCCTTCGCATTGCTCAATTTTGGGCAATGAGAAGGCGGATTCACTTGCGAAGGTGGGCGCTATGGAAGGCGACATTTATGATCGACAGATCGCCTATAGTGAATTTTTCTCTATTTATCGTCAGCAGTCGCTCGTTAGCTGGCAACATCAATGGAGTGAAGGGAGCTTGGGACGATGGCTACATTCAATTATCCCTAAGGTGTCGAAGTTTGCATGGTTCAAAGGGTTGAACTTGAGTCGAGACTTCATACGCGTGATGTCTCGTCTCATGTCCAATCACTATTGTCTAAACGCTCACTTGTTCCGTGTGGGGTTGGGAGACAGCAATCTCTGTGAATGTGGACAAGGTTACCAGGACGCTGATCACATCCTTTGGTCTTGTGTGGAGTATCGTGGAGTCAGATCACATTTTTATGATTCCCTTCGGGCTCGAGGTAGACAACCTAATGTTCCAGTTCGGGATATTTTGGCTAGACGCGATCTGGAGTTTATGAAACTCATATATGTTTACTTTAAGGATATTAACCTTAGATTGTAAGTTTGATTAACCTTGTGTTTAGTTTGTGTTTTGTACGTCTGTGGGGTTTTTTTTTCAATGTTTGTTTTCAAGATGAATAGAAATAATTTCATGCTTTAGGATTAATTAAATAGTTATATCGTAAACCACATTTAAAACCTTCTTCTTCCCTTTTCCCATCCAAAAAATTGTAAATCTCCACTAACCTCGAGACGACCGCGAGTACTCGGTCCAGTTCCTTTAACTTTAAATATAAGACAGTAACAATGTATAACGCAAAGGATAACTCGGCTCTGTAAAGTTTATTCAATTGAGCCTGTACAAATAAAGTAATTACAAAAAAAAAAAAAAATTTCAGCGCAGGAGTCTACTTTGGTGTAGAATGCGCAACACAGATTATCTAAAATAATCGTTATTTAAAAACTTAAAATTTTCTGAAGTCTTGACGTTTTTTGGTTTCAGCAGTTAATTTTAATCCTGCTCAAAAATAATAGGCTGCTCAGTTTTTTTTAACGATTTAGAAGCGACGCTTTCACTGCGTGCATATTTTTTGAAACAACGCAGTTTTTTTTAAATTTAATTTTTCTTTTAAACGGTTTTTAACACGATATTTTTTTACACACTGTGGAATGGTACGAAGCAAACTTGGCACGCGTTTGTCTAGGCTTGCTGATTTGTACTATAGGCCGGACGTGTTATTGAACTCGATGGTGAAGTCTTGAATTCGTTGCCGTTGGTCCCCGGTTCATGAGTTGATGGGTCGATAGGTAGGGTTCAGATGTGGGAGCTGCCTCCCTGGCGTCGGTAGCATTGGTGCTCAAGATCGATGGAAAACAAATCAAGGAAAAAAAAAATACCGGTACTGAACCTGTTAGTACCGAAGTACCGGTAATTGCAAACCCTAGTCTGCAAGTTGTTTTTAATTCTGTTTTCTTTCACAGAAAGTTGGTATTAGTCATAATAATCAAATCTGTGAAGGTTTCAACATATATAATCTTGGGTTTTTTTTGTTGAGAAAAATGTTTTGAAGCTTGCTATGATTTTGGTATTCACAATGTCGCTTGACGATTATTTTTGGGTCCCAAGTGACAACCACATCTATTATGTTCGCTTTACGCAACACAAAATTATAGGGAATTTGATTTTGGTGCGAAAATTTGCAAAACTTTTTTTATGCATAAAAACTTCTTCAAATGAAACGCTCCCGCCCCTGTTTGTCCTAAAATCATTATAATTCTATAATTATAGAGTTTTTTTTGTCAAATAGAGGTGGTTTAATATTGTTTAGCTAGTTAGAATATAAAAATACCCCACTGTGTGTCGCTTAGGGGTAGGGTTGGCAATACTGGAGGCTTATATCTAAAATCGGTTTTCTGGTATTGAACAATCTAATACCGGTAAAATCGATATTAAGAGGAACTATAAAAAAAACTGCATAATTGTAAGAAAATGTGTTTATTGGTAAATGATTCAGTTAAAAATGCGCTCATCAAAGCTAGGCTTGTTCGTTAAAGTAAAATTTAAGAATGCAAAGATCGATTATCGTATTATCTTCCAAACGAGAACGGATCTTACTTTCGAAGTAAGTAGGACGTACAATACAAAGGGCATCGTAAATCATCTTCATATATTTGCCTTAATAACCCTCAGCATCGTTGTAGGCAAACTCTTGTTTAATGACTTTTTTCAAACAGTCAAACCATCGTTCTCTACATCAGCTGTATCATCCAGTCGATTCAGCTCATCTCTTCGCTCGGCTTATGCATGTTTTCTGTTGCATTCCAAATCAATCAAACGAGGTGAATTCTAGCAACACTTCCAATGCAATCAAGATTGGCGCTGCTCGATTGGCTCTGGCTTTGACAGTTCGTTTGGCTCAAAACCAGCCAGTCCGCTCCTCTCTTATACTAAACCCTCTCTACTCCAAAGTAATTTGTCATTGTGTGTCTATTATATTATTCTTTTGTTTTTTTTTTTTTTTTAATATTACAAACATGCATTTATTTATATTTCAGCCACTATGGTAAACATGTAACAAAATTTGAAATGTGCTGGAAAAAATCCAACAAAAATACCAAAAATACCGTTTTTTTTTATCGTACAAACCGGTATTTCGTACAAACCGTTATCGGTGAAACCGGTTTCGGTAAAATCGGTTAATCAACCCTGCTTAGGGGCAACTCCCATCATATTGATTGTATATGATGTACAACAGACCATTTAGTGCGACATAAAACGGTCTTATGTCAATCATGCACTGTCGCTAGAATAAACAAGTTTTGAGCATAGGATAGGTACATTGAAATAATGCAGTCAGAATTAGAAGCATAGGCCGCGAACAACCAGACGGTGCAACTTCCGCAAACTGTTGCTGGGCTGTGCAACAGGCGGACACATTCGGCCGTTGCCTATCATAATCTTGGGCATGGTTCCATTCTATAAAAGCCCGTCAGGTGCAGTAGAATGGCACTTCCGTATAATGTGTCGTTCGCCGTTACGCGCGTTTTGCTGGAAAACCTCTATTTTGTGCGGGTAATCATTGCACTGCGGTCTGTTTATGCAAATTAGCATTTGTAACGTGGATGGGAGGCAATTTGCTGCAATTAGGCGTATTTTGCTTTTGTATGAAAATCGTTACAGGCGGGTGTAATTATGGCAGAACTGCTGATACATTTTCTTTGGAGGATTTTTATTGATAAGTCAAATTTAGGACACACATATCTTTTGATAAAAAAAACACCTAAATGTATCACAAACAAAAATACACAACATTTGCAGTTGAAATTAATTTATCAATTCTAATTAGACTTCGTGGTCACCCTATGGGATTGCAATTATTATGATTCATATGACGTTGTCGTCATTATTCCCATACCATACGACACAAATATGACGATGTTGATGAGTTTACAACGGTTATGATGATGATGATGATTATAATGGATTAAGTAATCGTCAGTAATGGTTTAAAGTGGTGACCTTGAAAAACTGTAATTTACTCTACTACATTTTTTAAGGTCAATGCGGGAACTAACACTTCTCGCGGGTAAGATACTTCCATTTCAACTGTTCAGAATTCAGATCACGCTTACAGCTGTTCGTTCATAGGAACACATTACACCCCAGCGTAAAACCGTAACACGATGCAAATGGGTTGCAACTAGAATCAAACTCTATTAAAGCAATTAATCAATGGGTATAACGACACTGACTGCAAAGCCGGGTTCTTTGTTATACATCCAAGAAACAACAAGCGGACCGACAATAAATGGTGATTTATGGATGTGATATTGTTTTATCGGTTTGATTGCTAACGAAGTAGGTAATTCAACTCTGCCGGGTGATGGACTTTTAAACACTTTTTTTTTGCCAGTTACGTTGTTCACGTGGCGCCGCGAACTGACAGATCCCTGGACAGATCTAACAAAAGTTAACTGATGATTATGGTATAGTGCGCCCATAAATAAATGTACGTTAACTTTTGCAAAAGTAACCAACATGAGGTTATTTTAAATGTTATATTTGCGCTATCATGTGATGAAACTACCTATCATGAGATATCGTCTCATTTATCATTTAATGATGGGGAAGATGGCAGGACCAGTGCTGCAAAATCTCGGCTATATGCGGCGATATTGACTAAATAGCTTTCGTCACTCACTCTTATAATGATAAAGTATTCATTGACGAAGATGCGCAGTTTTTTTTTAATTCATTTATTTTTCAATGCTCAATTGCCTTTGCTTTGCGGAGCCGTAATTCGATGTACATATATTAACAATATTGATTATGACTAAATTTAGTAGAACGCGGCCCGAATTCTCGCGACTTACTCGAGTTTAAGGACTACCATTTTTAAACAGTTTGGACGTGGACTTGGGACAAAGTACATCGGGGTGAATTCTGGATCAAAAATAGAAAAGGGCCCAACAGCATTTGTAAATAAACCGTTCCAAAGCCCTTTACTCACAAAGCGAAGGCTACCCACGCAAACCATCACCATTATCGGACAGGGGAAACTTCTACCTACACGATGATGGTTTTGGTTTGTGTGAGCGGCCTTCGATTTGTGAGGAATGAGCTTTGGAACGGTTTGCTTACAAATGCTGACGGGTTTTTTTTCTTCTATTGTTGATCCAGAATTGTCGTTTTAGTCTCCATCGCCGTTGCATTGGTTAATGAACGTGGAAGAAGCATTGCAGTGGCAGGCAAGTGCACTGAATCTCGAAAGGCGAACGAATGATTAATGTGAGAACTGAAACTAAATTATGTGCAGTTTTTGTTATTAGCTAAATTTGTAACTAAATGAAATTAATTCAGGAAAATAAAACCATGAAGCCGTCAAAGTGAGCACCGAAGTCCTTAACTACCTACATAACAATAATGTTAAAAATAAGGCACGCCATTACAATTTTTGGAACCAGGTCAGAATCTTTGCCATTGACCTAAAAAGAATGAGATGTTGACGAAGCTTTATGCACAGACAAACATACGTAACTTTTTCGAATGAGTTTCTCTTGAAAACATGGTTCCTCAATAAATAAGAAATCAGTAACACGAGATCTCTCGAGCGTCTCGCGGAAAGCAAGTTAGTTAGCTAAGTCACAAATAATGTTGCATCTAAGGTAAACAGGACATATAGAAACGTCAAAGTAATCCAATGCCAGCGAAGCGGTGAGTAGTTCGCGGAAATGATAATATTCAAATCAATCATCAAATGCGTGGGCGATGATTCAGAATGAATTCTAACGTCTGTTTGTCTGTTATTTTTTCCAGTGACAATGTCAACAATGATTTTGTCAATATCGTGTAAAATCTGAAATGGAAAAAAAAAAGTTTCCGAAGATCCAGAATTCACATTTGTTTTCAAAGATTCTTCAAGATTTCCAAAGATATTTTAAATTTTATGTTTAGATTTTCTTCAAGATAAAAGACTGAGAAAAACCTTCAAAATTATGGGACTTGAAAGAATTTTTTACAAAATGAGACTTACACAAAGTTTTGAGATATTAAGACTATGGCATTTTAGATCTTAGTTTTTTTTTATTTATTCAAAGGGGGGATGTTTTTCGAGTCTTAAACTATGTTAATTATCGATCGAGTTTCCACTTGCTGCAATTACGGCCTTCACACGCTTCCGGAATGCACGACAGCTTCTAATAATGTAGTCTGGATCCATTTATCTCCAGGTACGGGTCAATGTTTGTCTGAGGCTTGCTGTACTCGGGTGGCGTTTAGAACAGGCCTTGACCTTCACGACGTGCCATATTGAGTAATCCAGAGGATTAAGATCGGGGCGGGATGGTGGCCACATATCCTTCGCCCAGAACGGAAGATGTTCCTGCAACCACTTCTGAGCGCGGTTCTAGGTGTGGCACGGAGCCACATCTTGTTGAAATACAACATTTGGCTTTGGACCGTACTGTTCTTTGATTCACGGAAGAACATACTTACTTAAAATGCCGATGTAGACCTCCGTGTTGACCTTGTCGCCTTCTGGAATGAACACCGGGTTCATTTTTTTGCCATCGGAAGCCACCAATCCAAACACCATAACGCTAGCAGGATGCTTGGTCAGATACACGTTCTTGTGCTCGTCGGCCACGTCTTTTACCGGAAGAGAACTAATATACGGGTCGGTTCTGGAATTTGATATGTGATCGACGGTAAACATGCTCTCGTCGGTGAACAGGATTACCGGATATATTCGTTTGAGGAAGTTCAAAATTTTCTTATATCGTTCGACTTGTAGCTCCCGGATGCGGTTAGTAATCATGTGAGTTTTTTTCCGTGCCCTCGACTTCGCCCCGCAATCTTCCTTTACGATCTTCCGTGCCGTAAAGTCACTGATCCCGTGTTCCTTTACCATTTTCCTTATTGAATGCACTGGATTCACCCGAATCTTCCTTTTGATAACAACGATAACCCTCGGACGACCTGTGGCCACCTTCGCGAATAGTTGTCCTATCTTTTCTCGGTCTAAAACCCTTTTGACGGTCCACCAGGACACTCCCACGACGATTGAAATGTCTTTTTACGAAATTTGCGCGTGGAACAAATCATGAATACGCTGCCATTTTGTCATGGTGCAACTGTCAAACTAAGTAAATCATTTTCATTTATACACAGCTATAGGTTACGTGCATGCAAAGAAAACCAAGGCATTGTATGTACAGGTGAAACGGCAACCTTATTTGTACGATGGTGCAAACCTTATCACGCAAACGGTAGTGGAAAGTAGCAATTGAAAATTAAGTTGACATAGCAAATATCATTGTCCCCGTAAATCCGCAAAACAAGCAACAAGAAATTGAAAAGCGGCATCAGAAAATTTAAAAGTGGCAATAGAAAACATTTGTTTGAGTAAATAATAATAAATCTGGAATGTTTTGAACAATTGGCAATTAAAGTTCTTAACGTAGCAACAGAAAAATAAAAATGAGCACCTAATAAATTGCCAATAAAAATCTAAATAAACTCAGTGGTCAATTTGGAGCTGGGTACTCAATGATTTTTCATATGTGCGCCACTTTAAGTAGCGATCGTATTTATAATTTCGGAATGTACACACAATTTAGTTCGCTCTAATTAAAACTAGGGCACGAGTAAACTTGCCTTTTTGGATATTGGCTTTTCGGTTTAACGGTGGACCAAAACGGCAGTATATTTTATGTCTAACGTTTCGGTCTTTGGGCCGAATCTTGGCCTTCTCGAGAGTATATAAAGTTGTACCGTCTTTCGTACAGCTCAACTAAATTACCGTCTTAAACTAAAACTAGCCCTGTTGAAGATCCCTGATCGAAATGTTGACAATGATAAAAGGGTAAAACTTTGCCTTGAAGACTGAAAGCGTGACCTGTAAACTTCTCCGATTGTCTAGACTTTTCTAATGTTTTCGAAGCTTTCCTGACATATTTGGAATTGCCCTAAAGATCTCTGAACTTCAACAATGTTATATAGACCAGAATTTATCAGAAGTTTTTAAAGGTAGACGCAATTTTCCTGAAAATAATTGAACTGCCCTGAACTTCTTTGATCTATCCTATTGCTATTTCCGTTTCTCTTACGATTCCCAATTTTAAAAGTAGTTCTCGGAATTTGTCTAGCATCCATATCCATGGAATTTTCCTGAATACCCCACATATTTACAGAAATTTTGAGACCACTCCTGAAATTCTAGGAATATTGCATAATTCCTCGAAACTTCTTGAAAGTTCCTGAAATTATTTAATGGAATTGTGCTGAAGATCTCTGATCTTCTTTGAAATACTTGAAAAATCTGTGAAAATTAAATATTAAACTACTCTGAAGATCTTTGATATCTATCCGATATCTAGGAACTTTGCTGAAGTATTCGGAAATTCATTGAATATCTTGGAACTTCTGTAAACTTCCTGTAATTTATTTAAAGTTAGTTGAACTATCCTGACGTTCTCGAAGTCATCCTGAAGTTTTTGCAATTCTCCTGAAGTTTTTTGTAACTGCCCTGAAATAAATGAAACAGTCATACAAATCTTTAAACTTCCCTGAAAATCTCTGACCTTCTGTGAAATTCACAAAATATACCTTATTACGTTCCCATGATGAATCCTGATGAATTCGGGCATCTTAGTGGAATACCTGTATATCGAGAGAGAGAGAGAGAAGGATTCGCAATTGCCATTTAATTCCACTACCTTATTAAGGTAGTGGAATTAAATGGAAGTAGTGGAATTAAATGGAAATTACTAATCCTTCTCTCTCTATCTCATTATACCTTATTACGTTGTTTTTCCTTTTAATTCTAATACTACTATAGTATACAATTATTATACTTAAACGCTCATCAATCAATTTAGATCAAAAAATATGTCTAGAGATTTCTAAAATTTTCAGGACTTTTTTAGACTTCGATGAAATTCGTTGAATTTCTTAAAGTTTCTCAAAATTTTCCTAACGTTCATGGTGCTTTCCTCAGTTCATTGAAACTAACGTCCAAGGTTTTTAAACTTGCCCGAAAGTCTGGATGTGAAAACCTTAAGATCAATAAGCTACCCTGATCCCTAGACCTAACTTCCTTCCAGTTTTCCTCAAATTTTCAGAACTTCTCTGAAGTTTTCTTGACTTTCCTGATGCGCTCTGGATATCTCTGATCTTTAAAGCTCCTTTAGTATAACTGAATCCGATGCAACCACCATAAAGTTCTCGAAGCTTGTTTGAAGTGCCTAACATTTTACAGAAGTTTCCTTACTATACCGCAGTCTGTTCACGCAGTATGTTCTATATCAATATCCTTGGTATTTTATTTCATTCCTCAGAACTTCTTTAAAGTTTTTATAAGTTTTGTTGACTGCCCTGAAATTCTTTTATCTTTCCTGGAGTTCACACTACTCTTCTGATGATGTTCTTGGAATTTCCCTGAAATTAATAAAACTGCCCTAAAGACCTCTAAACTTCGCGACGTTTTCTGCAGTAAATAGTAAATAGCAAGTAGTTCTCGGAGCTTTTTTAGCATACCATATTCATGGTGCTTTCCTAAAGACCCCACATATTTACAGAATTTTTCATATCATTCCTGAAATTCTCGGAATTTTGCATAATGCTTCGAAATTTCTTGAAATACTCGCAGCAACAAATTAATGTTGATATCACATTAAAGTGGATGCACTTCAATCGTGTCAAAAATATGGTGAAATATTACTTGCCAAAATGGACAAAATTATCGTTAATACTGTACATGAACTGACATTACGTTGCTCTTACTGCATTTGTTTATTTTTGTGGCCATAAAAATTACTTGAGATTTTCGACACGATTGCTTTTGGAGGTATTAAAATTTATATTTTGCTGTGCTGAAGTGCCTGAAATTTTACAGAAGTTTCCTTCCCATCCCGCGTTTTGTTCATGGAACTTCTTCAATTTTCTCGGTATTTTCTTTCATTCCTCAGAACTTCTTCAAAGTTCTTATAATTTTTGTTAACTACCCTGAAATTCTTTTATCTTTCCAGGAGTTTACACTACTCTTCTTATATTCTTCTTCTTCTTCGAATTTCTAGCTTATTGCATTTCGCATATTAGCTAATTCCGTGCTCTCAATTTAGTATTCTAGATGCACTTCCACAGTTATTAATTGACAGGTTTCGATGCCTGTACTATTTTTGCATTAGTATAATTATGTGGCAAGTACAATCATACTCTATACCCAAGGAAGTCATGAAATTTTGCAACCCGAAAAATTCCTGGACCGGACCGGAAATTGAATCCAGTCACCTCCAGCATGGTCTTGGTTTGTAACTGCGCCTTCACCGACTGAGCTAACGGAGGCCCGATGATGCTCCTGGAATTTTCCTGAAATTAATAAAACTGCTCTAAAGACCTCTAAACTTCGCGATTGTTTTTTTAATTATTTCTGTGATATTCTCGGAATCTTTATTGTTCTCTTAACTTCCTAATGTTCTCTAAGCTGTCATTTAGTTTTGGAACTTTTTGGAGGTTCTCGTTATTTTCCAGAATTTAATGGAACTGCCCAAAGAATTCAAAATTCCCCTTAAGCTCTCGGATCTCCTATGAAGTTAGCATGATTTTCCCGATAAACTGCTCTAGATTATCAGAACTGCCCGAAATAACGCAACTTGCCGTAAGATATTCAAACTCAACTTAAGTTCTTGCAACGGAAGCTGCTGAAGTTCCTGCAATTTTCCTGAATTTAATAGAACTGCTTTGAAGCTCCTGGATCTTCACTGAAGTTCTCGACATTTTCCTGACATCTATGGAAGTGCCTTGGAGCTAGCAGAACCTACGATAAAGATCTTAAAACCTCCATGTTGTTCTGAACGTTTTGGACGTTCATGATGTTTTCGGAATTTCCTTTAAAATGTTGGAATTTCCATGAAATCCTTAGATCTTCTTGAAGTATCTCGCAATTTTTCTGATGTTAATGGATCTGACATAAAGTTTTCAGAAATTTCCAAAAGTTATTGGAACTTCATTTAAGTTTTCGCTATTTTTATGACGTTCATGGGACTCATAACTTTTATGAAGTGTTCTGTACTTTGCTTCTGGGACATGTGTAAGGTTCCTGCAATTATTATGAAGTTAATCGAACGCACTGGCATGAAACTGCCGTGAATTTCTCAGAACTTTCCAAAAGCTCTCTGTATTTTCCTCAAGAACTATGATCGTTCTGAAGTTTTCTGAAGTTAAGCTTCTAGAATTTTCTTGAAATTAATGGAAGTGTCACAAAGTTCTTTGATCTTCATCTAAGTTCATGGAAAAACCCTGCAGTTCATAGATCTAAACTGAATTTCTCGGATCCAACCCATTAAAATTTAAATCTGAAGATTTTTCAACTTAAAAATAATAAAAAATAAATGTTTTAATTTCTTCTTCAAGTCAGAGTCTGAGAGAAAGACCTCAGATAGGACAACGATTCAAAGTAAATCTGGACGCACGGTTTAATACACCACCGCGCTCCTGGTGGTTGGAACAAAAAAACGTTTGACAGGCATTTGTTGATGTCTCATTGACGAAGATATTGGTGAAAAGTTTTTCTTGATTGATGGACGCATCCCGAAATTACGGATCATGAAACTTGAGAAAAGAAAATTAATTGTGCACAAACATCTAGAGAACCCTTCGTGGTCTGCCTCAAAAATAGCAAAAGTAAACATCTGAATCGCAGTCCGCATCGTGCTCTCTTGCCGTGCGGATCTATTTGCTTTTTGCTGAAGGAAGTGTTACTACTACCTAAAGCTACAACAAATTTAAACAGCACTTTTCAGTGCTCAACCTGTAAAATTTCTACCTTGTTCAACTTTATTCCTCTTCGATCCTTGTTTGGACCCTACCCGAGGTAATCCTTCTTGGATATCGATTTGGAAAATTCCTCTTCGATCCTTCAGATTCTTATAGTAATCTGCTTGGAAGTCGATTTGGGTAAAAATTTACTGCCGCCATGGCGCCTAAACGTCAAAGAAAGGGGCAAACTCTTGACCCCCCTTCTGATGAAATTGATTTGAGTAATCAATTTGATTTGCTCACGGATGATGAGAATGATCCATCATCCAAGAAAAATTCTAGTAAACTTTCCCGGCTTAATGCCAAGAAGGAAAAGATTCCCCTATTGTGATAACCACTTCCGATTTCCATGCTCTTCGCATGGAACTTTTGAACTTCGTGAAAGTTAAGTTTTCTCTACAAATTGGACGTCGGGGTGAATGCCGTGTATTGGCTGAAACCTTGGACGGATTCAAATGTCTTCTCAAGTATCTTACTGAGAAGAAGCACAAATTTTTTACTTACGACACCAAAACTGAACGTGTGTTCAAGGTTGTCATGAAAGAACTGCCCAGTGGTGAATCCCTGGATCAGATCAAAGATGAACTGGCAAAATTACTTGGAGTTGTGCCACTCCAAGTAATCAAAATGAAAATGAAATCCCGTCCTGGCGATTCACGCAACGGGATTTCTAATGATTTTTATTTAGTTCACTTCAAGTCTAGTGAACTAAACAACCTTAAGGCCTTGGAAAAAGCTAGCCTTATGCTCCATGTCCGAGTGAAGTGGGAACACTTCAGGAAGACTGGAGGAAATTTCCAAAACCTCACTCAGTGCCGTAAGTGCCAGGGATGGGGTCACGGAACTAAAAAAATTGCTACATGCCAGCTAAATGCATGAATTGTGGTGATTCCTCTCACGCAAAGGACGACTGTCCTGTGAAGGAAGATCCTAAGAAATTTAAATGTTCAAATTGTGGTGAAAACCACAAATCCAATTTTTGGGAATGTAAGACTCGCAAAGCGATCTTACAATCTCGTTCTAACCGACAGGTAAGAAACGCTCCACGTTTCCGACCAGGTACAAATTCCTCTGCTGTTAACAACGGTCAGCGAGGAACAAATTCTACATTCGTACCCGTAGGTACAAATATCACCCCTGCTTCAAATTTTTCATCTGTACCTACTCCCCTTGCTGCTAACAATGTTCAACGAGTTAATGGAGCTACCTATGCTGCTATTGCAGCGGGTAGAAATCAAAATACTAACCAAAGTAATTCTAACGGAAATTTTGACAATTTTAACTTAGGAAGCATTACTGCCCCTAAAATGGAATTTTTACAGAAATCATTAATTGACATGATTTCTGATATGCTTAAATCTAACTCCATGTTTGATGCTATTCAAACTGGAGTAAAATTTGCAAATAATATTGTCATGACTTTAAAATTCAGTAATGGATTTTAAAGCATTAAACATTTTGAATTGGAATGCTCGATCTCTTAAAGATAATGAAGACGAGCTATTTAACTTTTTGGGAGTTCATAACGTGCATATTGCCGTTATAACTGAAACGTTCCTTAAACCTGACCATAAGGTTAAAAAGGACGCAAATTACTTGATTTATAGAAATGATCGTCTTGATGGACCCTGTGGTGGCGTTGCCATCATTATTCAAAGACGAATCAGTCCGCATCGTGCTCTCTTGCCGTGCGGATCTATTTGCTTTTTGCTGAAGGAAGTGTTACTACTACCTAAAGCTACAACAAATTTAAACAGCACTTTTCAGTGCTCAACCTGTAAAATTTCTACCTTGTTCAACTTTATTCCTCTTCGATCCTTGTTTGGACCCTACCCGAGGTAATCCTTCTTGGATATCGATTTGGAAAATTCCTCTTCGATCCTTCAGATTCTTATAGTAATCTGCTTGGAAGTCGATTTGGATAATCGCATAATCGCACTTTTCAGTGCTCAACCTGTAAAATTTTTCTACCTTGTTCAACTCCTCTTATTCCTCTTCGATCCTTGTTTGGACCCTACCCGAGGTAATCCTTCTTGGATATCGATTTGGAAAATTCCTCTTCGATCCTTCAGATTCTTATAGTAATCTGCTTGGAAGTCGATTTGGATAAAAATTTACTGCCGCCATGGCGCCTAAACGCAAAAGAAAGGGGCAAACTCTTGACCCCCCTTCTGAAGAAATTAATTTGAGTAATCAATTTGATTTGCTCACGGATGATGAGAATGATCCATCATCCAAGAAAAATTCTAGTAAACTTTCCCGGCTTAATGCCAAGAAAGAAAAGATTCCCCCTATTGTGATAACCACTTCCGATTTCCATGCTCTTCGCATGGAACTTTTGAATTTCGTGAAAGTTGAGTTTTCACTACAAATTGGACGTCGGGGTGAATGCCGTGTATTGGCTGAAACCTTGGACGGATTTAAATGTCTTCTCAAGTATCTTACTGAGAAGAAGCACAAATTTTTTACTTACGACACCAAAACTGAACGTGTGTTCAAGGTTGTCATGAAAGGACTGCCCAGTGGTGAATCCCTGGATCAGATCAAAGATGAACTGGCAAAATTACTTGGAGTTGTGCCACTCCAAGTAATCAAAATGAAAATGAAATCCCGTCCTGGCGATTCGCGCAACGGGATTTCTAATGATTTTTATTTAGTTCACTTCAAGTCTAGTGAACTAAACAACCTTAAGGCCTTAGAAAAAGCTAGCCTTATGCTCCATGTCCGAGTGAAGTGGGAACACTTCAGGAAGACTGGAGGAAATTTCCAAAACCTCACCCAGTGCCGTAAATGCCAGGGATGGGGTCACGGAACTAAAAATTGCTACATGCCAGCTAAATGCATGAATTGTGGTGATTCCTCTCACGCAAAGGACGACTGTCCTGTGAAGGAAGATCCTAAGAAATTTAAATGTACAAATTGTGGTGAAAACCACAAATCCAATTTCTGGGAATGTAAGACTCGCAAAGCGATCCTACAATCTCGTTCTAACCGACAGGTAAGAAACGCTCCACGTTTCCGACCAGGTACAAATTCCTCTGCTGTTAACAACGGTCAGCGAGGAACAAATTCTACATTCGTACCCGTAGGTACAAATATCACCCCTGCTTCAAATGTTTCATCTGTACCTACTCCCCTCGCTGCTAACAATGTTCAGCAAGTTAATGGAGCTACCTATGCTGCTATTGCAGCGGGTAGAAATCAAAATACTAGCCAAAGTAATTCTAACGGAAATTTTGACAATTTTGATTTAGGAAGCATTACTGCCCCTAAAATGGAATTTTTACAGAAATCATTAATTGACATGATTTCTGATATGCTTAAATCTAACTCCATGTTTGATGCTATTCAAACTGGAGTAAAATTTGCAAATAATATTGTCATGACTTTAAAATTCAGTAATGGATTTTAAAGCATTAAATATTGTAAATTGGAATGCTCGATCTCTTAAAGATAATGAAGACGAGCTATTTAACTTTTTGCGAGTTCATAACGTGCATATTGCCGTTATAACTGAAACGTTCCTTAAACCTGACCATAAGGTTAAGAAGGACGCAAATTACTTGATTTATAGAAATGATCGTCTTGATGGACCCTGTGGTGGCGTTGCCATCATTATTCATAGACGAATCAAACATAAAATTCTTTCTTCATTTGAAACCAAAGTTTTTGAAACTTTGGGAGTTTCTGTTGAAACAAAATTTGGACAACTTACGTTTATAGCTGCCTATTTGCCATTCCAATGCGTAGGCCAGAAAAAGAATTTTCTCAAGGGCGACCTCCAGAAACTTACCCGTCATAGGTCTAAATTCTTTATTATTGGTGATTTTAATGCAAAACACCGCTCATGGAATAATGCTCAAAGCAATTCTAATGGTAATATTCTGTTTGATGATTGTTCTGCAGGTTATTACACTATTCAATATCCAAACAGCCCAACATGCTTTTCTTCTGCAAGAAATCCCTCCACTATTGATTTGGTCTTAACTGATTCATGTCAACTTTGTAGCCAATTGGTTACCCATGCTGACTTCGGTTCTGATCACCTTCCAGTAACTTTTGAAATATCCCAAGAAATAATTTGTAATCCCAACAGCTCTACTTTCAATTACCATAGAGCTAATTGGGAGCAATATCGAACATTTATGGAATATAACTTCGATCCAAACATTCCTTTGCAAACCAAAGATGAAATTAATTATGCTCTTGAATCTCTGACTACTTCTATAGTTGCAGCAAGAGCTGCCTCAGTACCAAAATGCGAGGTTAAATTCGATTCAATTATAATAGACGACGATCTTCAGCTCTTGATCCGTCTTAAAAATGTTCGTAGGAGACAATATCAAAGAACACGCGATCCTGCCATGAAGGTTATCTGGCGGGATTTGCAAAAACAAATTAAAAAGCGATTCTCTGCCCTGAGGAACAAAACTTTTGAAAATAATATTTCTAAATTAGACCCGAGTTCCAAACCTTTTTGGAAACTCACAAAAATTTTGAAAAAACCTCAAAAGCCTATTCCAGCGCTTAAAGAAGGTGGTAAAATTTTGATCACAAATTTGGAAAAAGCTCAGAAACTTGCTAAGCAATTCGAGAGTTCCCATAATTTCAGTTTGGGTCTTACTAGTCCTATTGAGAATCAGGTTGCTCGGGATTTTCTGAATATTTTCTCTCGGGAAAATATTTTTGATGATTCCTGGGGGACTGATTTGGACGAAGTAAGGTCTATAACTAAAAAGTTTCAAAATATGAAAGCTCCAGGTGATGATGGAATTTTCTATATCCTCATCAAAAAACTCCCAGAGAGTACCTTGTCTTTCCTGGTAAAATTATTTAACAGATGTTTCCATTTGGCATACTTTCCTGATAAATGGAAAAATGCAAAAGTTGTTCCAATTTTGAAGCCGGATAAAAATCCAGCTGAAGCTTCTAGCTACCGCCCAATAAGTTTGCTTTCTTCAATAAGTAAACTTTTTGAAAAGATAATTTTGAATAGAATGATGCTTCACATCAATACGAACTCAATTTTTGCAGATGAGCAGTTTGGATTTCGCCATGGGCATTCAACTACTCATCAACTCTTAAAAGTTACCAATTTAATTCGTTCAAACAAATCGGAAGGCCACTCAACTGGAGTTGCTCTTCTAGACATAGAAAAAGCATTCGACAGTGTTTGGCATGAAGGTTTGATTGCTAAATTGAAAAAGTTTAATTTTCCACTTTATATTATGAAATTAGTTCAAAATTATTTAACTGAAAGAAC
This sequence comes from Ochlerotatus camptorhynchus, assembly GCF_037179485.1. NCBI lineage: Eukaryota > Metazoa > Arthropoda > Insecta > Diptera > Culicidae > Ochlerotatus > Ochlerotatus camptorhynchus. The sequence continues at coordinate 1,726,417 of NW_027040879.1, forward strand.
TCTGCAGGTAAATTATCAAAATTCCAAATCTAATCGACTACCTGTTAGAGCAGGAGTTCCTCAGGGTAGCATTCTTGGGCCTATATTGTATAACATTTTCACTTCGGACCTCCCTGATTTGCCTCAGGGTTGCCACAAATCTTTGTTCGCTGATGACACAGGCATTTCCGCTGAAGGAAAAAGTCTTCGTGTTATTTGCAGCAGACTGCAGAAAAGTTTAGATATTTTCTCTTCTTATTTACAAAAATGGAAGATTTCTCCCAACGCTTCCAAAACTCAACTTATAATATTTCCACACAAGCCTAGAGCTTCGTTTTTGAAACCTAGTAGTAGTCACATAGTCACTATGAACGGAGTTCCAATTTCCTGGTCAAACCAAGTGAAATATCTTGGATTAATACTTGACCAAAAATTAACTTTTAAAGATCACATTGAGGGCATTCAAGCCAAATGTAACAAATATATTAAATGTTTGTATCCTCTTATAAACAGGAAATCCAAACTTTGCCTGACGAATAAACTTCTAATATTTAAACAAGTTTTTAGACCGGCCATGCTTTACGCTGTGCCAATATGGTCTAGTTGTTGCACTACCAGGAAAAAAGCACTTCAAAGGATTCAGAACAAAGTTCTGAAAATGATTTTGAAGTTGCCTCCCTGGTACAGTACTACTGAGGTACATAGAATTTCGAATGTTGAGACTTTAGAACAAATGTCCAACAAAATAATTAATAATTTCAGGCAAAAATCGTTGCAATCCTCAATTGCAACGATTAATTCCCTTTATACTTAGATAAGATTTAGTTTTAGTTTTTAGTTTTAAGATTTCAATTGTTATACTGACATGCAGGTTTAAAAAACCTGTTTAAAATACTTAATTGCCAAGACATGAACAATGTAAAAACACTTAGATATATATCATAACAATTAAGGCTGGTACGTTACTGCAGTAACTGGAGCACCTAGGTTAAAAATGAAATGTAATTTATTTTGAATTTAGAACAAATAAAGAGTTAAAAAAAAAAAAAAAAAAAAAAAAAAAAAAAAAAAAAAAAAAAAAAAAAATTCAAAGACGAATCAAACATAAAATTCTTTCTTCATTTGAAACCAAAGTTTTTGAAACTTTGGGAGTTTCTGTTGAAACAAAATTTGGACAACTTACGTTTATAGCTGCCTATTTGCCATTCCAATGCGTAGGCAAGCAAAAGAATTTTCTCAAGGGTGACCTCCAGAAACTTACCCGTCATAGGTCTAAATTCTTCATTATTGGTGATTTTAATGCAAAACACCGCTCATGGAATAATGCTCAAAGCAATTCCAATGGTAATATTCTGTTTGATGATTGTTCTGCAGGTTATTACACTATTCAATATCCAAACAGCCCAACATGCTTTTCTTCTGCAAGAAATCCCTCAACTATTGATTTGGTCTTAACTGATTCATGTCAACTTTGTAGCCAATTGGTTACCCATGCTGACTTCGGTTCTGATCACCTTCCAGTAACTTTTGAAATATCCCAAGAAATAATTTCTAATCCCAACAGCTCTACTTTCAATTACCATAGGGCTGATTGGGAGCAATATCGAACATTTATGGAATATAACTTCGATCCAAACATTTCTTTGCAAACCAAAGATGAAATTAATTATGCTCATGAAACTCTGACTACTTCTATACTTGCAGCAAGAGCTGCCTCAGTACCAAAATGCGAGGTTAAATTCAATTCAATTATAATACACGACGATCTTCAGCTCTCGATCCGTCTTAAAATGTCCGTAGGAGACAATATCAAAGAACACGCGATCCTGCCATGAAGGTTATCTGGCGGAATTTGCAAAAACAAATTAAAAAGCGATTCTCTGCCCTGAGGAACAAAAGTTTTGAAAATAATATTTCTAAATTAGACCCGAGTTCCAAACCCTTTTGGAAACTCACAAAAATTTTGAAAAAACCTCAAAAGCCTATTCCAGCGCTTAAAGAAGGTGGTAAAATTTTGATCACAAATTTGGAAAAAGCTCAGAAACTTGCTAAGCAATTTGAGAGTTCCCATAATTTCAGTTTGGGTCTTACTAGTCCTATTGAGAATCAGGTTGCTCGGGATTTTCTGAATATTTTCTCTCGGGAAAATATTTTTGATGATTCCTGGGGGACTGATTTGGACGAAGTAAGGCCTATAACTAAAAAGTTTCAAAATATGAAAGCTCCAGGTGATGATGGAATTTTCTATATCCTCATCAAAAAACTCCCAGAGAGTACCTTGTCTTTCTTGGTAAAATTATTTAACAGATGTTTCCATTTGGCATACTTTCCTGATAAATGGAAAAATGCAAAAGTTGTTCCAATTTTGAAGCCGGATAAAAATCCAGCTGAAGCTTCTAGCTACCGCCCAATAAGTTTGCTTTCTTCAATAAGTAAACTTTTTGAAAAGATAATTTTGAATAGAATGATGCTTCACATCAATACGAACTCAATTTTTGCAGATGAGCAGTTTGGATTTCGCCATGGGCATTCAACTACTCATCAACTCTTAAGAGTTAACAATTTAATTCGTTCAAACAAATCTGAAGGCCACTCAACTGGAGTTGCTCTTCTAGACATAGAAAAAGCATTCGACAGTGTTTGGCATGAAGGTTTGATTGCTAAATTGAAAAAGTTTAATTTTCCACTTTATATTATGAAATTAGTTCAAAATTATTTAACTGACAGAACTCTGCAGGTAAATTATCAAAATTCCAAATCTAATCGACTACCTGTTAGAGCAGGAGTTCCTCAGGGTAGCATTCTTGGGCCTATATTGTATAACATTTTCACTTCGGACCTCCCTGATTTGCCTCAGGGTTGCCACAAATCTTTGTTCGCTGATGACACAGGCATTTTCGCTAAAGGAAGAAGTCTTCGTGTTATTTGCAGCAGACTGCAGAAAAGTTTAGATATTTTCTCTTCTTATTTACAAAAATGGAAGATTTCTCCCAACGCTTCCAAAACTCAACTTATAATATTTCCACATAAGCCTAGAGCTTCGTTTTTGAAACCTAGTAGTAGTCACATAGTCACTATGAACGGAGTTCCAATTTCCTGGTCAAACCAAGTGAAATATCTTGGATTAATACTTGACCAAAAATTAACTTTTAAAGATCACATTGAGGGCATTCAAGCCAAATGTAACAAATATATTAAATGTTTGTATCCTCTTTTAAACAGGAAATCCAAACTTTGCCTGACGAATAAACTTCTAATATTTAAACAAGTTTTTAGACCGGCCATGCTTTACGCTGTGCCAATATGGTCTAGTTGCTGCACTACCAGGAAAAAAGCACTTCAAAGGATTCAGAACAAAATTCTGAAAATGATTTTGAAGTTGCCTCCCTGGTACAGTACAACCGAAGTACATAGAATTTCGAATGTTGAGACTTTAGCACAAATGTCCAACAAAATAATTAATAATTTCAGGCAAAAATCGTTGCAATCCTCAATTGCAACGATTAATTCCCTTTATACTTAGATAAGATTTAGTTTTAGTTTTTAGTTTTAAGATATCAATTGTTATACTGACATGCAGGTTAAAAAACCTGTTTAAAATACTGAATTGCCAAGACATGAACAATGTAAAAACACTTAGATATATATCATAACAATTAAGGCTGGTACGTTACTGCAGTAACTGGAGCACCTAGGTTAAAATGAAATGTAATTTATTTTGAATTTGGAACAAATAAAGAGTTAAAAAAAAAAAAAAAAAAAAAAAAAATTCTATTCGATTCGAAAGCTATCTTTTGATGTATAAATATCCCGCTGGATATCGGCATTTTGAGATATTGAATTAAATGTCTTTAAAAAAAACCATTGTGCAGTGTTTTCAGTCTGTCAAGCATTCTTTCCACTATTTGGCATCTGGTTAAGTGGTCTTCGTCTTCACAACCAAGTTTACCACCATTCGGTCTTTTGTCCCTTTTTGAGTCATTCGCTATTTTTTTTCATTCAAATATTGTCCCCCTTTGCATATTTCGAACTGCTGTCCTGCTTTCATTCGAGCATTAGTATATTCGACCTGTTATCATCTGACGTTTTTGCCATTCGACCTTTTTATTTTGTTCCTTTTTTGAATCATTCGACCTTTTGCTCATTCGTTTTTGTACTTTTTCATTGTTAAAAAAGTAGTAGTAGTGCGAGAACCGATAATATGCTCTATGGACGAATGAAACTTCAAGCTATCATTAAAATATTCATGTCATGGCTAATGTGATGACCATGTAAACAACGGGTACCATTTCGCAAATGGATCGTATTCCATTACTGGTTCACATATTTCAAGCGTTTTCTAATGGAAATCTTCCAATACTTAGAGAAATTATTAAACGGAGATCTGTAATTCTCATCTATGGTTTCTACGGTTTTAGTTAAACACATGATTTTCAAAAACAAGGAAATTATTGTCCAGGAAATCGGTGGAAAACCTGTAATTTAAGAATGAAAATGTATTTTTCCAATAGGATTCCATTGCAGCAGTTGCTTTCATGTGAACTCTAACTCATGCATCACCAATGCACTTTGATGCACCGAAGAGACGCCCCTAAGTAAGCACTGTATTTGTCACTCTGATCTCTCTTCAATTGTCGAATAAATCTTTCGCCTTTTACTAAAGATTTCCGTGGAGAGGGATACTCTAATGAGTCTGAAGTGAATTTTTGTACAGACTCGATCCTTAGTTGGATCGAGCATTATGATTCCGAAAGCGATATGCCCTTGGCTTTGTGAATGCACATTCCACGTTAGCATCACTGACCCAGAGACTAATCAGCGCAAACCATTTAATAGCGGTGCACCATTTGCTATATCACCTCGCGGTGCACAAGTTTAGTATTTCATGCGCATCATCCGAGCTATTCGCATTCAAGAAGTGCATTCAACGACCCTATGCAGGGGAATTACGTTACGCTATTGGATACGCTTGTACGTTCTGTACGCATACCGGTTCGATTTTACGTTGTTCTATTCAAATTCCCCTGGCCTAGCCGGGCGGGCGAGGTTGTATGCACAATCAAGTTCACTGCTAAAATCATTGGACACGGCTCATTGGAGGCCGATGACAGATTGTTCTACCCATGCATGCTGTCTTAATAGACTAAGCATCTTTAGTATCAGCCACTAATATTCCACTTTTGTATCATTACAGTTAACGACCGAGTAGTGGTTTCCCGCTCGTGTGCCTGGGAAGACGTCAATGCTACACCGAACAGCTGTGTCAACGCCCAAACGCCGTCCTACATCCGAACTGATTTCTGCGAAACCTGTACGACCGATGGTTGCAACGGAGCGTCCCAGTATGGCCCTGCCGTGGCCATGGTGCTACTGATGGCCCTGGTAGCAAAGCTGCTTGCCTGGTAAACGCAGAACCCGGCCCGATACCCCAACCAATTTTACCCTTTGTCCATAAGCTTTAAATATAGATCAGATCGGAAGACGCACGTTATGAATCAAATCAAACCGATACCATCGTTGCCTTAATTGTTTTTCGAAAGACTTTTTATGAATAGTAACTATTTATTGCATCTCGATCCCATTTGAAACTGAACAGAACAACCTTCCCCGTAATTAAACATGACGCACTATGAAAACGATCAAACTAACCCGGTCTCGTAGTTTCAATAGAGCTTTCCAAACAGCAATTACCAGCTGTGAATGCGCTTACACCATAGACATACCAAATACGAATAAAAATGTACAAATGTAACGTTTACATCACTTACGATTTCATAAACGGTTAAATTAGTTGCACCTGCTTGCAGCAACAAGAAAAGGCAGCAGAGTTGGAGATGAAAAGAATCTGTTATTTGTTGTTACTACATACTAGAAGTGCTCGGCGCACATTTGGATATCTACTATCATCCATCTTAAACAATGAAGCACCAGTTTTCGGGATAACTGTAAACGTAATCAAAAAGTTTTACACTACACTGTTTTTTTTTCTTGATCGTCCACTGGTTATCTAGGATAAGGCCTTTCCATGTACATAATAATTATAATTGATAACGGTAAATCAAATAAAGCGAATCTGTTTCTAAAAGACCAACTGGAAGTGGTGTTCTTATTGGAGAAAGAAAATTCTTGCTACCTGTATTATTCCAGTATTATCCCCTAATGCAGGTAAGTGCAATGGGCTTTGAAGATGTGGTCATCGCTAAGAAAACGATTCATAGTCCAGAGACCTCCCCAGAGCATCACCGTGTTCGTCACTCTGATCTCTCTTCAATTGTCGAATAAATCTTTCGCCTTTTACTAAAGATTTCCGTGGAGAGGGATACTCTAATGAGTCTATAGAGAATTTTTGTCGTGACTCGATCCTTAGTTGGATCGAGCATAATCCATTAAAAAAAATAGCTTCGCTTTGCGATTATAAGCGCTTTTCTAAATTAGAACAACGCATTTAATTTGATCTTCTAACGTACTGTATTTAAGAAATTCCATGAAAAAAAGTTCCACCGAAAACAAAAATTTGCTTCCAAATCTTGTATATTTGTTCCTCATGCTTTAACATATTGTTCGACTTGTATGTAGGAAGATTCATTTTTATAGCTTTCTCAGTCTAGGGTAATCAAAACGATAAGTTATGCATTGCCCGACGTTTTCGGCCGTTTATTGTGGCTTTTTCAAGGGTAAAATTGTCTACCTGCTTCCTCAAAATAACCGTTGTATAGTGTAGTGTCGTATAGTGTCCAATTTTAATTGAAATCAAACTAAATGAACCATATAGTAAGCTCCTCCAAGCTAAACACGCTTATCGTGGCAACATACACAATTTAACGACAAGTCGTAGACAGTTTTACCATTGAAAAAGACCACAATGAGCGGCTGAAATGTCTTCTTCTTCGTCGCATTTCAAGCTTATTGCTTATCGCATATTAGCTTATTGCGTGATCTTAACGTGATCCAGAGCTTTCGATGCCTGTTCGATTTTTGCATTAGTATAATTGTGTGGCAAGTACAATCATACTCTATGCCCAGGGAAGTCGAGAAATTTTCCAACCCGAACAATTCCTAGATCAGACCGGGAATCGAACCCAGGTGGCTCCAGTATGGTCTTGCTTTGTAACTGCGCCTTTTTACTGACTGACTAAGGGAGGCCCCGAACGTCGGGCAATACATAACTGACCGTTTGGATTACCCTTGGCTGATAAAGTCAGAAAAAAAAAACTTTGTTCCTTATCAAAAAAAATGTAGACCCGTATTTTTCATTTCGCCCTTAGAGTGCACCTTCCTGAGTTAGGGAGGTCTAAAAAAAATCGACATTTTTGCCTCTATTCTCAACTGTTAGAATTCATAACTTTTGAACTACTGGACCGATTTTGGATCTTTTTTCAGCAAATAAATGATATTTGAAAATGATCTCTAGAAAAAACAAAAACAAAACAAAAATGATCAAAAATTGTGTTTATGGATTTTATACTGCAATGACCAAAGACACCCTAGGGTTATATATAATAGAGTGGGTCATCGTTATATGGAAAAACGCAAACTTTACCTCATCAATCGAGAACAACCTTTTTTTGGTTCCATTTGGAGCTCCAAACAGCTGTGCAAAATTTGAGGACGATTGGTTGTAATTCGGCTTTCCGCATTGCGATTGAAATTTGTATGGGAAAAACAACTTTTTTGCATTTTTATCCCTAGAGACCACAATTTAGCATGAACAGTGCAACTAAGTATGTAGTATTAAACTGATGCAAAATTTGACTTTTTCGCTCCACAGTGCTTAAATGGTTACAAATCGGGTCCTGATTAGCCTTCCAAAGTTACAACTCATTTGGTTAGAAACAGACTTCGCACAAGCCATTTGAAGTTTACATGTAAATTTGTCTTTTTCCATATTAAGCAGCGAAACAGTTTGATAGCCATTCTTAGAGAAAATTTTCTCAGCTACAACTTTGCTCAAGATCGTTTCTATGTAAAACGAGACAGGAAAATGTTTTTAATTATTTAAGAGATTGGTAAACTTACGACATGATCAAGCAGCTGCTCTGTAGGCAACACTGTATTTTGCAGTGTGACATAGTAGCCATGATTTTTGTGCTCTATTCTAAGCACCAGAAAAACCAATGCTGCCTGCTGAGCAGTTGAATGAGCATGATCATAAGACATCAGCGCATTGAACCATTGATAACTTTCGACCCTTGCATTTAATCAAAAACTGAGCAAAGTTGTAGCTGGGAAAATTTCTTACAAGTAAAGTTGAAAGTTTTTGAGGCATACCGATATGGTGAATTATTAGATAGGCAAGAACAACAATCTTGGTTATACCATAGTAATTCCCATACAAACTTCAAATGGTTTGTGCCATCACAGTTTCTCACCAAATGGGTTCAAATTTTGAGAGGTTAGTCAGGATCCGATTTGGAATCGTTTAAGTACTGTGGAGCGAAAATTTCAAATTGTGCATCACTCTCTTGTAGTATATATATATTCGAGGAAGTGTCTAACACTTTTGCCAAAGAAAGTATGGTGCTAGAATGTATCTAAAAAAAGTTATAACAATTCAAATATTTATGGTTTGAATTAAACACCAAAAATCCCTTTTTTCTGCCAACACTGTGCCAACATATGTGTAGTTGGAGAGGGGGGGGGGGGTAATAATATACCCCGTCCCCCTCACTCATATCAATAGTTTCAAACTGAAATAACTTCGGAGTTTCTTATCTTAACGATTTGGAATTATTCAAAAACATTTGCGTAGTTAGAGAGCGGGGGAAGGGGGCAAACTATATGCAGTTTTTAAAACAAAAAATGTTGTTTATTTATTTTCATCAACCGATGTAGACTAGTACAAATACATATACAAATTTGTTTTTCTTAAGAACATATAAAAAAATTGTCTGCTATTCTATTTAAACTTCTTACGGGTTATGATTCCGTATGGAGTTAAAATATTGTTTTAGTTTATGCCGAGACATTGAAAAGTCAATGGTTTCGCAGTTGATTGTAAGACGCCATCACGTTGTAGTGTAAATATTTAATATCCACTTGTCCGTTCATTTGTTAGTGAGGAGATCCAGGGATGAACTAGCCTTCGGATAAAAATCTCTATAATAAAGATTAAAAAAAAAAGTGAGGAGATGTATTTTTGGATTATTAGCAGTTGGAAAATTTTAAATTTCTATATAAAGCTTTTATTTGAAATACTAAACTGCCATTAGGGCCACCCGCACCCAATACAGAAGTAGTCGTACCTACATCAGAAATCAAAAAAAAAAAAACAGGAGAAAACGAAAACTGTCTTTACCAGTTTCGTCTCAGACACAGGTACAGTTGGATTTCGCTTGTTGGGCTATCTTTAAGTGAGCTACGTTTCAGTTGGGCTACCAAGTCAAACGTCATTTCTAACAGTGCTGATTCCTTTTCGAAATTTCGACCGTCTTCATGCAAAAACCGGCAAACGAGTGGAGTAATGATACAGATTATGTCAATGCGATACAACGGGTTACTTCCTTGATGGTCGTCAACGATATGACTGAATGAGGGGTGAAGCTAATTTTTGACTTATCAAGAAATCCACCAGAGACCTAGTTCAACAGCAATATTTGCTTCAGGGGATAGAAAAGCATCGAAAAAAGTACCCTGAGAAATGGTAGAATATATTAAAATGAAATATAACCGTTACAATCCAATGACATTTGTGTGAATATATCTGACGTTGTACATTGCACCAAAAGAGTAGGGAAGGAACTGGGGGTACTCGCTTTACAACTACTCTTATGAGATTGAGCAAATGTTTTTGAATAACCCATCCAATTCGAGAGATGTTTTTCTCCTTTAGCTTACTTAAATCTTTGGTTTTAATTAGTTAGGTAGGTTCCGATTCAACACATTGTAGTTTCATTTATATACCTGTGATCTTGACTTTTATACCTAGGGGATGAGTACTTAAGGGGGTTAGATTCTGATAAGTTCTTTAGTGGGAATGACACTGATGAAGACTGCACATTGTAGTCGAAATACGTATCTGTCATGGATACCAAAATTAATTAAGTGGAATTAAATGGAAGATAACCTTTTTTGCTGTTTTATTAAAGCATTCCGCTAACAACCCAATTTCATTACTTCATTATGATGGCTACCAAGCCTTTGGGATTTTCCTTATTAGAGAGTTGAATAAATTTTTCTCCTTTAGCTTACTTAAATCTTTGGTTTTAATTAGTTAGGTAGGTTCCGATTCAACACATTGTAGTTTCATTTATATACCTGTGATCTTGACTTTTATACCTAGGGGATGAGTACTTAAGGGGGTTAGATTCTGATAAGTTCTTTAGTGGGAATGACACTGATGAAGACTGCACATTGTAGTCGAAATACGTATGGATACCAAAATTAATTAAGTGGAATTAAATGGAAGATAACCTTTTTTGCTGTTTTATTAAAGCATTCCGCTAACAACCCAATTTCATTACTTCATTATGATGGCTACCAAGCCTTTGGGATTTTCCTTATTAGAGAGTTGAATAAATTTTTCTCCTTTAGCTTACTTAAATCTTTGGTTTTAATTAGTTAGGTAGGTTCCGATTCAACACATTGTAGTTTCATTTATATACCTGTGATCTTGACTTTTATACCTAGGGGATGAGTACTTAAGGGGGTTAGATTCTGATAAGTTCTTTAGTGGGAATGACACTGATGAAGACTGCACATTGTAGTCGAAATACGTATGGATACCAAAATTAATTAAGTGGAATTAAATGGAAGATAACCTTTTTTGCTGTTTTATTAAAGCATTCCGCTAACAACCCAATTTCATTACTTCATTATGATGGCTACCAAGCCTTTGGGATTTTCCTTATTAGAGAGTTGAATAAATTTTTCTCCTTTAGCTTACTTAAATCTTTGGTTTTAATTAGTTAGGTAGGTTCCGATTCAACACATTGTAGTTTCATTTATATACCTGTGATCTTGACTTTTATACCTAGGGAATGAGTACTTAAGGGGGTTAGATTCTGATAAGTTCTTTAGTGGGAATGACACTGATGAAGACTGCACATTGTAGTCGAAATACGTATCTGTCATGGATACCAAAATTAATTAAGTGGAATTAAATGGAAGATAACATTTTTTGCTGTGTTTTTGAATAATTCATCTCAGCATACCAAATCGATAAGATAAGAAGCTCCGAATTTATTTCAGTTTGAAGTCTGACTTTCATTGGTACACCGGCAGTGTTGGCAGAAAAAGGGATTTTTGGCATATAATTCGGAACATTGATCTTTGAACAGCTACAACTTTTTTTTAGATACATTCTAGCACCATACATCCTTTAGCAAAGTTATTAGGCACTTTCTGGGCTATACTTTAACGTATTTTGAGTATTATTAAGATGCGTGGTGTGTACAAAATTGTGGTCCCTAGTTATAAAGATGCAAAAAAGTAGGTTTTCCAATACTAATTTCCATACAAATTTCAAACGCAATGCGGAAGCCGGGTCACAACCAATCGTCCCCAAATTTTGCACAGTTGTTTGAGACCCCAAATGGAACCAATGCAGCAATGGACGCAAAACATGGTCAGCACTCACACACTCATCACGAAAAGGTTGCTTTCCAAAGTCAATGACGCATCGACCGAAAGAACTGCTGATGAAGAACAATATAAATAATGTTAAATATCCCAAGTAACAATTCAGTAACCATTTAGCATCCACTCTGATTTATGATGGTTTTATAACGACAATGAACAATCCATTTAGTTTAAATATAACATTTTAAAGTGTAAAACATTCCTGCTTAGTAATTCAGCTTTTTGCTGTTTTAAAAACCTTTTATAGTCTGGCAAGAAGGTCAAAAACTGTCTTGTTTAAAAAATAAATTTAAAACAGTTATCAATCCTTCCTTAAAACTGTTCTGTAATTCAAGCATAAACGTCATTAGCAACTGTTTATTAATGTCATGATAAAATACTTTATAAACGTGTTCTATCATTATAAAAGCAACCATAAAACAATTAGGTTTTGCATTAGAGAAAAAAGCATTTATTGTTGCTTTTTAGCCTTTTTAAAGTGCATCATTACTTTGTTTACAAATTGAGCTTAAAAGATGGTTCCTCATAGTTAATAAATGCCAAATTTATGACAAAGAAATCTCGAAGGATAGACGGAGTAGGATGAAAAATTCAAGTCAATTTCAGATAAATTTACTTTTTTAGAAGAACCAGCACAGCACCAACGACTGACCATCTGTCGGAGAAGAGTAAAGTGAGCGAGGCCCTCAAACTAATAAAACATTGTCTAAAGTTGAAAAATATACCAGCCTTCTCCAGATCTTACGATGACAATCGAAATAACAACCGACAGCAAACCACTGAAACTGTTAGTTAGCGGAGATTAGCTGGTTTCCTATCCAAAGCAGCGATTTTATTCGGCGAAAGACTCTTCGAAAATTTCATTCAACCGTACATCTCTGCATCATTGGATGGTGCACTTCTGTCACCATCCGGAAGAAGGGGATCTTTTTCGGGAACGATTGCGCTTCCAGCTGTTCGAAATGCGAAATGTTGTAAAACAGTATCGCAAACTATCTGAGTAACTGCTCCCAATCCATCGGGAGAAAACCGCCTGGAAGAATCCTGGATCTCACAGCGCAACTATCGAAAGATAAACAAACTTTGACGTTTAACTTTTTGCAGGCAACTTCGCCTCCATAAATGCTGCCATAAATCTGAGCGGGTTAGGATCAAGCAAAATGGCTTTAGATAAATACAATTCAGCCTGCAAGTTTTCTTCACAAAAGCCATTTTAAAACCTTATTAATTTGTTAAGGAGTTCTTGAAAGCAAAACAACTTTTTCACAAATGACCCATGAAAATCAACTTTTATGCCACCGCCATGTTACAATTAGTTTGCTTGTTTTTAACAATCTTCGATTTTCAATCAATATTTCCTTAGATATAACTATATTTTGGTAAATTTAGCAATGAGCAAACATTTAAATGCGAAAATAATAATAAAAAATCTCGGCCAAGCTCGATCTGAAGAATATATATTTTTTTTCATTCTTAAATAATTAGTCAAATCGACATTTTACGAGGGTGGGCTTAATTTTTTCGATATTTTCACGTACATTTCACATAAAATTTGATATGGCACTTAAAACTAGACCACTTAATGAGAACTATTGTAATACATTTGGATATTCAACAAGATTTTTATACCATCAGTTTCTATTTTAATTATTTTGATAAGATCGGATTCATAAATCCTTTTCTATCTTGATTGATGCTTTCCTACTGGATTTAGCATTCAGCTAGGGGAAATAATTCGGAAAGGGTTTTTATTGTTGCTAAATAGCTTTTATTGTAGCTTTCAAATGGTTCTCAATTCGTTCGTCATACAACCTTTTGCAGTAAATCAATCTTGAAGAGCTTCGAGAATACACCCTTCATAACCTTCTTCAGGTTGGGCCATCTAGACATATTCTAGTCTAAATGAGGTTTTGGTGGATGCATTGATGACAAAATAGCCTTTATCAGGGTTTTATGAATGTTGTTTTATAGTTGCTTTGTAGTATTTCATAAAACTTAAAATGTTACTTGGGATGATCATACAAAAATTAAAAAAATCTGGAATGCTAGCGCCCCTGGTAAACCATTTTAGGTAAAATTTATAAAAATCTTCAAATTTGCAGTGGCTATTGGCAGACAAAAGTTGGCGCTACTTAGTGACGTAAGATAGAAATTTCGACATGATGATGCTTTCAACATTATTTCACGGTGAGCAGTGTTCGGAAAATCATTCTCAAATCTCATTCATTGCGCCTTCCTGCGAGAATAAACTCGCGTGCGAATGCGGCAAACAAAATTCACGCTTGAGATTCTCATGCATATTCACGCACTCACACTCACAACGCCGAAAAATTATTCCAGCTTTAAACTCATAAAAACCACTCAAACGTCAATTTATATCATGTCTATGCATGTTGTGTTAGTTTTCCAACCCCTGATGCACAAACAATAGTAATAATAATGAATAACGCAAAAATATAAAGCAATGAATTTTTGAACCTGAAAAATCATCGGTGATTTTTGCAAGGCAAAACTCATAGGCGGTTAAACTCATGCATGAGATTTGAGTTTTTGAGTTTTTCCGAACACCGACGGTTAGGTATAGGAGAGAAGTTTGGAATCATATAAAAAAGCTCGAAATCACTTCGAGAACGAGAATTATTCGGAATCACTTTGAAAAGTAGTTAATCACTTCATAAAAGTTCGGAATCACTTCGAAAAGAACTGAATCACTTCAGACAAATACGGAATCACTCCAGAAAGTACTGAATCACTTCAGGAATGTTGTTTGGAATCAGTCCGAAAAGTACTAATGACCGCTCGCGGTTGCTAATCCGTTACTACCAGATCACATGTATTATACAGATTAGCAACAGACGATGCGTGGGACTAGCATCTGCAATGTGTAAAAAATGGTGATCTCATACTTTACGATGGGCAATAACAGCGCCGGCCGCGTCCATATGTAGGTCAATTAAGGAATGGATAGGAATGTGTTGACGTCATTCTAGCTTTGTTGGAAACCGAGAAATCCTCCTCACTTCCACGAATTTTTCAATAGTTTTCAACAAGATTCACTTAAGGGAGTTTTGATTCTTATCGCTAAGCCATATTAGTACTCAATTGTGACGCAAAAAGGTAGATGAAGTATAGTCAACTCTCCATAACGCGATGTCCACTAACTCGATAGGGGTTTTGATCTAATTTCCGTTCTACTAAGCACAACCCGCGCTTTAACTCTCTTTTATGAACGAGAACTAAAACTGAATATTTCTGTCAAAGATGGCTTCTAAATTTATTCACTTCTTGATTCTAAATTCGTTCTACGAGTTTCAATTCCGTCCAAATGCATTGAAACGCCATTAGATTTTCTTCGTCCTAGGGATAAACGTAGAAAAAGGGGATTCGCTAGGAGCGCTTCTTTTGTTTTGAGAACAATGAGCGTAAATATTGATACTATGCGCACTAACAGGATTTATCTTGTAGCTAATGAACTAACGCATGGGAACAAACCTATTATTGATTTGTGCACGGTGAAATCATTGATATTATTGATCTTTTCTGATCGATAGAACGGAAATGGGCGATTACGACGAAGTAGCGCTCTACCCTATCTAGTTATAGAACCATAGTAAAAATGAATGTCATGGCTACTGCGATAGCTTGAGTTCAGTAGGGGAAATGTTGAATCGCTCAAGGATGGCTAACTTCCGAAAGTGTTAAATTTTCTTTACTGATTTAACACTTTCGGCTGTAATACCAAGAGCTCTTGGGAACGTTTGAAGCAAGAACCAGATATAAACGTAAAAACCTGGTGACTACTCAAGATATCACAAATTCACCACATCCAGAATAAATTGAACAGCAACGTAGAAACCAAATTGATAATGATTTGTAAATCGCCAGAGGTATTCTGAGGGCGACCGAGTGCCTCGGAAAAACACAAGTGCTTTGCGCCATTGATTTAGTTAGCGTAGTAAGGGTTTCATACTGTGGAGGTTTTGATTTGGTAACTTATTGGTAGTTTTGGGAACTTTGTTTTGCCAGAGTTTCGCCCACGAATGTTAAGGAAAATTTCTAGAAATTGTTCAAGGGTTTTCCTGAAATGTAGTGAAAGCTGAGTAGGATAAGCGATAAAAAAAAATACAAATTAACCAAAAAAACCTCATTTTGTATTGAACACCCGTTACTTAGCTCAAATTTTAGGAACACAGCACTGAACATAATTGAATGTCTTGTTCAGTTGAAAATAGTGATACAGAACCAAATTACAGGTACCTTTAAAACTATGAAGTCTAAGTTTTAATTTAGTAGCCATAAAATAGTGTTACAAACAACCTGACGGCCTGATTGTATGACAACCACACAAAACCGTTATACAACCACAAACTGCAAGGGATGCTATTATAAAACAATGATAAAATAATAATAAATCTTCCAAGCATTTAGATTGTTACTTGGGATATAAATATGTTTGATTTTCCCCATTATGCTAGTGTTTTTAAAAGTCGTAGTTATTTGATTTTTCCTTAATTTCTCGTGCCATCTCTGAATGGATGTTCTCATTGAAGTGATTTTTTCAGTAGGGTAGAACAGGCCAAAATGCACCCCGGGGCAAAATCTCCCATGCGGTTTTTCATAGCTTTTCCATTCCTAATTGTCCTGAATTAGAAACGGGAAGGCTTTAAAAAGCATTTCGGGCATTTTGCCCCGTGTGCATTTTGGGCTGTCTTCCCCTACAATAGATTATATTCTAGTGCAATAAGAAAGCACCGTACATTCATATAAGAATATGAACGAATAATATGTATGCAGATCCTTACCTTATGTACCTATTCAAGGTAGGAGCTTACGTGTAAGAGCAGGTAAATCTTCTTATGCGATCATCGCTATAAGAACATTTGATTGCTGGGGGACCTCTCTGAGCATATAATAGTTCATCACTCTGATCTATCTTCAACTGTCGAATAAATCTTTCGCCTTTTACTAAAGATTTCCGTGGAGAGGGATACTCTAATGAGTCTGAAGTGATTTTTGTCCAGACTCGATCCTTAGTTGGGTCGAGCATACACTACAATATTAAATGATGGCTTCTCCTTAGCCTATAGCTATAGCCAGTAGATGCACTCCTAGACCATGATGGTGGAGGAAACACTAATTGCCGATACGGTTGTGAATTTTAAATGGGATAGGAAATTTCTCAACTTCCCTGGATATAGAGTAGCATTGCGCTTGCCAAGCTCTCAATTGACAAGGAGCATCCTCAAAAAATACTTATTTGTGGTTGGGGCATAAGAAACATAATATGGACATTAGACTGATTTTTTTTCTCTCTGTTCGGATCATAATCACTGAACGGCGCCGGTGGTGTATTGGTAAGCGTGATTACCTCTCACCCCAGCAGGCCTGGGTTCAATCCCAGTCGGCGCCGCCGGGATGTTCTGAG
Organism: Ochlerotatus camptorhynchus; assembly: GCF_037179485.1. Taxonomy (NCBI): domain Eukaryota; kingdom Metazoa; phylum Arthropoda; class Insecta; order Diptera; family Culicidae; genus Ochlerotatus; species Ochlerotatus camptorhynchus. The sequence goes on from NW_027040879.1 coordinate 1,743,398, forward strand.
GCATAACATCTCTGATCACGCCTTCCTTCGAATGGGAAGTAAAGCCGTTGGTCCCCGGTTCATGAGTTGGTGGGTCGATAGGTATGGTCCAGGTGTGGGAGCTGCCTTCCTGGCGCGTCGGTAGCATTGGTGCTCAGCACGGAAAACAAGATCAACGGAAAACAAACCAAAGGAAAAAAAAAGAAAAAATCATAATCACTGTGACCAATACATTGATATTTTGTGATGTGTCCGTGTCCTTTGTTTAGTGCATGTCGTAGTAGTTCATTACTATGGAAAAGTAATGAGGTATTCGCTTTTGATACAGTTAAATCATACATACTTGATCTTCTCACAAGAATCATTCTAGGACCTTTCCAAAGACGCGCTTTCTCATCAATCAAAATGTGTCTTACAAGAATCCTCATTCAATTGTGATGTTCGGTATCATTTGAAAAATTCTGGGATCTCTTCAAATATTCATCTTCTCAGCAATCAAAATAGGTCTTCTTAGTGAGAAAATCCAGCGATGATACTGATATTTGACAATGCATCGGAACCCTGGTCCGAACTTTTTCTTCTATCCAATTACCAGACCTCAACGGCGCCGGTGGTATAGTGGTAAGCGTGATTACCTCTCACCCCAGCAGGCCTGGGTTCAATCCCAGTCGCCGCCACCGGGATGTTCTGAGGCATAACATCTCTGATCACGCCTTCCTTCGGATGGGAAGTAAAGCCGTTGGTCCCCGGTTCATGAGTTGATGGGTCGATAGGTATGGTCCAGGTGTGGGAGCTGCCTTCCTGGCGCGTCGGTAGCATTGGTGCTCAGCACGGAAAACAAGATCAACGGAAAACAAACCAAAGGAAAAAAAAAGAAAAAATCATAATCACTGTGACCAATACATTGATATTTTGTGATGTGTCCGTGTCCTTTGTTTAGTGCATGTCGTAGTAGTTCATTACTATGGAAAAGAGAGAGAAGCTCATTCGTTTCTCGGACAACAAATTAAACAGGAAATTGTTGATAATCGGAGAAAGCCCACTCGCATTGAGTTTTTCCGAAAGGATGTCGATGCAAACAGAATCAAACGCCCCTTTAATGTCCAAGAAAACTGAACCCATCTGCTGTTTTTCAGCATAGGCTAATTGGATTTCAGTTGAAAGCAACGCAAGGCAGTCGTTCGTCCCTTTGCCCCTACGGAATCCAAATTGCGTATCTGAGAGTAAGCCATTCGCCTCGACCCACTTGTCCAGACGAAGAAGAATCATTTTTTCTAACAGCTTCCGAATACACGACAGCATCGCGATGGGACGGTACGAATTATGATCTGAAGCGGGTTTACCGGGCTTCTGGATGGCGATAACTCTCACTTGTCTCCAATCATCCGGAACAACGTTGAGCTCAAGGAATCGATTGAACAAGTTCAACAATCGCCTCTTTGTGACTTCTGGGAGGTTCTTGAGCAGGTTGAACTTGATTCGATCAATTCCCGGAGCTGAGTTATTGCATGAAAGAAGAGCAATTGAGAATTCTACCATCGAAAACGGGGAGTCCATGTCATCGTTTTCCAGCGGCGGATCGCGAGTGTTGCATCGGACCGGAACCGAATCGGGACAAACCTTACGCGCGAAGTCGAAAATCCACTTGTTAGAGTACTCCTTGCCCTCGTTGACCGACGATGCCGCGTTACGCATTCTCCTGCCGACATTCCAGAGCGTTTGCATGGAAGTCTCTCGCGATAGCCCTTCGACGAACCGACGCCAGTAACCGCGTTTTTTGGCCCTGACCAAGCTCTTAAACTTTTCCTCTAGCTCCGTATACCGCTCAAAGTATTCGCGGGAACCGTATTTACGAAACTGTTTAAACGCGGTAGACTTCTCTTTATTCACGTCGGTGCATTCCTGGTCCCACCACACAGTGGGAGGACGTTTGCGAATGGTAGTGCCAGGAACAGGCTTCGTTTGTGCTTGAAGCGCGCAATCCACTATGAGCCGCGATAGGAAGGAGTACTCATCCAATGGAGAGAGAACGTCGACCGATTCTGAACCGTCACGGACCGCGTTCGCGTATTCTTCCCAATTGATGTTTCTCGTGAGATCGTACGCGATGTTGATTGGACACTGTGAAGATGAACCGTTGGAAATCGAAATTTTGATGGGCAAATGATCACTACCATAGGGGTCTTGGATTACCTCCCACATGCAATCCAATGATAGTGAGTTCGAACAGAGTGACAAGTCTAGTCTGCTCTCTCTTGCTGGAGGTTTGGCTATTCGAGTTACTTCACCGGTGTTTAGAATGGTCATATTGAAATCGTCGCATACGTCATAGATGATGGTTGAACGGTTGTCATCGTACAGCTCTCCCCAGCCTGTACCGTGGGAATTAAAATCCCCTAAGATCAACCGCGGCTCAGGTAGCACTGAGCAGATGTCAGATAGCGCTCGCCGAGAAACAGCCGTTCTCGGAGGGATGTATAACGAGGCAATACTGAAGGTTTTACCTCTAATATTCACCTGACATGCGACAATTTCAATACCTGACACTGGAGGAAGGTCGATTCTGTAGAATGAGTGTTGTTTGTTGACCCCTAGGAGCACCCCACCGTACGAATCTGCACGATCGAGACGGATAATGTTGCAGTCGTGAAGAGAAAGGTTAACATCTGGAGAGAGCCATGTTTCGCAGAGAGCAAACGCATCACAGTGTATGTTATGCAGTAAAAATTTGAATATGTCTAGTTTTGGTAAAATGCTTCTACAATTCGATTGAAGGAGAGATACCGTATCATTTTTTGGAAAATTATCCATCGAAGGATACGAATGAAGCAAGGAGGGGCCACTTGGAAGCAAATTGCTTCAGAAAAGGTTTCACGATTGGAAGCATCATGTTAATGATGCTCCGAAGAGGGTCAGTGATGTTGAACAGATCGAGAATGCTGTCCACAATTCCAGAAAGCGTGAACATGGCGTTCTGCTGTTCTGGTTGCAAAACTGGGACATCTGGGGTTTTAGATGTTCCCGGAAGCCCCGGAAATTCTTTGTCATAATCGACAGGCTTAAAACCCGGTGGATTGGGTTTCGGTTTATTTCCGTGACCTCTTGATTTATCCAAGGGGGCTTGAGAGTCAGTTTTTTTAGTTTTCTGCGAGTCATTCTTGGATCGCTTCCTTGAAGGACCTTTGAAAACAAAAGGACTTCCGTCATTGCCCTCTGAGTCAGTGTCGTCCTCGTCAACTGGGAGAAGATTGAACGGATTATTGTTTTCTTTTTCCGGAGTGATTTTGGGAGGAGGATTGAAAGTCTTCAAGATCTCCGCAAAGGAACGCTGAGAGCGCGCCTTCAGAGACCGTTCAAGTTTTTTTCCTTGCTGTTTATACTTCGGGCAATCTGCGAGAGGATGCGGAGGTGCCAAACAATAAACACATTTAGGAGGAGCACCACAAGCACCCTCCGCATGCTTCTCGCCGCACTGATCGCATCGTGGCTTGTTGCCGCAGAAGGCGGCGGTGTGGCCTAATTGTTTGCACTTGGTGCAGTTCATCACCCTTGGTATAAACAACCGCACAGGAAGTCGAATCCTCCCAATTCGGACGTAATCCGGCAGAGTCGATCCGGAGAAAGTCACTCGAAACGAGTCAGTCAGCGAGTAGATTTTTTTTGTCCCGTCGAGGGATGCTGACTGCATTTGGGTGCAGTCAAGAATCTTGACTTCTGGAAGAACGGCGTTCTTGAAGACACCAACCCCCCTCTTCAAGAAGTCATCGCAGGTCAAACTCGCTTCGGTGACCACTCCTTCGATTTCCACGTCACGACTGGGAATGTAAACGCGGTACTCTAACGTAAAAAGCTCGCAGGCAACAATCTCATTCGCCTGCTTGCGGTTACCAACAGTGACGCGCAGTTTGTCTGGCCTCACCTTCAAAATGTCGGTCACTGACGAGAAACGTTTGAATAGATCTTTTTCGATCTGGTTAACGTTAAGCGGTTTTTGTTTGGGTCGGAAAAAAACAACCCATGGGCCTGTCGAGGCGTCTGGGTATGACTTATGGCGGGGGGCAGTTTTTGTTTTCTTGGCGGGGTTAGGCGGAGTACTTGGCGGGGAGACGGTTTTGTCGGTGTGGGGGGAGAGGGATTAGGCGGGGTAGGGGGAAACGGGTTTGGTGGTGCGGGGGGTGACGGTGCTGGTGGTGTTGGTGGCGATGGATTAGGCGGGGTAGGAGGAGATGGGGTAGGCGGTACGGGATGGTTCCGGTGTACTTCTTCACCGTGGCTGTCGTTTCCACGTCGGACAGTTCGTCTTCAGTGGGAAGGGCAGGAAGGGTATTCCCCCCGCCATCACTATTACCATCCATTGCGGGGCAACTGCCACCGCAATAGATACAAAACAACTACACACAGGGAACACACAGGGACAAGAGAAAAAGAAGAAGAAGAAGAAAATATTTGCGTGGGATGGGAGAAAGGGGAAACTAAAACAAAGGGGCAATAAATAAAACTTATTCGCTACTTAACTACACCGGCACAAAGCGTGTGTGTGGAAACGCTGCTATCACGTGGTGCGTTGGTGTTGGTCCACGCTGCTATCCGGTGGTGATGGTTGGTGTTGGTGGGTCGGCAAGCTGGTGATACGACACGCTTCACTATCACTTGCACACCCTCGCGACGGCGTGAAAAAATGATGGACTTGACGACGCCGTTAACTCCGGTGATGGATTACCGGGATAAATTAAAGCTGGATGGTAACTCCAAGGGGCTCGGCCGATGGAATTCCACTTCCTCTGTTGGACACTGGTCACTTGGGGCACCCAATGGGGGGGTGAAAAAAACCGCTCGGGCGGAAAAAATACCGAAAAAAACTAGATGCCGCGCAACTGAAACCGGGACGATATTAACCGACTGAATGCTCAACTAGGAATGTCCATGGAAGTTGGAAACAGATAGATCTGAAGAACTTCAGAGAAATCCGTAGACCTTAAGAGATGTTTTTAGAACTTCAGAACGACAACTTTCAGAATTTTATGGAAGTCCAAGAAATTTACAGAACTTTAGAGAAGTTCGGAGATCTACTGAGAAATTTATTGAACTTCAGGGCAGTTCGTAGATCTTCAGAGCAGAAATACAACTTTACATAATTTTTAAGACATTTAAGGAACTTAAGAAAAGTTTAGAAGGATGATGGCAAAACTACTGAAAAATGTGCAGATGTTTAAATAAATTTTCAGAATTTTATTGAGGTTCTTGGATTTTAAGAGAAATTTACAGAACTTGAGGGAAATTCGCTAACCATTAGATTTTATTTTCTTCCTTTATTTAGGAGATTTTAAGCCGTAGGCTAGTTAATTTCCGGCTGATCTTTAGAGATATTTGCACAACTTCAGAAAAAAATATTGATCTTCAGAGAACTTCCTTGCAGATATTTATTAAATCATGAAAATCTACGGAGAAAATTACGGAACTCTGAAGGAGTTCGTAGATTATTAGAAATTAAGTGAAGATCAGAGATATTTAAAGATCTTAAATCTGCATGGCGTCAGGAACTTTGTAGATTTTTAGAGAATTTTACAGAACTTCTGAAGAACACACAGGACTTCTAAGAAATCTGCAGAACTACCGAGAAATTTGCAGATCTTCAGGAAGGTTTTTTGATCTTCAAAGATATTTTTCCAGAGAACAGAAACAAAACTTCAGTAACGTCCGAAGGTCTTCAGAGAAATATGTAGAATGGAGATCTTAACATAAATTTTCAGAACTCAAGGAACCATGTGGATTTATAGAGAACTTTTCCCACTAGTTTGTCGAAAGTTGGTATCCACATCCTGGCGAAGTTTTGAAATCCTTTTTCGTCTTCAAATCGCAATTCTTGAAGGACAAGATGAGCCAGATCCCTGCCGGTGTTCCCCCTGAGCAACCATTTCCTACTCCACAAAGTTTACCTTCTCCTTCTCATTTTATTTAAAATAATAAAAGCAAATGCGCCTTTGCGGAAGTATTTACTTTTGATTTCTGATACAATTTTGTTTTGAAATTTAAATTAACAGTTCTTTCGACATGTGCAAGCAGTGTGAACGCCAACAAACAAGGAGGTTCGACAAAGTGTGTCGAAAGTAAAATCGAGCAGATTTTTCATTATGGCGGCGATCAAAATCAGACCAAGAAATCAGACAGTCTAAACGGACCTTTACAATTGTTAGCATAATCTTATTCTATGGCTACGAGTCGAGTTGGAGGTGGCTACAATGATTCTAATTTTTTTGTGATGCACCCTAAAAGCACACCAACTCAACCGTTTCTTGCAGTTCGATCATAAAGGGCCTTTTCCAGAATTTTGCACCCTAGACGTAAACCTCTACCCGAGGGGTCAGCAAAAGAAACAACAAATCAAACTGGAACCCACCTACCTGTTGCATATTAGTGGATGGGTGCGGTTTCAGTATTGAACACAAACAAACAAACTTTGAAGCGGGTTTGACGTTTTGTTTATGGCATTCGTCTGATGCCTCGCATGAAGCTTAATGGCTTAATGGATATGATCATTAATACATCCAAAGACAAGAAGTGGAAGCACGGTAGAAGCAGCGTTCGTCGCTTCTTCTTAGATGTAAAGTTTGATTTGTGCATAGTTTTACATTAAATAATCGAACTCAAATATCGCTTATTGATAAATAGTGTAATTGGTGTCGAAAAGTTACACAAAACGTGAGAAAATGGCAATAAAATCAACGTATTTGATCACTTTTGGAATAGTGTTTATCACCGTCGCTGTACAAATGGGTGTGTATGCTGCGATGATCAATTGATCATGTCCTGTTCCGAAGCGGTTAGCAAAAGATGGCTCATACAAAATATTCTACCTATAACGATTAGGCCGCAAAAAATGTTTCATTTTTATTTTCCGTTACCAATCGTAGGATTGTCTTCAAGTTATTTTAACACTTCCTTATTTTGTGAATGATCAGTTAGGTTATATTGATACTGTAGCAGGCAGCCACATAATGAAGCATTGATCGAGGCAATTGTCACAATGGGCTGAATAATGATCGTGTGTTTCCACAATTTCAGGCTACAGCATAAAATGTTGGGAATGTCGTTCGGATTCCGATCCGAAATGTGCCGACCCATTCGACAACAGCACCCTCTCGATCACGGACTGCAGGCAGGTCGAATCGAAGGAACATCTTCCCGGAGTGAGGGCAACCATGTGCCGAAAGATCCGGCAAAAAGGTGCGGCGTTTGATCGGTCGGTTTGTGATAGTTCAAGTCTAATTCTGTTTGATTTTCTAGTCCATGGAGAATGGCGTTACTTCCGCAGTTGTGCTTTCATGGGTGAGCCTGGCATCGAAGGAGACGAACGCTTCTGTCTGATGCGGAGTGGAACCTACAATATCTTCATGGAATATTGCACCTGCAACAGCAAGGATGGATGTAACAGTGCTCCAATGTTTGCCCCAAAGCAGTGGAGTTTGGCGGCGCTTGCGGTGCTGAGTATTTTTTTGTATCGTTTGATTTAGTACCTCTCCTCAACAGTACTGTCCGAGCACCTTTTTATAGATTTTGAGCAAAAAAGCATTCTATTTTTAAATACCTCTTAATTTTATTTTTTAGATTCTTATGATCTGTTTACGATCGTTAGCCATTTTTCGAAACTATTCTAGTATTTTCTAGGTATCGTTTCAATCGTTTAAAGATATTCTCAAAAGTTACGAATCCGTCCAGAAGTGAACTTAAGAACGTTTCTTATACACAAAAAAAAAAAATCGACATAGATTTATACATATTAAAAAAATAGAAGCTAAATTTTTAGGTCCAGCAGCAAGTGTAAATATTAAAAGTATTGTGCATTTACAGTAGTGCCTAATAAATCGAGTATTTTCGTAGTTGACAAATGTTAATTGAAACATGTAGGAAAAGAAATTCCAGTTCACCATGCTTTCATTTTCGAATCTGTTTACAAACAGGAATAGCTCCTATAAACACACTTGTTGCTCTTTGTAGAAAAAGGGGGTTGGATTATGGTGGTTTAATTTATTGAAACAGATCTGACATTCCGTTTATAGCATTTACTTGCAGAAAATCTATTTGTTTGGAACAAAGTGGTTTTCAAGTGATACAGAAATGCTTTATTTGGTAATATTTACATTGATGTTGAATATTTAACTCATTAGTGAACGTTTAAAATGTTCCTGGTGCTTAGAATAGCTCTTGGAGTATTTTTTATCAGCATATTTATCCATACAGGTGCGTATACTTGTCGAATTACATATTTTATTTAATGTATAGAACAAGACTAATCTCTTGTATGAAATGCACTTTATTTCTAACAATTTCTATACACAGTCCAAGCTAGAAATAAGGCGAAGAAATCATATAATTGATTGGGAATTGACTTGCAGCGTTAAAAAATAAGTGATTCATTCTGCAACTCAGCATTTCAAACGTAGCCGGCGATAAAGGGCTCTAGCAAAATCAGAACGAGAGCTGAGCACGCAGTGGAACAATATTTCTCTTTCAAAGCAATACATGGTAAGAAGTCTAAACTAGAACTACATGCACAGTAGAGGTTCTTCAACGCATAAACATGTCAGAAGCCCTAAGAGTTGCGTTGGATAACTCCAAGGACAGCAAATACCTTGGTAGAATTCATATAGACGAATTGGTCGAATCCAAGTATCTGATGTACAAAGTGCGCTCCCGACCAGTTGAATAATCTGCTAAAAGTTATTCTCTTTACCCTTACTCGTGTTACCTCCATGTCATTTGGGTGGCTGACACCAGTTAAGTACTGCTGTCGGGATGCACAATCGAACAGGGAAGAATCAATTCTAAATTGATACTTTGTTTGCACCGGTGTTCAGATTGTCATATTGATTTGGCTAAGATGTTGTTGTAAGAGGTGACGCAATGTTTCTAAAATTCATTTGGTAGATTTCATTTGAGATTGCTTCTAAGATTTCTCTTGAGAAAGTTAAGTTGGGTCCATCGGTAAGAAATTTGCATCGTAGTTAATATTTTAGATCGTAGATGTGGTTCATTCTTTTAATTCTTGATTTTGTTTTCCGCCGATCTTGTTTTCCGTATTGAGTACTAATGCTACCGACGCCAGGGAGGCAGATCCCCCACACCTGGAGCCTACCTATCGACCCATCAACTCATGAACCGGGGATCAATGGCTTTACTTCCCTTCCGAAGGAAGGCGTGATCAGAGGTTTTATGCCTCAGAACATCCCGGCGGCGCCGACTGGGATTGAACCCAGGCCTTTTGGGGGTGAGAGGCAAACACGCTTACCACTACACCACCGGCGCCGCAGATGTGCATCATAACACACGTTGTTATATGCAAACTTTCCGTATATTGACTGACAATAACTCTTATCCTGAAAATTTCTCGCCACTGGCGATGGGATTTCAATTCTGGAAAAGGCGCTTTCAAATAAAGGGTTTTATGATCAAAATTAGGTCAAACAAGAATGCGTGTACCTAGACAATCTCTCCTTCTGGGGCAGAAATTTAAGGATCGAGATATCAGCGCAAAAAACTACAAGGGACAGCCCTATGGGGTTGTGCGCAATGGTAACGTAGGACTACGTGGTCTTATATAATAAATCTTATTTGTTAACTGCAGCAGGAGCTTGTGTAGGAATAGGAATTTGAGCGGGGTTCTTTCTGTTTATACTCTTTAGTATGACCACAGCGCTTCACAAAGAGCTACTGATTCCGATCAATAGCGGTTCGGTTTCTTCCTCCTTCTATGGATGCTAATGTGGGCCGCAGCTCGCTGTTTGCAGGCAGCCTTTCGTTGTGTACTGGAGAATAATGTTCTACGCCACGCGCCGAAAGCACTGCTGCTGCTGACGCCGGCGACCAGACACCACCACACACGGTGATTGGAACTGAATCCGATCAGCGGTTGAGGTTAGCCTGGATAGCTATCTGCTTGCGGGGAGCCTTTCGTCGTGTACTGGAGAACACCGCCACTCACCACGCGATGATTGAATAAACACCGTTTGGTGAGACTGGATGGAATTTCACTTTGAAATCTGTGTTAGGGAAATCGCTTTTCGCAGGCAATTGGTGATAATTAATAATTATCATGGCTGGGTTCGATTCCCGGTCCGGTCTAGGAATTTTTCGGGTTGGAAAATTTCTCGACTTCCCTGGGCATAGAAGTATGATTGGACTTGCCACACAATTATACTAATGCAAAAATGGTACAGGCATCGAAAGCTCTCAATTAATAACTGTGGAAGTGCATCTAGAACACTAAGTTGAGAGCACGCGATAAGCTAATATGCGATATGCAATAAGCTTGAAATGCGAAGAAGAAGAAGAAGAAGATCATCAATTTTCAATAGTGATATTTTGAAAAATGGTAAAGTCTTAAATCTAGCAGATACGTAGAAATTTTTTTGATCGATTGGTGATAAAAAATTATTGAAACTGGTCCAGGGGCAGCTAAGTTATTAACGTTCGAAATCTTTCATAATTTTGTTACATGTTCCAATTTCGGTTTTCACAAAGTGTACCCCCATATAGAAATCATAGACGTAGCCCTACGTCAAAACTGAACTGGTAGTGTTTACAAGAAAGCGGTTTCCAGCCCAACTGTGACTAAATCTTTTGGGTAGAGACATTACCCAATCTTTGCCCTTCAAATACCTTGGAGTCTGGTTTGATTCAAAAACAAAACAAAAGTGTCAACAAAGGATCAACTTTCTACGATTAATTTCCGGGACATGGTGAGGTGATTACCCAAGACCTTACTAAACTATATAAAACAACTATTTCTTCAGTTCTTGAGTATGCCTCGCGGCAAGAAAAAGCCACCTAATCAAATTGGAACGTATTCAATATCGTTGTTTACATAATGCCCTTGGCTGTATGCATTAAACACACAATATGAGGCTAGACGTTCTAATGGGCATAAAACTCCTGCAGAACCGTATCTGGGAGCTCTCATTAAGACTATTGATCAAATGTAGTGTCAGTAACAACCTTGTGATTGAAAACTTCGAAGCAATGCTCGGATTGAGCACCCAGTCTAGATTCGTGCGAATCTACCTTAATTATATGTCATCGGACAATAGCCTTCCGTGCTCTATAGCCCCCCTCGTGTACGCTTTACTAGCTACAGTTCCGCCTTTGACTATGATCTCTCCATGAAACAGACTAGATGGATCCACTGGCTTCGGTGTCTTTAATGAATACTCAATCGCCTTCCGGAAACTTCAGGAACCTTGTTCCGTTTATGTTGCTGAGCTAGCAGCAATCAACTTCGCATTGGGGATGATTTCCGACATGCCCACAGACCACTGGACAGACTGGAACATTAGGTTGTCTACCTCGAGCCCGAAGGGAATCATATAGCTCAGACCTGACTCCACGATGCTCAGCACAAGACCAAATAATGTGATCTGCGTCTTGGTAACCTTGTCCACATTCACAGAGATTGCCGTCCCCCAGCCCAACACGGAACAAGTGAGCATTTAACGAATAGTGATTGGACATGAGGCGAGACATCACACGAATGAAGTCTCAACCCACCTCCAATCCTTTGAACCAAGAACTCTTCGACACCTTAGGGATGATCAAATATAGCCATTAGAGTGATGCAAAATTTAAAATTTTCGCTCCACACTACTTAAACGATTCCAAATCGGATTCTGACTTACCTCTCAACATTTGAACCCATTTGGTGAGAAACTGAGATGGCACAAACCATTTGAAGTTTGTATGAGAATTACTATGGTAAACTCAAGATTTTTGTTTATGTCTATCTAATAATTCACCATATCGATCTGCTTCAAAAACTCTCAACTGTACTTGTAGGAAATTTTCCAGCTACAACTTTGCTGAAGACCACTTTCTGATTAAATGCAAGGATCGAAAGTTATCAATGGTTCAATGCGCTAATGTCTTATGATTATGCTCAATCAACTGCTCAGCAGGCAACATTGGTGTTTCTGGGGCATTGAATAGGACACACAAATCATGGCTACTATGTCACACTGCAAAATACAGTGTTGCCTACAGAGCAGCTGCTTGATCATGTCATAAGTTTACCAATCGCTTAAATAATTAATAACTTTTTCATGTCTCATTTTACATAGAAACGATCTTGGGCAAAGTTGTAGCTGAGAAAATTTTCTATAAGAATGGCTATCAAACTGTTTCGCAGCTCAATATGGAAAAAGACTAGAAGGCAATGAACAAAAAGTTGAGATTTCCCATAGTAATTTACATGTAAACTTCAAATGGCTTGTGCGAAGTCTGTTTCCAACCAAATGAGTTGTAACTTTGGGAGGCTAATCAGGACCCGATTTGAAACCATTTGAGCACTGTGGAGCGAAAAACTCAAATTTTGCATCAGTCTAATAGCCATCGTCCCAAACTCCCTTCACTCCATTTATTTTGCCAGCTGGCGAGTGACTGTTGACGATAAATGAGGAAAAATTCGTTATTGGCGATTTGTTGATGTAAATATCGCCTTCCATAGCGCCCACCTTTGCAAGCGAGTCCGCCTTCTCATTACCCGGAATCGAAAAATGAGATGGGACCCATGCAAAGGTGATGACAAAGGATCTTAAAGATAAAGCAGTTAGAAGCTCTCGTATTTTCATGAGAAAATACGAGGAGTGCTTCACCAGCCTTATGGAGCGAATAGCCTCGACAGAACTGAGACTATCCGTAAAAATAAAATAATGATCTGGTGCAAGTGAGGCGATTCGTGTAGTGGTAAGCGTGATTACCTCTCACCCCAGCAGGCCTGGGTTCAATCCCAGTAGGCGCCGCCGGGATGTTCTGAGGCATAACATCTCTGATCACGCCTTCCTTCGGATGGGAAGTTAAGCCGTTGGTCCCCGGTTCATGAGTTGATGGGTCGATAGGTAGGGTCCAGGTGTGGGAGCTGCCTTCCTGGCACGTCGGTAGCATTGGTGCTCAGCACGGAAAACAAGATCGACGGAAAACAAATCAAAGGAAAAAAAAAGTGAGGCGATAGTTTCTAGCTTAGATTTGCCAACGATTAATTCCCACGAAATCTTCATTTTCATTCCAGTTTTCGGCATTAAATGCTGGGAATGTCGCTCGGATTTGGATCCAAAATGTAGCGATCCATTCGACAATAAATCAGTTCCATTATCGGACTGCAGCAGGAAATCGTTGGACCATTTACCCGGTGTGAAGGCCTCACTGTGTCGTAAGGTTCGGCAGAAAGGTACACTGTATTTTACATTTTATGTATTTTTTTAATTTGTTGCTTACTTATTTACACAGTTAAAATTATTTTGTAATTTTACACGAATTTCAATGCACATAAAACGAGCATGCATATTCATGTAAAATTAAATTGGTTTTTACATTTACACGACTTGAAATGTACATGTATGTAAAATTAAACGTCTCTTGAATTTTACATGGATCGCTTTAGATGGGCTCACTTTGTAATTCTACAGGACATTTAGAATTACACGCATTTGGGTTATTGAACGAATTTGCATAAAATCGAACTGATTGTCAAGTACGCGGAATTATCACCCACGTAGAATAACCCGCCTTTACGGCACAGTACATACCCTACACTTCCACCGCTGCATCAAAACGATCAGTCAGGAGAAAAAAAGAACCACGAGCGCATTGTTGAATGTTATTCTATTTTTCCATATCCAAATGTTTGATTTTCTGCACGAACTAAAAGTGCTCTCTGTATAAAACCGCTGTAATCACTATTTTGTCTGTCATCCATTTTCTATTTGTGGATGCGCGTATGCACGATAAATCGTTCCACATAACCAAAATATAGCGCACAAAACAAAACAAACCGAGTGGAGAAAAAACTGATGGAATAATCGGTCCGTCCGCCATATTAGCTTTCTCAATGTTTGTTGATTTAAATTTACACGAGCATGTAAATTTATAGGTTTTATCGTTGAAAATCCGATGTTCTCCGATAAGTTTTTACATCGCGTGGTGATATTACACTGCAAGAGAAAATTAATCGAATAAACGTGTAATTTTATGAGTTTCATCATGTTTTTATTATGTGCATGATTTTTAATGTAAAATTAAACTAAAACATAGTTTGAAGCGATGTAATTTTAAAATGGTTTTGGTTTACACGTCATGTAATATTCATTATTTTTTGCTGTGTATAGTTTATGGTTTATTTCAATAGATTTTGAGTATTCATTCGGTAATTCTGTAAGTTTTTCATAATTCCCAACGTTGTGCTACGATTTAGTCTAACGTTTATAATTGATTGCAGTTCACGGTGAATGGCGCTACATTCGCAGTTGTGCCTTTATCGGAGAGCCGGGCATCGGAGGAGACGAACGCTATTGTTTAATGCGTAGTGGAACGTACAACATCTTTGTGGAGTACTGCACCTGCAACAGTAAGGATGGCTGCAATGGTGGCTGGGAACATGTGCCTTCGGTAGTTCTAGTGCCCAGCATGGTAGCTTTACTGCTTTTGCTGATTTCAATAAAATCAAAAGTTATTTTAAATAAGAAATAAACAATCATAATTGCCCGGATCGATGCCTACCACGGGTTAAAACCAGGCTTGCTGGAGCAAGCTTGAAATCAGGCGAGCGTAGCATTTTTCTGAGGAGTATAATTCCTACTCACACTCACTCCACCGAGCCTCACAGCTTGTGAGCGAAGGGGGATATAAACGGGAGTGAGGTTTGCTGCCATTAATTTCCATGTTTTCTTTCACACGCTCTCATCCTGAGTGAACTCTGAGCTCCTTGTTTTGAACAAACAAGTAATCCAGAGCCTCGAAAGTAATCCGGAGCCTCATCATCTCTCTTTCGGAGAGTTTTCGTTTACTTCTTCCATATTCCTGCCGCCACTCACTCAAGGCAAGGACAGCCTTAACTCGCAGGGCGAGAGTATTTTAAAACCTCCTCTGAGTTTGAGGAGTTTCATCAAGCCTGGTTATTACTCAACTCAATCCCTTCACTATTAGCTAAACCTTTAAACAAACAAACTAATGCATATCACTATCATAATAGAATACATTTGTATCATGAAAAACTAAATCGTTTCTAGTTGATTTATTTTATTTGCTTCTAGCAAGAATACGCTTAGGTATACAATGATTGCGGTATAAAAATACACTTTAAAAGCGGAATAAAGTAACGGCCATCCGAACTGCTATAATAACAGTAGGCCAATCGGTCGAATAAGAAGCTAATATTTGCACTGGATAGGCCTTTTCCTCTGCCCATAATTATGGCAATCGATGACATAGCCGTCAGTTGATCTTTGTTTGACATTTTACTTCAGTACGACTACAAACATTCATGGCGACGCATTGCATTTTGTTTTGATCCTGCTGGAGCATTCCAAATTCCTTAAGAATCTCACCGTCCTTATAATATTAATGTTTCGAAAATGAACCCTTTGCTATCATTCGTTACTCTGACTGCGTTATTCAGCTCAGGTAAGTAATATATTGTCATCGAAAAACTGGGAAATTAGTCATCGCGGGCACCTTAATGACAATGGCAAACAGGTAGCGTCAACCGTAAATAGTATCACTAACATCAACAATCGCAGCGTAGGTGCCACTCCCATCATACTTGCACTGAAGGAGTGCAAGTTTCAATTTCCTGGGTTTCCAGTTAATTTAAATTCATTCGGCTAAATTGAACCTGTTTTTGTTTTCCTATACATTCAGCGCTCGCCATACGTTGCTATCAGTGTTCCTCGCAGACGGATCCCAAGGGGGTGGACAACTGCGGTGCCTACAAAGCGTTCAACCGAACGCAGAACATTGCCATCGAGTGCAACAGCGATGAATCGCATATGCCCGGATCGTTCTGCATGAAGGTGGTCCAGCAGAGTCCGCGAGGGTTTATTTGTGAGTATAATTGTTTTGTTGTTGTTCGGGTACCGTTATTTGCGAGTAAATTGTTCACTTACTATTATTTTAAAGGCTCAATCGCTTCAGCTTAACGGGCCGATAATTAAATATTACAGATCTTACATAAATCAAAATTAGCAGGGAGGAAATATGGTAAAACATTTCATCATAAGGAAGATTAGGAGTATGTTCGTTGTCGCTTATTTAGAGCTTTATGAAATTTTCGATTCCTCAAAACTGGAAATGTTGCTTTGATAAACTAAATTTACTAATTAAGTTTGGACGCAGATGCAAATGCCCAAGAAGAGTAAAATCTCTATACATTAAAACAAAGATTAAGTTTAAACTACTTGAATCTAGATGCTGAAGTCCTTGTCGAAGGACTTTGAGTAAACATTTAAAAAAAGCTATTCTTCTGTTTGACAAGGAAGCATTAAAATCAGTTCAACTTTTGGTAAACACATTTATTCCATAAAATGCTAATATTAGCTAGTACAATGAATCGCTAAAGTCCAGCGATCGTCTGTTTATTTATACTATTCAAAACAATTAAAAAAAATAGACAAGACTAGCTATCAATAACCATTTCTTAAAGAAATGCTTTGAAAATTTTAGTTATTTGATCGCTGAAAATGTTTATATGTGGCAGCAAAAAACGCGTCACACAACCATCAAATTTACCCGAATCTGCTGCACATCATCCCAGCAAAGTCACACTGTTAATTGGTCAATTAAGAAAAATTAAACTGTTTGATTAGTGAGAATTCTACCTTGTACATATGAGAGACAAAAGGAGATTGTTTTCTAGGTTTCCCATATAATTGTGGAATTTTCTGAATATAATAAGATATCAAAGATACATGAAACGTCGAGGGCTGATGCTATCTCGATTTGTTTTTGCCAGGAATCGACTTTCTGGGATTTTTTTTTCGTGACTGGGATACGTATATGGAACCAAGCTGGCAAATGCTCATTACAGCTAAACTGCTATTTTTCGGATTTATGAAGCTATGAAATATTTTAATGATAATTCTTATTGGCAAGATGCATGAAGAGAAGGTAAAGTATTTATAAGATACATAAAACTTGTTAATTTAGTTTTCAGAGGACCACAATAGTGATTAGCTGTAACGATGAGCAACGCAATGAGCGAGCAATTAGAGATCATAAAATCGCTAGTTGTGACCTTCTGAAAGCAAAATTGATAAATTGTGTATGTCATACACAAACTTTACCACCCATGCTTGCTTCTTGCAAATAAAAATTATCATTAAAGTATCTCATAGTTCCATCATTCCGAAAAATAGGATTTTAGCTGTAATGAGCAATTGCAAGCCTGTATGGAACATTGATGAATTGGATTCTAAAACTGTTCACAACTATCTCCAATCTACTTGTATATAATTTTAAACCACCACTTGCATCTTGCTGCTTCACTACGGTATTTTTTACCTTAATTTGTTTTCCGTCGATATTGTTTTCTGTACTGGGGCTGGGGATCAACGGCTTTACTTCCTGATCAGAGATCTTATGCCTCACAAAATCCCGGCGGCACCGACTGGGATTGAACTTTGGTGTTCTGCGATTTGAGTCAATTACGCCCTACCGCTACACCACCGGTGCCACTGGGCTAGGGTGGTTCAATTATATTTCATTAGCGTGATCCTTTTATATTAAAATTTTCAAAATACACGCAAAAATTATAAGTTTCCACTGAATGCATCTATAATAGCCCAGAAAATGAAATATTCACTCTTCATACGAGTATTTAACACTGAAACGTTATATACATTCATCACTGGATTACGTTGTGAAATACTTCTATTGCACAGTGTTGCTTTTTGCCGTTTTCGTGCGCTTTTTTAATAGCTTCTCAAACATTGATTTTAGGGGTATAGTTTGTTTAAAGATGTTTTTGCATATGTTAATCCGCTTCTTTTGATGTAGACGGTTTGTTGATTAATCTACCTAAAAGTGTGATCAAAAAATTATTTTTTTTATCTGATTCAGATAGATACTTAACGTTTTCAATAAAGTTGTAGCAAATGTTGTTTTAAGCAACTTTGCTGAACACCCAAAATTTCTAGCTCTTATAAATTGCGAGATATGTATAATTTTTCGTGAAAGGCCCCTTTACATCAGGTTTTTTTTAGTATAACTGATTTTTTAGGCATCCTACAATTTTGGTTCCTTGTACAACTATATTTTGCATGTTTAAACACATGCTTTTGCTGAACATTGTAACTAAAGGGCGAACACGAAATTATTGCGACACATTCAACAGGACATAACTTTTTTACCATTGGGTAAAAATCAACCAAATTTTGCACACTTTCTCATTGATGTGTATTGTGTACATGCTGTCAAACTCGAAGTCGTGTTTTTCGATTCAACGAAAAAGGAAGTGAACCAACGCGAGTTGAGAGAACAAATTCTTTCCAAACACCTGGAATTTCCTGACCTGTCGCACCGGCAGTTGGGAAAAATGTTGAACATTCACCATTCAACCGTCTCCAGAGTGTTGAAGCGGTTCCAGGAGCGGTTGACGTAGGACCACGGCAAAGGAGCTGGAAGAAAACCGGGACCGTAGAACAAAAAGACGGAGGGAAAGGTGAAGCGGATGATTAAAACAAATCCCAACGGCTCAAGCCGTGATTTGGCTAAAAAGATCGGCATGTCGCAGAGCTACGTCCAGAATGCAAAGAAGAGAGCTGGACTACATACATACAAGGTACAGAACTTCAAAAACCGCGATGAGTGGCAACAATCGACGGCTAAAACTCGGGCTCGGAAGCTCTACGAGAAGATGCTGACAAAATATGGCTGCTGTGTGATGGACGACGAAACGTATATAAAAGCCGATTTTAAGCAAATTCCGGGGTTGGAGTTTTTCACCGGCAAGAGCAAGTTCGATGTGGACGACAAATTAAAGAAAAAGAAAATGTCGAAGTTCGCCTCCAAATATCTCATTTGGCAGGCCATCTGCTCTTGCGGACTGAGGAGTGAGCCTTTCGTGACAAAGGGCACAGTAAATGGCGAGATCTACAAATCTGAGTGCCTCGAGAAGCGCCTTTTGCCGTTCTTGCAGCAGCACGACAAAGCTCCGCTATTTTGGCCAGATTTGGCATCATGCCTCTATTCTAAAAGTGTCCTGGAGTGGTATGAGGCCAATTCTGTCCATTTTGTTCCAAAGGACATGAATCCGCCAAACTGTCCGGAGCTGTGCCCGGTGGAGCAGTATTGGGCAATAATGAAGCGGGAACTTCGGAAGAGCAAGAAGACAGTCAAAGACGAGAAGGACATGTTAAGAAAATGGAAAAAAAACTGAGAAACTAGTACCGGATGACACTGTAAAGACTTTGATGGAGGGCATCAAGCGAAAATGCGTTCAATTTTACACTCAAGGCTCCATCGATTAACTTTTCTTTTGATTTTTGAAGTAAATATATGTATAAAACTACCCTAAAATTTTGGTTTGATTCTAAACATTATAAGAAAATTGGCATGACATTTTCGGTGTCGCAATAATTTCGTGTTCGCCCTTTAGTTATCTCTTGAAACAAAAAAGTTATTCTTAAATAATCGATATTTTTAGGGGTATTTGCTCCTCAAATAACTATTTCTGGCGCAAATTGGCGCAAAATTTTAGGAAGGATTCAGAATCTTTACTTAGTTTACTGCCGAAGAGTTATAAAAACATGTGGCAGCACGCGATCTTTTAGGTGTTTTTAATAACTAAAAAACTCCTGCAAATGTCTAATTTTTTAATATATATTTTAATTTTAAGAGATAGCATGTTACAATGTTCAGCAAAAATATGTATTTTTGTACGGCAAACAACTTTGTACAAATATCGAAAATCTAGGAAAAAAGTTATACTTAAAACAATGATTTGAAGGAGTATACTCTCTGATTTTTTCCAAGAATCGCTGATTCTGGTTGCTCGTGAAGGTTTTATTTGAGTAACTTTTTTTAATTATTTCTGTCGCATCCTTTTGCTTTGCCTCTCGAAGCTTTATTTGCGTTGCAAATGCCAGCTGATTCGGTTGGTATCGATTTCTAATACAAGCTGATTATTTCCTTTTCGTTGCATTGCAATCTTCGAAAGGAACTGCTCTTCGACCGATGCTTACATCTATCGGAGCTGATAAAACATTTGAAAGGTTTTTTGAAGTATTCGGAGCAACGTCCTAAAACCCCCTGCTTTGAGCGTCCATGTGCATTCCATTTTTATTTTTTCAAGTAGATACAAAGATTTCCAGCATGTTTTTTTTATATATTTTACAAGGAACTACCAGAGACATCGGAATTGATTGCGTACACTTCGATAACGTGCTTGTGAACATTTTGAAATTTCACCGTTGGCATGCCCTTCAATTCAAAGCGAGAAGAGACCAAGTTTATCAAATTCCATGGTAAAGAACAAGAGGCAACCAAAACATTATTATCAGCATATTAATTTAACAAAAGGAAATCACTTCTTTGCATTCCGGTTCTTGAAATAATCACATACGCCTACCTGAAGTTGATGATTTCACCATTTTTCAACGGTTTGCTGCAGTTCACCTCTTCCGTTTCTACTCTTATAGAATTTGACAGCTTACTACCAATAAAACGCATACATTTGTTTACTCAAGATAAAGTAAAATTTAATACTCCTTCAAATAATTGTTTTGAGTGTAACTTTTTTTCGTAGATTTTGAATATATTTAACATATTCTACAAAGTTGTTAGCCGTACAGAAAATACATATTTTTGCTGAACACTGTAACATGCTATCTCTTAAAATTAAAACATATATTCAAAAAATAGACATTTGCAGGAGTTTTTTAGTGATTAAAAACACCTAAAAGATCGCGTGCTGCCACATGTTTTTATAATTTTTCGGCAGTAAAATAAGTATAGATCTAGAATCTTTCCTAGAATTTTGCACCAATTTGCGCAGGAAATAGTTATTTGAGGTGCAAATACCCCTAAAAATATTGATTTTATAAGAATAACTTTTTTGTTTCAAGAGATAATTAGCTACAATGTTCAGAAAAAGCATGTGTTTAAACATACAAAATATAGTTGTAGAAGAAACCAAAATTATAGGATGCCTAAAAAATCAGTTATACTATGAACATGATGTAAAGGGGCCTTTTACAAAAAATGGTACATTTCTCGCAATTTATAAGAGCTAGAAATTTTGAATGAGATAAAAAATTATTTTTTTGATCTCACTTTTAGGTAGATTAATCAACAAACCGTCTACATCAAAAGAAGCGGATTAACATATGCAAAAACATCTTTAAACAAACTATACCCCTAAAATCAATGTTTGAGAAGCTATTAAAAAAGCACACGAAAACGGCAAAAAGCAACACTGTGCATTGGCTGGTTTATTTATTTTTAATTGTGCAGTTATAGTTAATAAATACTTCGAAAAAATCGTACAAATAGTTATGTTTGTAAAGTAGATAAGAGATAGCTGTGAGCGGTTATAGAAGCCAATTCAACAATGTTCCTTATCCCGCTTCCCACTCTTAAACAAATCTAAGTCCAAGAAAGTCGATTAGTAATTCTTTTTCCGAGATAGGGTTAACGCACCAATAGTGGAGGTACGTTAGTTTGATGTGTTCCTATAGTGGCTTATGGAGACTATATATTCCACTATATGAACACATTGCATTAACGTATCTCCATTATTGGTGCGTTTGCCCTAACACAATATCTCGATGTTTTATGCATTTTCAAGTCATTTGACTTAATTTTTTTATTTGACTACCTGTATTTCATGTACCCCTCCTCTCTCCCTTTGGTGAATTATAGGATTTCAAAAAATTAAGAATTTGACGATATTGTGCCACCCTAAATCTTGGCCGATTGTCCCCAAATTTTGCGTAAGGTTTTTCTAAGACAATACACATTTTTCACCAGGCTTGCTTCCACTCAAATGCTATAAAAAAAATATTTTCGGAATTTTGAAATCATTAAATATTATAATGATATTTTGTACTTGCTAAATACAAGAAGGTGTTGAAAAGTAAGTGTTTGACACATAAAACCTGTCAAATTCGCTTTCAGATAGTCTTCTTCTTCTTCTTATTCGCATTTCAAGCTTATTGTATATCGCATATTAGCTTATTGCGTGCTCTCAGCTTAGTGTTCTAGATGCACTTCCACAGTTATTAATTGAGAGCTTTCAATGCCTGTACCATATTTGCATTGGTAAAATTGTGTGGCAAGTCCACTCATACTTCTAGGCCCAGATTAGAGATCAACTAGCCTAAGGCTAAAAATCTCTTTAATAAAAAATTAAAAAAAAAAACTTATATGCCCAGGGAAGTCGAGAAATTTTCCAACCCGAAAAATACCTAGGCCAGACCGGGAATTGAACCCAGCCACCTCCAGTATGGTCTTGCTTTGTAGCTGCGGCTTTACCGACTGAGCTAAGGGAGGCCCCATAGATAGTCACAATCTGCGATTTTACGACTCGCGAGTGCTCACTCTGAGCACATAACGGACCTTATTACGGGTGTCACTACACGGTGATAAGGAAGTGATGCTCAGAATAAGAACTGTGATTGCCGTACAAGTTAAATGGGAATCATTTCACCGTGACGACAAGTGACAAGTTTTCACCGTGAAGTGACATCCGTAATGATCCCCAACATATGTGGAACTCGATCAAATCAAAAATCGACCCTACTTCAGCAAGCATGGGAAAAGTCGTTTCATTTTGCAATTTACTACTCACGCACACGCATACAATATCAGAAACAAACAGCAGCTTGTGCAAAAACTCACCCGTCATAGGTCTAAATTTTTCATTATTGGTGATTTTAATGCAAAACACCGCTAATAGAATAACGCTCAAAGCAATTCCAATGGTAATATTCTGTTTGATGATTGTTCTGCAGGTTATTACACTATTCAATATCCAAACAGCCCAACATGCTTTTCTTCTGCAAGAAATCCCTCAACTATTGATTTTGCCTTAACTGATTCATGTCAACTTTGTATAAAATTGGTTACCCATGTTGACTTCGGTTCTGATCAGCTTCCAGTAACTTTGAAATATCCCAAGAAATAATTTCTAATCCCAACAGCTCTACTTTCAATTACCATAGAACTGATTGGGAGCAATATCGAACATTTATGGAATATAACTTTGATCCAAACATTCCTTTGCAAACCAAAGACGAAATTAATTATGTTCTTGAATCTATGACTTCTTATATAGTTAAAGCAAGAGCAGCCTCAGTACCAAAATGCGAGGTTAAATTCGATTCAATTATAATAGACGACGATCTTCAGCTCTTGATCCGTCTTAAAAATGTCCATAGGAGACAATATCAAAGAACACGCGATCCTGCCATGAATGTTATCTGGCGGGATTTGCAAAAACAAATTAAAAAGCGATTCTCTGCCCTGAGGAACAAAACTTTTGAAAATAATGGTTCTAAATTAGACCCGAGTTCCAAACCCTTTTGGAAACTCACAAAAATTTTGAAAAAACCTCAAAAGCCTATTCCAGCGCTTAAAGAAGGTGGTAAAATTTTGATCACAAATTTGGAAAAAGCTCAGAAACTTGCTAAGCAATTCGAGAGTTCTCACAATTTCAGTTTGGGTCTTACTAGTCCTATTGAGAATCAGGTTGCTCGGGATTATCTGAATATTTTCTCTCGGGAAAATATTTTTGATGATTCTTGGGGGACTGATTTGGATGAAGTAAGGTCTATAACTAAAAAGTTTCAAAATGTGAAAGCTCCAGGTGATGATGGAATTTTCTATATCCTCATCAAAAAACTCCCACCGAGTACCTTGTCTTTCCTGGTAAAATTATTTAACAGATGTTTCCATTTGGCATACTTTCCTGATAAATGGAAAAATGCAAAAGTTGTTCCAATTTTGAAGCCGGATAAAAATCCAGCTGAAGCTTCTAGCTACCGTCCAATAAGTTTGCTTTCTTCAATAAGTAAACTTTTTGAAAAGATAATTTTAAATAGAATGATGCTTCACATCAATACGAACTCAATTTTTGCAGATGAGCAGTTTGGATTTCGCCATGGGCATTCAACTACTCATCAACTCTTAAGAGTTACCAATTTAATTCGTTCAAACAAATCTGAAGGCCACTCAACTGGAGTTGCTCTTCTAGACATAGAAAAAGCATTCGACAGTGTTTGGCATGAAGGTTTGATTGCTAAATTGAAAAAGTTTAATTTTCCACTTTATATTATGAAATTAGTTCAAAATTATTTAACTGACAGAAGTCTGCAGGTACATTATCAAAATTCCAAATCTAATCGACTACCAATTACAGCAGGCGTTCCTCAGGGTAGCATTCTAGGGCTTATATTGTATAACATTTTCACTTCGGACCTCCCTGATTTGCCTCAGGGTTGCCACTTACCTTTGTTCGCCGATGACACAGGCATTTCCGCTAAAGGAAGAAGTCTTCGTGTTATTTGCAGTAGACTGCAAAAAAGTTTAGATATTTCCTCTTCTTATTTACAAAAATGGAAGATTTCTCCCAACGCTTCCAAAACTCAACTTATAATATTTCCACATAAGCTAGAGCTTCCTTTTTGAAACCTAGTAGTAGTCACATAGTCACTATGAACGGAGTTCCAATTTCCTGGTCAAACCAAGTGAAATATCTTGGATTAATACTTGACCAAAAATTAACTTTTAAAGATCACATTGAGGGCATTCAAGCCAAATGTAACAAATATATAAAATGTTTGTATCCTCTTATAAACAGGAAATCCAAACTTTGCCTGACGAATAAACTTCTAATATTTAAACAAGTTTTTAGATCGGCCATGCTTCACGCTGTGCCAATATGGTCTAATTGTTGCACAACCAGGAAAAAAGCACTTCAAAGGATTCAGAACAAAGTTCTGAAGATGATTTTGAAGACATTTAGGTCGAAATTAGTAAGTTCGTTAGTGTCAACATTTGAGTCACCTCCAGGAAGATTTGAAGAACTTTTAATACTTCGTTTCTTCTGCACAGGTCTTTCGTATTGATATATGCTTTTCCGACACACCAAAACAAGATTTAGGCTCATTCAGGCAAACATCGAAAAACTTATCGATGTTATATTTGAATCGCCCCTAAGCCTCCAATCCCCGATTATTTCGTACAATATGGGGACGATTGCACCCATAAGTATACATCCTAAATACCCCAGACAACCAGAATGCAGGTATATTCAACGTTGTTTTCGTGACATACAAACATATATACAAACAAACAACTCGTGTAAAATGTAAAGAAATTGCTTATACATACAAAAGTGGAGGCCATATACGTGCATATTTTAATTTAATTTTGAACGAGTTTATTTAACATCATACGCGGTTCAATCTGTAATAACAAATATATTTGAAAAGTCTTACGATGTAATCCAATTTAATTTGTGATACAGCACGACGGAAAAATGAGTAATCGCATATAAGTCGGAAATCTGCATTCTATGCGATTTAACTTCAACATAAGGCGAGGTATGCCATTCTTATATGCGATTTTGCCTTAAACTGTAGCAATTTACGATACTGTCTGTACATTGTTATACGACTTCTGGTTGTCTGGGACGTAGCCTCATCCGTTCGTGGTGCCCGATTTCCGCAATTTCATAAAGCGCACAACGGAGAAATGAAGGGAAACGTGCTAGATTTTGCGATCTCTTGCTGCATGCTACGAAGTTCTACTTGGAAGCATTTGTGATGCTAGACGAGAACAGGCGATGGGGAAGAATCGGAAGAATACAAATTTATTCGTGGCACTCGAGAGGATCGTTTTTGTCAGTTTTAATGTTGTGGTTTATGTACTACGTGCTGAACAGTGTGCCATGCTGTGTTTCGGCACAGTGTGCAGAGTTGATTACCCCTTGTGAAAAGGTGTACTTTTCGACACTGTTGTTTTAGTTATGAAAAGGAGCTCATTATGTTATTCAAAACAGTGTCGAAAGGTGTCACTTTTCAGTAATGAATGCTATATCTCCAATCACCAACTTAAATATTCATTTATTTTTTTTTACAAGGGGACGGCAGGTGGCGTCAGGTGATCAGACAGTGCGCTTCAGTGTCGGAGACTGGTGTCACCGGTGTCTGCAACTGGGGCGTCTACGAAAATGGCGTCTACTGGGAGGAGTGCTACTGCGCGGAGGATGGCTGCAACCATGCGGCAAGGTCTGTCTCCGTTTCCACTGTCAGCTTGATGTGCCTTCTAGGTTTAAGTTTGATGTACAAGCGGTTCTGCAATTAGGAGAATCTCGTTTACTCGTTTCGAATATTGTCGGAGCCTTTTTAAAGCAACATACATCATTCCATTTTAGTGAGTAGAAGAAAAACTGTAGAATCCGTCCAGATTGATTGTTTTTTTTTATGGGTAGAAGAGACTATTTTTTACTGTATATTTCCGACTCCAGGTAGGAATAAAAGACTTTACTAAGAAAATCTTGTGTTGTTTCGGATGAAAGAAAATCTTCCCGTTTTATTGTGTTTTCAGGTATTTTATTGTACAAATATATCTTCGCACAGTTTCCATGAATTAAACACTTGTACATTTATTCTACCACCGCTATTGGTAGCTTAACAGGGTTTTAGAGGTTTTTTTCCTTGTTTATTATTTTACCAACGAGTTGCTTTTTACTTCGAGTTAGATTAGTCTTATCCTAGATGTTTGCGTTTACCTCTGTCCTAAGGTCTATACGTTAATATGCATACGATAACAGATGAGTTGTATTGAACTATATGCATTCTTCAATTTTCTAACACGTCAATAAAATCTATCTTTCCAATGCATGAGAAAAACGCGTGAGGCTTCATTAAACTGATATTTATATCCATTCAATATATAATGATTCACAGATAATCTATCAACACACCTTTCAGGCATTAGAAGATTGTTAAAACATGAAACACATTTTTGCTCTTTGCTCCAGCTTAAATATTATTATCGGAATTAGTTTCATATCCATTGCCCCCTCCACAGTCTGTTCTTTCGTGATCTTTTCTGCTGCCTCTCTCTCTCTCTCTCTCTCTGTTCTTCTCAAGGCATTTGTCACTTGCTTTGATCTACTTCGGCTTCTCCCGTGGGAGGGGTGAGACAAATCGCAAGCGGGGAGACGGATTACTTTGGCGAAATACTTGATAGCTTCATAAAAGTTGTCACGGATTAATGTGTTTTGGGTGCAAAAATAAAAGAAAGTGGACGAAAAGTTGAGAAATTTGCTTTTGGTGACTGGTGGAGTAAATGGTCTTTTGCGGTTGGTAGAGTTCAGTGAGATCAGTGGGATTTGTCATAATTTACAATTCAAATTTTCAGAAACATGAGCCAATCGAACGAAAAGAAACTTTTTGGTTGCTAGAATAATAAAGTTTGACGGTTCTGGACGACTAGCAATGTGTATCAATTTTTGTTTGGCAGCATTAGGTTGAGTATAGTTGAATATCATAATTTCAAATTAGAAGATCTCACCATTTCATTATTATACAAATGTTAAGGACGGTTCCAAATTGGGTTCTGATTATCCTCCCAAAATTTGAACTCATTTGGTAAGAAACTGACTTGGCACAAACCATTTGAAATTAATATGGAAATTACTGTAGAAAAACCATTTTTTTCATTACCTTCTATGAAAAGCTTTGAGTGTGTTGGTTTATTTCTTATAAATTCCTTTGTAATTGCTTATCTTTTGACAGATGAGCGTATTTCGTCTACTACTTACAGACTTCATCAGTTCCAAGTACTTCATAAAGGGATTCCGTTAAGAGGTTCGACAAATTTAAAATATTGCCTTCTAGCGAAGACAAGAAATCAAGGAGACTGGCAACTCTTCCATTTTCTTATACGAAC
Organism: Ochlerotatus camptorhynchus; assembly: GCF_037179485.1. Taxonomy (NCBI): domain Eukaryota; kingdom Metazoa; phylum Arthropoda; class Insecta; order Diptera; family Culicidae; genus Ochlerotatus; species Ochlerotatus camptorhynchus. The sequence goes on from NW_027040879.1 coordinate 1,771,094, forward strand.
GCTATGAGACAGGTACAATCGCGTCATCTGCCGTTCAAAGGTAAATGCTTCGAACGAATTTGATAGCAAAGATTACATCCTCAGAAGAAAGGTTTGTGTATTTGCTCATTTTTCTATACGTTGCTTCCACCTTCACTCAAGCGCAGCGCTATTGTATCTGTTGCTTGAATTCTGGCAAAGTTGACAGTCTTCTTGATATGATGTCTTCGCTTCTAGCCTATTTCAATATTGCACTGTTATTAGTTCTATAGCTATTCTTATTGGACATTTTCTCAGTTACAGCTTTGCTGAAGATTGTTAACCAGCCAAACTTTAAATTAAACAGTAGTATCAATTCTTTAGGAGATTGATAATCTTATGGCATGATCAAGCAGCTTTTTGTGGGCAACACTGTATACATAGTAGCCATGATTTTTGTGCTCTATTCTACGCGCTAGAAACATCAATGTTGCCTACTGAACTGCCGATTGAGCATAATTATACTACATCAGCGATTTGAATAATTAATAACTGTTGTTCCTTATATTTAACGGAAGGTGGTCTTCAACAAGAATGCAAAGCTATTATTTTTAAAGCAGAGCGATATGGTGAATTGTTAAATAGATATGGTTTAAAAAAATTGGTTTCTAATAGTAATTTCCATATAAACGTCAAACGATTTGTGTCAAGTCAGTTTCATACTAAATAAGTTCAAATTTTGGGAGTCAGGCTTATTTTTCATGCAGTGTGGTGTATTACATCAAACACATTCGATCATGCAGCGTTTGAGCATGCCCGAGTAAAAATTTAAGCTGAACAGTAAGAACAGATGCGGATTATTGGTTGATTTAAGGTGTACAATGCTGATTAACATCAGGCTGAATATGTAGCTGATTAGTAGTGCATACAGCTAATTATATACCCATAATTCAACCTCAATAAGCTAGCTGATCTAAAGATTGAACAAGCCTTATTTTAGCTTAACAGTACTCCACAAATCAGCAATGCACTACAAATATTTTGATAGCCTGATTTGTTAAATGTAGTCACTCGTTGCATTTCTGAAATTTTAGTTCGGCTAAATTCACGACCTACCTTTCGAAGAGACAAAGTAGATGAGCTTTTTAGAAATAGCTACAGGTAGAAGTGGACTGCGACGTCGTCGGAAGTATTTCTGTGTTTTGACTGCTATATTGCATTGAATTTTCAGACAGAATTCCAAAAATATAGGTCAATTATGGCACTAAAATAGCTTCCACATGACCATTGAAATAAATCGCGTACTTGTGTTGACTATTCTTGAATTTCGGGTACTGTTTCATCTCCGTGTAGGTAGCTTAAAGGTTACCGTTTCTACTTACTGTGCAGAAGGTCGGGAGTTTAATCCCCATAATTCACTCCCCTTCCTTGCAATTTTTCAGTATGGCTTATCCTCTATCCCCACTAGATTTGAAATAAAAACAGTCTGATGCTAAGTGATCGCAGTGACCACAGTGAATCCTGATTAAAAAATAACCGGATCCACTGGCACAACTATCCTTCCCGCACCAATTGGCGAATCACAGAAAAGCCAAAACTGGTCATGGAACACCTAGTTTAAGATCCGCAATTACAAAAATGATTCGGAGTGATTTGAGATTTGGGCGTAATTGATTTTGTAAACAAACGCTTCAATTGACGATTTTTCGCGAATAAAAGCTCAGCCTAGAAAATTAGCAACACCAACAGGTGGAGGAATAATTCATCTAGCATGTGGTATTATTTGATCCCGAGATTGAGCATTTATTCGTGAGAAACCGGCGATTCACGTGTTTGTTTACAAAAGCAATTACGCCCAAATCTCGAAATTCTCCGAAGATATCAAAACGTCTTTACCATTTTCACCCACTAGCCATCTTTGATTCTTCAATTGTCGAGATGCTCACTCTAGTAGCAACGATTGTCAAACTAATAATCCTTCCCCTCCCCAAAGTTCGTGAGGACGTGGCCGACATCGGTATTGATCAATAGCGAACCCCTGACATATCAATATATTGAAGCGTTATGTGAATACGATTATTGTCAATAAAAGCAATCGTGTAGGTCTTATAAATAGAATTAATCAGTGACCTCTTCCGAAACATTGAAGATAGAAATCTAATCCCATGCTCCATCTATGTGGAAACATGTGCAATTTTATTGGTTCTGATAAGTAACGGAGTAGCAACTGGAATTCGCACCTGGACATCGATTATAGTTTAGTGAGTTTATTCCGATCCGAAAAATGATATTGATTCCCGTTTACTATCACCAGCAAACTGAAATTATAATTTGATTTCAGTTTACGCAATTGACAAATTTTACAACCAATTTTGTTTTCATTTTGCCACAGACAAACAGACATAACACATTGAATATTTCTCAATGGAAAACATCGTCGCTATAACATTATCGCCATCTGTTGAGTACACTGTGGTGGGTAGTACGCTGAAAAGATGGCGGTAGTGTGTAAAACGTCAGACGCAAGGAAATTGACTATGTGCGCCACAAGTGGCGGTACTACCAACTACGATACTTTTAAATTGACCGTTAAATGCTTGTTCGATGATCAACTTGCGACTGTTATGTCTGTTTGTCTGTGATTTTGCTGTACATTTGCTCTTCAAAAATATGTTGTTGCGGTTTTGTTATCGGTGTCATCTCCAGTACGAAGACAATCTCTAGTGAAATAGCACTTGGTCGAAACAGTGCGATTTATCGGCCAAATATGACGTATGGTTGATACCTGAAATTGATAGGACATCATTTCATTTGAATATTTTCATGTCACCGGGAATGAACAATCGTCGTTGGTAATGTAATGTAATACAATATATTGGGGAAATGAATGTGATGTCGGCCTAAATGTCCCTAATTTAGGCCCATACATAAATTCAGCAATCGACACAATTTTCAATAGCTAACAAAAATATCCATTAGTACCGTCGCAATGACGTGTTCATCTGGATAACATTGATAAATATCAGATTTTTAGCGATGGGCCCAATCTTAGATCCATAGGCCAACATTGGAGTCATTTACCCTATTATTCGTGTTTACAAATACATTCTTCGAACAGTTAAACACTGGAATAACCCACTAGCGAAAATCGATTTTACTCTCGTTCTATACGTTATACATAATATCGCAAGTAGTGCGCTGTGATCGCACAATGATGCGCTATACAGCGCACTACTTCCGTCACAATCTTCCTTATTCTGCGTCGCGAATGAGGTGAGGTGACTCGCTGTCACTAGTGAGGTGACAGAAGTCACCACGAGTGATGTGACTCTTCGTACAAATCAAATCGAGAGTAATCTCACTCGCGAGTTTGGTCACTCACTAGTGACAGCTAGTCAGCTCACCTCACTCGCTGCGTAGAATAAGGGGGAATGTATGACGTATAGAACGAGAGTAAAATCGATTTTCGCTAATGGGTTATTCCAGTTTTCAGCTTTAGCAGCAAATTCAAAACTATCGCATCACTTATCAAGGTAAATTCAGATCCAGCGAATCCAACCTACTAAACAAATTTCCTCTCCTGTGACTTTTGTGGGGACGCAGAGGTAAATATGGTCCCCAAAACAAAAAGGCCACTCCAATATTCTTTTCCTACTTCCTCCTGATTGCAAGGACGTGGCCAATGCCGTTATTGATTTTAAATATGGAGTCACTGAAACTTGTACATTGAGTATGGATGGTCACTCCCAGACCCATTCTGTTGATTCAGTGGCAATTTAACTGATTCTGATCAATCAGCCGGGGGATCAATCCCAGGACTCCTTGAGGAGTTTCAGAATAACATAGTCACATGCTTATCGTGAGAAACTCGTCGTCGTTGTCGGTACTGGTTTGAATGGTTACAACAGCAGTTCGATCATAAGTGGTGGTGTGATATGAGAAGCTTGATGACGTTAGAGCGACCGTTTTTGCTTACAGAGCAGAACATTATGTGATTAATCTCATGCCCCTTCACAGTCAAGATTCGTTTAGTCGCTTTTTTTTTCCTGAACTCAAACAAGTAGAATATCTCCAGTTTTTACACATTGAGGATGATAGCTAGCCCCAAGCACCATCTGTTCGTTCTCTGTGTGATCACAGTTAATCTTAATCTATAACTATGTAGCAACTACGGTTGGTTAATCATGCTCCTGCTCATCTGTGACCTGTCTGGGGATGAGACGGTGGTCCGGACCTTAGATGAGATGGAACAGCTAGCTTCGGGCCTTATTACGGGAGTCACTACACGGTGATAAGGAAGTAATATTCGCAATAAGACCCGTGATTGCCGTACAAATCAAATGGGAATCCCTTCATCGTGACGGCAAGTGACAAGTTTTCACCGTGAAGTGACATCCATAATAAGCCTTCTTGTTCTTAATTCACTTCCGTATTGAAAGTAATCATACTGAAATCAAAGCTATTTGATGGTAATTTTGCACATACTCGTAAATTTCAAAATCATCCAATCAGCGACTGGATCACAAATTGGAACCAAATGAATGCCCTGTTGTCTGCGTTTCAGAAAGGAAAGTCTCTGGCTAAACGAGCCCAAGTTGCTTCGCCTTCCGGTTCAACGATGGTCTCAAAAGACTGCGGACGAACAGGAGGGGCAGTTGTTTCTTCTTACCCAGGACAGCTACGTACATGTGTAGAGCAAGACAGTTCAAGCAGAACGGTAATATCCGGAGAAAGCTGTCTACGGAAGAATTTGGTGAAGCGGAGAACTTATTGTGGTGACATGTGCAGATGATGGTCCTTACTACGGGTGTCACTTCACGTGGAATACGAAGTTAAGTGACAACTTTTTACTCACGATGAAGTGATTTCAATCTGAATTACCCGTAAATCACTTCACCGTTAATGGCAACTTGTCACTTCACTTCTTTTTCACCGTGAAGTGACTCACTTCACGGTGAAAAAGAAGTGAAGTGACAAGTTGTCATTAACGGTGAAGTGATTCGCGGGTAGGATTGGGCGATTTTCAGAGAAAGATCGATATTGATGGATCGATCTTATATTTGGCTCTAGAATCGATCCACTGATTAAATCGGTACCAAAGAGTCGATCTTTGGTAGATCGTTCTTTTGATTTTTTTTTTTTAATTCGCATGTTTAGGTTGGTACGTTGGAAATTATATCCTTTATAATATTCAATTAAATCACCGGCTAGAAATTTTTCTTTTAATAAAATGCGCGCAAAGCAACGAGCAAACGAGAACAAAGGAAAAATGAACGTCACACTTGCTCACTGTCAATGTGTGTGTCAATTCAGCTCGATAATAAATTTTTACCATTTTTGGGAAGTTTTCAATCAATAATGGTTAATCAATCAAAATATAGCATTCTGTTTCTCCGTGTTGACAAAATGTGTCGGTAAGGAGCAATGAAAAACCTTTCAAATGTTGCTGTATTCGTCAATATTGGAAATGCAAATAGTGACGTCATTGTAATCCAGCTAATAACATATGAAGTGACGTTGACGTTATGTCCGTTAAATTTACCACGCAGGCTGAGATGAGATGAGTTAATCATTTTTTCGATGTAAATACACTTAAAAAATTTAACACCTATTTTTTTTTGAAAAAATCGGGATGAAAAAGATCGATCTTCCAAAGATCGATCCAAGATCGCCCAATCCTAGAAGTGACACTCGACACTCAGAATAGGGTGCGGTACCATCTCACATCAGTTCGGCACACTCCTCTCAAATCAGCTTTTAGACTGCCCTATACAATTTTTGTTTTACAACATTCGAAATTTACCTCTTCAGCAAAGAATTCATTGCATAAATGTTGGATGTAGCTGTTTTTCTTCATTTTTTTTTGACGCGTATAACGGAAATGGGTCCCATATGCCGAAGTAGTGCCATACTCTATTTTATACTAAAACCCAAATGGCGCGAAGAAGCCATTGCATTGTGCAGAACAATCCTGCTTAGTACTGATGTCAGCCTAAACTCAAAAAGTTCCCCACGTCATCATCATGTGTCTCGCACTTAATCTAGCACTTAGGGGCGATCCATTTATTATGTCACGCTAAATTGTGGAAAATTTAACCCCTTTCCCGCATTTCGTTACGTTTTTCCTATACCTAATGCATTACTTGTCACAAAATCATAAACCCCCACTCCCCCTTAAAGTGTGACATAATATATGCATTACATATGTGAAACACATCCATTTCATGTGTGAATCTAATGCTGTGAACCATGCCTCACCTCAACACTATTGGTTCGAATTGTGACACACTTGGAGTCGTCTATGGGCCTCACATGGTGATATCAATAGCTTTGCACATCATACTTCTATGTTGTACAATATTCTACTTATCGACTTCTAATTTACCGACTCCAAAATTGAATCGACAAATAGGTATATAAACAAATCTGCCATTAAGTCTGATTTGGGAATTGATCCTGCACTTTTGGGTGTGCTACTGCCGTTGTCTTCGTTCGATCTTACTGGGCCACAATTCTTCTCATATATGAGGTTGGTTGATAAGGATGACGTCACAACTCATGTTTTCGATGTTTACCTTGCAGAACAAGCAATTCACATCGCATTGAAATGCAAAACACTTTAAATCTGTTTTGAACAGTAGTGTGATTCAATGTGCAGTACAATTGATAGAGAAAGATTATCACGCAAAACACTTTAAATCTGTTTTGTACAGCAGTGTGATTCAATGTGCAATACAATTGATAGAGAAAGATTTTCAGAATTTAAAAAGTTTCAAACACTAGAAATCATCGTGTAGAATACAACCAAGAGAGGGTCTGGTATAAAAGAGGTGCGGGACTGGCTAGTTCTGAACCAAATGAACTGTCAAAGCCAGAGCCAATCGAGCAACGCCTTCAACGGCTACAAAACCTTCACAAGAGCATTTTCTTGCTCTTTGTATTGATGAGAATCAAATCATTCCAGTGATTTATCGCAAAACTGTAATCTGATTGAGCGTCAAATGTGACAGACAACACCTAAATAGCTTCGAGGCACAGCACGGCCATTGTTCAAACAACGGTGTTCAAGTATGTTTCTACTTTGACCACGAAGCATCTGCCCACCAATGTTCAAAAGCGGTTGATCCTAAACAAAATCCATCTCCGGCGAATCTTTCCAACCGTATCGCCAACAAAAGCACCCTCCAAAATCTGACATCAACAACGGTTAGCGGACCTTTGTTCGTTCCTTTTTAATAAAGTTAAAACTTCCAAACCCACATCATCGCGCACCCCTTTCGATGAATTGTGGGGTGATTGGGTGCCATCAGTCGCGAACGAAATATGTTTCCGAATTTTCACACTTTTCGCCGAATCCTGGACGACGGTCTCACGGAAGAAGCCGTTTCATTCCACCCTGCTGCACCACGTGCCTGTCACAGAGCTCGCACGTGCCTGCTCTCCTGCTTACAATATTGGTTAAATAGAGATATAGATAGAGTTTAGTTAAATTTACGTTGCTACTGAGCTGAAAGCATGCTGTGAGGGAGGAGAGCCCGGCCGTGCGAGGGTGGTGGAGCAGAGGATCTTTTGAGAACTGAAATAGCTTCGTCCACGCCAATTTCTCCACCTTCAGCCCGTTTTGCGGTCACCGAATCGGTTCGGTTTGGTGTATCTTCTGTACAGCCGGATGGGAACGGTTGTGGGTTTTTTTTTTGGGGACGGATACTGGCTTATGCCGGCATCCGAAAGAGTTCATGGAAAAAATGGGGAGAAAACGAGGTGAACATGAGAAATTGCTCATTTGATACTCTTTGTGTCGAGCGGAGCCTGTCGAAAGTTAGCAAGTTTGATGTCGAGCTGAACTTTTCCGTAGGACAATCGGGGGAGTGAAAAGTGATTAAAATTTAAAAACTTGAGCCCGTTGATGTTTCGCTGGTGGTGGCACGTCCAGTGGAGATAGCGACGATGCCATGGCCGGGTGCAGTTTTGTGCCCGAAAGTTCGCTGTTGTTTTGTCAGTTGGTGCTGTTGCCGCAAGGGGATTGGAGTGAGCTTCGTTCGGAAAAAGTTGGATCTCGTTTCAGGATCAGTTTGTGCTCCTACTCTCCGGGGGTGACAATTTGTCATTTTTAGAAGGTTTGATAAAACTTTGCTGGCCGAGATTGAAACTATGCAGGGAGAATGGTGATGTTTGGCAAATAATTAATTGGTTCGTGATTGGGTGTTGGAAAAGTGGAATGATATGGCACTGAATATTTCAGACAATGCTGACGCTCAGGAAGAGTGGTTCTTATCATTGAGGACTTGTCACTTGCCAAATTTTAAAAGTTCTGCGTATCCTTGAGTGGCTGCAACAGTCCCTGAGACTTAGGTGTTATAGATTGTGTTAATGTCCTAAAGTCCACTACACTTTTTCATGACTGCCTAAGCAAGTGGTAAATTATGAACGATTTTTCAATTATTTGTTGTTCTGTCATACTAAAAACCGTTTATATTATCCATAGAAATTAAAATCTGAATCAAATAATGTAATTAGTGTTTCCATTTCCCGACCTATTTTGGTTTCCCGGGAAACGGGAAAAAGCTGATGACTCTACTTGGAAATTCCCGGGAATCAGGTTCGAAGTCCAGAAAGGTGAATAAGACTTCATGCCCGTCCTTCATCAGAATGTTTAGTTTTTAGCTTCTGTAGAGAATAGTTCAATAGCTGCTCACGATTTTTTTTTCCAACTTCTAGATTTTATTTCCCGACTACCAACGGGAGTATTTTATTTTGTCCCAGAAGATATTACCGAATCATCTCAGATGTCTTTTCTTAGCCTTCGGTGGCTTCTTCCAGAAGTCCTTCAGGCTTCTACGATAGCTTCTTTTGCCTTCCGCTTGGAGGTTCATCCATCTTCTACAGCAAGCTTCTTAAAATTTTCGTTTTTAACTGCTCCATCTGCGGAAGTTTTTCCCGAATTTAATAAGCCTTTTTGGCTTCGCATGGAAATGAAATTCTGATTTTCTCAGAAGTTTTTCCTGAATTCCCGAGAAGTTTCTTCTAGCTTCCCTCAGTAAATACTTCTGACTTCTCCTCAAGCATGCTTGGCATGCACAGGTCTCAAACTGCTCATTTGCTAATAACTTTGCACACAGTTAACAATTAAACCTGTCAAATTCGTTTTCAGATAGTCACAATCAGCAATTTTACGACTCGCGAGCGCTCACTCTGAGTGAACGCTCACGAATCATAAAATCGCTTATTGTAACACTCTGGTAGCGAAATTGACATGTTTTATGAGTCAAACACTTGCCTTCCATCCGCTTCTTGTATCTAACAAGTACAAAATATCATTATAACATCGAATGATTTCAAAATTCAGAAAATCATTTTTTTATTCTGTAACTATTGAGGGGGGCGACACATCTTAATCTCAATTCTAGATGCTCAGCAAATCTCACTCTAGCGAATCAAACTTCGAAAAATATTCTTTAATTTCTCTCATCTACTTGCATCGCGCATCATCTTTTTGCAGGAAACCTTCATAATCGACATCAATCTTCTTTCTATCTACTCAGCGTGCGCGCAGCTAACCACAGCAAAACACATTTTTCCTGCATCGTAGATAGTGTCGGCCCCCTCCGTCACTATCATCGTATGAGAAAACGATCTCATCGATATTTTTGTCATGACAGAACGTGACAGTGTTGATAACATCGCAATTACTAGCTCATTTATTGATATTACTGTTACTTGTACCATGGAAATATTAAACATATATTCACTCCACCGATCACAAACTGTTGCTTGCCTAAATTTATCTAAATCAGTTGAAAATGTTGATGTCAAAACCGTATGACAATTATACTCATGAATTGATAGGTAGTTTCATCTCGTGATAGTGAGAGAACCTATTTTCTCATTGTCACATGACAGCTGGGATATTTACCAGCTCTGACATCAGTATTATCAGAAAGACATATCATACTGGAAACATAAACTGGACAAACGTGATAAAACAAGTTATCCAGATCATCTTGAAAATTTTATCTTGAAGTTCTGAAGGTTCAAAAAAATAATATACGATTTGCATAAGTAGTACACAATATCCCGACCGAATTTCGGATCCCATAGAGCTACATGAAGCCTAAAAGCAGTCTGTAGAATACAAAGGTATGTTGACACAATATCTCTGGTTCTACAAATCATCCTGAAGTTTAGATTTTCAAGTTCTACAGGCTGAGCAGTGATTTGTACGATGTACCAACAGACTTTTTGAACCTAACCCGCATTATAGAGCCCCATCACACCATGTGAGGCATATAACAGTGTTAACACAAAATATTCAATTCTCCAAATCATCCTGGCGCTCATATCTTGATGTTTTAAAGATGCTACGAGGTATTGTATGATGTCTTGACTAAATTTGTGAACCCAAAAAGCGTTGTGGAGCCCCAATACATCATGCGGAATATGTAGTGGTAACGTAGGTAGATCACCTTTTCGTGGTACGTTACGGGATGTAAGATCTACCACCGATTCCTAGTCCTGACTAATTCAAACTAGAGGCACAGGATTTTTAAGTAATCAAAGGAACACATCTTAGTCCTTGTTACTTTTTATGCCTTGTTGATAGTGACAAAACTCGGCTTTGTCCACCGAGGATGATCTTGAAACAAGGAAAAAATTAGTTAGTTAGTCTTCATCTATGTGATTCCTGATCTTCTATACGTTGTTCCCTAGTTTGAAGTGGTTAAGACTAGGGTTCTGATGCATGGTCATTATCGATGTCATTCCTTAACTTTGTTGCTAAGGAATCCAATTTTGACTGACAAAGGGGCGCGCCTTTTGAAGGGTGTTCCAACACTCCGAAGGGTATACATAGCGGGATTTCAATTAGAATCGATTTCCTGCGATGAAGGCAAGAATGACTGTATCAAAACCGAATACTTTATCATTGTTTAATAGTGATGGAGTAATACGACATGCACTAAACTAAGGACACGGGATATACTACAAAAGATCAAATTACTGGTCGCAGTGGTGTTATGTCCCGAATGGAGGAAAATAAATGTAGTGGTAATGACAAAATATGTTGGGGTCTCAAAGTTATTCTGATGATGTATTATACAAATCCATGAGGCTCCGTGGGACTTCTCCAAATCAAGTGATACATGAAGTTGTATGTAGTTGTAATGACAAAACATTTTGGGTTCTCTAAATTATCCTGAAGGTTGGGTCTTGATGTTCTACAGGATAAACAAAATGATGTATGATGTCCAGATTTATTATACGAATCCATTAAGCTCCGTGAGACTTCATCACATCAAGGGAGATAAAAAGATGTATTAACAGAATATGTTCCGTTATCCAAATTGTCCTGAAGATCAGATATTGATGTTCCTCAGATTCAACGTCGTGACTATATTTGTGAGCTCGAAAAGCTTCGTGGATTCCCATTACATCATGTGGAATATGTAGTTATTAACACAACATATATTGAGGTTTCCAAGGTATGAGGTCTTGATGATTCCATGATAGTTTAGAATATCATTCGAATGTTAGTAGTCTGTCTTAACAACAATATGTCATACATGATGTAATAAGTTCTCACATTGCTCTACAAACTCAAAAGGTCCGTTGAAACGGCATACAAGACTTCGATGAACCTGTAGAACATTAAGATCGTACAAGAATCCCCCAAATAGCGCGGTGGGTGGTACCGTCCATCGACCGCAATATCTCGGCTGTCCTCCATCCGATTGAACTGATGTGTGCTGTATGTGATGTGGACTAACCATAAACTTGTAATCTTCAGAAAATCAGCTAATTTGCTTGGAAAACAGCCGAGAAATAACGATGGGTGGACGGCACAACCCACCGCGCTATTCGGGGGATTCCTGTATATTACGATTTGGATACTATTTTTTTTAATACAACTATTATAATGATGGAATAAAATTTGAAATAATGTTTTTAAATCTTCCAGTAAATCGTCGTACTTCAGTAGGACTGTAGAGCTTCTTGATATGAAATTGGATTTGTATAATAAATTATGATAATTTACAAGAATTAATTAAACGTATAGAACATAAATATCTACGCTTCATTACAACCATAAATCATACATGATATATATGAGCTCTACGAGGCTCTAGGACTGCAACAAATTAGTCGGAACATTGTGCAATATCTCGTTGAGTCTATAGAATCTCAAAATCTGAACTACAAGATGAATCTTTGATATTTTTATAACACATCTATTATAAGACTTACAGAACATTGGGTGGATCTTGCGGCACATAAATCGATGGAGAAGAACAGGTGGTTGGAAGAGAAGATAAATAGAGTGACGAAAAAACCTAGATGTTAATTGTATTGATAAAAAAATATGAGTCCCAAGGCTCCATTTAGCTCCAAGAGGCAGGCTCATTACTAAATAATTATTATGGAAAAAAAGGCTCACATAATGCGATGATGTTCTAGTAAAAATTCAAAAAATTGTAAATGATTGAGCCTGTAGATCTTCAGGATGATTTGGTGGACTTGAGTTATTTTGTCTTTTTAACTATATATTCTACATGATATAAGGGGGCTCCTCGAGACTCTATGAATGCAAAAAGTTAGTCGGAATATCGTACACCTATTTTGGCGGAATTCTGAAATAAAACAGCAAAAGGTTGTCTTCCATTAATTCCACGTAATTAATATTGGTAGCCATAACAGATACGCATACGTATTACGCACTCATTCCCTAAGAATAAATCTACGGTCCTTATTCCGAGTGTCACTTCACGGATGATCAACCAATAATTTGTGTGATGTTAGAGAGTTTCTACCGGTTGGATCTGCATATAACTTTTCAGAAATAAAGTTTTGCGATTATTCGAACTAACTGTTTGAATATTTTGGTGCCACAATTATTGTTGACATGCTAAATAATGTTTCGAAAATGACCAATTTCCCATACATTTCCCATACAATTTATTTCTCCTACTTACATGATGCAATTGGTTCTTTCTTAGGCTCATGTTGTAGCATGATAATGTGGCTTCAAAACACACATGATATAGAATTCCTCTGATTCTTAGATTTGGGAGGAGCCATGGTTTTTAAAGTGTCCTTCTATTAATTTCCACTAGTGTAGAACGCTGACGATGCATCTTTGACTGAATCGATGGCTTTCAGTTTCCTCAGATGATGCACGCTCGCTCCGTCTACTTACCACCGTCACCAGTGGTTCATCCGAGTCCTCATCATACTCAAATCCAGTAGAAGTTGTTGTTCTGTCGGAAATTGAAAATGCCTCCTCCGGAGAACGTTCTCGCTCGGAGCTTCGATTCAGTAGCCGAGGCTGTTGCTTATTAGGTTAAGTGTAGTCTTTTTCCGAGAGAATTTGGGAGCAACGAACCGAGAATCTCAGATGCCAGATTTTTTTCTATGCAATTGCGTAGACTTATTCAAATCTACCGATTTCTACGGATTTTTTTTTAGTCGAAGGTGATATATATTTTTTAGTTCTAAGGTGATATCTTACGTAAAATGATAAATCGATGAAAGAACTTTTGAAAAACTACTAGGGACAGTCCGCTGGGGTTATACGCAATGGTGCCGTCGGATTACGTTATCTTATATAATAAATGATATTTCTTAACTGTAGCAGGACTTGTGTTTTGTGTAGGAATAGGAATTTGAGCGGGGTTCTCTCTGTTTATACTCTTTAGTATGACTATGATTGCCATTAAAAGAAGCTATTGATATAAATTTTAGTTGGGCCATGTTCAGAAATTTAACTCTATTTTTCAAAAAATCTTGGTGGACCTGAAAAGGGCCGATGGTAGTACAGGCATGAATACCAAGATACTGTTGCACCTGTAGTTTTTGGCATACTTTCACTGATTGCTTCCCGGGGATCCTTGTTCAGCCATAGCAAGATGTGCGCGTGAGAACTTCCACGGTGCTGAGATTCAGTCGTGTCAACCAGCTTGTTGAAGTACACACAGCACGTGACTGGATCATGATTGACCAGAGTTGCTCTTTGTAGTGCAGTCAATTCCTGGATAGGATCTGTTAAGTCATTGCCATTGTGTCCTTCTGACAATCGATAAGATTCAACAAATGGGGCCACTTCATCTCATTTGCATTGAGTGTGACGAACATCGTAAGCTTTCCCAATTGTCGCATTATGGTGAACGCATTTCTCTTCCTTTGTTGCCAATACTGTACTGTATTCGGTATTGATTTGAGGAAGGATATATTTCGCTCAATGCACTGCTCCATGAATAAGGCGGTCCTTAAGGTTGACCCGTGTAATGTTTGCGGTCCCCGTGCACTTAAAAGTGCATTGCAAGCCTTCGGAAACTGTAAGGCGATGAACTTTCATTGTCATTGTACAACAAATGTTGTGGTTTGGCCCAGTGTTGGGAAAATATCAAAAAATCAAATCTCACCAACGCCCAAGATCACGCTTGATTTTCGTAGACAAAAATTAACAAGCAAATAACTGCGGTTGATTTTGCAAGCTGTGATATCGCAGCTCTGAATATCAAGCTAACAAAACTCACCAGTTGCAAATCTCAACAAACTGTGGTGAGATTGAGTTTCATGATTTTTGTTTTACACCCGAATGCAACTGAAACTTCCATAACGGCTGGCAGCAGTCACTTCGTGTCTGCCATGGGTGAAGAGTAAAAAGAGATAGCAAACTATACTTTCTCTTTCTAAGAAAACGATGTGCAACGGTATCATTTTTGTGTTGAGTCAACTCTCAGCTTGATTTTTGCACGTTGTGAGTAGTCTCGCAATATCAAAGGAGCTTGTAAAATCAATATTAAGTATGTTGTAATCTAATAATAAAGCCACGCTTTAACCGTACTTTCTTATGGATTACGTGCTTTTTGATGAAAACGTTGAAGGCCTGATCATCATCGAGTTGACGGGGAAGAGAGCGTCGTCTCTCTTACACAACGCAAACGGTAGAACTAGAGTCGGTGTATAATGAGTCACGCCAAGAGTGAAGCCAAGTCTACCTATTGAACTGTCAAACCGGCTACCTATCGTGCAAAGTAAATAAGCATTACGATGCTATGAAAGGTCCACGAAAGGTATTGCAATTAAATATAAAATATAATCGAACAAATGATCATAAACACACAGTGAGCATTACATTTTTCATGCGATACGTTTTGTAATGGTCAGTAGTGAGAATTTCTACTATTTTTCGTTAAGATAAATTGACAAAATCACTAATTTAATGATTTACTACAGCCGTTACTTTTTTTCCTCGCTAGAAGTCATTTGAAGTTGATGTAGAAGTCCTCTGTTGCCAAGTGAAAAGAAAGGGAATCTTTCGAAAACCGTGATGCGAGTTCAACTGTTTTTCTCTTGGCGTGACTCATTATACACCGACTCTAAGTAGAACAACATACGAGAAAAAAGAAAATTATCAAATAACTATAATATGACATATGTGATTTCGTTCTAATTCCTCAATTTGGTGTAAATTAAACCATTTCTGATCAGAAATGTTATTACTAAGACATCGTTGCTTGCTATTTTCAGAATTCACACAAGCACAACATCAGCAGCTCTTATTATGAGAAAAAATAAAATACATACATTCGTGACGGCTTTCGGCAACAGTGTCGTATGACAGAGCCTGTCGTATGACATTTTAGTTTGGTACTGTAATTGGAAAGCTTGTTTTGCAAGTTTCGCAAGCAAGGGCAGTCGATTATAACAGAAAATGTGTCGACTACGGTGACCGCTTACAAGACTGGTCTCGACACGACTTTTATTCGCCTTCACATGGCACCGTCAAAAATTTTTCTCTTCAAGCAAAGATTGACAGTATATTATGGTAACTTTCGGCGGAGTGAAGAGATAGTACGAAGGCCACCATGTTTCACGCACAGTCTGATGTTTGCTTAGGGAGCATCCATAAATGACGTAGCATATTTTTGATCAATTTTAGACCCCTCCTCCCCCCTCGTAGCGTATTTGGCTATATCCAATACATGGCCGGTCACAAATTCTGAAACCCCCACCTCCCCCCTCAAATGCTACGTCATTTATGCATGTTCCCTTACGGGATATTTCATATGAGGGAAGAGCTATAGAGTCACCGCCAACGCCAATTCTATCAAAAAGCGGATAAGTGAGCAAGAAAACGGTTGAAAAGCAGCAGTGTATTTTACTTTATGCTTCTTTGCCTTCAGAATCAGATTATACTTGTAAAATTCGATTCTGAAGGGAGACGTACACTGAAGAAAAAATCCGTAGATACTGTACCGAATTCCGTAGATTTTGCCTACGGATCTGTAAAAAATCACGGATCTGTAATTGCCTACGGATCTGTAATGACACACGTGAGGCACACTGCGAAAAAAGTTGACGCAAAATAAAAGTGGCCAAAACCATTTGTGACGAAGGAGACGATGAGCACTGAAATTTACGTTTGGGAGTGTTTGACTCGGCGTCTGCGGCCCATAATCCGCACTATTTTGGTCAGATTTGGTGTCAATGCACTACCCGAAAGACACGGTAGCTTGGTACAAAGCAAGCAATGTATAATACGTGCCAAAAGAGATGAATCCTGCGAATTGTCCGGAGCCCCTGTCAATCAAAACTTTTAGGGCCCTTTCCTAGAACCGGAAAAACTTTAAGACTGTGAATTCAATCGAAGAAATTGAAAAAGCCTGGACAAAAGTGATCAAAATAATCGCTAAAGCTCATGGGCAGCGTCAGATCAAAAGTTCGCTCCTTGGAATACGATTAAAGGAACTGCGGATTATTTTCATCCAATTGAAAAAAAAAATTGTATAGAGAACATATAGGGTGGGTGAGCCAGTAGTGGAGGTACTAAGCCAATTTATGAATTAAAAAAAAAAAAAAATTGATGTACACACAATTGTTATACGTCAATCAATAGCTTTCAACCTCTATTTTGATTGAAAAATATTGCATTGTAATAAAATTGCATAAAATTTTAGAAAGATCGTCCTCCATTAATAGGAACACTGTTCCAGTAGTTGTGGTAGGGGAAACAGCCCTATTGTTGCGGTACGTTAGCAGCGTTAGAAGCCTATTGTTGTGTATGGAGGCTTCTAACGCTGCTAACGTACCGCAACAATAGGGCTCTTTCCCCTAGTTGCTAACTTTAGTTTCTTTAATAGTGGAATGCGTTGGTTTCTTATGGGTTCCACTATTTTAGGAACACTACCGCAACTATAGGTGCAAAGGAGTGAAATTTTTAAGGAAAATTAATTATTTTCCGTCACTTTTGGGCATATTTTAAGTTTGAAATATGCAAATATGCTTTATTTTAGGTGAGCTACCGATGAAAAATAATATTATCCGGATCCTCTTCACTATTCCGGCACAACCTCCATATCGCAACTATAGGTACACTACTATTACTGGAACACCTACCCTTTATGAAATAAAAATTTGAGTTCATTAACAGAACGTTGTTTTATTCCAATAAAAAAGGGCTTATACTATCTGGGACACCCTATACTCATATGAAAATGCGTTTACTGATCATGAGAATGGTTTCAATAATTAAATTCAAAATCTTCCAGAATATCAGTTATCTTGCAAAATAGGATGGTTGCCTTTTTCTCTAGATGATGATATAAGCTGTTGCATATACATCTGATTACATGACATCCCTGGGAGCACTTGACATTAAAGCCCTTAATCAAACGATTGGGAGTGTGCCAAGAGCAGTTCCAATCGAACTGTCAATAAGCATTGCTTTGCTAGATTGGAACAACATTTCTCAGTTCTCTGAAGACTGTCGTTCACACGTTTTCTAGAGGGCTTTACTCAACACAACTCACTCTGACTCTGACGGGACATGAACATATCAACATTAGAACCTTGGGCTGAATCCGTCTCAATCTCAAAACAAATTTGTCTACCTATGAAGAAAATAATCGCTTTATCAAAACCCAAGTACACTGATCCCACCCAAAGCTATAGTCATATATAATGCTCAATCATCTTTTGTAAGCTTTATATCGTCAGCTCCCGCTCACTACGTCATGCAACCTTCCACCATTTGACACCTTCGAGCAGTTCCATACCAAATGACGAATCGATCAAACTTTACCTTCTCCGATTTGCATGAAACTTTGATTGAACAATTTTTTTTTATGGGCAATCATACAAATTTGTGCTAAAATTGGCCACTTCGAACCTTTCAATTTTCTTTTCTAAATGGCGTAGTGGAAATGTCAGCCCATACATAAATTCAGCAATCGGCTTAATTTTCAATAGCGACCAAAATATCCATGAGTTCATCTAGATGAAATTGATAAATAGCAGATTTTTAGCGATGGACCCAATTTTAGATCCATAGGCCAACATTAGAGCCATTTACCCTATCTCACAAATTGACGAGCACCGTAAAACAAAAACTTTTGGTAAAATATTTGAACTTCTTTTCTATGCAATATTTGTGTTAATTTTGCTCAGAAAACGATTAATAAGGTTTGAAATATTGTTTCCTGTGCAAAACTAACAAAAAAAAAACTTACGAACAAAAATTTTAAACATTTTACAGGGGATTTTTCTTATGATTTTGGTTAATTTTTATGCGTTCAAAGATATAAATATTTCAAAAGTTTGTATTTTGTACAAGCAATTTTAAAAGTATACAAATGTGTTTTCTTGTTATAACACTTTTAAAATTTTATTTTTCCAAAAAATTACTAAGAAAAATTAACCGTGTATATGTGTCCCAACAACTTTGTCTCACAACGTGAATTCAATTGGAAATAATGTTTTCATGCTATAATTTATTTAAAAATTATAAAAATGCAATTCTGAAAAAAAAAACTTTCAAATTAACCGAATTTTAACACATATGCGAATGATTGCTCATAACAAACAATTATACAAAGTTTCATGCAAATCGGAGAAGGTCGAGTCAAACATATTTTTGTTTTGTACTTTGCCCTGGAACTACTCCTTTCACCTTCACCCTCCACCCCTCGGAAACCCACTCATCTCGTTTACTATCGCTTCTTGTTTCAGCTTTTCGCAATCGGCTTACAGAGAGTGATAATAGCTGCCAAAAGTAAATGTGTTTACGTTACAACTTACCATCCGCTGGCCCTTGATGAGGCCAAAAGAGTTTTGCTATCCTTCCTATTTCTGCGACGAAGTGAAAGTTTTGTGTCAATTTTTATCACTGAAAGACTTACCTAGGCGTGCTCTTGCTTCAGGACTTCCGTGAAAAATAAATCTTTTGAGGGTATAAAAAAGTTTGATCCTTTCGAGGAAGAAGCATTCATATCGAAAGTAGACCAAAGCACAGTGCTTATGCCTGGTTATCACATCAATTTGCTTCATTTCGTGTTTTTTTTTTTACTTATTGTGCTCCTTTGATATAGGCAATGTCTTGTTTGCTTTTTCTGCTTTTTACCATCTTTTGTTTAAGGCTACACATATGAGATTCTGTTAATGTTAAATTAAAAAAAAAGGATTTGATTCTATCGAGTCTTCTGTTTCGCTATAACACTTTGTTTTCAATCGTTTTTGTGAATTTAAACATTTGTTATGCCTATTTTTTTCAGTGACATCGAACATCATTTTGTGCTAACATTTTCTTAGTCTTGTTTTTAGTATTTATACAATTAGTTTAATTTATCTATTTAGTTAGTAGATCGTCATCTTGATAGCGTTTTTTTCTCTCAGGGTGGGTTTAATTTGACTGTTTTTGTTTGGCTAGGATATTAATAAGTTTTAAATTGTTATGTGATTGATTGATTCGTTCTTGTGGATTTATTTTGATAAATTAAACGAATGTGTGCTTGAAAATTTGTACGAATGATAGAAAAGTTTGGCATACTGATTTGTCGTTTGATTGATTATTGTTAAAGCTAAATGGCAACACTTTTCATTTGGTTCAGTAACCATTTTGTAATTTAAAAAAGCGGCCTCTCTCAATCGTTCGTAATTACTGCTCGAATTGCTGGCGAATAAGCTTCATGATTTCTGGCTGCCAATCTCCGTGATAACCAATACAATCTTGATTATTCCAGGGGGTGCCTTTCTTGAATGCATTACGGGGGTTATCCGCAACATCAATACCTACAAAATGCTGAATTTCCTGATGTCCTGATGTCAGTATCAATTCACACAATTAGAATACCAATATCATTCGCCTTGACATTGACATCGTAAAGGGACCACTGATATTCAAAGTTCTGCCGCAAATGCTTCTTATATACACCAGCTAATCGAGTACCGATCTTTAGAAAATTCCTCCGTAATATTAAAACAATGCATCGGTTATACAAAAAAGTTAATTTATTGAAACAAATGTAAGATTTCCAACTTTTCCTTAGTGATATTAATATGGATAGCAATAGCTTGACCGCCTGATATTATGCTTACCAAGAATATCAGTGTAGAAAGTGAAATGCAATGTTAGACCAATATCTTACGTCAATTGACATTGTTGGCAGCACGCAGCACTGCATATGACAGCTCATGAACCATTTGTTAAAAAATTAAAGTTTGTTTAGGGTGTCTTATGAAGTTGTTTGTTTCGGTATCGATAATTGGTCCCCTCCATACCCCTACGGAGGTGGCCAATACTGTTTATGTCATATCTAGCACAACTACAAAGCCTGTCAGATGAGGTATTCCTTGCTTTGAATATTGTATTACATAGCCTTATCGAAGATCGTTTCCATCAATCGTACAAACTTACAAGATCTTCCGATTCAAAAAATTACTCAACCATAACCAAATTAACAAAAGTTCAGTTTTCCTACTTCATCACTGGATCATCTACCAACTGATTTGTATCATGTTCGCTACTTTCTTCTTATTTATGTTTTACGAATCTACCCTACAGATCTCTACCACACAAACAATTTGAATTTATGTTCTCACTTTTCGTTTCAAATGTTGACATTAGCCTTTTTCTTCTCGTAAAGAATGACCCGTTCTTTCCAACTTTGCTGTATCTTCCGATATCTCCGATGTCTCATGCGTGGTTTCATGAAACAGTGTGTGATTTCATTTGGTGCACATTTTTATTGTCATCACACCAAGTCAGCGTCCATCAATGATTACCTGTTCATACATTCCGATCGGCAACCAAGGTGAACTTTCCGCTCTTCAAAAGAATCACTACGGCCACCAATTCTGTCCGTTACGATTTTTAATTCGCATAGCCATTAGCCAGTAATGGATGACACATCGACTCCGCCGACGCCACATCGATTTAAATTAATTAAATTGGCAAAAGGTATAATGGTAAAAAAATGTTTCCCAATAATTAGTACACATAGAACACTCATGTGGCGCCCTCTCTCGAGTGGTTACCGGTATAACGCAGAAAAATCCGGTGATGAAAGCTTCATTGTCTTGCTTCCGCTCGTGTAGAGTGATTTTGCGTTGCTGGTGGTTCTGGTTGGGCTGTCGGTAAAATATAATTCAATTTCAATTTTATTTAATTACCGCCAGGGTAAATGTTGAGCTGTATGGGTTCATTGTTGACACTTTTGGGCTTGTTCCGGGGGATGGATGGCTGCACTCGGGTTAAACGCTGGGGATGGCAAAGAAAGAGATAAAGCTGATGCTATTCATTTCCGGCACATGATTTATTTTCTACTGGCATGGGCTTGATTAATGATATTGGCTTTCGAGTGACGAGTGGTGCGAGCGGCGTTATAATAATTAAATTTTGATAAAGTAAATCAATATTTCACGCTGATGATAGCGCTATTCAATTATATATTTTCATATTCCCAAATCATATCGAATTGGAAGAGTCTGCTAGAGGACATATGTATAAAGGGCTTATGGATAGAGTCAACAAATGACCGTCATTACGTTGGTCGATTTTGCACCACCCAGCTCAGATCAGGTCCTGATAATTCTCCCAAATTTTTGAGCTCATTTGCAGCTCAGATATAAAACTGAACTGGCCATGTGAACTTTATGTAAATTAAAATTACTATGAAAAACTGCCCCCTCGTCCTAGCATTTCGCCATAATTGGTGTTAAAATACAATCTGGGGCATCACGGGAAATTTGACACATATTTCATTTCCCGATTCTCTGGTATCGGCGTTAGTTTCCCGGAAAATATGTATTTGTTTACAAACGGTTTGCGGATTATCTAATCTAATCTAATACAAACGCAGCCTAGGTTGGATAAAGGCTAATACATTTTCTTTTGAATATTGATGTTTGCAGCATATCTGAGATATGACGCTGTTGAATCGCGTCATCGGACCACAGTGTCAAATACCAATTAGAATGTTATAAAGAGAGAGAGAGAGAGAGAGAGAGGGGAGGATTAGTAATTTCCATTTAATCCCACTACCTTATTTGATAATCCTTGGCAGATATGCGTATTTCGTCTAAAATGTGCAGACTTCTTCAGTGTCTTGTACTAATACAGTGTCTTGTACTAATACGAGTCGAGACGTAGTCAATTCGAAATATCGCGAATTTTTTAAAAAAATTTCATTTTCAGGCAGGTTCCCGGAAAAAAAGCTTTATCTGACCACAACACGGAGTGATGAACTCAGTAAATACAAGTTTGTTCTCGTCGATACATTCTTCCGGAAACTGATGACCTACCAAAGAACCACCAACAAAACGATGAAATTGAAGTTGTATAAGCAAGAGTGCCTGAAGAAATGAATACTACCTCTCATTAAGGCTCACAAAGGATCAGTGAAGTTCTGGCTAGATTTGACAAGTGGCCACTACAGTCGGCAGAAGCTACAGTGGTACCGCAACATTAACGTGGATTTCGTCGACAAGAATATCAATCCACTCAACTGCCCGTAATTCCGTCTAATCGAAAAGTATTGTGTAACTATCAAGCGGAAGATAAAGAAAACTGAAAAAACGACTCGGCACGCTGCACAGATGGCTCGATGTTGAAAAAAAAAAAAAAAAAATGGCAGCTGAGGTTGACCAGTCCAGTGTGCGGCAGATGATGGCGGGAATTCTTAAGAAAACCGTCGGAGTAATTTTGCAATATTTGTTTTATGAGAGTACAATAAAATACCTTCATTTTGACTAAACTAAATTTTTCTTACGTCAAATCAATCCCGAGAAACACCTGGTTTTATGTGTCCGGATTCTAAGTGGACCGGACTTTATAATGAACTCATTTGTTCGTTTCAGTTGTATGTGACAGCAAAAATTAAAAAAAAAAAGTTATTCTGCTACACTGGTTTGAAGCGATAGTTATTGCGTGTGAGGGTAAATGGTAAAAACAGACCCTGTCACGAATAGTGTGATTTATTTCGACATTACAAGAAAAAAGTTGAGGTTTGTGTCCAAAGCACGACCGCATTGTTGACGTAGAACTACGAGATTATTTTGCTGTTCCGTTCAATAATATTTACATGACAAAATAAATGGTTTAGAAATTTATAATAAAATTCGAAACCCTTGATATTTTTCACGGATGTCCCTTGGAACTTTCATTAGAATTCTTTTTTAATTATCTTTCTAATTCACTCAGAATTCAATACTCTCGGAATTTCTTTAAAGTTCTCATAAGAAATCTGTTTACATTCTTCTCGGAATTTCTATAGATTATTCATTAGAATTTAAGCTGTAATCCTCTTGAGAATCGTCATGCTATTTCACACAGAACCACCTAATAATTCTACTTTGAACTTAAACAATTGACTTGGCGTTGTAGTCAAAACTTTATAAAAATAACTTCCAAAAACTCCATTGGAATTTGTATTTTACATACAATTTCCTCCAAATTTCTTTGGAATTTTCATCAAAATTATAGAAAAAGTTCTTCAAAGTGATTGTATCCGGAAAATCTAGTAGTTGAGAAGATTATTATTTTCCAAAGAGAGGACGATGTATATTTTCCCGGTTCATCATCGAAATTCACGGACTTCTCTCGGTGATTTAGAATTTCCGGATTTTTCCCGATTTCCCAGTTCACTGGTCATCCTGTGTCCAGTATACCGTATGCGTGATAATGTTTTTACCATTGAGCAATGTAAAAATTAAAAAAATTCTCAAGAATTTCGTTTGCGAGTTTTTTTTTATTTATTTAAAGGGGGATGTTTCTCAGAGATTACGGCCTCCACACGCTTCCGGAATGCACGGCAGGTTCTAATAATGTAGTCTGGATCCATTTCTCTCCAGGTACGGGTCAATGTTTGTCTGAGGCTTGCTGTACTCGGGTGGCGTTTAGAACAGGCTGATTGATGTTGAACTAAATTTAAGCTAAATTAATCCTAACTGAACTTAAACCTACTTAACCGAAATGAACTAACTAAATCCTAAACCTAAACTTAAAGTTAAATCATAATTCTATAAATTGAAACGAATCTAAAACTAAAACGGTATCACCCTAATCCTAAACCAGAGATGATAAGAGAAGAGAGTTGGAAACTGCGCGCATGCGCTACACACTGATGCCCACTTGTAGTGGTCACTAAGTACATTGCAAATAGGTAGGATAGAGGAGACAATTGTAAATATAGATATTACAAAATATACCGTCGGAAGCGATACATCCATTTTTCTGTCCGGTTGTCCGGTCGTGGAAGAAAAGGAAACAAGTGCAGTATTGCATTCAATTAAGTGGAACTGTGTTTTAAGCACAGCTTGCAATTCACTTATCTCCGATATCTCCCGAAAAAAATTAGTGCAATACAAGTGCATAAGGCACGACTTGTGGAAACACTGTTTCGACATACATCGACCAAATCTACGTTGGTGTTTTCAGCACAACAATCTTCTGGGCCATCGATATTTCACGACGGTGGAAAATCCTTCGAAAAGGAACGGGTAAGCCCCATCACAGGCCTTGGCCTTCATGACGCACCATATTGAGTAATCCAGCGGATTAAGATCGGGGCTGGATGGCGGCCACATATTCTTCGCCCAAAACGGAAGATATTTCTGCAACCACTTCTGAGTGCGGTTCGAGGTGTGGCACGGAGCTACATTGTTGTTGAAATACAACGACCGTACTGTTATTTGATCCACGGAAGAACATACTTACTTAAAATCCCGATGTAGACCTTCGTGTTGACCTTGTCGCCTTCGGGAATGAACACCGGGTCCATTTTTTTTTGCAATCGGAAGCCACCAATCCAAACACCATAACGCTAGCAGGATCAGGGCTCTACATTTTCGAAGCTCTAAAATGAACTCGTGTTTTTTTTCTCATTTTCGTGTTTTCACGTGAGAAATGTTTTAAATGTGTTATTTCATTTTCCGTCATATACGTCATGAAACCTCTGTTGATGTGTTTCATGAAAGAGAAAACTATCAAAGTCGAGCGCTCTTTCGCTCATCCGTTTCACCGAAGCTTGAAAGGAAGACCAATGGAGCGACGGGAGAAAGAGAGACAAGCGATTGAACATTTGTTTGTGCACGCCGACTGAGGTTCTAGAATGCTGCGAAGCTGTTCGACTTTAACAGAAAAAGAAAGCCAGCAGTCTCTTCGTCGCATCGATTTGGTCGATTGAAGCTGATATTGTGACACCCTGAGCAGGATGCTTGGTCAGATACACGTTCTTGAGCTCGTCGGCCACGTCTTTTACAGGAAAAGAACTAATATACCGGTAGGTTCTGGAATTTGATACGGGATCGACGGTAAACATGCTCTCGTCGGTGAACAGGATTACCGGATTTTTTCGCTTAAGGAAGTTCAAGATTTTCTTGCATCGTTCGACTCGTAGCTCCTGGATGCGATTGGTAATCATGTGAGTTTTTTTTCCGTGCCCTCGACTTCGCCCCGCAATCTTCCTTTACAATCTTCCGTGCCATAAAGTCACTGAATCTTCCTTTTGATAGCAGCGATAACCCTCGGAACCCGAGCTGACCTCGGATGACCTGTGGCCACCTTCGCGGATAGTTGTCCTTTCTTTTTTCGGTCTAAAACCCTTTTGACGGTCCACCGGGACACTTCCATGGCGATTGAAATGTCTTTTTGCGACATTTGAGCGTGGGACAAATCACGAATTCGCTGCCACTTTGTCCTGGTGCAACTGTCAAACTAAGTAAATCATTTTCTTTTATACACAGCCTACTACGGTATGAGCTATAGGTTACGTGCATGCAAAGAAAACCAAGGCATTGTATGCACAGGTGAAACGGGAACCTTATTTGTACGATGGTGCAAATATTATCACGAATACGGTACAATAGGTCTTATCCATTTAAATAACAATACTATAGATAGCAATCTCCTAGTCGAAAACGAAACTAGCTCAACGAGTAAGTAACTTTTTCTCATTCGTAAGGATACATTCCTCAAAGCGTTGGTAACTCAGCGCATGAGTAACCTACGTAAAAGCGACTCACTCTCTGAATAAGATTCGTTTACAGTGAATGTAGACTGCTTGAGCAAGCCTTTTGAATCAAATGTTACTAGCGCTGCATGGTAAGTGAATTCTGAACTAAGAGGCCAATCATGCGATTGTCAATCCGAATAATTTCACTTAAAACAGAAACCTGCTTTCTGGCCGTGCCAATATCCAATTTCGAGCTGAGATGGAAAGCTAAATACATTGAAAACGAAATTTACTTCGTTTGGAGATTTTTTTTTTAAATGGAGGTTACTCATGCGTTGAATGACCTACACTCAAAGAAAAAAAATCATACGAATGAGTAAAAGTGACACACACGTGAGTACAAGTTATTCACTCTCTGAGTTAGTTTCGTTTTCAGTGTGCAACGCAACGAACACCCCTGTTTTTCACTCGGCAGCCAAACGATGACTGCAGTCAAACTTTTTTTTTCAATAGTAAAATTTACGTTTATTTTCTAGGTTTTTATGTTTCAACATTTGATTTAACATTTCAATTGGTTAGCCTTTGGCTCTTCATCTTTGTTCTAGTTAATTGGTAATTCTAATATGATGATTGTGTTTAGCGCTAATTTACAAGATACCCTTTGTGGGATTGTTTTGGTTTGAATTTAAAAATTTGATAACCTACCTAATTGAGCAACTAACTACTTAAACTAGGTTGCCAAATCACGAATGATCTGGAGGTTTGATCGCAGACAGGTGACCCTGAACCTTTCGAGCGTGGAAGTCTTTCAGTCCTCGAGTGTTTGAAGACCGGCCAGGTGGTGAATCTCAGAATTACGAGTTCGCGGTGGACTGTTAAGGATCATTCTGAGGATCTTGTTTTGGATCCTCTGAAGCTTTAAGTGGTGGCACTTAGCACAACTCTCCCAGATTGGCATACCATACTCAATAGCCGGCAGAATGATCTGCTTGTGGACAGCAAGCTTGTTTTTGAGGGACAGGGTGGACTTCCTTTTTATCAGAGGGTAGAGCGACCTGATCAAGATGTTACACTTGGTGGATGTCTTGTCTACATGGGATCGGAATAGCAATTTGCTATCGAGGGTGATACCAAGGTAGACTACTTCACTCGACCATTCAATGGGAGTGCTATCAAGATGGATCTTGACGTTAGCAGGCGGAACAAGCCGAGGTGAATACGAATGTGGAAACAGAATGGTTTGTGTTTTAGCTGCATTGATACAAATCTTCCAGCTCTTAAAATAGTCGGACAAAACATCCAGGCCAGATTGTAGTTTACTCGCCAGAGCACGGATCACTCGACCCTTATAGATGATGGAGGTGTCATCTGCGAACATAGACAGGATACCACCACCCGGCAGGGGAGGAACGTCTGACGTGAAAATGTTGAATAGGATAGGCCCAAGCAGGCTGCCTTGAGGGACCCCTGCATCTACGTTGAACGTATCAGAGGGGACATTGTTCAAGTAGACCCGGAATGATCTGCCCGACAAGAAGTTTTTTATGATCTTCACGAGGTATATCGGAAAGTTGTATCGATGCTGCTTGTACTCTAGACCATCATGCCAGACATTGTCGAACGCCTTCTCGACGTCCAACAATGCCATGGCAGATGTTTTGGAAACGGACTTATTCCGTTTGATGATGTTAGTAACCCGTGCGAGTTGGTGGATGGTAGAGTGGCCTTTCCTAAACCCGAATTGCCCTTTAAGAAAGATGTTGTTGTCATTTGAAAACACCAGTAAACGGCTGAGTATCAACTTTTCGAATAGCTTCGAGGTGGAGGACAAGAGGCTGATGGGGCGATAGCTTTTGGCACTGGTAGGATCTTTGCCAGGCTTGTGTATTGGAATCACTTTGGCTAACTTCCAGCATGCAGGGAAGTAGTCAAGCTCTAAACATTTGTTGAAGATAACGGTAAGATGGTTGAAGAAGTCAATACTCAAGTTTTTCAACTCGAGGTTGACTACCATTTTCTTCCGGGAGTTGCCATTTTCTTCCGGGAGTACTGCATACTGGCTGGCTTGCAGTACTCGTTTTACGGCGTCATCCTGCGACGCGCTGGGCTTGATTAGCACCTTCTTTGAAGGGCCCGCTGCTGACTCATTGGCACGTTTACGCACCATTTGTTTCGTGTTTGCAAGTTCAAGTAATCTTGCCAGAACGTGAGAAGGTGGCGACACTTCCACGGCGCAACGCGACAGCACAAAACGAAACAAAATCGAAACGAGATCTCGAGCGAAAAATACGGACTGAACAGCTCAAAAGTCGAGCAAAGAATGACACACCTGCAATCAAACTTTCTACGTTTCCCTTACTTAAGCACTTGGATTATCATTCTATGCCACTCCTTTTTTTCTGTATTCAGTTGATGTAGGTGAATGAATAGAAAAAACTCTACGATGTCCACGCGAACAAGTTCTAGGTCTACCCGTCCAACGTGCAACGCTGAATGATTATGCGGCTTCGGCTTGTGTTTTTTCCTTGCTTTGTTATCCGGCGATCTTGTTTTCCGTGCTGAGCACAAATGCTACCGACGCCAGGGAGGCAGCTACCACACCTGGGCCACATAACATATGTGGAACTCGATCATCAAAAATCGACCCCATTTCAGTGATTTTAAGTGGTATAGAAGGACATCAATCTGTCAAATTGATTATACCAGCTTCAAAATGAGTAAGGGGATCAAGGGGGCAGTCAATTTTATTAAAATAATTCTAACGTTGTTAAACATGATATGTCTTCTTAGAACTCCTGAACTCATGTTAGTATTAGTATTTCCTTAACTATTTACGTTCTTTATTTATAATTATATAGCTAGCTTTAACAAACTTAACATTTTTACATCACCTTGCTTCACACAGCAGACATTATTTGCCGATTTTTTATGCGATGACCTGCCATCGAATTATTTTCAACACCATTTTGATACCAAAACGTGCAATTTTCTGTAATTATGGTCAAAAAAGGGGGGAAACTCTAAATTTGCGCGGATTAATTTATTCAATCTTTTCTCTTTGGTAAACTAGTGAAAATATCCTTCGAAAAGCCCCCTTTAGAGTTAGTCGAAAAAAATAATGGCCGCATTATCAAATGAGCTGTAAACAGCAAGCTCCGTCAACAATTTAAACAGCGGAGTAACAAAAGAGACGATGAATTCTCTGGGCCTCACCTTTTTACACTCATTGCGCATTACCTTGACAATTGTCAATTCGCCTTTCGTTAACTCTGTAACTCTTTACTCCTATGGTAAAATCCGTAAAATCAAATTAGCAAACTTCAGTCTGTGCGTGAAACATGGTGAACATATTTTTCTTACCCTTTTACTCCTATGAAAATCCCATGAGATCATTGTCACTCTTCCCGTGAAAAGACGGTGGCTTGCTGGTACCATGGTGGAATGAAGAGATACAACAAAGGCCGTTAGATCAGTCCGCATCGTGCTCTCTTGCCGTGCAGATCTATTTGCTTTTTGCTGAAGGAAGTGTTAGTACTACCTAAAGCTACAACAAATTTAAACAGCACTTTTCAGTGCTCAACCTGTAAAAATTTTCTACCTTGTTCAACTCTTATTCCTCTTCGATCCTTGTTTGGACCCTACCCGAGGTAATCCTTCTTGGATATCGATTTGGAAAATTCCTCTTCGATCCTTCAGATTCTTATAGTAATCTGCTTGGAAGTCGATTTGGATAAAAATTTACTGCCGCCATGGCGCCTAAACGCAAAAGAAAGGGGCAAACTCTTGACCCCCCTTCTGAAGAAATTAATTTGAGTAATCAATTTGATTTGCTCACGGATGATGAGAATGATCCATCATCCAAGAAAAATTCTAGTAAACTTTCCCGGCTTAATGCCAAGAAGGAAAAGATTCCCCCTATTGTGATAACCACTACCGATTTCCATGCTCTTCGCATGGAACTTTTGAATTTCGTGAAAGTTAAGTTTTCACTACAAATTGGACGTCGGGGTGAATGCCGTGTATTGGCTGAAACCTTGGACGGATTTAAATGTCTTCTCAAGTATCTTACTGAGAAGAAGCACAAATTTTTTACTTACGACACCAAAACTGAACGTGTGTTCAAGGTTGTCATGAAAGGACTGCCCAGTGGTGAATCCCTGGATCAGATCAAAGATGAACTGGCAAAATTACTTGGAGTTGTGCCACTCCAAGTAATCAAAATGAAAATGAAATCCCGTCCTGGCGATTCGCGCAACGGGATTTCTAATGATTTTTATTTAGTTCACTTCAAGTCTAGTGAACTAAACAACCTTAAGGCCTTAGAAAAAGCTAGCCTTATGCTCCATGTCCGAGTGAAGTGGGAACACTTCAGGAAGACTGGAGGAAATTTCCAAAACCTCACCCAGTGCCGTAAGTGCCAGGGATGGGGTCACGGAACTAAAAATTGCTACATGCCAGCTAAATGCATGAATTGTGGTGATTCCTCTCACGCAAAGGACGACTGTCCTGTGAAGGAAGATCCTAAGAAATTTAAATGTTCAAATTGTGGTGAAAACCACAAATCCAATTTTTGGGAATGTAAGACTCGCAAAGCGATCCTACAATCTCGTTCTAACCGTCAGGTAGGAAACGCTCCACGTTTCCGACCAGGTACAAATTCCTCTGCTGTTAACAACAGTCAGCGAGGAACAAATTCTACATTCGTACCCGTAGGTACAAATATCTCCCCTGCTTCAAATGTTTCATCTGTACCTACTCCCCTCACTGCTAACAATGTTCAGCGAGTTAATGGAGCTACCTATGCTGCTATTGCAGCGGGTAGAAATCAAAATACTAACCAACGTTCTAACGGAAATTTTGACTTAGGAAGCATTACTGCCCCTAAAATGGAATTTTTACAGAATTCATTAATTGACATGATTTCTGATATGCTTAAATCTAACTCCATGTTTGATGCTATTCAAACTGGAGTAAAATTTGCAAATAATATTGTCATGACTTTAAAATTCAGTAATGGATTTTAAAGCATTAAATATTGTAAATTGGAATGCTCGATCTCTTAAAGATAATGAAGACGAGCTATTTAACTTTTTGAGAGTTCATAACGTGCATATTGCCGTTATAACTGAAACGTTCCTTAAACCTGCCCATAAGGTTAAGAAGGACGCAAATTACTTGATTTATAGAAATGATCGTCTTGATGGACCCTGTGGTGGCGTTGCCATCATTATTCATAGACGAATCAAACCTAAAATTCTTTTTTCATTTGAAACCAAAGTTTTTGAAACTTTGGGAGTTTCTGTTGAAACAAAATTTGGACAACTTACGTTTATAGCTGCCTATTTGCCATTCCAATGCGTAGGCCAGCAAAAGAATTTTCTCAAGGGTGACCTCCAGAAACTTACCCGTCATAGGTCTAAATTCTTCATTATTGGTGATTTTAATGCAAAACACCGCTCATGGAATAATGCTCAAAGCAATTCCAATGGTAATATTCTGTTTGATGATTGTTCTGCACTATTCAATATCCAAACAGCCCAACATGCTTTTCTTCTGCAAGAAATCCCTCCACTATTGATTTGGTCTTAACTGATTCATGTCAACTTTGTAGCCAATTGGTTACCCATGCTGACTTCGGTTCTGATCACCTTCCAGTAACTTTTGAAATATCCCAAGAAATAATTTGTAATCCCAACAGCTCTACTTTCAATTACCATAGAGCTGATTGGGAGCACTATCGAACATTTATGGAATATAACTTCGATCCAAACATTCCTTTGCAAACCAAAGATGAAATTAATTATGCTCTTGAATCTCTGACTACTTCTATAGTTGAAGCAAGAGCTGCCTCAGTACCAAAATGCGAGGTTAAATTCGATTCAATTATAATAGACGATGATCTTCAGCTCTTGATCCGTCTTAAAAATGTCCGTAGGAGACAATATCAAAGAACACGCGATCCTGCCATGAAAGTTATCTGGCGGGATTTGCAAAAACAAATTAAAAAGCGATTCTCTGCCCTGAGGAACAAAACTTTTGAAAATAATATTTCTAAATTAGACCCGAGTTCCAAACCCTTTGGAAACTCAAAAAAATTTTGAAAAAACCTCAAAAGCCTATTCCAGCGCTTAAAGAAGGTGGTAAAATTTTGATCACAAATTTGGAAAAAGCTCAGAAACTTGCTAAGCAATTCGAGAGTTCCCATAATTTCAGTTTGGGTCTTACTAGTCCTATTGAGAATCAGGTTGCTCGGGATTATCTGAATATTTTCTCTCGAAAAAGTATTTTTGATGATTCCTGGGGTACTGACTTGACATAACTAAAAAGTTTCATAATGTGAAAGCTCCAAGTGATGATGGAATTTTCTATATCCTCATCAAAAAACTCCCAGAGAGTACCTTGTCTTTCTTGGTAAAATTATTTAACAGATGTTTCCATTTGGCATACTTTCCTGATAAATGGAAAAATGCAAAAGTTGTTCCAATTTTGAAGCCGGATAAAAATCCAGCTGAAGCTTCTAGCTACCGTCCAATAAGTTTGCTTTCTTCAATAAGTAAACTTTTTGAAAAGATAATTTTGAATAGAATGATGCTTCACATCAATACGAACTCAATTTTTGCAGATGAGCAGTTTGGATTTCGCCATGGGCATTCAACTACTCATCAACTCTTAAGAGTTACCAATTTAATTCGTTCAAACAAATCTGAAGGCCACTCAACTGGAGTTGCTCTTCTAGACATAGAAAAAGCATTCGACAGTGTTTGGCATGAAGGTTTGATTGCTAAATTGAAAAAGTTTAATTTTCCACTTTATATTATGAAATTAGTTCAAAATTATTTAACTGACAGAACTCTTCAAGTAAATTATCAAAATTCCAAATCTAATCGACTACCTGTTAGGGCAGGAGTTCCTCAGGGTAGCATTCGTGGGCCTATATTGTATAACATTTTCACTTCGGACCTCCCTGATTTGCCTCAGGGTTGCCACAAATCTTTGTTCGCTGATGACACAGGCATTTCCGCTAAAGGAAGAAGTCTTCGTGTTATTTGCAGCAGACTGCAGAAAAGTTTAGATATTTTCTCTTCTTATTTACAAAACTGGAAGATTTCTCCCAACGCTTCCAAAACTCAACTTATAATATTTCCACACAAGCCTAGAGCTTCGTTTTTGAAACCTAGTAGTAGTCACATAGTCACTATGAACGGAGTTCCAATTTCCTGGTCAAACCAAGTGAAATATCTTGGATTAATACTTGACCAAAAATTAACTTTTAAAGATCACATTGAGGGCATTCAAGCCAAATGTAACAAATATATACCTTGTTTGTATCCTCTTATAAACAGGAAATCCAAACTTTGCCTGACGAATAAACTTCTAATATTTAAACAAGTTTTTAGACCGGCCATGCTTTACGCTGTGCCAATATGGTCTAGTTGCTGCACTACCAGGAAAAAAGCACTTCAAAGGATTCAGAACAAAATTCTGAAAATGATTTTGAAGTTGCCTCCCTGGTACAGTACAACCGAAGTACATAGAATTTCGAATGTTGAGACTTTAGCACAAATGTCCAACAAAATAATTAATAATTTCAGGCAAAAATCGTTGCAATCCTCAATTGCAACGATTAATTCCCTTTATACTTAGATAAGATTTAGTTTTAGTTTTTAGTTTTAAGATATCAATTGTTATACTGACATGCAGGTTTAAAAAATCTGTTTAAAATACTGAATTGCCAAGACAGGAACAATGTAAAAACACTTAGATATATATCATAACAATTAAGGCTGGTAAGTTACTGTAGTAACTGGAGCACCTAGGTTAAAATGAAATGTAATTTATTTTGAATTTGGAACAAATAAAGAGTTAAAAAAAAAAAAAAAAAAAAGGCCGTTAGATTTCAAGCATAGATTGTCAGATGCTTATGAGATTTTACCATAGGAGTAAAGAGTTGCAGAGTCGCCGTCAATATCAATGCTTATTGAGCATGCAACCATATATCTGCCATATATATTACTTTTTCGGCGAATTTCTCGAGAATGAAAACTCACTCAAGTAAACCACAACGATGATTGTGTAAAGCGAGAGTCCTCCTATCCGATGGAATTGGTGGCTTACATTGATTGACTTTGAATTACGAGAAATTTACGAAAGAAGACATTTTTTACGTTTTTGACATTGGTCCTTTAAACGCTCAGTGTCGATATCACGAATATTTTGGTTTGACACATCGATGTCCAACTATGTCAGTTATACCACTGAGGTAACACAAAAAAGGTGTCAACTTTTAGTCAGTTATTTTGCATGAAGTTCCACATATGTTATGTGCCTGGACCCTACCTATCGACCCATCAACTCATGAACCGGGGACCAACGGCTTTACTTCCCTTCCGAAGGAAGGCGTGAACAGAGATGTTATGCCTAAGAACATCCCGGCAGCGCCGGCTGAGATTGAAGCCAGGTCTGCTGGGGTGAGAGATAATCACGCTTACCACTACACCACCGGTGCCGCTTCTTCGGTTTGTGTTGTTAGGGACCAACTTTCTGATGGCTGTG
This sequence comes from Ochlerotatus camptorhynchus, assembly GCF_037179485.1. Classification (NCBI taxonomy): domain Eukaryota; kingdom Metazoa; phylum Arthropoda; class Insecta; order Diptera; family Culicidae; genus Ochlerotatus; species Ochlerotatus camptorhynchus. The sequence goes on from NW_027040879.1 coordinate 1,805,830, forward strand.
TTAGGGGTGAGCACCTTGCCGTCGAAGAAAATGTATAAGAAATTTAAATGATTCCATGTTTCTTAATTCTTTTACTATTTAAATATTTTTACATTTATAATGTGTAACATACTACACAAATGCTATGAGACTTTTGAATGGATCGACTCACAAATCATCAAAATTGTGTGTGTGTGTGTGAGTACAATCCATCGCCCTCTGTACCGGCAGAGTTTTTATGGAAGAAACTTATCTGCATTTTCTGTATGTCGAATGTGCAAATATTTTTAGCCCTGGAGATGGAAGGTGACAGCTCTATCGTACATCAAACGACCCATTTCAAGAATGCCTGTTTCTGCACGTACATTCTGAGGTCATTTTCTGATACAATAAGCCCCGCAAAAATACGCAAGTGTATTCTCACTTTCAGAAAAAAAAACTTTTTATTCTGGCACGTATTTAGTTATAAAATGATTGGGATATATGTGTAGAATAAAATAAAAAGCAAGTGTACTTATCTGGTTGTTCCAATGTGATGAGTGAGTCTCCATCGTACCTTGATGTTCACGTCTCCTTTCCCGTTTCCTTGTTTCTTGTGCTTAAATGTAAATTTGTTTTATGCATCTAAATTACCTTTGTTGTGATACATCCTTCAACGAAAACAAATTTTATTGTATTTCCCTGCTTTTCTGGGAGGACATTCGCGTCCCATGTCACTGGTCATCTTTAGGTCACCCAGCACTTGGAATGTGCACTCCGTCGGTGTTATATGCAAATTGCAAAAGAAAGAAAGAAAGAAATACATACAACCGGGATTAGTTTCAAGAAGTGATTATTTTCATCGGATTCCCCAACTAACCATATTATCGCAAAGTGAGTATATACAAAGCTTTATTGCGACTATATGGTTACTTGGGTACCCATAGGCCATCAGAATGGTTCATCGGTTGCAAATTCAGGCATTAAAAAAAAAAATATGCGTTATGTTTCTCAATGTTTTGACTGTATCCTATTTTAGTTCAAAATTATACCTTCACTACCCAAACAGCATTGTACACCTTATGAAAGTTTCAAAACCTTCTATAAGTTTAAATACTGGTGTAAACAACTCTTACAAAGTCAAAGTTGCTGCTTGGGTATTGCAACTACGGGTAATCATTGAAAGTACTTGCATTTTGCTCAGGCACTTTTGAGCAAACTGTAACCACCTTCTCATACTCGAAATGTGCCTCGACCAATCTGGCACAACGATGCCCTATACGCTCTCTGACCAAAGCGCAGGGACTCAAAAATCATTAAAATTCATTGATTATTGGCCATGCTATTAGCATTTAAAGTCTAACCAATTTTCGTTGCATTTCTCTGGATTGGCACTCTTCCCGAAAGACGTAGTCCTACGTAAATAAAAAATAATTGACACATTGTCTTCAACCAGATGTTACACAGACTGAACACTTAACACTAGACAATGGACAACACACAACCCAAGTAGACCACCAAGGAAATTTCCGGGTTACGACAAGCTCCACCGACTGGAGCGGGAATCGAACCCTCACTTCGGTTACGCTGCTATTTTCATATCCTGGAAATGTGAACCCCTCGACCTGAGAAAATGTGAGTTCTATTCTATCAATCTATGTTTTGACTATAAATGAGCAAACATTCAGCTGGACAGTTGGAGAGTTCGGTGATTCAGTACGCCAAGTATCTTCCCACCGAAAAAAAGATCATGCGTTCGATCCCCCTTACCTTGGCTTACCTTCCCTACTTAGCAAATTCTGCCCATCCAGTGACACTCATGAGGAATTGTAACAGTTATCTGCATTTTTATTGAGTATGTTTCCAACTCCACCAGCTGAAAAGGCATGACCACCCAAGCAGGAGAAAATAACTAATGAATACCTTATTTTGATCTGATATCAACATTTGATGTTGATCAGCATGACATAAGAGGTAAAATACCAAAGAATAATACCAAAAAATTGCATGCATATTTGGATTGCAAAAGAATACCTGTGTGATATTGTTATGGTATTGCATTTGCAAAATTTGGTATTGGAATGATATGTATTGTGGGAATTTTTGTTGTTGGTATTTTACTTCTAATGTCAGGCCAATACCAAGTTAAGGTATCGAGATATTCGTTCCTGCTCGGGCAGATTAGTACTATAAGAAACAACTATTTTAATTTTTTACCTGGTACTGTATCTGTACAGCATGTGGTATGAAACATCTTGCTTGTGCTTAGATAGGATAAGTCTTATGCAAATTAAGCAGCTCATTGTGCCTCGCCATTCATCACAGCCATTATTGAATACCGCTGAGAGAAGCTTGCATTGACATTGCATTGCCACCAACAGGCACTTTATCGTCGTTTGGTTTCAACCATCACGATATTTTCCATTCTCATCCATCCTGTATCCTTCACCAATGGTACATGAATGTAGGGGGAAATGGTCCAAAATACATCTTTGGGGTAAAATGGTTCAACGGTGTCCTTCGCTGTCTACAATTTTACTTCACGGCAAAATGCACATTTTGGAATGTCTCCCCCCATACCTACATTAGCTCCCATGAAGACAAATGAGTAGTTCCACGATAAATGACGAATCGATCAGACTCGACCTTCGTCGATATGTATGAAACTTTGCTTAATTGTTTGCTATGGACAGTAATTCATATTTTTGCTAAAATTCGGCCATTTTGAATCTTGAATTTTTTTTTAAAAAATGGCGTCTGTATTTTTCAATAAATTATAGAACGAAACCGCCGCTTCTGATCGAAATATTGTGTGACACAAAGTTGATGAGAAAAATTATACCCGGTATCATTAACTCGACCGTCGATAAGTTCGGACGTACTTTTATTTGGCTCCGCGTTTTTAATTGGCGCGATTTTTTTTTTTACCTTCTGTGATTCAGTTATTTTTACTTGCATACATCATGGTTTGCGAAATTTGTGCTTGCGACACTTCTGTCGACTCGGTCATGTGAACGTGTGCAGGTTGCCCAAGAATGTTCCACGCTACCTGCATTGGGGTAACTGTACAACGGAACTCACTTCGCAGGAAGGACAGGAAGGTATCGGACTTTACATCTTACATACTACCATGATGCGAGTCCTGTCAAGATTTTTTTTTTTAAATTCTTTATTAAAGAGATTTTTAGCCTTAGGCTAGTTCATCTCTAGTCCTGTCAAGAGCTTTTACAGGCAAAACTCGATTTTAAAAGCATTGCTGAACAGCAAAAATCGATCGAAAAGCAACTGAATGGCAATGCGGAGGTGATGCACCGGCTCACGTTTCAACAAGAAAAAACGTGAGCCGGTGCATCACAAGAAAAACCGAACCTCGTTCATGAAGCGATCGATGGCATAGAAATTTTGCTGACTGGTATGAAAAATGAGTTGGTCGCAATTAATAAAAGTAACAGTTTAGCTGGCAGTGTCGTTGCCATAAAAAACCACATTACCTTGCTACTTGATACTGCAACGATGTCAACAAAGGAGAATGTTAATGTGGCGGTCAAATCAGTGTCGTCAGAGCTATCAACTGACCTACGTAACTTAAATGATGAGGTTAGCCATCTCACCCAGCTCTCTTTAGATACCGCGGCAAGTTGCACAATGCAAACAAATTCAATGTTGGAGCTTGAAATACTCGATGAGGTGAAGGCGCTGTCTGCCAACATAGCACACCATACTGCATGGCTACCATCTTCTCCCGACTTACACCCCAGTTTGGAGGTAGAATTGAACAAGGAAAAGGACGCTGATAGCTCCGGGTGGCGTCTTATAGGTACAAGGAGAGTATGGAAGGCCGATTGGTCTGAATACGATGCGCGGAAATTAAGACGTTCGAATCAGCAAAAACAGGCTGATAATGCAAAAAGGCGACGCAAGCGACAAAGCAGAAGGTATCAAAACATCAACAACTTTAGCTTGCGAAATCACCGCAACAATCACAACAACAATAACAACAACAGTAACAACAACAATCGGAGGACAATTTTCGGCTTCAACAATAACCACGGCGACAATAATTACAATAGATCCAATTTGCTCCCCACTGATCGAGAGCTTCTAACTGTGGCAAAGGATCGCTTCTCCAAACCTCCGGTTAACTTTACACCGTCGATGCGATTTGAAAAAGGTGAAATATTAAACCCTTACCCGGTCAGCGGTACTGCGAATTCACATTGGCTGGCTAACCCCTCTACATCGACCGAAGCGTGTCTATGTAGACATTCGTGTTTTCGTCGAAATTGACGCTCTCTCCAGAGGAAGTAGATGACAACAGTGTTGCAGAACCGACCGATTTTCAAGATTTGACGACCTCTCAGGACCAAGAAGAAGAGGTAATTAATTTTAATAGTTTTAAGTGTTCAGGGAATACAACATCGCAATGTACAAATGAAAGCAAGGAGCTACTCGTCTATTGCCAAAATTTTAACAGAATGAAAAGTGCTTTCAAAGTGAACGAAATTTATAAACAAGTATCAGCATGCAATTTTCATGCAATTTTAGCAACGGAAACCAGCTGGGATGCTGGAGTAAAGAACGAAGAAGTTTTCGGTGATCGATTCAATGTTTCTAGGGATGATCGTGATAAAACGTTATCCAACAAAAAAAGTGGTGGTAGTGTCATAGTAGCAGTTAGTGTTGACTATGAATCTGAACAAATATCATCTTGTAAGTGTAAGGAGTTTGATCACGTTTGGGTCAAATGTTTCATTGGAGATCAAGTTCATATTTTTGCGACAGTATATTTTCCTCCAGGATATGCAAAGCAAGATTCATACGAAATTTTTTTTAAACTAGCTGAAAATATTATTTCGAAATGTGAGGCGGAAGCAAATGTTCACATATACGGAGATTTTAACCAACGCTCAGTGAATTTTATTGTTGATGACGACAACGAATCTTTGTTGATACCGATTATAGGAGAAAATGAAACACTTCGTACTCTGTTCGACAAAAGTGCAGAAATTGGACTCAACCAAATAAATCACACAAAATAACTGCTACTTAGATTTGTTATTCACTAATATGACTGATGATTTCTGGGTATCAGAGTCACCCACCCCTCTTTGGAAAAACGAAGTGTTCCACACTGCTATTGAATACTCCATATTCATACATGAAAAAACGGTAACGTTGGATAGCAATTTATCTGAAACATACTTCGACTTTCATAAAGCAAACTATGTACTTCTCAAAGAAAAATTAGCCTGTATTGACTGGCAAACTACAATACGTAATCTTGACATAGAACAGGCAGTGGACACATTTTATCAAATTATTTATAAAATTCTGCAACAGACGGTACCCTTGAAGCAGAGGAAACCCACAAAGTCCAAGACACCAGTTTGGTACAATAAAAAGGTTATCAATCTTAAAAATAGGAAACAGAAAGCACATAAGATTTATAAAAGAAATCATAGTGAAGAAAATCTTACATTTTATCTAGAAGTCTGCGATCAACTGAATGAAGAAATGAAAAATGCATATGAAGAACATAATACCAAGGTAGAAAATAATATTAAAACAGATCCAAAATCATTTTTTAACTATGTTAAAGAGATACAAAAATCGAAGAACTTTCCTTCTAAAATACAGTTAGATAACAGAACCGGGAACACATCTGGTGAGATCAGTAATTTATTTGCGGACTTTTTTCAGAACATTTACACAACTCATGACGAGAATGATTGCGATTATGAATATTTTTCATACCTTCCGGAGCCAATGACGGATATTACAGTTAACAATTTATCCCTCAAAGAAATCTTGCATGCTCTTGAGTCCTTGGATACGTCAAAAGGCGCTGGTCCAGATGGTTTACCACCTATTCTTCTAAAAACACTTTCAAATGAATTAGTAAAGCCTTTATTTTGGTTGTTTAATTCATCGTTAAACGCCAGTATGCTGCCTCCAATTTGGAAGGAATCTTTCTTAATCCCTATTTTTAAAAACGGGAAAAAATCGGATATCACAAACTATCGCGGGATTGCTATATTATCTACTATTCCTAAACTTTTCGAGTCCATCATTAATGCCAACATATTTTCCCAAGTTAAATCTCTCATTACTAGTAAACAACATGGATTTGTTAAAGGTCGATCTACAGCCACTAATTTGATACATTTTGTAACATATGCTTTAAATGTAATGGATAAGGGAAATTACGTAGAAACATTATATACTGATTTTAGTAAAGCATTCGATAGAGTGGATATACCACTGTTGATTTTCAAGTTGTCCAAGTTAGGTTTTAATACCAGGCTACTGCAATGGATCGAGTCATACTTGTCAAGGAGAACGCAAAGAGTAAGATTTGAAGCTGCTTCATGTTTCAATATATGCAGACGACATGAAACTTTTCATGGAAATATCTAAAGCATCTGATATGCAGCTATTTCAGCAAGAAGTTGACATTTTTTACACTTGGTGTAAGAAGAATTTGTTAGAGATTAACGTTAGTAAATGTAATTCTATATCGTTTACAAGAAAGCATGCTATAGTAAATGACACAATTTCCCTTGGTGAGAAAACAGTTGAAAGGTGTAATCAAGTAAGGGACTTAGACATTATTCTCGACTCTAAGTTGTCATTTGTTGATCACTACAATAACATTATATATAAAGCAAGTAACATGCTAGGGTTTATCAAAAGATTTAGTCTGCACTTCAATGATCCTTACACTATTAAAACATTGTATGTGGCCTATGTGAGACCTCTTCTTGAATACTGTAGCGTAGTGTGGGCTCCGTATCAGGATACATATATAAACCGCATTGAGTCTGTTCAAAAACAGTTTTTGTTGTTTGCCCTTCGAAAATTAGGTTGGACGAGATTACCACTTCCATCTTATGAATCGCGATGTTTGTTAATAAGTTTAGATGGACTGAAAAAACGAAGAGACTTTGCCATGGTAACATTTATAAACGATGTTATTGCTCAAAGAGTTAATGTTCCGGAAATTTTAGAAAATATAAATTTTTATGCTCCCACTCGCTCTCTGAGGATTAGGAATTTGTTTTACATTAACAATCAAAGAACAAACTATGCTAAAAATGGGCCTTTGAATAGAATTATTACCTGCTATAATGCATATTCCCAATCAATTGATGTAACAATGAATAAAATAACACTAAAAAAAGCATTCTTTTCAAGGTAAGCCAGGCAATAATATTTAAGACATTGTTAATAAGCATTCATTGTAATTGGTCTACGATTGATTGACGACATAAATAAATTTGTTTTGATTTTCTAAGTAAAATACAGGTATACCTCGATACACCGTAACTGTCACGTCGATCATTCAAAAAAGCAAAGTAACAACACCATCGGACAGCTGAGATAATACCTCATCTATTGGTAATCTTAATATGTATGATTCAATTGTTATTAGGGAGATATTGACGATGGAAGTCAAAAGTGACAGTTACGTTATATCGAGGTACCTCAAAATGTCACTGTCAAACATTTTTACTGTTTTATTTTAAAATGAAAAATGCAAAAAAATTAAATATTGAATTCATGGACACTTGAAAATATCCCAACAAACAATTTGAGCTTATTGAAAGCTGAATAAGCCATTTTTTAGCGGAAGAAGCAAATATTTACCTGTATAAGCTCTTATTCAGCTTTAAATGTTTGTTGGGATACTTGTCGATAGCTAAAACCTAACTAGATCTCAGAGACTTGAAAATTGACAATAATCATTAGAACAAGAACTTTCGTTCAAATTTTCGAACTTTTATAAGTGCGATTTTTTTGAGGACACAATATCTAAGATGCTATCATTTTCTGTGCAAAAACTACATAAAAAGTGTAGTAACAAAAAGGTTTGAAAATTTGACCAAAAGTTGTTGTTCTGTCTGAGATCAAGTTCGCTCTTAGCTGTTGACACAAGCAGCTGTGCGGTGCAAGTCACTATATTGTCGATTCGTTGCCCCGTTGGAAATAAACAACAGGGGATGTCCGTTGAAATAAAGCTGACGATTAGGGTTAGCTTCGCACATGGCTCGGCGATACCATCTATGGATGAAATTACAAATTTCGTTAAAGCGCTGGACGCGAATCTCGTGCAGATGATCGCTACATATCACATAGCGGAGGAAAAAAATGTTTATCAAGTTCAAATCAGAAGATGCCATGGCTCATTGCTTGCTGAACAATCGTGAACAATTAACTTTTCATTATGCCGATGGGAAGTCAGTCGAGATACGCATATCAATTACTGGTGAAGTTCCGGATAGCGATCTTGCATTGCAATGCATTGGTGCTAGGGAAATACGATGATGTAAAGCGAGTAGTTGCGAGAAATTTCCAGCTGCCTGGGGCCTCGATATGCATACAGGTGTGCGGGGTCTATTTATTGATGTTAAAAAAGAGCTGCACTTCCTCAATCGAAAGGGGAACATAGGTATTAGCAACAATCAATACGAAACTATCGATTTTAAATTGGCTCACTACTTGACTAGCCTATTGGTCCCAAGCAAATCGATTAACGTACCCCATTCTAGTCGAAATTATAGTACTACACAATGTTTGTTTTGATTTGCTATGAAAGTTTGACAGATAAAATGAGGGGTTCGTGGATTTTCCTATGTTTCGAGGGATTCATCGATTAGCTTGGGACCAAAGACAGTACCAGAGCTGAGCCAAAAAGTTGAGCACGTTTCTTCGGGACCTACTAGTCTTAGAGTTACCTCTATGGTATTAGCAACAATCAATACGAAACTAACGATTTTAGATTGGCTCACTACTTGACTAGCCTATTGGTACCAAGCAAACGATTAGCGTACCCCATTCTAGTCGAAATTCTAGTACTACGCAATGTTTGTTTTGATTCGTTATGAAAGTTTGACAGATAAAATGAGGGGTTATTGGTTTTTCTAATGTTTAGAGGGGTGAATCGATTAGCTTGGGACCGAAGAGAGTACCAGAGCTGAGCCAAAAAGTTGAGCACGTTATTTCGGGACCTTCTAGTCTTAGAGTTACCTCTATGGTATTAGCATCTCTAAGACTAGAAGCTCCCGAAGAAACGTGCTTAACTTTGCTCAGCTCTGGTACTCTCTTCGGTTCCAAGCTAATCGATGCACCTCTCGAAACATAGGAAAATCCACGAACCTCTCGTTTTATCTGTCAAACTTTCATACCGAATCTAACATAGTGTAGTACTAGAATTCCGACTAGAATGGGATACCTTAATCGATTTGCTTGGGACCAATAGGCTAGTCAAGAAGTTAGCCTATTTAAAATCGTTAGTTTCCACCGGTTGATATTAGGGCGGATAAAAGACGAAGAGAAGGCCAAGCGGTGGATGCTGCTGAAGTAAATACAATTGGAAGAAGCAAGGGAGTAAAGAGCACGGATGAAAGTGGGAGCTAAACTCAAATCGCCTCCATGGAAGAGTAAAAAAACTCATAAACTATGTCTCTCTTAATATTTTCATGTTATTATTCAATTATTTAGTGGTTATCGCCTCCGTCGAGTCTTTTTGGATCTTCGATCCTAACAAATACACTATAGGAAAAAAAGAGTTTTGTCAACCACTTTCTCTCAGACGTCATTTCGATCAGAAGTGACTTTTCATGCTACATTGAAAAATGTCAAAGGCGCCATTTTGAAACAAATTACATGATACAAAATGGCAACATTTAAGCAAAAATTGGATTGATTGCCCATAGCAAACAATTATGCCAAATTTCATGCAAATCAGGCAAGGTCAAGCCAACTTTTTTTTTTTGCTTTTTGGTCTGGAATTGCTCAATTGACAAACTGAAAAGGGAGGTATATGGTGGATCATGTTTGATGAGATTTTAGTCAAAGTGATCCTTGATGAAAATCCCATCGCTGTATTACTCGCACCACCATTTTCTCGCCGCCATTAGTATATGTAAATTAGGGCGGTTCAAATTATTTTGCTCATATTGTACTCAGTATCAGATTGCAAACAAGTAATTTCAAATTTTGGAAAGATGATCAAGAATTTGTTTGACATCAATGGCCCTGTGTGTAGCTATATGGATAATTTGAACCACCCTTGTGTAATGTATGGGACTGGTAATTTGAGTTTTAATTGCATTGATGAATGATAGGACTAAGTACTTACCAGGCTGTAGAGCGACAGTAAATAGTAGCAGCGGATGATGACAGGGGGACAAAAATACTGTATGGTTTTCATCATCAAAACGAGACTGGGTAACTTCCGACCGTGCGTTGACAAATTGTTTTTCAGCTTTCTTCCACCCACGGATCGGGCGAACCGGCGGGATAGTATCTGAAATTGGAACGATGTGCCTTTTAGAGTGGTTCATTTTCTCTTATCTATTATTACTTGTTTTTCGATTGCGTTTGCATAAATATCTTGCAGGTATGTTCTTGGATATTGTGATTTGTAAAGACACGCACAAATACATTAAGAGCTACAAGTACAGAACAAAGAGTCACAGAATTTACGTTCCGTCTATGATACTATTTATTAAAGGCAATTTTCGCCTGCCTTTTCGTATTCTTGAAAACTTGGCTTTGTATATAGGGCAAACTCAGAAGCGTAGACTGAAATTGCAGCTCCTTACCCTATTCACCAGAGAATATCCTTGGAAAAGCAGAGTCATGTTTTATGTTCAATATCATACTTCAAATCCCATTGGATGCCATTATAGGCGAGTATGACTTCAATAACCGAGCTGAGAAAAGATGATGGCATCGACCGACACCGATAAGTTGAACGCTATCTACCAAAGTAGAGGGCGGCACAGATGTTGACCTTTCCTCAATCTGGTTCTATATGGTTCCCTATTCTCGCCAGTGGAGAAGTGTGAGATTTGTTAAATCCCAATCCAACAGAATTGTACACGTGTTTTATGACGTTATGTTTGATTGGATTCCTGTGAAGATTCGATTTCCATTGGGAATGATGTTGGTGCGAGTAGGAAGTTATCGTTAGTGGAAGCCATAAATGGTCTGCTGTAACAACGGTTTTGCATTTCTGCAGAAGAACCATGATTCTCTATTTTTTTAAACTGAGCTGGTTGAATTAAATGTAAAAGTTTAAAGTGTATGATTTAGCAAGTCTTCAGCCTCAGTAGTGTGGCCTGGTCGCAACGAATGGGGTGGCCTCATAGAATGAAAATATCCCAAAGAATAAATTGTGCCTGTTTCTCATTTGATGAATTAGCAACTTTATATTAGGCCATTTTGATTTTTGCAAAAATCTGAATTTGCATAAGATTTAATTAGAAAAGGTGTAAAATTACTATTAATTTTGATCTGCGCTGGTCATATATCCACTGCGACCAGTTATTTGATCTATTGTGGTATATCCCGTGACCTTAGTTTAGTGTGTGCCGTATTACTACATCACTATTGAAAAAAAATGATGAAGTATTCGGTTTTGATACAGTTGTCATTCTAGCCTTCTTTGCAAGGAACCGATTCTAATTGAAATGTTTACTATTTACACCCTCCGAAGAGTTTGGATTCCTTGGCTACATAATCGAGCAGCGGCACTAATATTAAGCCATTTATCAGAACCCTAATCAAAGCCACTCCAAACTAGAAAACAACGAATAGAAGATTAGGAATCCTATAGAAGACTAGACCAATTTTCATTGCTTCAAGATCATCCTCGGAATCGACGGAAAAACAATTCAAGGAAAAAAAATTCCAAAATTTGGATTTATCTTTAAAAAAAAAGAAAGAAAAATCGTTCAAACACACTATGGGATTTTAAAATATTTTTTACATAAATTAATTAAAAATAAACTATTTCTGTTCATTTTTCCCAGAGAGATATAATTTTTCTCTACAACTCAGCCTCAGTCGTCATTTCGATCAGAAATGCCTTTTCCATGTAATCATTTTTTTATTTTAAAGGCGTGATTTTGAAAATATTTCTTGATCCAAAATGGCCGAATTAAAGCAAAAATATGAATCATTCCTTGCAAACAATTTCTCAAAATCCCATACAAATCCGAGAAGGTCGATACGAAATTTTTTTCACCATTTTGCCTATCGCAACAATATCTATACTCATGGATCATATAGAAAAGTTATTTCTGATCATGTTTGCTCAAGACAGTACTTCAATTGAGTCTAAAATAAGATAGTTAAACTATTCTGAAGTCCCTGTTATTAATTATGGATGATTTCTTTTATATTGATTTCGGAACACTGAATTTACCTAGTGGTGAAATTCAATAACTTCACCATCCCCCAAGCCGATATATGCAAGGACTTCTCACGAACGAGTGTGAGGTGATTGAGAATTGGAAGCAGTACTATATTACGAGCACCTCAATGGTGAAGCAGCAGAAAACGAAGGTGGCACGGCAACAGACCTTGGAGCACGCGCAGAAGATGACAGGCTGCCGGCCCCGATCTTCAAGAAGTTGAGGAGGAGATCGGTCGGCTGAAGAATAACAAAGCAACTGGTGTAGATCAACTACCAAGTGAGCTATTCAAATACGGTGGTGAAGCACTGGCTAGAGCGCTGCACTGGGTAATTGCCATGATTTGGGAGGAGGAGATATTACCGGAGGAGTGGATGGAAGGTGTCGTATGCCCAATCTACAAAAAGGGCGACAAGTTGGATTGCTGCAACTACCGCGCGATCACACTACTGAGCGCTGCCTACAAGGTACTCTCTCAAATTCTATGCCGCCGCCTGTCACCATTTGCAAGAGAATTTGTGGGGCAATACCAGGCGGGATTCATGGGTGTCCGCGCTACCACGGACCAAATTTTCACGGTTCGGCAGGTTCTGCAGAAATGCCGCGAATACAACGTGCCCACACATCATTTGTTCATCGATTTCCGCATACGACACAATCGATCGATATATGCACGAGTACGGATTTCCGGATAAACTGCCGCGATTGGTCAAGGCGACGATGGATCGAGTGATGTGCGTTGTTCGAGTATCGGGGACACTCTCAAGTCCCTTTGAATCTCGAAGGGGGTTACGGCAAGGTGATGGACTTTCGTGTCTGCTATTCAACATCGCGTTAGAAGGTGTGATAAGAAGAGCTGGGATAGACACAAGTGGCACGTTCTTCAGAAAGTCCATCCAGCTTCTTGGCTTCGCCGATGACATTGACATCATGGCACGGAACTTTGAGACGATGGCGGAAACGTACATCAGACTGAAGGCTGAAGCTAGACGGATTGGACTTGCCATCAACGCATCAAAGACAAAATACATGAAAGGAAGAGGTTCTAGGGAAAACAATGTTAGCCTCCCACCCCGAGTTCAGATTGACGGTGACGAGGTGGTAGAGGAGTTCGTGTATTTGGGCTCACTGGTGACCGTCGAAAATGATACCAGCAGAGAAATTCAAAGACGCATTATGGCAGGGAATTGTGCCTACTTTGGACGCCGGAGAACGCTTCGGTCGAATAAAATTCGCCGTCGCACGAAGTTGACTGTCTACAAGACGCTGATTAGACCGGTGATCCTCTACGGTCACGAGACCTGGACTTTGCTCGTTGAGGACCAGCGTGCCCTTGGTGTTTTCGGACGGAAGGTGTTGCGAACCATCTACGGTGGAGTGCAGATGGATGACGGAACGTGGAGGAGGCAAATGAACCACGAATCGCCCCAGCTACTGGGAGAACCATCCATCGTCCACACTGCAAAAACTGGGCGACTACGGTGGGCTGGGCACGTCGTAAGAATGCCGCACGACGATCCACTGAAAATGGTTCACGTAGCGAGCCAACAGGAACAAGAAGAAGAGGCGCGCAGTGGGCAAGGTGGATCGACCAAGTAGGAGGCGACCTGCGGACCCTTCGCAGATTACGAGGCTCGAGTAAAGTGGAGACGACTTCTTCGGACGGCAGAGGTGGTAAGGTAAGTACCCATATAAACTTAATGTTCCCCGATGAGCAGCTGCGAAATCCTACAGCTATGGGGCTGTTCATAAACTACGTAGACAGTTTGGGGGGGGGGGGGGGGGTTGAGAATTATCCACAGCCCATACAAATTTTAAAAAATTTGTACGGACAATTGTCTACGCAGGGGAGGGGGGGGGGTCAAGAATCCCAAAAAACTGTCTACGTAGTTTATGAACAGACCCTATCCCCGACGAACGTTACCCACTGATTTCTACCCACAACTTTTTCTCGGTGGGTATCCAACCAGTCGGTCTCATTTTTTTGCATGTGAGTAGTTGCAATGGAGAAACCAAACCTAACCTAACCTAAATAGTCACAAAAAATCAAAGCGCAGAAAATCAAAGCGATTGGTTGAAAACCCGCATATAAACGCATTTTTATTCGGGCGGTAATCTTCCCGTTAAATGCATTCAGCGAAGAGTTCTGTTGGGAAAATACAGTGGATTTTTTTTAATTGTGGTTGTCGAAATAGTCTAATCGTCCGAAGCCCATGTAATTAAAGTTACATAATCAGGACAATGGAATATCTTCTTCTTCTTCTTCGCATTTCAAGCTTATTGCATATCGCATATTAGCTTATTGCGTGCTCTCAACTTAGTGTTCTAGATGCACTTCCACAGTTATTAATTGAGAGCTTTCGATGCCTGTTCCATTTTTGCATTGGTATAATTGTGTGGCAAGTCCAATCATACTTCTATGCCCAGGGAAGTCGAGAAATTTTCCAACCCGAAAAATTCCTAGACCGGACCGGGAATCGAACCCAGCCACCTTCAGCATGGTCTTGCTTTGTAGCTGCGCCTTTACCGACTGAGCTAAGGGAGGCCCCGGACAATGGAATATATCGTTGCCTATATACATATATACATTAGAGTGGTTCAACCTATCGATTTTACTCCACCAAGATCAATCGACTTCAGGCCTATTAGTGTCCTGCCTGCAGGGTTACTTCCACTCACTTGCTATAAAAAATGTTTTTCAGAATTATGAAATCATGAGATGGTATAGTGACAATTAGAACTTGTAAGCTACAAGAAGAGGTCGTGAAGTATGTGTTTGACACACAAAATCTGTCAATATTGCTTTCAGTGCGCCACAATCAGCAATTTTACGATTCGTGAGCGCTCACTCTGAGTGAACGCTCACTCTGAGTGAACGATCACAAATCATAAGATCGCTTATTGTGACGCTCTGAAAGCGAAATAGACGGGTTTTATGAGTCGAACACATACTTTACACCCTCTTCTCGATACTTACAAGTACAACATATCATTATATGATCTAATGATTGCATAATTCCAAACAATATGTTTTTATAGCAAGTGAGTGGAAGCAACCCTGCCTGCCTGCTGTGTCTAAGGTCTTGAAGAAGGTTCTGCTGTCGCAAATAACAGATCATCTCGATACATCCACACCCTCTTATCTTGCCCACCAACAGCCAACAGTACCACGACGGCGCTAGTCAAGATTGCTCACGATATCCTCAACAACTTTGATGAGAACGGGTGAACAGTAATGGTCCTTGTCGAATTTTCGTTGACATTATACTGTGTCAGACATGGTTTATTGGAAGCGAAATTGAGGAGAGAATTTGTGTTATTTGATATCATCTTTCTTGGAGCAGCGAAGCCAGGTTGTTGACCTGGGTGGTACTCCCTCGAATCCCCGGAATCTCATCGACGGTACGCCACAAGGATCTTGTTTAAGTGCCCTGTTGTTTAGCTTATGCATCAACAGCCTACCCAGTGTGTTAAAATGTGGATGACCGCCAAATCTACATATCTGGCCCTGTAAACGAAATTATCAAGCTCGTCGATACAATCAACGGTGATCTCCTCGCTATTGAACACTGGACTAATGAAAATCGTATATTTCCTAAACCAAAGATGGCGCAAGCTATAGTATTTTGTAAAAATGGGACCATAATCCCTTTAAATGACATCCGTTTCTGTGGTCAGACTATTGCTTTGTCGAACAAAATAACCACCCAAGTAACAAGCTCGACCGAATTACGTATCACTTCTGCGTAAGCTCCATAGACGTAGGCGCGTTGAATCCGACAGCCACGAAAAGTTAAACATGCATCAATACCACATAAGACGGATTTCACGCCAACTCATCCAGTGGTTGGCAGCACCCTCTCAGAACCTTATGGAACTTTGTGGGTGTGGAGACTTAGCAATTTTAAGCAACTTTGCGTACTTATTTTTTTCAAAATTTATCTCGCCTAACATTTGATAAGGGTCAAAGTTTTTTGTCGATTTTTTTTTTCAAATCGATATAGCTTAAAAATGACAAGCCCTACAAAAAAGTGATGTATGGCGAACTTTTAGCAAATAATCTGAAATTTTATAAAAAAATTTAAATAAAATAAAAAATCGGTTTCTACACTCTAAAAAAATATATTTAAAAATTAAAAGTCATTTTCCCAAAAATTGTACCCCTCAGATTTGCTTGATATTTTTTCTCATGAAAGGCAATATAATTACCTAACTTTTCTTCATACATCGCAAAGTGGGCGCTTTTAAGGAAAAATAGTTGTTCGAACAACAACTTTTTCATGTTAATTTTTTTTTAGCGTGTTTCACTCAAAGTCGAATAGTAATACGCGCACAACCTTATTAAAATTCGATTAAACTTTATGGGTATACTTTTCGATAATCTGGGCGAAATCTAGCCTAACATTTGAAAAGGGTACAGAGAAGTTACCTGCAAATCGTCCAATAAGAGTTCAGAACAAAACGTTCTAATGAGGAACAGCCATCTCAGCATGGTTTGCACTTTCCTGTGATGGATTGTATTATAATATATGCATACACTCTATCCAACTTCTATAAAACCACCCTCAAATTGTTCCAAATCAACAGGTAAACTAAGTAAAAATCACTTAGTATGTTTTATTCATGAAAAGATTTCAATTCATGTATTTGTGATTAATTTAATTAGAAAAATAATCATTCATTTATTTTTATGTATTAGGTGTGTCCATTAGTAAGCAATATGCATATATGTTTATACCTCATCTCTCAAGTGAATACATATAATAGCGCAGGTAACTTAACGATTATTTAAGGCATGCCTAAAATAATCGTTAAGTTACCTGCTATAATAGCAGTTATATAACAACGCAGGTAGTCACATGAGAGATATAAGGTATAAACTTAAAGCACCGCAGTCTGTTTCTACCGACATAATCTAATATTTAAGTTTGGTGATATCACAACAATGCTCATAGTTGCTGTAGTGCATAGTTGTTGAAAGTGTAGTGCTGCATAGTTGTTGAAACGAAAAAGTGTTTATATATACAACAATGGAAAAATCTGCTGAATTGATTATTAAAAGGGTGCAGATGTAGTGCCAACATAAACAATCCCAATTGCAGCCGCAATAATTTACGTAATTTATCATCAAGTCTCATAGAGAAAATACATTCATGGGGCTTTGATCATCAATTGGATGTAACAATGCGTATTTGTGAATCGTGTCGTGGAATTTTAGTGCACAATAGGACACCTCTCCCGAAAAAGAGGCGATCGGATGGAAAAGAATCAAGCCATGCTCGGAAGTTTGAAGAGCCGCAACCATCAACAAGTCATCAGCAGTCAGAACATCAGGAATTTGATGATACACTAGGTAAATAATAATAACTTTAACTGTTTCAGCTGTGTGGTTTAAAGATTGTACATCGAAGATACAACTTCATTTTCAACATTTTTTTAGAGCACGAGCTGGATGAACCGCTTATCGTACAAATTTGATCGATTGGTAGGCCAACCTCGGTGAACAATCTATCAAATTTTCACGACTGTACGATATGCGGTTTATGCAGCTCGTGCTCCACAAACATGGGGAAAATTCAGATGCGGCTTCGATGTACCGTAAACGGGGATGTCTTTGATAATGGAGGTAACTTTGATAATGCAGCTAATCCAAAAAGTTATGACTTAATGCTTCATATCAAATGATCAATACACAAAGATGTCCGATGAACTCAAGGAGCTGTTCAGTCATGTAAAAACTATACCTGGTACACAAAAATTTCATTGTTTTGTACCTATTTCTCAAAACATAATTTCTACTAAGCGATTTTCACATTCAAAGGAAACTCCGAAAAATTTCACTCTGTTTCCGATAGACTAATAATCAATGAAAAACTCAAATTATGTATGGTGAATTATAGGAAAATAAATTATGCACTAAACAAAAACACTAGAGTTTTCATTTATTAAAACACCATTCGAAATGCAGGAAAATCCTCTGTATTAGGCCCTTTCAAATGTTAGGCTAGATTTTTGTTTTAAGCACGCCCAGATTATAAAAAAGGTCAAAATCTTTATGCTCATTAAGTTTCAACGGATTTTAATAAGGTTGTGCGCGTATTACTATTCGACTTTGAGTGAAACACGCTAAAAAAAATTAACATGAAAAAGTTGTTGTTCGAACAACTTTTTTTCCTTAAAAGCGCCCACTTTGCGATGTATGAAGAAAAGTTAGGTAATTATATTGCCTTTCATGAGAAAAATATCAAGCAAATCTGAGGGGTACCATTTTTGGGAAAATGACTTTTAATTTTTAAATATATTTTTTTAGAGTGTAGAAACCAATTTTTTAATTTATTTAAATTTTTTTATAAAATTTCAGATTATTTGCTAAAAGTTCGCCATACATCACTATTTTGTAGGGCTTGTCATTTTTAAGCTATATCGATTTGAAAAAAAAAAAATCGACAAAAAACTTTGACCCTTATCAAATGTTAGGCGAGATAAATTTTGAAAAAAATAAGTACTCAAAGTTGCTTAAAATTGCTAAGTCTCCACACCCACAAAGTTTCATAAGGTTCTGAGAGGGTGCTGCCAACTCCGAAGACGAGTTGGCGTGAAATCCGTCATAAGGAAAGATCAATTTTACGTAGGGTTTAGTTCATAGATTAACATTGACTGCTGTTTACAAATGTAAGTACTTGAACACTAAGAAATAAGTTAACTCAAATGTTTTAACCCCATATATCAGAGCTTTCGCGTATTGAGAGAATAATATAATAATCGAGATCAATAAACTCAGGGGAAAACAATACCTTCAAAAGATTAAAAGTTATTAATTGTCACATACCTCTAATTTTACATATTTTCTAAACTTTTCCTCTCTTTGTTAATCTGCTTAATGCTATTAATCTGCTTGCGTTTTCTTATTGAAGTTCAAAACTAAATAAGAAGATTTTTTCAGCAAATTTAAAGGTTAGTTGTTAATCTACTTAATGTTATTAGACTTTCTGAATTTTCTTGTATAAGTTCATTTGATGATTATGATTAGTCATTAGTCTAATTTAATAAATCATTGAAATCTCTAATTCACCTAATCAATCATAACCCATGCTTTATAAAGTACCTGCACTTGTGCTTGTAATCTCAAATTAAACGTGTTTCAATTACTTATGACTTTGAACTATATTTATTATATCTTAGTTCGACCCAGGTGACACCTTCAAGTGACTAAAATGCTTCACTTTGAACTTAGTTTCCTTGCTGATTTTTAAATTTTATAGGGTTTATGCACCAGCTATGCTCACAACCTTAGACTATGTTGCACCACAAAAATATGTATGGGTATATCACAATAGAAGCACGCCACAGTGAAAATCCCGAGCCATACTTCAAACACTTTTTTTTCCTTGATTTGTTTTCCATCGATCTTGTTTTTCGTGCTGAGCACCAATGCTACTGACGCCAGGGAGGCAGCTCCCACACCTGGACCCTATCCTATCGACCCATCAACTCATGAACCGGGGATCAACGGTTTTACTTACCTTCCGAAGTAAGGCGTGATCAGAGATGTTATGCCTCAGAACATCCCGGCAGCGCCGACTGGGATTGAACCCAGGCCTGCTGGGGTGAGAGGTAATCACGCTTACAACTACACCACCGGCGCCGCTATAGTTCAAACACTTATCCCAAATCAAAATGAAGCACACATAATATTAGTTACAATACCATGTACAAAAATGGTGTTTAACATTGTTCGCTGAGCAATGATTCAATGAAAACTACAATGAAAGCTTGTCAAGCAAATAGAAAGAGTACTGTTGGGCACTTTCTGAAATATTTCAATAGTATAATTCGCTTGCAAACCCAAATAAATCTATCTGTGTAAAAATAAATAAAATACGAGTGATTTGCGGTAGTATCGCCACCCAACATCAGTGCCTATACGTAAGCGTACTACGACACGGCTCTCAAACAAAGGAGTAACAAGTGTGATACTATCACTGCTGGACTAGATCTTTGGTTCTCTCATGCAGTGGTTCATCGGAGAGGGGTAGCTTAGTAATCCCCAGAGTAGAAAGCGAGCAAGGACAACTTTTATGAAGGTACAAATCAATTTAATCATCTCTCTTTACCAAAATCCCCCATTGGAGAGGGATGTTTGGTAATGAGAGATGAAAAAACCGATTTGTACCTTCCTTAAAAGTTGTCCTTGCTCGCTTTCTACTCTCTATATATTTATACTATTTCACACTGCCGTACTCTAACGGAACTATCAACTCTATACTTTCATCTCCTCATCTATTGTATACAAATTACCACTCTAGTCTGTTCTTTGAAATAAGCCTGTTCAACTATGTAAATCGTTAACTTCACGCAGAAGTAATATAAAACAAATAGTTAAAGTTAAAGTAGTTAAAGTTAAACTGATTATTGTTTCCTTGGTCTGATGTATGGTCCTGTAACAGAAAGGTTTTCGTTATAGTAACAATAAATTACAAACTAGAAATCGATATCAAATCAGATCCTGATAATTCTCTCAAAATTTGAGCAAATTTTAATATTGAACCATGACGCACTGGCCTTTTGAAGTTTATATGGGAATTACTATGGAAAAATTGAACTTTATGTTCTCATCGTTCTAGCCCGTCACTGTAATGATCTACGAAAAAATTTGCTAACTGTACTAATGAGAAATTTTCCCAGCTACAATTTGACCGCAGTCAGTTAGTGATTAATTTATTACGAAGATGATGTTCTTCTGACATGCTCCGTCAACTGCTCAGCAGGCAACATTGGTGTGCTTGGCGCAATTAATAGGGCAAAAATCCAGGCTACTATGGCTGCAAGATGCAATGTTGCCCTGACAGCGTTTGATTAATCATATCAGAAATTTATCGGCTTCGAAATCAATTAATAACTAACTACCGTGAAGTCAAATAAAAAATTGTAGCTGATAAACTTTTACAAAAGAGCAGATAGTAAGGTAGATAGATAAAAGATAGAAGGGCTTGGACCTAGGCGGGTAATACAAAGGTGACAAAGTAGGAAGAAGTGTTATTTTTTTTTTTTATTAAAATGAACTGTGCCCATTTTGTTATGGCAAGTTTTGCTATAAGAAATGCTCCTCGTGTTTATTAGCGAAATTCACATCAAAGGTTGATGAATTGCGTGGGAAATCAGTTTGGCACGGCAATTGTGACCAGCATACACCTTCCGGTCGTATGAAGAAGGTCTAAAACTGTCCAAATCAGCCGATAATTTTTTATTTGAATTTCTGTACATACATATGGCAAAATAGTGAACTTTTCGGGAACGTTAACGGCAAAGAACTCACCAACACTGGGAGACCGTAAGCTCTTGCCCACCTGTGATATTACCCGCCTAGGTCTAGGACGTTGAGAACAAAAAGTTCACTTTCGCATATAAACTTCAAAAGACCAGTGCAGTATAAGTTCATATCCAAATAAATTAAAATGTTGGGAAAATTATCAGAATCTGCTTTGAGTGGGTTGGTTTATTTCCTTTAAATTCCGTTTTAATTGCTTATCTTTTGACAGATACGCGTATTTCGTCTACTACTTGCAGACTTCATCAGTGCCAAGTACTCAACACAACTGAGTACTTGGCACTGATGAAGTCTGCAAGTAGTAGACGAAATACGCGTATCTGTCAAAAGATAAGCAATTATAACGGAATTTAAAGGAAATAAACCAACCCACTCAAAGCTCTTCATAAAGGGATTCCGTTAAGAGGTTCGACAAATTTAAAAGATTGATCCGAACCTGATTAAGAATCGATGGAGCTTGGTTGCACCACGATATTTTGGACCACTCTAATATACATGTATCATTTTAATTAACAAATAATTCAATCAATCATGAACCGTTCATCTCTGGGTGCACGAAAAACACTAACGGTTGGAAGGTTAATTGATGACCACGCAGCAGTTTGTCCCAATGAAAGGGACAGATGAGGGTGAAACCCATTTTATTAAAATTGACAGCTTTCCAGGGCTGAAAGACCGCTTCTTCAGAGAGCTGTCTCCTATACGCTTCATCAACCGCAACTGGGTGAGCTATAATGATGATAATAATAATAACCATCATCATCATCATCATCATCAGCACTGTCACCATCCCTGCAGTAGAACCAACCTTATTACAAGGCTCCGTGTAACGTCGAAGACAAGTATCTAGCTGCTACACATGTTTAAGGGTGACCACCGACTATGAAGGGGAGCGGTAAGGATATGTAACGCTGATGCTATTGTTGAGTCGAGCGGTCCCGGCAGAACGAGCGTGTTGATAAAGTAATTCCCCTCTGCTACCGTCGTCAATCGATGTGCACGATACATTTTGTGTATATATTTTTTCATTATCACGCAAAATGGTTGCCACCCACCACTAGAACGGTACACAACTGGAAGGTCGTCCGACCGTGGAAAGGAAAGGAATGATTTTTTATGCGTTACATTACTTGCTGAGTTTTCAAGTAAGTGCGTTAACAAATGTGTTCGGTCACTGAGATTAATTTATGATTGATTGAAGTTAGCGCGTTAGCATCACTGTTTAACTCAGACTATTTTCTCGACTTCTCTTGACAAAAGGGGTAATGGTACAACCTAGAAAAACGCGTAATTAACAACTGTGCAAGTGGTCGAATAACTCTTGTATGATGATGAACTTAAAGTTCCAGCTGCTTTATAAAATCCAAGATTAGGATTAGACGAAGCTTACATCAGCAATGCATTTGAATCAATAGTATTGTCAAAGTTTTAAAATTAAAATGTCCAACCGTATGTCAGAATGGAAAGCTTTTACCTTTGTCCTTTAAGATAAGAAATTTTTAGAAATTTGTCTCTTTCGTTTTTTAGCATGTTTCAGGATCTCGCCATCGGGGTTTCTTCCACTCACATGCTTTACAAAATACATATCATTATAACATGCAATGATTTCATCATTCTGAAAAACATTTTTTTATAGCAAGTGAGTGGCAGCAAGCATGCTCGCCATAATGTTAAACAAAAAGGGAAATTGAAAAAAAAAACTCACCTATTTTTCTTCATGGTGCATCATTTGAATGATTTAACTTGCAGTGAAAGAGGATCTGAAGTGATTGAAGTTATCTTAATAATCGCAACCAAAATTCTCCACCTCAATCAAGCTGCGATAACAAAAATCAGATGGCTCACGAGCCATAAAAAAACGCACATCGCTATCATTGGTTAGTGATCTCCCGCTGCCGGTTTTTATGGCTCATGAAAGCACACTGCCGATGATGGGTAGTGATGAGAGTCAGGTCAAAGAATTGTGCTCTTAACGGGGGTCAGCCTCGAGCTCGATCGGGAAGAGGGCTGAACCATCCACTGCGAAATCTTGCTATCATACATAAACCGGGATTCTGGTGTCGACGGTTTTGCTGGGTGATTCATTGCTACTGTCGGCCGTTGGGGTGTCGGTCGGATTCGGGATGGAATTAGGTTCTGAACCATCACCTGCCACCGTTGCCGTCGAAGTACTTGGTTCGTATTCGTCTAACCCGGTGGCTTCATCAATTACATGGTTGTTGTTGATCCGGTTATAATGCTGCTCCTGTGGGTCGGCTGTACGTGAGGATGCTGAATATTCCTGTTCGGATTGGTTATTGTTACTGCTACTGCTACTGCTGCTCTGGATGTCGGTGCCAAGGGGGGCATTTCCGCTGCTGCGCCGACGAAGGTTGTAATTCATGTTGACGCTATCGTTATGGTTGGTGCTGTCAGTCGCTGTGTACGTTTGGGAAGATGACGACGGGCAGGAGGGGGAACCACCGTTGGCCGGTGGTTCTTTGCGGGGGATGGTGCTGGGTGGGGTTGTGATTATGACGACGACGGGTGCAGCTGGGCAATCTCGTTCACCTCGGTAGCCATGTCATACCCTTTCGGTTCCGTTAGATTGTTGTTGCTGGGACTGTTGCTGTAGCTGCTGCTGTTGGCCGGTGTGGGTTGTTGATGAATAGCTGAATGTAGGACGACATGCGGAATGGAAACAAAATGGTACATTTTAGTGGGAGGTAGAACGGAAATCACAATTAATTGCTGGGGTTTTCTCGTTATCGAGATTGATGCCTACAATAACTTAATCACCGGGGGATGGACCATAAAGATGTGTGGTTATATGTGTAGGTATGTTCACGATTTTGCTGCCATGGTGTAGAAGAGCTTTGAGCTTTGATACTGAAATTATATTTAAATATAGGATCCAGAGACAAAAAAATATGTTTTATCTAGAAGAAATATGTTTTCCGTTTTAATTAATTGATGTGGAATAAAGCTTTTGAAGTAACATTTCAATCAAATTAATTAATTAAATAAGAAATGCAGCACCAGTTCCATATTACATGGGTCCAATCTGGGATGCTAAATACTCTGAACTACAGCACTCTGGGGAGCGATTCATTTTCACTGCAGCGATTATCATTGAAGAGATCTTAGAAACTAGGGTGGGTCAACTTTACAATTTTTTGCTCCCCATTTCTCTTTCGATATGTATAGAGGTCTCCAAAAATGGTGCCAAAATTGAACGAACCAAAATCGTAGAACATCAACTATTAGTACACATTATTAATTTTTTCCGCAAAGAATTGATTATTGATTTTTATGCAGAAAACATATTTTTAGTAAAAAAAAAAACACACATAAATATAGCGTAGATTTTCTAAGAAGAAAATCTTATGTGACAATGTCTCAGACGTCATTTCGATTAGATGAGCCACTTTTGGGCTAAGATTTATAAGTCAAAATGGCCAAAGTACGTTTCAAAATTGTTCCACTGCCACTAGCGACCAATTACGCATGGGATTCTGTGGGATTTTTCATGGGTTTCATGGGATTCTGTGGGAAAATCTATAATTTGTTTTTTTTTTGCTATTTGGACTGGAACTGCTCAGGAGTAGAAACAGAGGCTGATTCAGAAAAGAAATGAGTTGCGAGCACTGGAGAAAGCCGTAATCAAGTCGCCTCACAGACAGAAAAAAAAACTAATAAGAAGTTTTTTTTTTCTGATTTTCAAATTTATGATACATATTTATTATTCGGCTCCGTTAAGTTGCTTATGAAATTTGAGCCTCAAAACGCCTAAATGAAGTGAAAAAAAAAACACACTTCTCTTCAGTAGAGCTCTTCAATGATAATTGATGCCATCATTAGGAGCTGATGTGGTGAGTATGCTTCACTAAGCGCTTGTCTAACTTTTCCAGTGAGGAAGCTGTTTACTAGACTGATGCAAAATCTGAAATTTCCGCTCCACAGTGCTCAAACGGTTCCAAATTGGGCCCTGATTAGTCTCTCAAAATTTGAACTCATTTAGTGAGAAACTGACTTGGCACAAACCATTTGAAGTTTATATGGGAATTACTATGAAGAAACCATAATTTCGGTTCATATCTATCTCAAAATTCACCAGTTCACTCTACTTTAGAAAATGATAGCTGAACTTGTTAAATATTTTTCGAGCTACAACTTTGTTCAAGACTACTTTTCGATCAAATGTAAGGAACAAAAATTATTAATGATTCAAGTCACTGACGTCTTATGATTATGCTCAATCAACTGCAGGCAACATTGGTGTTTATAGCGCGTAGAATAGAAGACAAAAATCATGGCTACTATGTTACACTGCAGAATACAGTGTTGCCCACCACACAGTTGCTTAATTATGCCATTAGATTATCAATCTCTTAGACAATTAATAACTATTTAATTTTACGTTTTGCTGAAAAACGATGTTCTGCAAAGTTTTAGCTGATTAAAATTCTCATATCAATAGCAAGAGAATTTGTTAACAGTACAATATGAAGACAATGAATAAAAGTTTTGTTTCCTCATAGTAATTTCCATATAAACTTCAAATGGTTTGTGCCAAGTCAGTTTCTTATCAAATGAGTTTAAACTTTCGGAGGCTTATCAGGACACGATTTGAAACCGTTTGAACAATGTGGAGCAAAAATTTCAAATTTTGCATCAGTCTACCGTTTACGCTAGTGCAAAGCATTTCTAATCTGTCTACTTTGCATACACTAAAGATAATAACAACTCTCAAATCTTGAATGCATATTTGTTGGATATGCAACAAGTAGTGGGTGGATTGAACCACCCACTGTGCTCTTTGAGAGATTCCTATACCTGAGTTAAGCTTCAGTTAAAGCTCAACTGAACATAAATTCCAGGTAGCCATTACAGATAATGGTTAGCTGTGAATTTGAAACAATGTTCCAATAACTACGCATCTGCCTGGAGATCTAAAGATCTACTATCCAACCAACAAATTCTACAGCAATTTATATGGATTCTTCGAAAACTGCAGAAGCAAATCCAAACTTCTTGGAATTAAATCATAATTTAGCAGATCATCAGTCAAGTTAAAAGCTGACCATTTTACTTATCGTACGGTCTATCTGTTTTCCATTTCCGCGAACCACCTTGATGGGCCATCAGCAGCCGTAAACATATTTTATGTCCATTTCATGGCTTATTTTTACCCACGCCGATTAAATGGTAAAGTTTCTCGTCAAATTGCGAACGGAGGTATAGCAATTCTTCGCTTGCAAAGCTTTGCTCCTTGCGTTTCGCTTGTTTATTACGAAACGTAATAAAATTTCATGCGACAGTCAAATGTCGCTTAGCAGATTTGAAGAATGATTTTGCCAGGGCGGATGCGGAGGAAAATTGACCATTTATTTTTTGATTAAATTTCAGGTTATAATTTTGTGTGCTATTGGTGGTAGGGATCAGAACAATTGCAAAGCCCTAATGATTGATGGTCTGTTGATTTGTTCATGTACCCTTCCCTTTGTGCTGGCGCACAAACGAGACAATCAATTAAATTCCAAGTTTGTTATGATCGTTTCATTGTCGTTTAATGTCTGTCAAACGAACCATTTCCTTTAAAAATATATGTGCGAAAACATGAAGCCAATTTGACGATGTCCTTGACATGGTGAATCGTTTCGAAGGAAACTCAGCTAGTTCATGATTTACATTGTATGAGGATCATAACGTTCATCGTTTCGTCAGAAGGGCACAAGCTGCTACTTTGTTTTTACGCAGGATTACGTATTTCGGGAAGGGTTCCAAGCCAGGGAAATGCAACGAAAATTTGTTGAGAAGGTCACAAATTATAAATGTAAGATATTTAAATAGCTAAAAATTAAGAAATATGGAAACATTCAAAATTCTCAAAGATATTTTTCGACCGCTAGGTGCTCACCCCTAACACAGCCATCAGAAAGTTGGTCACTAACAACACAAGCCGAAGCCACATAATCATTCAGTGTTGCCCTTTGGACGGGTTGACCTGGAACTTGTTCGCTGCAGCGTGGACATTGTAGCCTTTTTTCTATTCATTCACCTACTTCAGCTAAATACAGAAAAAAAAGGAGGGACATAGAATGATAATCCAAATGCTTGAGTAAGCGAAACGTAGAAAGTTTGACTGCAGACATTGTTTAGCTGCCGAGTGATAAACAGGGGTGTTCGTTGCGTTGCACACTAAAAACGAATCTTACTTAGAGACTTTTCCTCAGTTGTGTGTCACTTTTACTCATACGTATGAAATTTTTTCTTTAAGCGTAGGTCATTCAGCGCATGAGTACGAATCAGTAAAAGAGACTCATTCTCTGAGTAATATTCGTTTTCAATGCATTTAGCTTGCCATCTAGACTAGAAATTGGATATTGGAAAGCTTAGTGTGCATTGTGCATCAAATTCCACGGCCAGAAAGCAGGTTTATGTGTTCAGTGAAGTTATACAGATGGAAAATACCTATCGCATGTTTAGCCTCTTAGTTCAAAATTCACTCACCATGCAGCGCTAGTAACATTTGATTCAAAAGGCTTGCTTAAGCAGTCTACATTCACTAAAAACGAATCTTATTCAGAGAGTGAGTAACTTTTACGTAGGTTACTCATGCGCTGAGTGACCAACGCTTTTAGAAATGTATCCTTACGAAAGAGCAAAAGTTAACCCAAGTAATCACCAAGCCCGCTAACTACCCGATAATCGCCTGTTGGTTACTTGAGAATCACTTTCTGAGTTAGTTTAGTTTTTTGTTTTACGACTAGTTAATGTGGGCCATACATAAATCAGCAATCAATTAAATTTTCAATAGCGACCAAAAATATCC
The DNA here is from genome assembly GCF_037179485.1 of Ochlerotatus camptorhynchus. Lineage (NCBI taxonomy): Eukaryota > Metazoa > Arthropoda > Insecta > Diptera > Culicidae > Ochlerotatus > Ochlerotatus camptorhynchus. Next base: position 1,834,133 of record NW_027040879.1, read on the forward strand.
CTTAGTACCATCCTAATGAGGTATTCATCTAGGTAAAATTGATAAATAGAAGATTTTTAGCGATGGGCCCAATCCTAGATCCAAAGGCCAACATTAGAGCCATTTCCCCTACCTCATTTTTAAATATTTTTAGGCAACCAAAAAGTAGAAAAATGTAAAATTGCAAGGGACTTAGGCGTAATCCTAGACTCCAAACTCACTTTTGTAGAACATTATAATACCATCATAACGGAATCAAATAGTATGTTGGGCTTCATTAAAAGGATCAGCTATAATGGTCAAGACCCATGCACTATTATACATTACATAGGAGAAATGTCGGCTTCGGAAATACCTCAACCTATTATCGTCGGGGGGTACACAAAGTCCTAGAGCACTCAAATTTGGCCCATAGATGCTCTGAAGCACAATGTATCCACCTATCAAAATTGAGCTCTCAAGGACGTTGTTTACCCTCCTGATGGTAATAAAATAAGGTATTGCCGAAGCCGTCATTTACCTTACGTAAGGCCTATTCTGGAATACTGTGTTACCTAGTATGGTATCCGTACATTCCCATACACGTGGAATGGGAAGAATCCGTCCAAAAACAATTCCGTTTATATGCTCTTCGCAAATTGAATTCGACCACATTTCCTATTCCATCATCTGAAACACACTGCATGTTCATCAACTTACATACACTCAAAGAACGCCGCGAATTTGCAATGCTTTTCTTCAACAATGACATTATTTTACATCGCATAGAATCATCAGAATTACTGATGATGATGATGATGATGATGATGGTCCCACCTCTTACCCCTACAAAGGTTTGAGCTGGACGATTTATCTTTAAGATAATTAAATATGACATTTTAACCAGGTTGGCAAACAAAATCGAACTGGTTTCAGTTACAGATATAAATTCCCTCTAGAGTTTACAGTTGCTTCACAGCGATATAAATGTGGAAAAGCTCAGGCGTCCACCTTTTTGTCCACCTTAAATATTCATAAGCATTACAAGCAATCAAGAGTTAATGAACAATCAACAAAGCATCCTATTACACTAGTAACCCCGCAATCTGATGCTATCATAATTTTCGGCAATGTCAGGAATGCTCACGAACCCCCAAAATTTGCCAGAAAACTTACTACTAACTCAAGTTATCTTCCAAATAAGCTTCAAAATTGCTTTTTTTTATCAAATGTTAAATTCAGTCCTCTATATCCATAATACGCGCGCGAGGCTCAAAACCTTTGTAGACTACATTTTTTTTAATTAATCTACTATTAAATCAAATACTAAAAATCCATCATCACCATCGTGGCGAACAAAATAGTTTTGGCAGTGCTACAATAATTATTAAAAAGTCGTTATAACAGCTATCCATACAAAATAATCCGTTAAAAATAACTTCGTCAAGATACATAATTTGTCAATTCATAAAAAAAATCACTGGATAACCGTTCAAAAGACAGTTTTAACGTGTGAAATGCAATGTCTCTTAAATTCTGCTAATGTTGTTGAACGTTTAATGTGTCTAGGCATCGAATTGAAAACATTTATTCCTTTAAAAAATGATGAATTCTGTGAAGCGCAAGTCAAGAAATGTGGTGTTCTTATTTCATCCGCGTTTCTTGTATTATATCTATGATAGTCACTTCCTTTTTCAATTCGATCACACAAATATCGAGGCAGCAAACCGTTAACTACTTTAAAAATGGACACCATAGTCAAATATACAATTCTTAGCTTCACCGACAACCATTGTAAGGCGTCTAGCTTCAAAGTTGAGGAAGTGAATCTATTACATCTCAAAATCAAACGCATTATTTTACTCTGCAAGCGCTGTTATCTCGATATTTGTGTTGCATTGGCCAGAAATAAAATGGAAGGGCAAAAGTCAAGATGAGGAGAGATGATTGATTTGTATAGCTGTATTTTACTGGCAATAGTTAAATCGTTTTTCAATCGACATAGAATTCCATACTTCTTGGCAATTTTCTTGATGACATTGTCAATGTGAGAGTTGAACTTAAGTTTGTCATCAATAATCACGCCAAGATATTTAATCTCCTGAACGCGATCAATAGTCTCATCATCAATTACAACAGAGACGTTCTCATTTAATCGATTCCGCGAAATCACCATAAATTTAGTTTTACTTGTATTCAATTTTAACTGCTTACACTTCAACCATCTACTTAGATACTGCAAATTTTCATTCAAGTGTGAGACGGCAACTTCTAAATCCTTAGCTACAATGAATAACACAGTATCATCTGCAAAAAGATTAATGTCGCAAAACCGTAAAACACGTCGCAAGTCATTAATATACATAATAAATAAAAGGGGCCCAAATACACTTCCCTGGGGCACTCCAAGGTTGTTCCCCACGGGACTGGAAACAGAATCATTAAAAACAGTCCGTTGAGTTCTGTCAGACAAATAGCTTTCAAACCATTTATATGCAGTACTCGTAATTCCAAAGCGCTTGATTGTACTTAACAGTAAGGGCCTAGAAATTGTTTCAAAAGCGCGTTTCAGATCAAAAAAAAAAACTGCAACAATCGTATCTTCACGCTCCAAGTTGTCTTTCCACTTTGCTAACACCAAATTCAATGCAGTTTCACAAGAACGACCTTCCCGATATCCCGATTGTTCTGGTATCAACAAAGAGTTGCTATTCAAATACTCCAACAGCTGGCATTTAACAACAAGTTCTAAGATTTTCTCTAATGTGTGCAACATGTTGATGGGACGAAACTCTTCGGCTTTAATCGTTCCAGCAACTTTTTGAATAGGAACCACTAAGGATTCCTTCCAAATTTGTGGAACAAGTCCTGTTTGTAATGATTCATTAATAAGGTCCAGCAAGATGTGGCCAATGACATGAAAGCAATCTTGAATAACTCTAGCATTAACATTATCTACTTCAGCCGATTTTCCTAATGAAAAACAAAGTTCATCTAATGTAATTTGGTAAAAAACTTCAAATCTGCAACTACTATTAACTGGCTATTTTATTTCGTCAGGTTCATCGACCAATTCAATAGATTGATTAATCAATGAAACACTGTCTACGAAATAATCATTAAACTTAGATGCAATTACTTGTTCTGACTGTTCTAATGTGCCATTAAAAGGTATGGACCGCGGTTTGCAATTACTAGGTTTTAATAAAGATTTCAAAATTTTCCATAACTCCTTGCTGTTGTTTTGATGCTGATCAATCTTCCTTTGAACATATTCACAACGAGTTTTCTTTATCGATTGTGAATACTTATTACGCGCGATTGTGTACCTAGTCCAATGATTGTCATTATTAGATCTACAAAACTTTTTGTACCATTTGTCCCTTTTCCGTTTAAGACGCAAAAGATCCAAATTGTACCAGCTGTTCGAGTTTTTCAAAGAAACAAACTTTTGCTCAACTAGTTGATTGGTACACGTTTTCAAAGCGTTATTAAGAACAGCTGTAGATTCATCTAAGTTACCGTCCGCGAATGGAAAATCCAGGCTTCTCTCAACAAGATTCGAAACAGCTTGCTTCGAATATTTCCTCCAGCACTTCAATTTTACAAAATTATCGTTATCGTTAACATGGTCTAAGACATTAATCACTAAAGTCTCATGATCGGTTATTTTCAAATCAGTATCCGTAACTGAACAAATGGAATCAAAATTGGAATAAACGTGGTCAATTAAAGTTCTACTGTGCCTGGAAATACGCGTATATTCATTTACCGTTTGCTTTAAATTAAAAAACTCAGCTAAACGCTTCAAATGATTCGAATTATGGTTATCATGCCAATTAAAATTAAAATCACCAGCCAACATATTTAATTTACTAGAATCAAGGAATGTCTCGAGCCAGTTCTCTAAAACTTCAACAAAACGCTGGTCACTAGAACTGGGAGAATGATACAAAACACCATAATTACCCATCTTCATGCCACGTACAAATGTAATGCCCAAGAACCAGTTGCCATCAATAACTTTGTTGGTACGAAGGTTGAATTGAACTGATTCTTTGACATAAATAGCAACACCGCCAGTGTGTCTAGAATGTGATAAACAAGCAGCAACAATATATCCCGGAATACTATACTGATCAAAAGCTTCAGTTTCTACAATATGAGTTTCAGATAATAAAACTAAAAGAGGACGTTTTTCCTCAACAATCTGACGTAATGCCGCGTAGTTTGTTGACAACCCCGCAATATTCAAGTATAAAAAATCGAATTGATTCACATTCCTGGAACTTGGCTGCTATTTATTGAAACGCAAGCTGCTTTTCTTCTGATCAAAAAGTCTTTTATAGAGCAAACATTCCGAGCTAAATGCGGCATGGTTGACGTCCAAGTTCATTTTTCGTTCTTTATTCATTTTCAAACAATTAATACATTTCAATACAGTTGACGTACACTCCGACGTTTTGTGTTGTTGGCTGCACCTAGAGCATCTATCACAATTTTTTCAATCCATGCTTTTGTGCCCAAATTCTCCACATTTGAAGCATCTCAACACATTAATCGCGGGAACTATCGAGCACCGATCAAACCCTACATTTACTTTTTTCGCACATAACAAACATTTATAAGTATCGACATCGACTTCAATTACAACACTAAACTTGTTATAAGTGAAGCGTGGATTTTCAAACATGTTCACTACTTTTACATCATTAATAGCGATGTCTTCATTTTGACTTTTTAAGTAGTCAATAAAGACATCGGAGGAAAACTGATCGCTCATGCCCACTATTTTCAATGTTGGCACCGAAGTGGGAACAAAAGCACTATATTTTTCACCCAGATTGCTTTCAATACCATTTTTTACATCACTTACGTTTGCTCCTGTTGCACACTCAACAATAATGGAGCGATCTTTACCATTCCTAAAATTACTGATTTTGTGTGTTTTTGGATCCAACTGAGTTTTCAAAAACTTACGAGTATCTTCGCAAGGTTGTTTGGACTCTTTCGGTTTAATCACAATGACCGGACGAGTTTTACGATTATCTGGTTTGTTACTTTTACTGTTACTATTAGTTTTACTTTGACTAGCACGACTATGTCTTTTTACAACATCCGCAAAACTCGCATTTTCTTGAAAAACAACATCATCATCATGATCACTATTACTAATTACTAATTTACGTGTTTTGGTCCGATTCTGACTGAATCGTCTTAGATGAACTGCGATGATCATTCTTTACAGCTAATTGGTTTTCCGCATCAATTTAAAAAAATTAACTTTTCATATTATCCAATTTCTTACAAATTAAATTTTCAATCCCATTTACATTTATTCTACCATCCCGCTTTTAACCGCGATGTCCACCTGAGCAGCAATGTGATCTCGCATGTCAGTGATCGAGTCCGAGAGTTGAAAAACCTTTTTCATCTCTTCCTCTATCCTTTTGACGCGCGAGATCAGATCATTCTGCTCGTCACAACTCTGATCTGATAGACAACTATCACACTTGAACAGAACATTTGCATTATCTGCTATAAGCCTCGCCGCAGTCTTAGTGAGTGCCGCACAAGTGAAATGGAACGTTCCATTGCACGGACCTACACATGTAACTGGGAGCCCACTAATAGCAATAGACTGCTCGCATACATTACACACATCCATTTTACCAAATTAAACGCTAACACTGTTAGCAGCAGACATATACAGGGGAGGAGAACACAACATAAAATTTTACCGCCACAGCTCACTACACAAAAGCAATAGCGCGCCGGGGGGAAAATACAAAATTAAACAAAAACTAGTTGCTAGGCAACCTTTCCTCTACTTATCTTGTTAGAAAAATACCACGGGCACGCGTTGGAATAATCCTTTTGCGGCACACGCCACTATTTCACACGAAATTATTAATTTATTTTCACAGCACAACTCAACAAAAACACTACTTTGTACGCCATACTACGCAGAAGGTTTACTCTCACATTTAAACTTGTACACACATTATTCTCAGAAAAATCTCACTGAACAAATTACGCAAAAATTGGCCCCATCAATCGAATGATGCCTTAGATTAAACAAACTAGGGGAAATGGATGTAATGTAGGCCTAAATGTCCCTAATTTGGGCCCATACATAAATTCAGCAATCGACTAAATTTTCAATAGCAACCAAAAATACCCATTTGTACCGTCCCAATGACGCGTTCATCTAGATAAAATTGATAAATAGCGGATTTTTAGCGATGGGCCCAATCTTAGATCCATAGGCCAACATTAGAGTAATGTCCCCTATGTAGAATAACTTTGAAACCAGCCACGACGAACTTTAGGGACATTTTACATACTGAATCGTTAATGGGGTCACACAAGTTTTATTGATAATTATCAACAAACAATCATTTTTCACTGGGGTTGTTTTTTTACGCAGGGTTATACGTGCCAAGTAGAAATAAACCACGTGAATAAACCACATAAATGCTTACATCCGCGTAAAAAATCCTCGAAAATAAAATCAAACGCGTTTCTGATCCAATCTAAGCGAATAAAGACAACCGCGTAAATTCCAAAAACCGTGTAAACCGTGCTTGAAATTCACTCACCCTATCGAATTGGCCGTGCCGGAATAACAGCTGTTGGTACCACCACTATGGCCGTCCTCGGTGATGCCGCTGGTCTCCTTGAGCGAGTCCTCTTTCGGATGTTTGTGCTTGTGCGACGAATGCAGCCCACTGCCTCCGATGCACTTACCGAGTGGACTCTTCAGCGTGAAATAGCTCCCCGGTTTCGGCTTCAGGTGCCGATTGTTCATCTCCATGTGAACAATCTTCATGAATTCAATTTGAGCAGCGAGTTTCTGAATTTCTTCCTTGGGAGAAAAATTGCGATAGAGAGGGGATCAAAAGTGTTTCAATGGTTTGATTTGAATGTCTCCGGAAACCTACCTTAAGTTCTTCGTTTTCCTGGTACAGGTCTGCGGTTTCCTCCGGAACCAGCCCAATGCCATTGAGGGAGAACGACGCGGTTATGCCTCGTTTCCGGGCTCGTTGGTCCCACTGGTCACCCTGACCACGCAGTATTCGCAGAATTTTCGGTCCGAAAACCAGTGCTATCGTCACGGATGTGCTCAGCTGTGTCCGGATAAAGCCTAGCAGATATTTTATATCCGGACCGGCTTGGGGGAAGAAGAATAAACTGCACGGGTGGGAGAGAAGATTTAAGCGGTGATTAGTTAGCCACATGGTGCCGAAAGGAAGTGGGTGTAAATTTGGTCTGTATTTCCTGAGACTAGACGGCATTAAACGGAAGTGATCAAATTTAACTTTTAATGGCGACATTTTTGGAAAGATCAACTTGAATTTACTCTAACTTACTTTGGAGAATCTGAGCCGTGAGCTGGAACTTAATTAGTCTAGCAGTTGTTGAACGACCTTTTACCAGAAATTTTACGAAAATGAGGAAATAAATTCGTGAAAATCATCAGTGGCAAAGTTCAAGTGGCAGAAATCGTGATTTTAAACTGCTCGAATAATACGATCCATTCAAAGTAGAAAAGATTTTCGACGAATGAAGCGCGTGATGGTAATTCAAACTGATTTAATGAAATTTACATTGTTCCTGGCGTGTAAAGGACTACATACAAAGCGAATAGATTAGCAAACCAAATATACTCACTGGAACGCAACCATCGTGGTGTTGACGAGCGCTATGTTGTAAATGGCGTACGAGATGAGTCGGGCCTCGTTGTACAGCGACTCGGCATTTCGGACGTTGTAGCAAACACGGATGCCCCATGCCAGGAATAGCACCTCGCCGATGGCCAGACTGTGATCCCACCAGTTGTAGGAGCACTGTTTGAATATTAGTCCGTTCTGATCGACTATCTGTGGGCGGAGAAAATAGCACAACATCGGACGGTGGTTAGATCTGCTTGGAATTGTGTACCGAGTAGAAACATAATTAGTTGAACGTTTGCGCGTTTTCCATGGATTCATGTTATGTGCCACCCGCACAGATATCCCTCTTGCCACAAGGCAGCTATTTCTTTCATCCGGAGATTGTGTATTTGTGGTTAATCTTGATGGGGTATTCACAGAGGAGTTAATTAAGCTGTGTTTGTACTGAGATTGATTAAAATCGAGAAAATGTTATTTGCATTCGTGTCACAAATTGGAGAGCTAGAAGCAGTCAGCCAGCTCAAAATATCGATTTTATTCCCTTCCTGATGTTTTTCGAATCGGTTGCGCTCGTACCGACAGGTATTGTCGGTACAGTTGGAAACCGAAAAACTCCGCTAGCGACAATCGATTTTACTTTCGTTCTGTACATTATGCAAAGTGTCGGAAAAAGTGCGCTGTATAGCGCATAATTGTGAGAATACAATGTACACTATCTATAACGCATAGAACGAGAGTAATATCGATTGTCGCTGGTGAGGTTTTCCGTGTATATATAATAATGAGTTTTCACCGTTTGATCTCCAGTTTTCAAAATGACGTCCAAGCTAGAAGAGCAGCGTGTCAAAATTTTGCTCGCGCAGCAAGATAATCCGACGTTCTCACACGCCAAGTTGGCAAAATTGCTGGATGTGGCCAAATCGACCGTGACAAACGTTTTAAAAGTGTTCGAGGAGCGTCTGTCGACTGCCAGGAAGCCTGGAAGCGGCGGCAATCGTAATCCGGACGTGACAGCAACGACGAAGAAGGTGGTGGTGAAATATAAGCGGAATCCTAACCTCCCCATCCGGGACGTCGCTGGCAAACTCAATGTATCCCATACTACTGTGCAGCGGGTCAAGAAACGAGCCGGGTTGTTGACGTTTAAGAAGGTGAAGGTGGCGAACCGAGATTACAACCAAAACACGTCGGCAAAGCAGCGGTCCTGAAAGCTGTATACGAATCTGCTCACAAAGTTCGACTGTGTCGTCATGGACGACGAAACTTTGAAACAAAAGGATTTTCTACTCCGCTCTGACCTGCGGTCAAACACCACAGCTAGCTTTCTCAGGGCAAACTAGGGCAAAAAACGATATATCGGCACTTACCTTATCCAAATACACCTCACAGTATTCGGGTTCTTAACGATAAGCGAAACAAATGATTTACGAGTTCATGAATGTATTAAGGAAAAAAAAAACGTGGTGGAATTCAACTATTCATTATTTGTATAGCGTTAGCGTTGTTATGATATACTTCGTAGATTGGATACTAGCGACACTCACGTCTCTTCTGAAATTCTCAGTTAGACTACTTTCAGGAATAATGCTGAGGAGTAAACATTGGTTCCAATCTAAACAAGAGTAACAGAAGCATGACTGTCGCTATTCCCGGCCACGCCCATCTTTACCATAACTAGGGATAGGTAAGGAAATGTTGATGTAGTACTTACTTAACGAGAGGCCACCGACTTAGCGACACCCTCATAAGTGCTACGGAGTTGGAGGGTTGGGTAGGGTATTCGGTTAGGATTCACCTCAAGTTGGCGATGCAACCAAAAGTATGCATTGTTTATTTGTTGTTTATTTAATCTCTCGATAGCCGGCTATCGAAAGAACATATTAATTTTGTTTAGTGATAATGAATTTCAACAGTCATGATGGAGAGCTTGGGATTAAACCCATGATTTTCTGCTCAGTAAACAAAAACGATCCCTCCAGGGTCATCGAGCATCTCAGAACCATAACGCTTCGCGACAATACAGGACTACGTTTTCGCTTGATATGCAAATAGTTTCCGAGGTTAATGTTCAATATCAAATATACAAATGATGGTGGCGATTTATTGTGCTGTGGAAGAGCTTGGGGTTAAATCCATGATTTTCTGCTCAGTAAGCAAAATCGATCCCTCGAGGGTCATCGAGCATCTTATAATCCACAGCGCTTTGAATAACTATTATTTACGATAATTACATGAAAGAAATAACATATAAACTACAAACAAAACGTGACTACTAAAATCTCAAAAAGATATTCTCACAAGTATATTTCACGCAACCAGGAATCTCAAAACCATTAGACGCTATAATGATACTCTGCACATGTTAGACACAAGAAAAGGCCAAAAAGCAAGCGTCCGACACACAAAACCCGCCAAATCCACTGGCAGTCACAATCAACGATTCTACGAATCGCGAGCGCTCACGAATCATAAAACCGCTGACTGCGACACTCTGAAAGCGAAATTGACAGGCTCTATGCGCCAAACACCCGCCCTCCAATCTCCTCCCGCATCCAACAGCACAAATCTCCATTACAACATCTAACGAATTCAAAACTCCGAAAATCACTTATCTATAGCAAGTGAGTGGAAGCAACCCTGCATGCAACCATTCTTCATGATACACTTTTTCTGCCTATCTTTTTATTAGCCCTGTGGACATGCGTTAGCTTCGAAACTTCTAACCAAACTGGGTAAATTTTCAGATCACAAAAAAAAAAACTTTCAAAGGTAATTACAAGTAAAATAAATATTGATTATTTTACGCAAAAACGAGCAAGTAATATTAAATCTCTTGTATCATATGCTAATGCAAATTGACTGTAACAAAAATAATATGCTTAAATAAAATAAAATATTAATAAAATTATATGCAAAATTAACTAGAAGATCATTACTTTATTGGTGAGAAGTTCTCCCAGTTCCTCTGTATACAGAACAAATCTGATACTATAATTAGAATTGCTCAGTCTGCATGAAGCAGCCGATTTCATCAAGGAAGTTCAATTAACAACCAAGAATTAATCGTTTGAGGTATACTGAAGCATTAAGAAGGTGATATGTGTCACTATGGGAAATCATCATCGTTGTAAATATAAAGAAATTAAACATAACCCTTTGCTTCAGTACCGTCAACCTCCATGTCCATGGGGAGGGTCAACTATTCATTATTTGTATAATTTCACATACTGTTACGATGTGCGCAAATATATTTTCGTTGGCTAGCATTCGTTGCGGCCGTCGGACGGGTGGGCGCCTTGAAGATCTCGGTCGGACTGATGGACCGTGCGTTAGACATGGGTGGACATACCTTAGCGTGTGACTCGCCGGTCACGATCAGAGATGCCAGGCTTATTTTGAAAAAATCTGGCAAAAGCCGAAAAAATGTCTGGCAAAAATCTGGCACAGCAAATTAACATAGGAAGCTGCCAGATTTCTCAAAAAAATTGTCTGGCAGAGCTTAAATTTCTCTGGCTGTGCCAGATAAATCTGGCAACCTGGCAACGCTGGTCACGATGGTGGTGGTACAGCTGCTTCGAACTTGATCATCTCGTGGTTACGGTGGTAGTGAGCGATGAACTTACGAGTACGATTCGCCGATCGCACCTGTACTGGTGAGCGGTCTCGTGAACGCTGGGGTGGTGGTGGCTTCGGGGCGGATCCGGTGGGGAATTGCCGGTGGTGGAGAGCACTGGAACGTCTGGACTTTATCACTCTTCGTCGATGATAGCACGTCCGACGAGGTATCGTCACCCCCGTGGGATGATCGACGACAGGGTAGCGGGACCGTATGTTGACGGACGGTCGTGGCGGACTCAAGCGGACACTAGTTTTTTGTATCACTGGTGCACAAGGAGTGGGTTTTTACGAGGGGAAGTCGCACACAAACTGAATCGGGCATGCGTCACGCTACCGGACCTCTAACGGTACCAGACAATCACTGCCGGTCCAAGTAGCCGCACTTTTGGTCCAAAGGACACCACTCCGCGAGCTTGCGCCTCACCAATTCGCTATCAGCGGATTCTGATACACTTCACTTTTTTTCGCCCGATTGTAACTTATCGGTTTATAAAAATACTTTTAATAAACCTCGCTCGAGTTTAACCGCGTATCCGTCACACTAGTGTCTTTTCTATGTTTGGTAGTTCCCAAAAGAGACCTCCCCACATGTGTGGCACTCCTTTTATATCCGCGACTCTCCCACTCACATCCAGCCAATCTCTCTCACCATACAACGCATCTAGTCCATTTCCTCGAAATCGGGTATTCAGCAAACGCACGGTCCCGTTGGTAGCGATCAACCTCGTACGTATTCAGCGGTGAATTTCGTAGTGACGGGTATTCTACCCTAGCTAGTTTCTTTTCTTGAGAGTGATTTTTGTATGGCGCGTTAGGATTACCTAGTTGTTTTCCTAGCTATAAGGAACAGAAATTAAAAGTAAATTTACTTGTGGCATCCACCGCCGTCTTTTATCACAAATTATTTTAATTTCTGTTGGGGTTTTTAGTAGTAAAATAAATCTGTGTATATAATTCAAATAGTTTAATAATTCAGTTTGCCCAATAAATTTTTTTTTCATCATCGATTGTGCAAACGGTTACAGTCATCAGGACCCGAGAATCCAGCCGTGCTACATCACTAGCATTGGAAACGCGTCCTGTTGTCGGTCGGCGACAACATTCGCCTGTATTGTACAATCGACCATGGGATTCCATTGGAATGGTTGCTTGAAAGGAGAAAAGGAGCGAAACAAAACATGTTTCTTTTTTATGTCTTCGGGTCTATCTGGAAAGGATTGGAACCCGTTGGTTACAACTTATGTGAAGGCGGATTTCAAGCAGTTTCCGGGACAGGAGTTTTATACCGCATCAGGAAAAGGGAAGGTGGCTGAAATTTTCAAAACCATCAAACTATCGAAGCTCCCGAAAAAAATATCTCGTCTGGCAGGCCATATGCACGTTTGTTCAAAAAAGAGGCAATTTCCTTACTACGGGAATCATCAATCAAGAGATTTACGTCCAGAAGTGTCTGGAAAAGCGGCTGCTACTGTGCTGTTCTGGCCGAGCTTAGCAAGCTGCCACTATGGGAAAAAGGCAATCGAGTGCTACGATGCGAACAACGTGGTAGTTGTAGACCACAACCCTCCCAACAGCCCAGAACTCCGCCCTATCGAACGGTATTGGGCCTTGGTCAAACGGAATCTAAAAAAAACGAATAAATCCATGGTAAACGAGCAGCAGTTTAAACCCAACTGGCGTTCTGCGGCGAATAAGGTCTATGATACCACTGTGCAAAATTTAATGAAAGGAGTTAAGCGAAAGGCAAGGCAGTTCGGATTAAGCAAACCAAAAGAATAAACGAACATTTTTAACGTAGGACTACGTCTGTGATTTCTATATGGGAGTACATTTTGTAAAAATCGAAAATGGAAGATGTAACAAAATTACGAAAGATTTTGAATGTTAATAACTTAGCTGCCTCTGGACCAATTTCAATAATTTTAACAACAATCGATCAGAAATACTAATATGCATCTGTTTAATTTAAGACTTCATCATTTTTCAAAATTTCAGAATTGACAATTGTACGAATGTGTAACTGTTGCTATGATAATTAAAATTATCACCGATTGCCTGTAAAAAGTGATTTCCCTAACACAGATTTCAAAGTTGAATTCCGTCCGGTCTCACCATACGGTGTTTTTTTTTTTCAATCACCGCGGTGTGAGTGGTGGTCTTCTCTAGTACGCAACGAAAGGCTGCCTGCAAGCAGGTAGCTATCAAGGCTGCCCACAACCGCTGGTCGAATTCAGTTTCAATCACCTTTGTGGTGGTGTCTGGTCGTCGCCATCAGCAGCAGCAGCAGTGCTTCCGGCACGTGGCGTTGACATTTTTCTCCAGTACACAACGAAAGGCTGCAGACCACATGAGCATCCATAGAAGGAGAAAGAAGCCGCACCGCTATTGATCGGGAACAGTAGCTCTTCGTGAGTCGCTGTGGGTCATCTATGGGGGTTATTCCGAGAGTCGAAGTGACTTTTGTCACTAGTGAAGTGAGAAAAGTCACGTCGTGGTGACGTGACTCTCTGTGCAAATCAAATGAAGAGTCACGTCACCACGACGTGACTTTTCTCACTTCACTAGTGAGGTTTATTATATAAGACCACGTAGTCCAACGGCACCATTGCGTACAACCCCATAGGGCTGTCCCTTGTAGTTTTTCCTTTAAATATATGAATTGAACTACCAAAAGAAAAATAAGAAGATTTTTGTGATATGAATTTTGACTGAAAGAGACGATTTTTTTACCGACCAATTTTTACGCGTTCCAGTCTTTAAGTAGTAGGTGATACAGCAAAATACGTGTTCAAACAGCAACCTTTTAAAGATTGAATGTTTCCAGTTTAACTAAACTGTCATCAGACTTGATGATTTTAGTGTCTAACCCTGAGAAAAGATCCCATGACAGGGCCAAAACTTAGGCGATGTACTAATGGTAGGTAATTAAAGCCAGACAATTTGTTGACTTCTCGACACCGTTGTTGTCGCTCAAAGCAGTAACTTGTATTCGATTTTTTGCACATATTCTCAGTGGTCCATTTCTATTATGTTGCATGGAATTTCGAGAGATTTTATTAATTTTCACTAGGGTTGCTTCTACTCACTTGCTATAAAACAATGACTTTCGTTACTATGAAATCGTTAGATATGATATGATGTACTTGTGAGTTCGAAGAAGAGGTTGTAAAATATGTGTTTAACTCATAAAACCTGCCATTTTCGCTTTCAGAGCGTCACAATCAGCAATTTTTTGACGTAGGACTACGTCTTTGCTTTCTATATGGGGGTACACTTTGTGAAAACCGAAAATGGAACATGTAACAAATTAAGAAAGATTTTGAACGTTAATAACTCAGCTGCCCCTGGTCCAATTTTAATAATTTTATCACCAATCGATCAGAAATATGGCTACGCATCGATAACAATGCTTTTGAATGTTGATTTTCAACAAGAAACTATTGAAAAACTGGTAAATGTCCAGCATTGTCCAAAAGCGTCGAATTAACTAACAAATCCATCAATTACCTACATGCATATGCTGCTTCCCAAGCACAGTCGTCAGAGAGTAGTAAGTAGACGAAACAAGTCGAAGTGGCATTCGCCTCCGATCCTCGGGCGCGTGCGAATAGGGAGGATGGAATTGCGTAATATTTTGCACACTCATCGCCATATTCAGAACCAAACGCAAATTCTTCGAGATAACCACCATCCGTCGTCTGGCTCGCCGTGGCGGTGTCTGACGTATCTCCGGTCTGATTTACGAGGTGTGCTGAAGGTGTTCCTGAAAAATGAGATCCGTGATGCTGTCACCTACACTAAACACGCCAAGCGTAAGCGGCCATCGTTGTCATCTACGTTTTGAAGTGACAGAGACGCACTCTGTTTGGTTTCGGAGGTTAAATCATCACCAACTTTGGCAACAAAACGACTTTTTCCAGGGCCACCAAGCTATTTACAGTAAAGAGTAGGAATAGAATTCATCTGCCTGTTTGTCCATATTCAGAACCAACGATCACACAAAATTCACATGTAATCAAACTGGAAGCAGGGGTACAAATTATTTTGATCAACCTTGATCAACATTGAATCGCCACGGCCGGATATTTTCGATGGAAGAAGCAACAATCTAGCATCTAATTCGACGAAGACGGCAGGAAACATTTGTGAAGCCGAGTTATTTACGAAAGAGAGTGTCGATGAAAAGAATCGATCAATGTAGATAGGACCTATTGAAAAGTGACGCGTAATTTGTTTTCCGTACTGAGCTCCAATGCTACCGACACCAGGGAGGCAGCTCCCACACCTGGACCCTACCAATCGACCCATCAACTCAACCAGGGACCAACGGCTTTACTTCCCGAAGGAAGGCGTGATCAGAGATGTTATGCCTTAGAACATGCCGGTGGCGCCGACTGAGATTGGACTCAGGCCTGCTGGGGTGAGAGGTAATCACGCTAACCACCAGCGCCGATATCTTTCAAGGTGATATCACGGCGAATGAGATCGACCCAAATTTGTGTTTAGTTATCTCAGAAATAAGAAATAAAGTGCAGGAACTCAGCGATGAGTAAATTCACCTCATGTTTTCCCAGGTTTTTCCAGGATTTTCCAGGGAAAAATTCCCGAATTTGAGAAAAGTAAAGATCGGATTCACTCAGTCAATTGGTACTACTCCGAGACTGAATAAAATTTTCGTCAATTTCCTCATTTTCTTTCACATGAAACCATGAGACAAATTTACTCATCGCTGAGTTCCTGCAGTTTTGGCGATTACGAGTGAACTAAACTAAAATTTGGGTCGTTCTCATTCGCCGTGTACGCAAAAGGAAAAGAGCCAGTGTCGCTACTTGATAGCAAACTACTCATAATGGGAGGAGTCTTTGTAGCTTTTTTACCACTTGTGCACATCATTCTGCTTTAACCTGAAAAGATATAAAAGAGCGCTGCTGTATGGCATTAGCTTTTTTTTTTTTTTTAACTCTTTATTTGTTCCAAATTCAAAATAAATTACTTTTCATTTTTAACCTAGGTGCTCCAGTTACTACAGTAACTTACCAGCCTTAATTGTTATGATATATATCTAAGTGTTTTTACATTGTTCCTGTCTTGGCAATTCAGTATTTTAAACAGGTTTTTTAAACCTGCATGTCAGTATAACAATTGATAGCTTAAAACTAAATAACTAAAACTAAATCTTATCTAAGTATAAAGGGAATTAATCGTTGCAATTGAGGATTGTAACGATTTTTTCCGGAAATTATTAATTATTTTGTTGGACATTTGTGCTAAATTCTCAACATTCGAAATTCTATGTACTTCGGTAGTACTGTACCAGGGAGGCAACTTCAAAATCATCTTCAGAATTTTGTTCTGAATCCTTTGAAGTGCTTTTTTCCTGGTAGTGCAACAACTAGACCATATTGGCACAGCGTAAAGCATGGCCGGTCTAAAAACTTGTTTAAATATTAGAAGTTTATTCGTCAGGCAAAGTTTGGATTTCCTGTTTATAAGAGGATACAAACATTTTATATATTTGTTACATTTGGCTTGAATGCCCTCAATGTGATCTTTAAAAGTTAATTTTTGGTCAAGTATTAATCCAAGATATTTCACTTGGTTTGACCAGGAAATTGGAACTCCGTTCATAGTGACTATGTGACTACTACTAGGTTTCAAAAACGAAGCTCTAGGCTTATGTGGAAATATTATAAGTTGAGTTTTGGAAGCGTTGGGAGAAATCTTCCATTTTTGTAAATAAGAAGAGAAAATATCTAAACTTTTCTGAAGTCTGCTGCAAATAACACGAAGACTTCTTCCTTTAGCGGAAATGCCTGTGTCATCAGCGAACAAAGATTTGTGGCAACCCTGAGGCAAATCAGGGAGGTCCGAAGTGAAAATGTTATACAATATAGGCCCAAGAATGCTACCCTGAGGAACTCCTGCTCTAACAGGTAGTCGATTAGATTTGGAATTTTGATAATTTACCTGCAGAGTTCTGTCAGTTAAATAATTTTGAACTAATTTCATAATGTAAAGTGGAAAATTAAACTTTTTCAATTTAGCAATCAAACCTTCATGCCAAACACTGTCGAATGCTTTTTCTATGTCTAGAAGAGCAACTCCTGTTGAGTGGCCTTCAGATTTGTTTGAACGAATTAAATTGGTAACTCTCAAGAGTTGATGAGTAGTTGAATGCCCATGGCGAAATCCAAACTGCTCATCTGCAAAAATTGAGTTCGTATTGATGTGAAGCATCATTCTATTCAAAATTATTTTTTCAAAAAGTTTACTTATTGAAGAAAGCAAACTTATTGGACGGTAGCTAGAAGCTTCAGCTGGATTTTTATCCGGCTTCAAAATTGGAACAACTTTTGCATTTTTCCATTTATCAGGAAAGTATGCCAAATGGAAACATCTGTTAAATAATTTTACCAGGAAAGACAAGGTACTCTCTGGGAGTTTTTTGATGAGGATATAGAAAATTCCATCATCACCTGGAGCTTTCATATTTTGAAATTTTTTAGTTATAGACCTTACTTCGTCCAAATCAGTCCCCCAGGAATCATCAAAAATATTTTCCCGAGAGAAAATATTACGAAAATCCCGAGCAACCTGATTCTCAATAGGACTAGTAAGACCCAAACTGAAATTATGGGAACTCTCGAATTGCTTAGCAAGTTTCTGAGCTTTTTCCAAATTTGTGATCAAAATTTTACCACCTTCTTTAAGCGCTGGAATTGGCTTTTGAGGTTTTTTCAAAATTTTTGTGAGTTTCCAAAAGGGTTTGGAACTCGGGTCTAATTTAGAAACATTATTTTCAAAAGTTTTGTTCCTCAGGGCAGAGAATCGCTTTTTAATTTGTTTTTGCAAATCCCGCCAGATAACTTTCATGGCAGGATCGCGTGTTCTTTGAAATTGTCTCCTACGGACATTTTTAAGACGGATCAAGAGCTGAAGATCATCGTCTATTATAATTGAATCGAATTTAACCTCGCATTTTGGTACTGAGGCAGCTCTTGCTTCAACTATGGAAGTAGTCAGAGATTCAAGAGCATAATTAATTTCATCTTTGGTTTGCAAAGGAATGTTTGGATCGAAGTTATATTCCATAAATGTTCGATATTGCTCCCAATCAGCCCTATGGTAATTGAAAGTAAAGCTGTTGGGATTGGAAATTATTTCTTGGGATATTTCAAAAGTTACTGGAAGGTGATCAGAACCGAAGTCAGCATGGGTAACCAATTGGCTACAAAGATGACATGAATCAGTTAAGACCAAATCAATAGTTGAGGGATTTCTTGCAGAAGAAAAGCATGTTGGGCTGTTTGGATATTGAATAGTGTAATAACCTGCAGAACAATCATCAAACAGAATATTACCATTGGAATTGCTTTGAGCATTATTCCATGAGCGGTGTTTTGCATTAAAATCACCAATAATGAAGAATTTAGACCTATGACGGGTAAGTTTCTGGAGGTCACCCTTGAGAAAATTCTTTTGCTGGCCTACGCATTGGAATGGCAAATAGGCAGCTATAAACGTAAGTTGTCCAAATTTTGTTTCAACAGAAACTCCCAAAGTTTCAAAAACTTTGGTTTCAAATGAAGAAAGAATTTTATGTTTGATTCGTCTTTGAATAATGATGGCAACGCCACCACAGGGTCCATCAAGACGATCATTTCTATAAATCAAGTAATTTGCGTCCTTCTTAACCTTATGGTCAGGTTTAAGGAACGTTTCAGTTATACCGGCAATATGCACGTTATGAACTCTCAAAAAATTAAATAGCTCGTCTTCATTATCTTTAAGAGATCGAGCATTCCAATTCAAAATGTTTAATGCTTTAAAATCCATTACTGAATTTTAAAGTCATGACAATATTATTAGCAAATTTTACTCCAGTTTGAATAGCATCAAACATGGAGTTAGATTTAAGCATATCAGAAATCATGTCAATTAATGAATTCTGTAAAAATTCCATTTTAGGGGCAGTAATGCTTCCTAAGTCAAAATTGTCAAAATTTCCGTTAGAACGTTGGTTAGTATTTTGATTTCTACCCGCTGCAATAGCAGCATAGGTAGCTCCATTAACTCGCTGAACATTGTTAGCAGCGAGGGGAGTAGGTACAGATGAAACATTTGAAGCAGGGGTGATATTTGTACCTACGGGTACGAATGTAGAATTTGTTCCTCGCTGACCGTTGTTAACAGCAGAGGAATTTGTACCTGGTCGGAAACGTGGAGCGTTTCCTACCTGTCGGTTAGAACGAGATTGTAGGATCGCTTTGCGAGTCTTACATTCCCAAAAATTGGATTTGTGGTTTTCACCACAATTTGAACATTTAAATTTCTTAGGATCTTCCTTCACAGGACAGTCGTCCTTTGCGTGAGAGGAATCACCACAATTCATGCATTTAGCTGGCATGCAGCAAATTTTTTGTTCCGTGACCCCATCCCTGGCACTTACGGCACTGAGTGAGGTTTTGGAAATTTCCTCCAGTCTTCCTGAAGTGTTCCCACTTCACTCGGACATGGAGCATAAGGCTAGCTTTTTCCTAGGCCTTAAGGTTGTTTAGTTTACTAGACTTGAAGTGAACTAAATAAAATTCATTAGAAATCCCGTTGCGTGAATCGCCAGGCCGGGATTTCATTTTCATTTTGATTACTTGGAGTGGCACAACTCCAAGTAATTTTGCCAGTTCATCTTTGATCTGATCCAGGCATTCACCACTGGGCAGTCCTTTCATGACAACCTTGAACACACGTTCAGTTTTGGTGTCGTAAGTAAAAAATTTGTGCTTCTTCTCAGTAAGATACTTGAGAAGACATTTAAATCCGTCCAAGGTTTCAGCCAATACACGGCATTCACCCCGACGTCCAATTTGTAGTGAAAACTTAACTTTCACGAAATTCAAAAGTTCCATGCGAAGAGCATGGAAATCGGTAGTGGTTATCACAATAGGGGGAATCTTTTCCTTCTTGGCATTAAGCCGGGAAAGTTTACTAGAATTTTTCTTGGATGATGGATCATTCTCATCATCCGTGAGCAAATCAAATTGATTACTCAAATTAATTTCTTCAGAAGGGAGGTCAAGAGTTTGCCCCTTTCTTTTGCGTTTAGGCGCCATGGCGGCAGTAAATTTTTTATCCAAATCGACTTCCAAGCAGATTACTATAAGAATCTGAAGGATCGAAGAGGAATTTTCCAAATCGATATCCAAGAAGGATTACCTCGGGTAGGGTCCAAACAAGGATCGAAGAGGAATAAGAGGAGTTGAACAAGGTAGAAAATTTGTACAGGTTGAGCACTGAAAAGTGCTGTTTAAATTTGTTGTAGCTTTAGGTAGTAGTAACACTTCCTTAAGCAAAAAGCAAATAGATCCGCACGGCAAGAGAGCACGATGCGGACTGTATGGCATTAGCTCATTTTCGCTTCGCACGGCGTGGTGAACAGCAATAGCAGCAGTAGAAAGGTGGTGGCTAGTCCACTCCTTCATACCTAACAAGCAACAATTGACTGGTCGCGGCAAAGGAGGAAAAGGTCTGGTAAAGGAGGCGCCAAGCGTCATCGCAAAGTTCTTCGAGATAACCGCCATCGATCGTCTGGCTCACCGTGGTGGTGTCAAACGTATCTCCGGTCTGATCTACGAGGTGTGCTGAAGGTGTTCCTGGAAAATGAGGTCCGTGATGCTGTCACCTACACTAAACACGCCAAGCGTAAGTGGCCATAGATGTCTTCTTCAATAAAACGGCCCTTTTCAGGGCCATCAAGCTTACATCAGTAAAGAGTTGGAATAGAATTTATCTGTGCTTGTTTGTCCATATTCAGAACCACAAGCCCCCAACGACCAAACAAAATGCTCTCCAGAGTTGTAATCTTGTAACCAAACTTGGAAGCAGGGGTGCAAGTGATTTTGATTGATTATCTTAATCAACTTTCTCTTTGAAAAAAATTACTACAAATTTGGTACGCCTACAATTCAAAAAAGGAAAGAGTTGAGATAATAGACAATCGATCAATTAAAAGAACTAAATGCTCTTCACATTTATTCCGTCCACTAGCGGTTCTACGTAAAGCTTCCGTTCGTGCCCCTAGGCACAGACCCTTCTACTTTTTTTTACCGAATCGTTCGGTTCGGCTGTATTACATATCATCAGACACATCTGTTCTCTGCTCAGCGTTGAAAAATTGGGGCCCGGGAAGTGTACTGGTATCCAATTTGACGTACGTCTCGTCGTCCATCAAAAGTCACCGGTTCGGCTTTTGAAGGAGAACGTCGTACAAGTTCCGTGACCGTAATTTTGAAGAAGATTTCTGTGAATCTGTCCTTTTGGGTGCTTTTTGTTTCTTGAAGGTTTTGATACAGTTACGTTTTATGATATTCTGCACAGTTCCGACGCTAAAATCCAATTTTTTTAGCCATTTCACGAACGGAACACGGGTAATGCGATTTCAAAAGGCGTAATGCTGCCAGTTCCTTTTTCTGGTCCGATTCCTCCTTTTTGCGCCCAGATTTCGGTAAATTTTCAAGAGAACACGTTTCTCTAAACTTCTTAACAATTTTGAACAATAGATTTACTGCACTTCACGCTCTTTGCCAATTTTCGAAACGACAACTTTTCGGAAAACCATTTGTGCAGAATCAATCTGCGAGTTTATAAGCTAATCCGATCCATCGTTCGAAATTTCTCACGTTTTATTTTTTGTTATATTTCAGTTGTGTTGCCAAAATAAACAATATTTTACACACTGAGTGAAAATGCACAATTTTTCGATACATTTTAACCCTAAACCATTGATAAACAGGTGTCCACTTTCTTTAATGAATAGTCCTTAGTAGTATGTACAAAGCATACGTGTAGTAACTGCTCAAACGATTCTACACTAGGGATACGGTGGTATATAGAAACCTACGTCCAAATTTACTTGTAACCAGATTTTCCAACCAGATTTACCAAGCCACTGAAAAAGTTTGCACATTGTCCATGAAATACGCGTATCTGCCAATGTAGGTAGTGGAATGAAAAGCAAATTACTAATACTTCTCTCTTTATTAGTACAAGTCTCCAACATTCATCAGCAGGCATAAAGTAGATTGACCGTGGTTCCGTGCCAACCAATGGATAATTATTGTATCTTAGGAAAAACATTCATATCGCTCCAGAACACTTGTGATACTCTTTTATGAACTCTTAAGTGCTTTAATATTCATATGTTCGCAAAGTATGAGCTATGAAATGAAATAAATTTACAACCTCAATCCTTTTTCCGCCTGAAAATAAACTCCATGTGTCGACTTTCGCTAAAGTTTACGATTCATGACCTACATGGTTATTTTCTTCTTCCTCATCCTCTTTATTCATCTCACTGAAAGTGAACTCCCACACTCGATTGCCATGGAAAGTTTTTGCTCGTGAAATTGCTAAGAGTTGCTGGCACCCACCCGCAGAGCCGTACTCAGGATTATTTTATTAGATGGCCTACTCTAATTTTTGTGCCCTTCTTCCTTGCTCTTTCATTTTAACGAGCGTAAAAGAGAAAGAAATATCGCAACAAATTCTCATAACCATTCATGTTTTCTTGAAGATGGAGTGGAAGTTGTTCAGCCTCTAATGGTGGTAAGTTCCAACTGGTATTATCCTCGGATTTAATTCCGATCTCGAATGTCGGGTTGCTTTGATGTCGATGTTAATCAGTACGATCCAAAACAAGCATTTGGCAGGTCCTCCAACCAGAGCCAGTACAAGGAGTAAGACAACTTAGATACATTTGAAAATATCATAAATATCAACGCAAATATTTAATTATTTTCAAAAAATTGAGAGATAGATAGAGCTTGTTGTGCTGAGCAATGTCTGTTCTACTACTTTATAAGTAAAAAAAAATAAAATCATTAAAAAATATTTTAATATATTCAGCTAAGGTGTCCCGCCTCCTGGGCCAGTATTAAAAGTTAAGCTGAAATGGAGCTTATCGCTATCACTGTACCAAAACATCATACTCTATTCGAATGAAAGCTCAGACCTTCTAAATTGAAACATCGAAATAGCTTTTTCGAATGATAGCTGCATCTGGATGGTGGTTGTTTTGTTATCAAATGATGCTCCTCTCGAATACAGGATTGAATTTCAGTATACAGAATATCAGGCATTCTAGTGCCCAATATTTTAATTAGATAAATTGAGAAAACGTTGAGATGGTTATCAGGCGGATAGTAACTATCCGGATATCCGGATAGTGAAATTTCAAATTTATTCTCTCTATAACAGTTTTATTTTTCCTGTTCTAAATATTTGTCAAAAATTTGATTTTGAGCTATCCATGTGACCTGATGTGAAATGACAGATCTGTTGATTGCCAAAATTTAAAAAAAAAATTAAAAATATCCGGATAATCCGAGTCCCAGCACTTATTTCAACGCGGTTGCAGTTTGCACGTGACGCAAATAAGAAAGGTGAGATCCAGTTCGTCTATTGCCCATCCGAGCAAATGATTACTGATCTGCTGACGAAACCGATAGGAGGGATCCAGATGGCCTAGCTTCGGGTAATGAGCGGATTGGAAGTCCAGTGTTGAGAAAAAGTGTTGGCGGATCGTAGTAGACCTAAACTAGATCGAATCAATCCATTTGTTTCTTTGTAACTTTCAAACTTCATTCTCAATCAAATCGTTCGCAACTAAAGACGTGTTTCCTTCAAGTTTCCAAAATTACCATCAGTAAAGACATTGCCAGGTATTTTCAGTACACAGATCGATAAAATAAGATTCTATTTAACAAATAATACGACAAAAACAACACACTTAGAAATAGCTACTTTTACACGAGACGTAATCCATATTGAACGTAAATCATGGAACGTAAACCGTCATTTCATGTAAAATTAAGTGTTATCAAACCGAAACATACGGAAGTCGACGAAGAGAACGTTTGATTGAATTGATTTTCTCGTTTCTTTCAACTGATTCTTATGTCAAAAAGGCCGCTTACATGTGTCGGTCTCAGGGAACCAAAATTTACATGAAATTTTCGCAGTGTGAATAAGAAACGGCTATGTGCTCAAGTTATTTACTAAAGAGAAAGTCGACGGAGAGAATCGATTAATTTTACTTAGGATCTACTGCAATGTTCAGCTTGATTTGAATGCCAGTATAATAAATAATTGTACTCAGTTGTGTATGAAAAGTCAATGATTTGAAATAAACTATCAGTTAACTTTCGAATATCCGAGCAGGAATGCTGCCTCTCGGAGTGCAGTAAATTAAATTTATTATTTTCCTAGACCCATCCAGAAAAAGTATTCTCGTTCGCTGTCGTCATTCCACTGGTGGTACTTTATAAGCCAAGAAAGCACAACGTAGGGCTCTAGTCACGCCCTGGGCGCTTTTGCGTAGCGACTTGTTCTTAGAAGTTTATTGAACTATTGTTAGATCTTCTACAAAATACCCTAAGCTTTTTCAAAATCCCTTACACTCATATGAAGTTTTGCTCAGCTCCACAATATACTACAAAATTTGCAAAACTTCTACAAAGGGGTGATTTTTGCACATTGGATGTTTCTCGTTGATTTTCCGCGAAGTTCCACAAACGAAATTTTTTGAATTAGTACGTAATTTCTAAAATTATCCCAAGTCAATGAAGTTTCAAAAAAGTACCTTGAAATTTTATGGAGGATTCCGATCAATAATGAGCTTTTTTCAAAATATTGGTTCCTTAAATTCTACGAAGTTCCTCAAACTTTTTTTTTTAGTGATCACAGTGGCAGCATACACTTGCTTAAACTCTACACTGGACCCCTTATATTGATTAATTTTGCTTCTATGAGCCTTTATTTTAAATCAACACACATACGTTCCTAGGCTATGGTGCCCGTTTGGTCACCGTTGTTTTTTTTAAACTACTACTACTACTACTACTACTACTACTACTACTACTACTACTACTACTACTACTACTACTACTACTACTACTACTACTACTACTACTACTACTACTACTACTACTACTACTACTACTACTACTACTACTACTACTACTACTACTACTACTACTACTACTACTACTACTACTACTACTACTACTACTACTACTACTACTACTACTACTACTACTACTAACTACGAGTATTCCTCAAAAAACTTGTTTTGATCTAAACAAGCTAAACTTTGATTATAGTCAACACATAAAAAATGCGGACAATAGGGAAAACTGTTACCACACTACGTGGGATTTGACTTAATTGATAACAACATGGAATATATCGAGATCCTCTATACATGTGAAATTCTCGCATGTGATATATATCGAGATCCTGACCAGATAGAAAGTAACTGTTTTTCACAAAGTTTTTCAGGAGGTGCTCAATATTTCAGGATTTGCTCACTACGCAACGCTAGTATACACGTGAAATTCTCATATAAAATATCTCGAGTTCCCTTCCAGATAGAATGGTACTATCTTCGGCATAGTTGTTCAGGAGGTCAAGGCTTTTTCGCAGGTGGACAGTAGTTCAGAGTTTTCTCACTTTGCATCGCTATTATATATGTGAAACTCTTTCATATAAAATATCTCTAGATCCTGACCAGATAGAATGTTAATGTTTTCGGCAAAGTTTTTCAGGAAGTCAAGATCTTTTTGTTGCCTGACAATAGTTCAGAATTTTCTCACTATGCGGTGCTAGTATATACGTGCCTTTCTCGCATATTCAATAGCTCGATATCTTGATCAGCTAGAAAGTTGCTGTCTTCGGCAAAGTTGCTTAGGAGGTCAAGACTTTTTGGCTGGTAAACAGTAGTTAATAATTTTCTCACCACGTGGCGTTGGTATACATGTACACTTCTCGCATATGCTATATCTCGAGATCCTGATCAGATAGAAAGTTTCTGTCTACGACAAAGTTGTTCAGGAGGTCAAGGTTTTTTGGCTGGTGGACAGTATTTCAGAATTTTCTCACTTCATGGTGCTAGTATACATGTGAAATTCTCGCATATAAAATATCTCACGTTCTTGACCAGATAGAAAATTACTGTCGCCGGCAAAGTTGTTAAGGATATCACAAAATTTTTGCTCGTGGACAGTTGTTCAAAATTTTCTCACTAAGTAGTGCAAGTGAAATGCGAAATTCTCGCCTGTGATATATCTCGAGATCCTGACCGAATAGAAAGTTATTGTCTTTAACAAAGTTGTTCTGGAGGTTAAGATATCGGGTTAAGATGGTCAGGATCTCGAAACTAACCACAAGCGAGAATTTCACGTGTATTCTAGCGCTACGTAGTGAGAAAATTTTGAACTACTGTCCACTAGTGAAATCTATCTGATCCGAATCTCGAGATATTTTACATGCGAGAATTTCGCGTATATACTAACGCAACGTAGTGTGAAAATTCTGAACTATTGTGCACCAAGCAATATGCATTGACCTCATGAACAACTTTTTCGAAGCCAGTAATTTTTTACCTGTTTAGAATCTCGAGCTTAGCATACGCGAGAATTGTACACGTTTACTAGCGCCATGTGGTGAAAAATTCCTAGGCTACTGTCCACCAGCCAAAAAGTCTTGACCCCCTGAACAAGTTTGCCTCAAACAGTAACTTTCTATCTGCTCAGGATCTCGAGATGCGATGTATATGTGAGAGTTGCATGTGTATACTAGCACCGAGTAGGGAGAAAATTCTGAACAACTGTCCACTAACGAAAAGATCTTGACTTCCTGAAAAACTTTGCCAAAGACATTTACTCTTTATCTGGTCAGGATCTACTGATGTATTACATGCGAGAACTTAACATGTATACGAGCACTACCTAGTAAGAAGATTCTTAACTACTGTTAATCAGCAAAAAGGCTATGATCTCCTGAACAGCTTTGCCTAAGACAGTAACTTTCTATCTGGTCAGGATCTAGAGATATTTTAGATGAGAATTTCACATTTATACTAGCGCCGTGTAGTGAGAAAATTCTGAACTACTGTCCACCAGCCAAAAATACTTGACACCCTGAACAAGTTTGCCGAAGACAGTAGCTATCTGCTCAGGATCTCGAGCTATTGTATATGCGAAAATTGCCCGTGTATACTAGCGCCACGTAGTCAGAATTTCCTGAACTGCTCCACCAACGAAAAGATCTTGACTTCCTGAAAAACTTTGCCGAAGACAGTAACTTTTTATATGGTAAGGATCTAGAGATATTTTATATATGCGAGAATTTTACATGTATACTAGCGCCACGAAGAAAAAAAAACTCTGAACTACTGTCCACCAGACTTGGAAAAACACCCACCGGCACTGCGAGCCGTGCAATAATATTGCTCCCCGTTCAAAGCTAACACGCACTCGGTTTCGGTACCTCTTGTCGGCTCGCCACCGATACGAACAAGAAACCTGAACGCGGAGCCGTTTTATTCGGCTTGGTGCCGTGCTATGGTTATTCGGTGCGCTCCGTGCGGCTCCGAGCCAGGGTCCGGTGCCAGACAGAATACCGTGCTTCTTCTTTTTCTTTGTTTCCATTATCGCAGTCTACCTGTAGCTAATTTTTTTTTCGTTCCTTTTCTGATTGACCTTTCCGGCGATACTGTACCTCTTTACTCCTATGGGAAAACCCCACAAACAACTGTCATTCTGTGCGTGAAGCATGGCGGGCTGTTCCGTACTCTGTCGCTCAAATGAAAAATCTCAAAGGGGCTGTTCATTAACTACGTATACAGTTTTTTGGGATTCTTGACCACCCCTAAAATTTTAAAATTTGTATGGACCGTGGACAATTGCCAACCCCCCCCCCCTCCAACCTGTCTACGTAGTTTATGAACAGCACCTAAGAAACTATCACACTATGAAGAGCCAATGCCGTCAATGCGAATTAATGCAACAGCGATTTCCACCATGTAACATTAATGTGGCAAATATAATTGCCTTAAAACCATAGTTTTTTTTTTCCGCAAAGATCAATTACAAGTTAATTGTTTTGTTCTTATTTTCACCGGCGAATACAATTTGCTTCACTATAACGTTAGGGGCTGTTCATTAACTACGTAGACAGTTTTTTGGGATTCTTGACCCCCCTCCCCCTGCGTAGACAATTGTCCATACAAAAAATTTAAAATTTGTATGTGCCGTGGATAATTACCAGGGGGGGGGCCTCTAAACTGTCTACGTAGTTTATGAACAGCCTCTTATTTAGAAAATTTTCTTTAGTTAACGCAGCGCGGCACAACATGTACCAAACATAATCGTAGACGAGAATGATGAGTGGTAAAATTAGCACCAGAGCACCAAAGAAGTTCTGTATTAACAATAGAAAAGGGCCCTTCAGCATTTGTAAACAAACCGTTCTAAAGACCTTTCCTCACTAAGCGAAGGCCACCCACGCAAACCAACGCCATATCATGTAGGGGAAACTTTCCCTTATCCGATGATGGTGTTGGTTTGCGTAGGCGGCCTTTGCTATGTTAGAGGGCTTTAGAACGATTTGTTTACAAATGCTGATGGGTCCTTTCCTATGGTTGATCTAGACATTTTGCTTCACCCGGTTATTCAAAATTTTCAACATTTCGAAAATGGCCAACACATCCGTATCCGAACGGACCCTGTTCCTGTCGAGAGAAATGACGGACGCAATTAAGAACGCGTTTTAAGTTTGCTTCGCACCATGGATTTTTATGTAAAGGGAAAACCTACTTGCCCATTTTTCTAAACTATTTCAGAACAAATTTCTTGAGTTCATCGAGTATAATTAAACTATGAGCTACTTGCTACCACTTCCATTGAAAAACTCAGTTTTGACAAAAACGCAAATGGGACCGAGTATAGCGCATCACCAACAACGAACGATACGAAATCATGAGCGGTTCGTTGGCTCCGTGCCGCACGGTAGCAAGCCGAAGCCCGTAGCACCGCGTTCGGGTTTCTCTTTTGGTTCGGTGGCGTGCCAACATGTTGCACCGACACCGGGTGCTTTATCGAAGAAACCCAGTGCTGTGCATACATGAGTAGGTTGCCACCGAGCCGCACCGAGCGGTGTTTTTACCAAGTCTGCTGTCCACCAACGAAAAGGCCTTGACCTTCTCAACAACTTTGTCGACGACAGTAACTTACTATCTACCGTGCCGATTCAAATTTCGGACACTTAAACTCGAATTTCGGACACTTTTAAAAGTTGATTATCTCGGTCGAATATGATCCACATGTCTTGTAAATTTTAATTTTTTTGACTAGTGCCCTCCACGATCATCTAACATTATTACTTTGTTTCTAACTGGATGTAATATTTAATTAAAAATGAAAGTGTCCGAAATTTGAATCGTCCGAAATTTGAATCGGAACGGTATTCATGATCTCGAGATATATCACATGCGATAATTTCACATGTATTCTAGCGCTACGTAGTGAGAAAATTCTGAATTACTCTCCACCAGCAAAAAGATTATGATCTGTAGAATAACTTTGTCAGAGACAGTAACTTTCTATCTGGTCAGGATCTCGATAGATTCCATGTTGTAACCAATTAAGTCAAATCCCACGTAGTACGGACACCGTTTACACGGTTTCCATTCACATTTTCTCTATTATCCGCATTTTTTGGGGGTTAACTGTGATAAAAGCTTTAGCTTGTTTAGTTAAAAACAAGTTTTTAAATAATTACCCGTTGGTTTCATATCGATTGGTAGCTCGGCTGCAAAATGGCAATGGAAAACTAACACTGTTGTACAAAGAACAACGCGAGAGTACTCGTGTTACAAAAGTTGGCGCGAGTAACGAATGGTTAATAAATCTAGATAGAGCTGGAATTAGGGCGTAACAGCTTTTGTAAACAATGACTTCAAACGATGATTTCTAGAAATTCAAGGCACGCCCACGCATACCAACATAACCATCGGATAGGGAAAGTGTTTCCCTACTCGACGAGCAGGTTGGTTTGCGTGGGCGAGCCTTGAATTTCTAGAAATCATCGATAGAAGTCATTGTTTACAAAAGCTGTTAGGCCCTAATTCCAGCTCTATCTAGAAATAACTGAAATCTCGAATCTACACACTTAGAAAAAATCACCGACTTCGGTAATTCATTTACCGAATTCTCAACAGCTGAACGGTCGGTAATGTTTTCGGTAATCGAGAACATTACCGAAAAATCTGTAAACTGGATCAGCAAAATTAGCTGTCAAATTTACCGAACGATCGGTAACGTTTACCGATGTGCATTGCTTGATTTGTAGTCGACTTTACCGGAGAACTGTAATTTTGAGGACGATATGCGAATCGAAAATTACCGAGAGATCTGTAATTTTTAAAAAAGGTAACCGACTCAACTGTAATTTGCTTTAATATTGTTTCAAGGTGGCGGTCACTGCAACCCATGTAAACATTTGGCTGCTGTCGTGATCAATAAGTTAGTGTTGCAAATTGCACCACCAATGAACAAAACCGTTTTTAACGGAAGGATTCGGCGCTACACTGAAAACAAGGAAGCTTTGGAAGAATATTCCAAATGCTGTTTTCAGATCGTCGCCAACGGGAATGGAACTTGGACCGACAGAAAAAAACAAGCAACAACATCGGCCATCTGTAATCGGTATTTATTTAGATAACGAAAATGAATTATTTACGGAAAATATCTACGATTCACTCATTTTGGTGTTGTATAACAGCCTCCATAATTTCACCATTTTATTTTTCACAAGCACGAACGCTTTTAAAGTTGATCGAAAATAACAATATGGTGGATTTGACGTTTACCTAGACCATTACCGAACTCAGAAATGGAACGCTTTGTTTACCGAAACTTCAGTAAAATATTTCACCGAAGTCAGTGATGAAGCTGATTTACAGACCTGCCGGTAAAAATGTTTACCGTTTTCGGTAAATTAAAATTAAATTACCGAAATTCGGTCATTTCATTTACAGTTTTCAGCAATAAAGCGAGAAAATACCGAAACATCTGTAATTTTTAGCATTACCGATCTAAGACGGCAATTTTTTTTACCGAACTCAGGGTCTCTGTTTAAGTGTGTACCCACACAATCATAACCCATGCTTGTAAACTAAAATTTAACGTGTTTCAAGTACTTCTGGCTTTGACCTATATTTATTTCACACTGGAACCTCCATTTACGAACCAAAACGGGGGTTCGTAAATCGAATTAGTGCGTAAAAAAAACCTCGTTTTTTGGGATTTACTTCTTAAAAAGAAAACTCGTTATTTGGGATTTACTTCGTAAAAAGAGGTTTTTGAAAATATTGTCAAATGCCCCACAAAATGGGTATTTTTGGAATCAGGGTGACGTGTAGGGAGTGGAAATCGATGTCTGACGCCATTTTGAAATCCAAGATGGCGGCTTCCGGTTACAGAAAAACTTGAAAATTCTGCCAAATACCCCACAGTATTGGTATTGGGGGTATTTGGCAGAATTTCCAAGTTTTTATGTAACCCGAAGTTGCCATCTTGGATTTAAAAATGGCGTCAGACATTGATTTTCGGTTCCTAAACCTCACTCCGATTCCAAAAATACTCATATTGTGGGGTATTTGGCAGAATGAGCAAGTTTTTCTGTAACTGGAAGCCGCCATCTTGGATTTCAAAACGGCGACAGACATCGATTTCTGGTCCTTAAACGTCACTCCGATTCCAAAAATACCCATATTGTGGGGGTATTTGGCAGAATTTCCAAGTTTGTCTGTAACCGGAAGTCGCCATCTTGGATTTCAAAATAGCGTCAGACATTGATTTCCGGTCCCTACACGTCACTCCGATTCCAAAAATACCCATATTGTGGGGTATTTGGCAGAATGACTAAGTTTTTCTGTAACTGAAAGCCGCCATCTTGGATTTCAAAATGGCGACAGACATCGATTTCTGGTCCCTAAACGTCACTCCGATTCCAAAAATACCCATATTGTGGGGTATATGACAAAATTTCCAGGTTTTTATGTAACTTGAAGCCACCATCTTGGATTTCAAAACGGCGTCAGACATAGATTTTCGGTCCCTACACGTCACTCCGATTTCAAAAATACCCGTATTGTGGGGTATTTCACAGTAGGGGAATTTACGTATTCTCGGCAACCTAAGCAGCGACCTTCGTTCTATAGCCTTTTTCTCTATGGAACGCACACATATGCAGTATTGGTTTGTTTAAAATCTTTTGCTGCCAGCTGCTCTAACAATTTCAGTCGAAAGAATTGTCAAAAACTGTTTTGAAACGCTTTTACAAAGCTCCAATCTTCTCTAGTGAGAGCGAGTATTGTCGGCAATCAGTTTTTCTTCGGCAACCGTTCCATTTGAACTGCATGTAAATCTGCTGTTCTATTATCGGCAACTCGAAATCAGCTACAATTTGTAGTGCGTGTGTTTCATTTCAAGAAAACCCTGCTAGATTGCTTTTTCTCAGTGGTAAAAATATAGCCAAATTGAAGCTGAAAGCATAAAGAATCGTTTGCATGCATTCAGCGAAGTGTTTTCGTAAGAAAATCCAGTGAAAATAGTGTTTCAATTTGGGTTGCCGAAAATAGTCTATCATGCCGAAGCCGTCATTTCCCCTATATCCCAGTTCACAAATCACAAAAAATAAGCTCGTTATTTAGAATTCACTTCGTAAAAAGAAAACTCGTTATTTAGGATTTACTTCGTAAAAAAAACTTCGTTATTTGGGATTTAATTCGTAAAAAGAGGGACGTAAATAGAATACTGCGTAAAAAAAGACTTCGTAAACGTAAGGTTTCAGTGTATCTTTATTCGTCCCAGGTGACACCTTCAAGTGACTAAAATGCTTGACTTTGAAGTTAGTTTCCTAGCTGATTTTAAATTGAATATTGTATAGCGCTCTCACGTTTCCACTATGTCGCACCACAAAAATACATATGGGTATATCACAATAGAAACACACCACAGTGGAAATCCCGAGTCAAAGTTCAAACACTTATCCCAAATCAAAATTAGTTACAATTACAATAGTTACATTAGTTACAATACCATGTACAAAAATGGTGTTTAACATTGTTCCCTGAGTAATACCTCAATGAAAACAACAATGAAAGCTTGTCACGCAAATAGAAGGAGCACTGTTGGGCACATTCTGAAATATTTCAATACTATAATTCCCTTGCAAACCCAAATTTATCTGCAAATAAAATAAGAGTGATTTGCGGCAAAACCCGCCAGTATCGCACCCAACGTCAGTGCCTATACGTAAGCGTACTACGACGCGGCTCTCAATCAAAGGAGTAACAAGTGTGATACTATCACTGCTAGACTAGATCTTTGGTTCTCTCATGCAGTGGTTTATCAGAGAGGGGAAGCTTAGTTATCCCCATTGCCTGCCCATGGCGCCATTCTATCGCGGCATGAGCCAGCAACGCCGGCCGTAAACCCACCGTCTCCAACACTCAACTAAAAAGCATGAAATTAAGCCCGCCCACCAGCAACAAGGTGCAAAAACTAGCCAAGGGGAGGGCTTCTACGAACTTCCTCAAACTTAAATAAATATTCCACTTCTACGCAGTTTTATAACTTTTCCATGTTCCTTGTTTCTACCATTTGTAAATGAAGATCTAAGAAGTTCCCAGAATTTAATCTAAGTTTTCTCAATTTCTACGATGTTCCCTGAACATCTTAGAAATCTTTGAAGTTTTACGAAGTTCCCATAAGTTAAAAAAAAATTTCTGGTCTCATGGCCAATTTGTAGAGCCTGAAGACCTCTTATTATGCTATTGATTAAATAACGATACAATATAATTTCTCAAAATTGCTTCTTCTCGTCTAGAACGTATGAAAAGTAGTCAACATAAAGGACTTTGAAAAAAATCGTTGTTTGTTATCCAACTTTATTCATCACTGACAAGCTTGACAAAATACCAGTGAGTCAAAAAAAGAAGACTATAATCTCTGGAGGGCCTAGAGAATTATGGCAGCCTAATTAACAACGCCAATGCCTGGACGTTGCCCTCACAAACATTGCATTTATTTTAAATAGGTTAGCTAACAGGTTGACGTACAAGTCTAAGAGCAGATTGGATTGTGCGAAAGCTTTTGCTCGGTTGAAAGGTGATCCGACCGGAAACCCATTTTTGTGGAAACACATTTCGCGGAAACCCATTTCGCAGAAACCTATTTCGCAGAAACAAATTTCACGGAAGTACATTTCACGGAATCCCAATTTCGCGCCAATTTCGTAGAGTGCTCCATTTCGCACAAAATCCTGAATTAAATTTTAATATCGTACTTACTTTTTCGTCAGCTGACAATTTTCCAAAATTTCAGAATGTACATGCAGGATACCTCAGAAGAACTGGCCATGTTTAAAAAAAGGAAAACACTCCTAGGATTATGCATTGAATTCAGATTTCGCATTTATCATTCTAAGCCAGAAACTCACAAGTTTACCAAAGTTTAGAATTACAGGAAAGTTAAAAAGAGCTACTCATGATTAAAAGAAGTAAAATTCCCCTAAAATTTTATTAATTAAAACATTCCGCCAAATGGGATTCTGCGAAAAAGGTTATTTCGCCAAATGGAACTCCGCGAAATTTACTTACACCGAATGGGTCTTTCCGCGAAATAGATTTCCGTGCAATTGGTTATTCTGCGAAATGTACTGCCGCAAAATGGGTTTCCACGAAATGGGCTTCCACGAAATGTCGTATAACCCCGACAACCATTCGAAGAACCAAGTTTACAACCAGATTGCAGTGTGCAAGTGGCACATCAAGCGATTTTCGATCAAAAAGTGGTTGCCAGCATTTATTTTCGATCTCGCCATCAAATAAAAAAACTCTACTTCGTTTCGCAAACTCCAAGCAATTTTTGCGCCCCTCGGAAAGTTTTTTACCGCAAATAAGCCACCATTGCCACCTGCTGAGTACGGTGCTGAAAAATTTATGGCATACAATTTCTGCTAACTAGTTAGTTGCCAACACCCCCCAAAGCTACCTAGTTCCAATTTGTCGGATTCCGAAAAAAAGTGTTATTCATTTGAATAATTTGTCCCTCCGGCGTACCGTCACCGTGCTAGTAGCAGTGGCAATAGTAAACTTTAACACCTTCTCTGGTGCCCTGATGACGACGACGACGACGGTAGAAACGGTTGTTGGGAAAAAGCTCACGTGCAACCTGAAATGGTACAATGATTGTCGCTCTGGGCAACTTTTATTGTCCTCTGTTCATCGACCATCCCGGAAATTTGTTACAACTACGGACCTGTTGGTGCTGTGATTCTCGTTTGAAGCAATCAAATCAAATGCCATCATAAAATATTTATAAGCTTCTGCCACCCTTCAATGGCGGTGGGAAGACCGTTGAAAACATGATTCCATCAGACGAAGTTAATTTTCCCCTGGGGAACACATTTAAGCTTAGCAAACAATTTTGCTCGGTTGAATTTTGAATGGGCTTTTGATAGGTGGTGCTTACCTTTTCGGCCGTCGGTGGTGCTGACAGTGTCCACGTTCCCAAGTAGATGAACATTACCAGCAGTATCGGCACCATCCACTGCAGAAGCTGTTTGTCGGTAAGTTTGACCTTGTGTGCCGATTTGACTCGGTAGGTCAGCGAAACGCGCCACGTTTTCATCAGCAGGGCCGTGTAGGTGACGCAGAAACCCATGTGGCGGGTCCACTTGGTGGCTATGCAGGAGTAGGTGTCCAGGATCGGGAAGATGGCGGCCATCTCCAGATACATGAAGGCACAACCCAGCAGGGTAATG
The DNA here is from genome assembly GCF_037179485.1 of Ochlerotatus camptorhynchus. Taxonomy (NCBI): domain Eukaryota; kingdom Metazoa; phylum Arthropoda; class Insecta; order Diptera; family Culicidae; genus Ochlerotatus; species Ochlerotatus camptorhynchus. The sequence goes on from NW_027040879.1 coordinate 1,870,051, forward strand.
GTGAGAAAGATCGGGCTGGCCACCTTGAAGACCTTTATCTTGCGGTGCTGGTACATGTACAGTGCAAGAACAATGGTGAATCCGGCGCACATTACCGAAAATGTGAGAAGAGTTGTTCTTTAAGGGAGGTATAGGAGAATGGACAGAGTCATTAATGTTCATGATTTTGTATAAATGGTTAGAAAGACTTACCGAAACACCCAGTTGTAGCTGGCCAGGCACGGTTCCGGCCCGGTACAGGTCGCACAGCCAGGAGCACACCGTATACACACAAACACATCCATGTAATAGGTGCTAATGTTATCCCTGTACTCCTGGTAGGCGACTTCCATGATGCTTCCGTTGAACCCCCGAGGATGCGGTCCCGAGTAGAATCCATCTCTACATTTGCACTCGTACGCACCTCGGGTCCATCCGTTGATAACCCTTAGGTTCTTGCTGATGATTGCCAAACTCCCACTACTGCTAGCATTGGTGAAACTACTTGTATTACTGTAGTGATTGTAGTTCAAATTGACTGCCGTTGCCACGTTCGTCGCCACCGGTCGGTAAACGCAACGCATGCTGTGAACGTGACATTTGTGTGACCCGTGGAATGCTTCGATCTGGCTGTATTGCTCCTCTTCGGAGAGCTTGATGTTCCGCACGAAGGGGTAGTATTGTCTCAGGTGGTGATGGTAGCTTATGACATCCAGTTTGTTTGGATTGTCGCACTGGTTGACCTGCAGATCCGAGATGTCGATGTCGATGCTTAGGAAACCACGCAGTCTGTGGAAAACATTTTCAATCAAGGCAAATTGGTTTGAAGAATATTTGGGACATTTATTACCCATGCCGTCCCATAGGAGGTATGGCAACACTGTAGGACAAGATCCACCGTTTATGGTTACAGGAATAGTACGGATACGTCCACCAGCCTTTGAAGGATATGTTTAGCGGGGAGGGAGCGAACTTGGGTGATCGTAGTCCCGGTGAGGATGATTCGTCTTCGAACCTATGCAAAAACAGTTGAATGTGTATTTGTTAATTTTCTTTTAAGACAATTCTGGAACTTACCATGGATAGCCGGGGTCGGGAGTCTTCCCAACGGCAACTCCAGCCTCTTCTATCCGAACTGGTCCGGCCATGCCGGAGGTGGGTTTATTCCACCAAACCGAATTGGTGACCATTCCGTCGGAGATGTTTATCGACAGAATGCGTGCACTCGTAACGTGTACGTCCGAGAGTAATCCCTTCGCAAGGGCATCCAGCAGACCTGTTGATGTTATGAATTCGTGGTTAATCGATATGCTCATGATTGAATGTTATGATGTTAACTTAGATTATATCCCTGGAACCTTCAAGCAATCGTTCGATTAACCCGATCAAAATCCCTAAATTGCGAAGCGACACTTCGCCATGGCAATATTGCTCCATCATCTCTCTGATAATCATATTTGGCTAATCCCCTCTAGAGCACATATTTAGGGGTGATTTGAGCCTCTCGACTTTGCTGTCAGACTCCATCCATAAATTGACACGACGTATAAATGGCACGTATCAGTCGGCTTATGGCAGATGTGCGTATACGAGCAAATCGATATTCTCTCACAATTAATTTACTTGCGACATTCTTCGACTCGTACGACGGCAAATGCTGGTGATGATGCTGCTGCTGATGATGATGATGATGAATATGAGGTCGACGGTATTTGAGCACGGTACGAGGGTGTAAGCCCATGGCTTAGGATTGGCCATTCCCAACCCCTTTGTCACATTGATGAGAGATTTTCCTTATCATTGTAGTGAAATACTCTCAATGTTTTAATGAATTCTCGCATGAGTGGTTCTGAACTGTACGCATTGATACGGCATTTGCACTGATTGTGTGTTAATTATTTGCTTGCTGAAAACTTTCACATACTAATAAACACCTCACAATTAACGGTTGGGATGATGAAATATGATCAAATTGATTGATAGCTTCTGTTAATGATGCACAGATTGTTTAATTGCCTTCCCGGCATTTTGGGTTATTTTCGACACAGCGTTCGATTAGAGGAGCTATTTTCAAACAATTAATATGACAACCACGACAGAAGACGTTTTTGTAACCGTGTTAATAAAAAAAAAGATAAAAATTAAAGCTTCGTCATTTGTGCACCAATTTTAGATCTTGACGTGGTTTTGAGGTTATTCTTAGTTGAAAAAGTGTATATTTTATCCGGAGGTTAAGAATAATAGCCAATCAAATCTAATAACTTTTGAATAAAATTACAAGATAACCTATCTTAAAAGCATATGTTTACAGATCTGCCCTGAAGTTATGAGTACTTATAAAAAAAACCCTAAGGTTCACAATACTTCCCTGAAGTTCATAATCAAAGTTCCCTGTTCGACAAAAAGTGTAGAGATCTTCCAACAAGAAGTTCAGAGAACTTCTGATGAGAAGTACAGAGATCTTCCGACGAGAAACTCAGAGAACTTCCGACGAAAAGCTCAAAGAACTTCCAACGAGAAGTTCAGAGGTTTTACGAAGATCAGTTCCGAGAAGTTCACAGTTCTCTGAACTTCCGACGGGCCTCACTTAGCTCAGTTGGTAAAGGCACAGCTACAAAGCAAGAACATGCTGGAGGTGGCTGGGTTGGATTCAGGGTCTGGTCTAGTAACTGTTCGGGTTGAAAAATTTCTCGACTTCCATGGGCATATAGTATGATTGTATTTGCCACACAATTATACTAGTGCATACATGGTACAGGCATCGAAAGTTCTCAATTAATAACTGTGGAAGTGCATCTAGGAAACTAAGTTGAGAGCTGACAATAAGCTAATATGCGATAAGCAATAAGCTTGAAATGCGAAGAAAAAGCTCCGACGAGAAGTTCAGAGAGCATTTGACGAGAAGTTTAGAGAACTTCCGAAAAGACGCTCAGATGCTCAGAAGATGTTCATAGTACGCCCGACGAAAAGTTCAGAGAACTTCCGAGAAGAAGTTCAGAGAACTTCCGAGAAGAAGTTCAGAGAATTTCCGAAAAGAAGTGCAGAGAACTACCGAGAAGAAGTTCACAAATCTTCCGAGAAGAGAAGTTCACAGAATTTTGGACAAGCAGTTCAGAGAACTTCCGAGGAGGAGTCCAAACTATCAAGGAGAGGTTCAGAGAACTTCCGGCGAGAAGTTCAAATATCTTCCTGCTTTCGGGTGTTATGACGTTCCTTTCGAGTGTTATGACGTCATCACCATCGTCTCCCGCAATGTTTGAATTTTTCCCTCTACATACTTGAGGACTAGATCTCCACACATTGTATAGATTGGGGCCAAGCTGTAACTAATTTTCTGATAGCTACAGTCGGAACTGTAGCAGTTAATCGGATTCCACAAACATAAACAGAAAAATGTCATTTGATGCTGTGTGTGTGAGCAGATTTTGATTTGGATGCGTTCTTTTTGGAAAATCCGTATTAGAGTTTTTTCCTTTATTTGTTTTCCGTACTGAGTACTAATGCTAGGCAGATCCGACACTTGAACCCTACCTATCGACCCATCAACTCATGGACCGGGGACCAACGGCTTTACTTCTCCTCCCCTTCCAAAGAAAGGCATAATCTGAGATTTTATGCTTCAGAAAATCTCGGCGCCGGCCGAATTTGATTGAACCCAGGCCCTTTGGGGTGATAAGCAATCACGCTTACCACAACACCAACGGCACCGCTAACTTTCATTTCTCTTTTGTTGGCGGATATTTTTTCAACCGATTATTTTCTGAATTTGATTAAATCTGATTTAAAATTTAATATTTCTCATGATCTTTTCATAAATGCAATTTTACTCATATAAACGCTTATTAATCTGTATAAGCAACCAAACATTTCCTCATGCATTTTTATGTCTAACTTTGATCAGAAGAGCGCGTGAAGATCGAAATGTCTACGCCCACTTAGTGTTGATTTGCTTTCGGAACTGGTTACTCATGGTGTTGTGTTGCAAACGTAAACTAGCGGTAATCGCTAACGAAAATGTTAGCTCAGCTAATTAGCTGTTAGTGGATGAGAAGAATGGTGCCCAGCTCTGCTATTTGGTAAATTCACAAGTACGCTAGACTAATATGTCAACCATTTGGGATACTTTGGCCATCTGAACAAATTTGCTGATTATTCGAAAAAGAGCATCAATACAGATAGGACCTTTTGAAATTTTTGTCTAGATTTACCGCACAGTATAACATCATATGCGAATGTCACCTTCTACCTAAGCTGTCGAATTTCTCACGCCCAGTCGAATGTCAACGCGTAGCATCATGAAATCAAAAAAATAAAGATTTAGTATGATTTCGATTCAATATTCGGAACTATCCTTGCAGTAGAATAGACAATGAAAAGCAATACTATCCACATCAGTTCTAATTTCAATGTGCCTTCTGATTACACTGTAAATCATAGTAATTTCAGGATAAATGAGATTAATTCCAACAGCTAATTATCACTACGTTTGGAATCGATTTCATACTGCTGCCAATTTCAAAAGAACTTATTTGCACTCAAATGCGTTGTTAACTTCAGCAACTCCTACCTTCCCATGCTCTCTGTCCTGAATTACAAATGGAATGAAACCACACAGGCTGCCATCTACGCTCTCATTTGCATTACACATTCGAGCCACGTTTTGTATGACATCGCATTTGAACGCGACAAAGGAGTTGGAAAAATTCAATTACAGTTCTCATTTCAAATTCCACCTGACAATGGTGGTGTTTGCATTTCCGGTCACCGCTGCTGGTGGAATTGTACGGGCTATCGAATAGTCATCTGAGTCTGACGGTATCATTTAACTTAAACGCGGTTCATTCTCAAACCGAAACAGTGTGGGCGTATTCCGGTAGATCAGAAAAGTTTATCTGCTTCGTCTTATCACCTGTGCAACGACACCACCGGCTGCCATCCGGTCGATGGTTTAATTCGAAAGGAGAATTTCCACTTCGTTGCAGTTGAAATTATCATATGCCCGGCAGTTACTTCCTGGAAATACAGCTGCCAGGAATGGCTAGTCGGTTTCTGCGTAGTTCCTTCCAGGAAAAAAATTCAACCTTCACCACTCCCACGCACGCACAGTAATGAACTTACCGTTGTGACGGGCAACTCCGACATCCTGAAGCACAACGGCTGCCAGGTCCGCTTTCTGTCGTGCACCCGAGTAGCGTTCCGGGTTCAAGGTTATCTGTAGGGGCCGAAATCGCTTGGTGAGGCAGAGCGTGCCCAAATTTTCCGTCGCAATGTCATGGATCGTCTGCAGCGAGTCGTCGATGGCTTCCTGAGGGGGAGAATGTTATGAGAGGAATTAGAATTTCAGTGCATTATAATCGTGATGGAAATACTTGTTTGTGGTAGATGTACAACATATATTTTTTAAATCTTTTTTTGGTATGTTCTTATTATCTTAGATTTAAAAAAAAATACATTATTAGAATATATTGAAAACCATTGTAGCAGTTAACTTTTGGCAAGAATATAAATGATGCCTGAAATATTTGCATCTTGCACTTAAAATGTTTATAATTACCAATAAATCTACTTGGTCAGGACCAATAAACAATTGAAAATGAGCAAAAGGCAAGTGGAAAGTAGTAACAAAAAATCAGTTATAGGAAAATAAAAAAAAATTTGAGCAATAAAAAAGCTTAAATGAACCATAAATAACTGATGAGTTTCCAATTTTAAATCTAGAAGTAGCCATAAAAAACCGAAAATGAGTACTAAAAAAGTGCCTACAAAATATCAACAATCATAAAAATTAAAAAATGAGCATCAATAAATTGAGAGAGATCAATAAAACCTAACAATAAAAAAAACAATGAAAATAAAAAGCAAAATTACCTATTGAGGAATCATTCGAGGATTTATATTGCTCAAACATATGAATTTTATTGCTATTTCTGTTGCAACTTTTTAATTTTATCTACTGCTACCTTTCACATGTTGCACGAAAAAATCCGGACTTGAAAATCCAATGTTACCGACGCCAGGGAGGCAGCTCCTACACCTGGATTATCGACCCATCAACTCATGAACCGGGCACCAACGGCTTTACTTCCCGGTGGTGAAAACTGGGATTGAACCCATGCCTGCTGGGGTGAGACGCAATCACGCTTACCACACCACCGGAACCACTATGACTCGAAAATTTTGTTGGGGTTTAAAAATGCGTTTTATTTTTCATAGTTCAATGTTAAAGCTATACATTAGTAGGTATTATGCTTATTGTAAGATCATTGTTTCAGTCTTCCTTCTTACCATACACTGAACTAATGTCGAAAATCTCATGTAATTGTTATGGCTACAACAATAAAAAAATGCAGTGGGTGATATTTTTTTTTTTCATTTTGGCAAGTAATATTACACCATATTTTCGACACGATTGAAGTGCATCCACTTTGATAGGATATTAAAATTATTTTTTTGCTGTGTAGGCCATTGCTCAAACTTTTCTTCGTGCACGGCCAATCATCTTTTGCACGAGCCCTGGTCCCACTTGTTTGGCTGCCAAATTCCATTTCCGCTTGAAATCTTTCCCAACACCCTTTTTATTCAGTATGTGCTTCACAATTGACCAGTATTCCTCAATTGACCTTAGCTCCGGAGTATTGGCCGAATTCATCTAGTTGGGAACCACTGTGACGCCATTTTCGCTGTACCACTGTTTGGTGAAATTTGAGTAGTGGCAACTTGTCAAGTCCAGCCAGAATAGGCAATCCACCTCATGCTGCTCCAGAAAAGGCAGAAGTCTCTTCCGTAGGCACTTCTCCCCGTAAATTTGCTGGTTCATGGTTCCAGAAGCAGGGTTGCGTCCATTCACTAAATGATTTTCTGAATTTTACTTACTACTTTGTACTAGTTAGATACAAGAAGAGGTTGAAAGGCAAGTGTTTGACACATAAAATCTGTCGGTTTCACTTCCAGAGTGGTACAATCAGCGATTTTATGATTCGTGAGCGCTCGCGAGTTGTAAAATCGCTAATTGTGACTGTCGGAAAGGGAATTTGACAGGTTTTATGTGTCAAACACTTGCCTTTCAATCTCTTCTTGTATGTAACAAGTACAGAATATCATTATAACATCTAATGATTTCAAAAATCAGAAAACCATTTTTTATAATAGCAAGTGCGTGGAAGCAAGCCTAGAAGTAACGAAAGTTTCGCTTTTCATCCCACAACTGCAGACTGCTTGCCAGGCAAGGAACTTTTTGGGGAATTTCGACTTCTTTTTGATTTTACATTCTTCCGGGCACTCTTACGGTCTACCGAGGTGTAACATTTCTGCCCAGGAATTTGATCGAAAACTGCCAGGAGCGTATAGACCGGGATTTTCGTTTTAGATCGTGCAGGGTCGAACCGCGACGTGCTTGCTCCGGTGAAGCCATGATGTAAACTCATGAACTTATCCTGACAACCAATGCCTACTGTGATGCTATACACTCTTAGCTTAATTCAGAGAAGAAAAAAAAATGCTCTAATGGCAGTGTTTTTAATGTTTCCGGATTCTTTCATGTTCAACCTTTAACAAAAATTACATAATAAAGCTATTTAACAAGAGGTTTAAAAAAATGACCAAATATTTAAGTTCTTCGATTTTGGTCAATTTTTAAGTGTCCATGATTTTAGATGCCTCAAAAGTGGATTTTTTTTCTCAAAATGACTATGAAAAAAATTAACCGTTTATATTTTTCCCAGAAAGACTTCGATTAGAAATTATGGTTTTATGCTACAATTTATTGAAAAATGTCAATAATGCCATTTTGGAAAAAGTTACAACACCAATGGTCGAGCTTCTGCAAACATGTGAACAATTGCCTATAACACACAATTATGCAAAAATCGCCTGCAACTGCTCGATATAATATGATTTGTAATATACTTGGGAACAACTACTTTATATATAAAAAAAAAATACAGACTCTTCAAGATGACTTTTATGCGTCCTGGGAGTTCGCATTTATTTTTATCTTCTACCATTTCTTTCACCAAATTTCAATGACTTTATGCCTTTCTTTCAAAGTTTTTAGTTGTTTGAAAAAAGGAAAGATAATTCCTTTCGACAAAAGTTTTGTATTTCAATACGGATCATTTAAGCATAAAAAACATGTGTGAATTAGCTAGAATGTTTGAGAAATTTGACTTGAAAGTTGCAAAATATTCATACAAATTTACATCAATTCCTAAACTGGGAGACAATGCTTGTGATAATCCTTTGACATTTTCTCTGAGTAGAAGAGAGAATGGACCCTATACCACAGTCGAGCAAATCCTGTGTTCCTAGGGGAATGCTATGTTAATTTTTTTTTTATCTTTTTGATGATCCACAATTATACTCTAAATGCAGCAGCATCAGAATCTTTTCGAGTTTGTGATCAATAAACAAAATACACTCAAAAACATTTTATCGAACCATTTTGGAAAAAAATATATATATATATATATATGTTAATGAGAAAGTTTAAATAAATATAATCCCTCGGTTACATATTACTGCCAAAGGCGCATACATAAATCAACATCCAATACGAATTGGCAACTTGAAGTAGGGAACAACTATTTATGCGGTGCGTTTAGTACTGCAGAAAACACAAGGAGAAAATTGCTCGATTTTTTATTTCTAAGATACATAGCAAGTGTCGGTATTTTTTGCATTTAAATGATCTTTATTTCTTGTGATTGTGTGGTTTACATGTATGAATTTGTTAAGTGACACAGATTCGTCTTTTCAACTTTGGTACATTTGAGATTTTAATTATTATTTACAGTTCCTAGTCCTATCAGGCCTATTTTAAAGTATGACCACCTTGGTGGGATTGGTTTGATTTGAATTGGAAAAAGGAGACTACTTATAACTACTATTTACAACTACAACTAACCTACAACTACTATGTACACCTAACCTACTATATACAAATTGCTTATCAAAGCATGTTCTGATAAATTACATTTTTGTGTAAATTTAGTCTTAATTTCGTTAATTTTGGAATCTATTTTGGCAATGCCTGCCTCTTCATGTAAATTTGTTATTCTAGTGTCGAAAGGACGATCAAGAACCATCCTCAGCACTCTATTCTGAGCGACATGAATTTTGTTCCTGTGAGTCTGTGCACATGATTCCCACACCGGAGCTGCGTAGAGGATCGCAGGTGCTACGATTTGTTTGTAGACGGCCAGTTTGTTCACCCTTGAGAGGCGGGATCTGCGGCAAATCAGCGGGTACAGACTCCTAACCAAGGCGGAACACTTGACTACGGTTTTCTCCACATGCGAGCGGAATAGGAGCTTTTCGTCAAACAACATCCCGAGATATGTTACTTCGGCGGACCACTCAACCCTTGTGCCATCCATGATTACAGTACAAGAGGGAGCCGGTTTTAGTTTGGGTGATTGCCGATGGAGGAACATGATTGTTTGTGTTTTGGAAGCATTGATTTTGATTTTCCACGTGGTGGCATAATCAGCAAAGGCGTTAAGGCATCGTTGAAGTTTGTTCGTTATTTCGCGAGGCATCCTTCCTTTGACGGCTATTGCGGTATCATCTGCGAACAGGAAAAACACGCAACCGTCTCCAAGGGGAGGAATGTCGGAAGTGTAAATGCTGTAAAGCAAGGGTCCCAGCAGACTGCCTTGCGGGACTCCTGCTGGGATGGAAAACGTGTCTGAAAGACAACCATTCAACGATACCCTAAACGACCTTTGCTGAAGGTAGTTACGGGTGATTTTAACAAGATGCAAAGGGAAATTGAAGTTAAAAAGCTTGTATACAAGCCCATTGTGCCAGACATTGTCAAACGCTTTCTCAACGTCTAACAATGCCATGGCCGTGGACTTGGATACAGCCTTGTTACTTCGGATGTTATTCATCACCTGTACTAGCTGATGATTTGTGGAGTGCCCCTTCCTGAACCCGAGCTGTTCCGGTAGGAGAATGTTTTGCTCCTCGAAAAACTTGAGCAAACGATTGATAATAAGTTTCTCGAACAATTTGCTCAGCGCTGAAAGGAGGCTGATTGGTCTGTAGCTTGAAGCTAGCGTTGGGTCCTTCCCGGGTTTGCGGATAGGTATAATTTTCGCTGTCTTCCAGATACTTGGAAAGTAGTGCTGTTCCAAGCATCTGTTGAAGACAGCAGCCAGCAGAGAGTGAACCTTCATGCTGAGATTTTTCAACACTAGGTTGAATATTCCGTCAAACCCGGGGCCTTCATGTTTTTGGTGCATTTCAGCGATGAGCAAATCTGTTCCCCTGTGATTCTATCCTCCGGAGGGATGGCACAAGGGGAGGAATCAAGGTTGAGTACGCATTGCTCAACCTGAGCTTCGAGCGGACTTTGGATGTTGGAGCCAAGCAAGTGCGATTTGGAAATATAACACCAATCGCATTTGCTTTTTCCTGAGGGGTGATAATGAGCCGATCGTCATCATTTTCATCTTTGAGTGGTGGAATAGGTTTAGGGTGCGTCTTTAAGACCTTGGCAACTTTCCAGAATGATCTGGAGCGGTCGTCCAGATTCTGGACAAGCCGTTCGAAACTTTCGTTCTGGAGTTAGACCATTCTGGAAGCAATCTCCTTGTTCAGATCGGCCATTTCACGTTTCCTCGCTAGATCTCCAGTCCTCTGAAACTGGCGTTTACGAACATTTCTCAGGCGAATTAAGAGTTGGGTGTGGGAATCAATGGCAATAAACTTACCCCTCACAGAAACTCGACGGACGCACGCCTCGTCAGCCACGGTTATGGCTTGGTGGAGTCCCTCCAACGCTCGGTCGATGTCCTCCACGGTGTCAAGCGGCGGGTTGTCGATGATGTGCCTGTCTACCACGCGTCCAAACTGGGCCCAGTTTACGCGATGGTAGTCCTTGCGCAGGCTTGAAGCAGGAGCCACGTTGCAGCCCAGTTCAGCCACCACCGGTTGGTGGTCGGAGCTGAGTTCGTTCAAGGCTACCGGCTTGGACAAGCCGATATTTGTCAGGAACAGGTCTAGCGTCGATGGGTTGCCCGCCGGTGAGATAAATGTTGGCTCATCCGAAAACCAAATGAAGTACAGCCCATGCTGCGAGTGGTCGAACAGCAGACGACCGTTCTGGTTCTGCTGGTAGTTCCGCCAGGCCTCATGGCGAGCTTTTAGATCTCCTCCGACTACGAAGCGGGAACCGGTACGGGTGATGGTGGTTGCACCCGCGAATTCGCTTGCCTTTGCTGGGGAGCACGAAGAGGCGGAAAATCCTCGATCCTGAATGCTGGGGTTTTGTCCTTCTTGCATCCTGGTTGATTGTTGCTTGACGCCTGCTTTCGGATGCGCTTGAAGTCCTCGCGTTTGGAGCACTGTCTGTCGGAACCTTGATGTGCACCACCACAGTTAGCGCATTTTATCGCCACGGCTCCATCCGCAGGGCAGTTGGAAGTGGCGTGTTCTTGAGCGCAGTTGCTGCAGCGTGGCCTGATGTTGCAGTTGCGGGTACCGTGTCCAAAATTGAGGCGCCGCTGACACTGCGTTACGTCACGATGGCCGCCACGGTATGGCTCCCACCGTACGATGATGGAGAAGATCGATCGGATGGCTTGCAGCGCATTGAGCGTCACCGTCCCTTTCTGGAAGTGCACCAGGAAAAGACAATCAGCGATTGGGGCTAGCTTGTACCGGTTGATTTCAGCTTCGACCATCTTGGGGTCGAAGTTTCTTAGACCCCTGATGACTACCTTGAAGGGCTTCTCACCGGGGATGTCGTGCGTGAAGAATTCCGCCTTGGTATCCTTCAGATATTTCACGGCCATTTCGTACTCCGCTTTCGTTCGCAGCCTCACCTTGGTGTCGATCCTGCCGAGCATAAACTCAGCTGCAACGCCCAGCGATGAGAGATCGCCAATCAGCGTGTTGAGTGGGACTTGCTTCACCACCAGTGGAGGAAGCTTCATTTTTGCTGCACTCGGGCTGGCAGCAGTTTCGTTGTCGACGGCGTCGCCGAAATCACCAATGACGCTGACGTTCGTCGCGGTGGCATCGTCCCGTCCACTCGCACCATCGGACTGGCCTTGATTTTTCTTCCTCTTCTTAGACCGCTTCACCGTGGCTGAGGTGGGATTCCCTACATCGGTGGGAAGAGTAGCGTACCTATTCGAAATAGGTACACTCAAGCTACCCTCACTGCTGTTCTTCTTCTCCGTTTTCTCTCGGAGCCTGCTCCGGGAGCGCTGTCTTCCCATCACACGAAGCGACCGACACTACTGACGACGCGATTAAACTGCGAATGTAGGTCGTATGATTAGTTTTGACTCAAACAAGATTTTTATCACGTCCTCGAAGGCACTGGGAACATGTCGGATGAGGTCATTGTGATCTCGGCTTTCCCAATCTCTCTTTGAATATAATTATTTTAATGGTTGACTATTTTACCATTATATTGGCAACACTTCCAGTGCTTCCAGACTCTCTGAAAGAGGAAACACGTGGTTATTCAACGAATAAACGTGGTAATTTTGAATTAAATCGTTGGAAACTTGACCTCAGACCTTAACTACAACTTTTTAAGCTCAAAATCTTCACCTAACTCCTTAAACCTAAACATTAAAACAAAAGTTCTAGGACTACTCTCGTGCTAAATTCCCAACTTGACTGGTTTACACCAATTATTGTCATCAGCATTATCAACCAGCTCTAGTGTAAACCGCGCATAAACCAAATTCTGCAAAAAAAAATATGCGTGCTTTTAGGTTGGTAAACACCCACTCTTCTCCCTTGTACGCGATTCCACTTCAAGATTTCGTTACCGCTCTCCTTCCAGAGATCTGCCTCATCTTTTCTTTACAGATTTGTCGGAGTGTGATTGGGCTTGTTAGTCGGCGATACTCCGATAATGGAGGGAGCGTGCTTGTTGTTAGCTGCTTTTCCTTTTTCGTTTTCACGCAAAAATAATAATCCTTTTAGCTTTCTTCTCACTGCTGTTGAATGGATCGTGTGGAATTTTGCTGTTGTGTGTGGCTGCCACTTTCTAACTTTCTAGCGTGTTTTTTCTTCTTCATGCTATCAGGCGGCCAATGCGATTGCCGATTGACTGCTTCGTGATGAGGGTTGACAGCAAACAAGATTATGATTTACCAAAGAAGCAGTAAACAATGGAGGTGACTTTAAGAAAATTTAGATACGCTGCAGGCTGGCAGGCGACTGAACATTCTTTTAACGCGGAAGTTAAATATGGACAAACATTGACATTTGTGTTTTCTGTAAAGATTTTGATCCACGGGGTGTATAATAAACTTTCGAGAAATCATCGAGAGAAGTAATTGTTTACAAAAACTGTTACGCCCTAATTCCAGCTCTATCTAGAAATTTCCGACCAACTAAGCACAACCCACAATCCCCGGATGTCCATCGTCCAGTAGCCTGGACCCTATCCTTCAAATTGGTACCAATTGTTTCTGTAAATATATGCCAACGCAATAAGCAGAATAATTTTAATAATGCATACTTTTTGGGCCTCCCTTAGCTCAATCGGTAAAGGCGCAGTTATAAAGCAAGACTATTCTGGAGGTGGCTGGGTTTGATTCCCGGTGCGTTATAGGAATTTTTCTGGTTGGAAAATTTCTCGACTTCCCTGGGCATTAGAGTGATGCAAAATTTGAAATTTTTGCTCCACAATACTTAAACGATTCCAAATCGGATCCTGACTAACCTCTCAAAATTTGAACCCATTTGGTGAGAAACTGAGATGGCACAAACCATTTGAAGTTTGTATGGGAATTACTATGGTAAAACCAAGATTTTTGTTCATGTCTATATAATAATTCACCATATCGGTCTGCTTCAAAAACTTTCAACTGTTCTTGTAGGAAATTTTCCCAGCTAGGGGAAACGCTCCTATACTTGCGGTACGTTAGAAGCGTTAGGTTCCTATAGTTGTGCATGGAGACTCAATACACAACTATAGGAACCTAACGCTTCTAACGTACCGCAACTATAGGAGCGTTTACCCTACAACTTTGCTGAAGACTACTTTTTGATTAAATGCAAGGATCGAAAGTTATCAATGGTTCAATGCGCTGATGTCTTATGATCATGCACAATCAACTGCTCAGCAGGCAACATTGGTGTTTCTGGGGCGTTGAATGGCAAAATACAGTGTTGCCTACAGAGCAGCTGCTTGATCATGTGATAAGTTTACCAATCTCTTAAATAATTGATAACTTTTTCCTGTCTCGTTTTACATAGAAACAATCTTGAGCAAAGTTGTAGCTGAGAAAATTTTCTATAAGAATGGTTATCGAACTGTTTCGCAGCTCAATATGGAAAAAGACTAGAAGGCAATGAACAAAAAGTTGAGATTTCCCATAGTAATTTACATGTAAACTTCAAATGGCTTGTGCGAAGTCTGTTTCTAACCAAATGAGTTTTAACTTTGCGAGGCTAATCAGGACCCGATTTGAAACCATTTAGGCACTGTGGAGCAAAAAAGTCAAATTTTGCATCAGTCTACTGGGCATATAGAGTATGATTGCCACACAATTGTACTAATGCAAAAATGGAATAGGCATCGAAGGCTCTCAATTAATAACTGTGGAAGTTCATCTAAATCACCAAGTTGAGAGCATGCAATTAGCTAATATGCGATAAGCTTTAAATGCGAAGAAGAAGCAGAAGAAGAGATGAAGCTCATAGCTTGTTGCTCTTGCTTTACCGTTGAAAACTGTTGTTTAAGATCGAGGAAAATTAAAAAAATATCATTACGTAATTCTGCTAGTGCTTCATCATCATCATACATCGCCGAGAAATTAACATCAACCATTAGAAATCTGAAGATTGTAATACCATCGCTGTCGATCTGAGGATTCCATTGTCATTGAATCAAAAAATACCGTGCAAAAAGTGCTCTCATCCCATGGACGCAAAAAACGATATATTCACTGTCTGTCAAGGAAGATGCAGTAAAGCTTTTCACGCACACTGCGTAGGTCTCACAACAGATACAGTACGTGCTCTTTGCAGAAACGTCATTTGCCTTTGCGATGATTGTTTGGTAGAATTTGGATCGGTCGAGATACAAATTAATGTATGCAACAACAGCAACCACTGCAGATTATCAAGGAGGTGACGGAATTGAAGGCTCAAGTTGCTGAAATGATCCAAATGTTGTCTGGAGGTAATCAGATGCTGGCCACAGAAAAATCATTCTTGATGCAACATTCAACGCCAGTGTCGTCGTCTAAGCCTTCAGATTCTACGAACATGTCCAGCCATGGTTTCATTGGTGCTCTCAAATATCGATAACCGAGTAAAAGAGCATGACATCGACCTGCTGGTGCCTCAATTTCTTGGTATAAAATAAGCGGATAGTGTTAGAGTGGCCAAACTTGTGTCTAGATGGAAGGTTTGTGAAGATATGGACTACATTTCGTTTAAAGTTGTTCTTGATAAAAAGTGGAAGCACGCAGCTTTGAGAACTTCTACATGGCCTCATCAAATTAAATATCGTGAATTTGTCAATCGACGTGCCGTCGCGTTGTACCCTATCGAGTAACATGTATATGTTTGTATGACATTGTTTCTCATTATTGTACTCAACTAATTTTAAGTCATCTTTGGGGCTATATCAAGCCTTTTGATGTAACAAACAAATAAATAAATATGTGAATAGCAGCTCCTATAAAATCTTTAAATTTCCCTAAAGCTCCCAAAAATTTCAAAAAGTTCTTGGAACTTTTCTTATGTTCACAGATTTTCCTGAACTTTCCTGAAGACCCACAAATTTCTAGAAATGTTTGGAATATTCATGAAACTCTTGGAGTATTCCATGATTTCTCCGATTAAACTAACGATATTCATGAAACTCTCGGAATATTCCATGATTCTCTTGATAGTTTCTGAAACTATTTAATGGAATTGTTCGGAAGTTCTCTGATATTCTTCGAAATATTAGGAATATCCCTGAAAATAAGGAAACTGCTTAAAAATCATTAAACTTCTTTGTAGTTTTATGGACTATCCTGAAGATCTCAGAACATTGCTAAAGCTTTTGTAGATTCCCAGAGAATCTTGGAGCTTGGTTAGAGTTCCTTCAATTTTCTTGAAGTAATTGAACTGCTCTGAGAAATAGGGGCGACCACGGCGTTGTGGTTAGCATCCATACCACTCACGCTAAAGTCACGAGTTCAAATCTCACCCTCGGACAAGTCACGAATGACCCAAGAACATTAATGTGACTATAAAAAAAAACAGCTCTGAGGTTGATTGATCATCTCTGATGTTCTCGAACCTATCCTAAAGTTCTCACAAGTCTCCTAAAGTCCCTGAAATTAATTGAACTGTTCAAAAAATCTTCAAACATCCGGACATTACAGATGATGTTCCTATAAAATGTGTTAAGTTTTCTGAAATTTTCAAACGTTCCTATAATACTTGGAACTTCTTAAAATTTCTCAAAAATCTGCTAGCGTTCATGGTGCTGTCCTGAATTTATCGGAACTAACCTTCAAATATATATGATCGTGTCCGATAGTCACAACGTTTCTGGAGTTATTGTGACTGCCCTGAAGATCTCTGAGCCTAGCGGAAGCATTCTAGACCTAGTTTCTCTGAGGTTCAGGGATCTTCTTGAAAGTTATCACCTTTTTTTTTCCTAGTTCTCTGGATTTATCTGAAGTTTTCTTGACTTCGTTGAAGTTCTCTGGATATCGATGAAGTTCCTAGAACTTCTCAAAAGTTTCTGAAGTTTCCCTGAAGCAAATGCTGAATGCTGAAGTATATAAGGGAGAACAGACCATAATGCACTACAGGGGTAAAATGCCCTCTTATAGAAAAACAACGATAACTTTTCCTCATATGCATTTTCCGGGTAATTAATTGTGTTTGTTTTCAACTGAAGTTTTCACAAATAATTCCTGATCATAAAATCATCTGACTAACTGATTCCTTAAAAAAATTGTATTTTGTGCTAAACATGACGCAGTTCTTAAAATCATCGACTACAAAATAAGCACATATCACAAAAGAATGGAAACAATTCACTTTTCGTATATTTTGATAGATGTTTTACTTCATGAATCACAGTTGAACTGTGTTGAGGAGTAATAATTTGAAATACCTCATGCCTTTGCATTCTTTACTTGCAAGGTGTAATTTACTCCAATGTTGTCGTGCACCATGAATCAGGCGTTTTGCCCCGCTATTAGTTTGGAATCGATTTAAAAAATGCCTTGAAAATCATGAAAAATCATTGTTTTGTAGTCCGAAAACACTCGATCTTCGTAGAAAACATGGTAATGAATCATACACCATTACTTTCTCCTTGATTTATAAACGGTGCGTTTTGCACCATCCTACCTTACATATTCAATTTCATCAGAGTTTAGAGATGAACCAGCCTAAGGCTGAAAGTCTCGTTAAAAAGGAAAAATTTTTTTATCAGAAGCCAATATGAACCAAAATTCGAGAACGTAAGTGAAAGTAGATTGTCCACGCACTACGAAGTGGCAGAAACGAAATCTGTGTTAGAACCTAGAAGGACATCGCAGCAGTGGTAGCTCATCAAATAAATCAAGAAAGTCGGCGGATTTCTTTCTCGTTGGTCCGATGTATCCCTGGAGGTGGTCAGGATACTTTAATATTTCAGTTGAAATTGTAATTTTGATTCTAGCAAAGATGCTATCTTCTGTTCTTCTTAAAGTCTATCCCGCTACGCCCCAAATAAAACTCATCGCCAACTCTCATCTTGATGTTCTATAAGCATTTTCACAGTCGAATTAAGAGCTAAGCCAGTGCCACAGTTGCATTCGAATTTTGTGTGGCAAACACAATGCTACCCTATGCCCAAGGAACCATCCGGCATATGTTGCTGGAAAGGAATTAGTTCAAATCCCATAAGGTGAAACATTTCTTACCATCATGATTTTCACTCCACACAATCACAAGCAGTCCGAGAACCACAAAACCTATGTTTGGTAGTTCTGCTTCATCCGGACATCACCATTCGAGGGCATTGTTTTTCGTCATACAAGAAAAACTCCGTTTCTTTTTCGCCGGTCCTAGGGTAAATGCTGGCTTCGGCACCCGTTGACTGTTTTCGACAACCAAAATTTGAACATCATCCTCGCTGTATTTTCTCACCAAAACACTTCACTGAATGTATTAAACGATTCCTTATTCTTTCCACTTAAATCTGATACATGCTAACGACTGAGCAAACCTGTTTTGCCAGGTTTTTCTTCAAATGAAACATACGCACTACAAAATGCGGCTGATTTCGAGTTGCCGATAATAGAACAGTTGGTCAACATGCAGTTCAAATGGAAAGGTTGCCGACAACAGTCACACTCACCTGAGAAGTTTGGAGCGTTGCGGACGCTGCTTAGATTGACGAGAATACGCAAATTCCCCTAAATCACTTCCATGTAAAACAACCGTATAACAATCACCACCGCACTATGGGGAAAGTGGTGGCCAAAAATCGAAAAATTGACTTGCTTTGAATGACGTATCTTGTAAACCATTTGATAGCCAGATAGTTCAAACCTAGATGCCCAAAATTTCAGCCTCTGTGATGAAAACTCATTGCGCCACAGACATCAGACTTAGGAAAATTTTGAAAATTGTAGAAAAAATGCATTTGAAACAAATGCAATTTTCTCAGTGAATAACGGTCTAAACAATGAATTTAATACACCGTTGGAAAGCTAATTGTCTAAACTTTAAAATGGGTATGTTGATAAAGTTACACGGTTAATTAAAATTGGTTAAAAATGGGCAATTATTGAAAAAAAAATGTTTTTTTTGCCTAAGTTGGACTATATCTAACGAGCAGGGCCGAGCAGTCTCAAGAAACCACCACTACGTTTTAGTTTAGGGTCTATACTATCTGTGGAACAAGGATCCTGCTGCGTATAGCTGCGTATGGGCGTCATTTTGGCACAAAGTCGTAAAAATGATTTTTTAAATGTTTTTTTTTGTTAATTACATATATCGATTATACGAGCATTAACCAAAAAAATCGTACAAATTAAACACTGGTTGAAAAGTGGAACTGTTAAATGTCAACTTTGGTCTTAAAAATGTTACACACTTAATTATTATAGTTGTTAAAAAATGGGTAAAAACAGACCGAAAATTATCATTACATATAGAAACCGTATCTACCCAACTGGACTAAAAAGTTTTCAATGTTTTCACGATAACCTTTTGATATTTTCAATACATAATAACCAACGGAAAAAGAAAGACCACTACCAGGCATGGAAAATCATTTGCATTCATTTCGTGCATTCATTTACATTCATTTGTCCCTAACTTTTTTCAACAACAGAATTCCGCAAAAGAATGTATGGAGTTTTTGTAGGCTTCGTTATTAACTACAACTTGTTGCATAAGAGATACAGATTTGAGTTATGAACAAAAGTTGTAGCTAATAACAAAACCTACAAAAGCTCCATACATCATTTTGTGGAATGCTGTTGATGAAAAAAGTTAGAGGCAAATGAATGTAAATGAATGCATGAAATGAATGTAAATTATTTTCCATGCCTGACCACTACCAAAAGGAAATTACCTGTTCGAGTGCCATTTTACAATTTCTACCCACTAAACTTAGGTAAAACTATTATTGATGTTACCTACTTGCATTTAAAAGACGAGGACAATATTTTCAAATCATGAGTTTGTTTTCGGCTTTAACGCTAACAACGTGTGTGTGCTAACAACAATATTGTGCAGTAGTTTAATCGAAAATCTGAAAACAATTGTTTGTGATAATATGGATCATAGGAGCATCGTGTTACTTTTTGATCCAAAAGTATCTCAAGTAGTCAATGCAACAAAAGCATTTGAATATATCAAGAAAAAATATAATATTGATCTTGCCAAAGAAGAACAACTTCTTAAAAAGTTGAAGTACGTAGCACAACATTTTTACAATGCGTGGCAAAAGGCTCACCGCCTACAAGAGCGCTTTGAGAAATACAATAAGGATTGGCTCGATAGTCATTTGGAACTTGCAGAGTACATCGCAAGTACGTCAACTGGCCATGATGGACGCGGACGTCCACAAAAACAGTTTGATGAGCTTAGTGATAGAAGTAAGCGAAGGAAAACCGATGAAATATTTGGCGGTAATGTTGGTACTATAGAAAGGGCTCTTTTACTCACAAGACAAATTGCGTATAGACATGGGGATTCAAATATGGTGAATTTGATTGGCCATGTTCTCAAAAATCGAGAAAGTGCATTTAAAATGTTTACGACTCTCAAAGATTCGCATGGAATGATGTCACCTGAAGAGGCGTTCGAATATTTTTTAGACTGCGATTTTTCTAAATATGCATATGAGCAAACAGTGAAAAAGAACCCATCAAGATTTCCGAGCTACAATGTAATTAAGAGTATGAAAAAAGTATGCTCACCTTCAGCCGAGTCAATCGAAGAGTCATCATCAAAAATTCATGTAGACATAAATATCCACATATTTTTCCAGTACACCAACTTTAAATGTTTCTTTCTTTTCAGGTCAAATTACAGGCACTCATGAATTATACAACAGAAAGAATCATTCAAATCATCGATGCGGAAATCGTCCAACAAATGAATATGAACGATGACACAGAGCTAGTGCTTTTAAGCAGCTGGGGTATGGATGGCTCAACAGGCTATTCACAATACAACCAAGCGCTATCAACGCCAAATCAAAAAGATGACAGTGACGTCTTTTCAGTGACAACTACTCCTATACAACTTTATTATAAGAACAACAAGAAAAACATTTTGTGGCATAATTTAACACCCCAAAGCATTCGGTTCTGTAGGCCAATTATGCTGGAATTTATCAAAGAGTCAAAAGAGATGGTGCTTAACACCAAGAGATGTATTGAAAATCAAATAAGTCAGCTTGTTCCAGTAAAAATCCAATTATCGAATGGTGAATATGTTTTGGTTGATTTTATTTACTCATATGATCGACGGCAAAGTTCTTAATTATGTAACTGATACTTCTTCCATGTCCAATTGTCCAATTTGTGGAGCTACTCTGAATGCAATGAGTGATATAGAGGTAATATTTTTTTTTCAAATTTTAAGGGCCATAAAAATAACAATGTTTTTTTTTTTACTTTACAGAAGTTTGAAGCAGGATACGATTCGAACGAAGATGCTCTGCATTACGGCATATCTCCACTGCACGCTTGGATGCGATTTTTTGAGTGTTTATTACATATTTCCCATAGGATGGAAATTAAAACGTGGAAGATCACGAAGGATTTAAAGGCCAAATATCTTGAACGGAAAAAACTCGTTACTCAAAAAATGTACGAAGCGTTCGGAGTACGAGTTGATCAACCCAGGGCAGGCGGAGCTGGGACCAGTACAACAGGAAATATGTGTCGAAAAGCATTTTCAACTCCTGAATTACTTTCCAAAGTTTTGGATATCGACGAAGAGCTTATTATTAGATTTCGTAATATTTTAATAGTAATCAATTGCCAAGACCCGATCAATCCTAAAAAAATGGATGACTATTGTAAGGAAATATATCGGCGGTATCTTAATTTGTATGATTGGTATAAAATTCCAGCAACAGTGCATAAAGTACTCGCTCACGCTGGAAGCATAATAATTCATTCACCTGCTCCTCTTGGCATGTTAGCTGAGGAAGCAGCAGAGTGCCAACATAAACTACTAAAAAAATGTCGTACCCATCATGCCACGAGTTGATAATCTACATGACGTCTTTATTCGAGCTATGAACTCATCTGATCCTTTGATAAGTTCAATAAATCTAGGTAATAGAATCCGAAAGCAGGTATCACTTGAATATCCAGATGTTGTGAAATCACTTTTAGTATTCGAAGATCTTGACAGCTCTGAAAATATAAACACTGAAGGCAATGCACTAGATGCATTAATGGATGATGTTGAACAACTGGATGATGATTTTGGTCTTGATGAAAATGTAGAAAATGAGTAGAATTGCTTGTGAATTTAATTTAGTTTTAAGAAAAAGTTATTGAATAAATTTTATTATGACAATTAGTCAAAGAAAATTATGTTTTATTTTGTAGTATATTCATCCCTGCAGTATAAAAAATGTAGTTCAACTTAGTTAACGATGTTGATATGTGTTCAGTAAAAATAATGGAAACATAGTAAAAAAAAATAATCCTTTCGACTAGCTTTAATGATTTATTTCTCGCCTTGAGTATCATAACGGCATAACTGCATTGATCGATTTGTCTTCATCGATTTTCTCTTTTGTTAATAACTTGACCAAATTGAAGCCGATCGACGTGATTTTTTTACTGACGGAAAAGGATCATAACCAGTGTTGCAAAATTTCGACATTAAAAACTGATAATAACAAAACAACCCTGGTCTCTCATTTCAGCAGAGAGTCACCATCAGTAGCAATCAATATCAATTGTCAGTGATATTACTATCTAGTTTTGATTTGCATTTGAACTGTCCCTAAAATTAAAAACAAACTTTCAAGTTTATTGTTCAGGAATAAGTAGCTCATTACTGGGTTTAATACTAGTTACACCTTCCGGATGCGATGAAAGGACATAAATATGACTAATTTTATGCTTAACTTACTATAATACCATCAAAAAGTGCGGAAAAACCAATAAAATATTTTTGGCCACCACTTTGTATGGAGCCGCCCCATAGTGCACCGGGCAGGCTCAACAGTGCAAACACGAAAAGAAAAAGAAGCGCAGCACAAGGCTGACGTTTGCTGAGTCGGTATTGCGAATGCCCCGAGAAGGGAAAACATGATTTGCAATCTAATTTACACCCCTTTTTGCAGCCTTCTTATTAGATCAGCCTCTCCCATCCCCTGCTCCATCAGTTTGATGATTTGTGTGAATTTGAACGAGATCGGAGAAAACAGAGTCGGAGATTTGATTATTGATTAACTTTGGAAAGATTGACTTCTCGGCTTGTTTTCTGGCTGTATGTTGGCGAGAATCTTGTGGTTAAGGGGTAATTTGTGGTTGTCTTTTACCATATTATAGAAGGATGTGATGAACGTCGACTGCTACTGACTATCTTTTAGCATCTGTCGTCTTTACTATTATGATGTTAGTTGAAGTCCAGATATGATCTACAGGACGTTTGACTGCAAATACTTACACTTTTTATATGGGAAAAGTTCAGCAGCTATAAGTAGCGATATTATTTACAATTTTTTTGCTGCGTGACATCATTTAATGTTACTAATAAAGGAAAATCATAATAATTTAAAACACGTTTAAAATGTGATACGATTTTTAGAAAGTTCGTACAGCTTCACCGTTCACATTGATATCATGGCACGGAATATTAAGACACTGGCGGCAGAGCATCAGACTAAAGGCTGATGCCAAACGGATTATGCTTGTTATTAATACATTGAAGACGAAATACATAAAGAGGTTTAAGAGAAGAAATAGTTAGGCTTCCACTACAAGTTCGGATTGACGTTGATGAAATAGAGGCGATCGATGAGTTCATGTATTTAACCGCCGATAATGATACCTATACAGTCAGTTTTCGCTCGTTGGGCTATGTTTAGGTGGGCTTCGTTTTAGTTGGGCTCCCGTTAGTTGGGCTGTAGCCCACTTAAATCGAAGTCAAACGTCATTTTTGACAGCTTGAAAGCTCAGCCCAACTAACGAAAGTCTTTCATTAAGTGGGCTACAGGTTTAGCCCAATGAGCGAAAGTTGACTGTATATGGTTAATGACTTATGTTCACCTAACTATTTTTGTATTTCCTGATACCTGCAGATATATGCTTGCATGAAGAGATGTGTTGCGTGTTGGAGAACCACCCATCGCTAAGTGGGTAATTCCCAACTAAATAAGCTTTATAAGCCAACTTTTCCAGCGTTGTACTGTAAAGTAGCTGAAAAGAAGCTGCAGATACAGCTACAAGCAGAAGCTAGCAAAATAGTTTTGGAGAGCGTTTACTCAACTTTTTCACAACCATTATTCTCTAATGTCTCTTTTATACACATACTAATCAACTTTCAACTTGTTACACTGCAAAACAAAGCTAATAAAGTGAATATATTATTTGATGGCTTCTACACAACCAACCACTCTTGCTGAATAACATAAAAATCAAAAGTGCTTTTTCAACAACTAAACATCTTGTACTCAGCTAATAAACTGTGTTAGAGCTACGTTGGAAGCATTTCCACAGTCAACTAGGTTTATTTTTAGACGTGTGCAGTTTTACAACTTTTACTCTGCTCCTTTACAAAGCTGAAGTAACTAGTCGAGAAAAATGATTCATGTGCACTATTATAAAGCCTACCCAAGTAACATTGCAGGTTTTATCGCGGTTTTATAGCATTCTACTAGTGTAAATCATGGCCTACAGAACCCTCATAAAACCAAAATTGTTGCTTGGGTATACTTAGCGATTTTGTTGTAGAAGGGCATGTTGAATTGTTTACAGCAGTTCAAAGTGTTGGCGTAGCACAGTTGGTAGTATCAAGGTTTGCCAATGCGGTCGTCTCGAGTTCGAATGCAGGTTCCGGTGCAGGATAAATAATTTGGTGATGACTTGTAACTAATTTCGATTAATATGATTCACAGCAAAATAAACTCAATAAATTCGTCCATAAAAAAGCGTAAACAGTATTTAACCCGGCTTTAAGAGAAAGCTGTGTAGTGATTATTGGATAACCGGGAAAAGGTTGAATAAGCGACTTTCAAGTTGACACACAACTAAACAGCAGGATAACAGCTGTATAGAAGCGTTAATGAATACGCAATAAGAGCTTGTCCCAACAACCATAATTAGCTGACTAAGTTCGCCAGATTTGCTTGTATAGAGGTTGAGTAAAGGTTTCCTCATATCGTATAACGTTTGAATACAGGTTGAGGCTGTATAAATGAAATGAGTAAAGCGTTTACATTGTGAAAATTGTTACTTGGGTTGTTACATTCTAGCTGGCCAAAAATTTTAATCGACCCCAACTTGTCAAAAACGCTCTTTTATTATTTAGTTATAATCAGAGTTGATAACAGAGAAGTTACGCAGACTGAAACCAAAATCTACTTATCGAACTGTCATATCGTCTACCTATCGAGCACACCGAAGTAACATTTTAAGTTTTATGAAATACTACAAAGCAACTATGAAACAACATTCATAAAACTCTGGTCAAGGCTATTTGGTCATTAATTCATCTTCCAAAACCCCATTAAGACTAGAATATTTCTAGTTGGCCCACCCTGGAGAAGGTTCTGAAGGGTGTATTCTCGAAGCTCTTCAAGATTGATTTACTGAAAAAGGTTGTATGACGAACGCATTGATAACCATTTGAAAGCTACAATAAAAGCTATTTAGCAACAATAAAACCCTTTTTTGTAGTGAGCGCTCAACTTCCGAGCTGAACAGATGTATTTTTGCTACAGTTCTGTGGAAGTCGAACACAAGCTAATTACCAGTGCCAACTGTGTTTTTTTTCTCTTTCTGCGCATCGCTGAGCCGTTACGTGTCGCTGCGCGTCCAAACGACTTCGCGATGGGCCGTCGAGAAAACACCTTTCACATAGATTTTGCGAACGTGCCGAAGAAACCGGACAATGCCAAAGTTCACAAATTCTGTGCGACCATATTGGGTCTGAAGCAAGGTGAAGTGCTACGGATTCAGAACAGCAGAACCTTCGGAGTTTCTTTAGTGAAAGTCGTCGACCTAGCGTTGGCGCAACGAATCTGTGAGGAACATGACAACAAACACGAAATTACGGTCGACGGGAAAAAATATCCGTTGAAAATCACACTGGAGGAGGGAGCAGTGGAGGTGAGGCTCTACGATTTATCCGAGGACGTGTCGGATCAAAAAATCACTGATTTTCTAGGAAGATACGGTGACGTAATCGCAATACGAGAACAACGATGCGGAACCGATATCGATTTCCCTTGCATTTCGACCGGCGTTCTTGTAGCAAAAATGACGGTGAAACGAAACATCGAGTCGTGGGTCACGATCGACGGCGAAGTGACGAATGTATCGTATTTCGGGCAGCTACAAACATGCCGACACTGCCGCGAATACATGCACATCGGGGCTACTTGCGTGCAAAATAAAAAACTGCTCGTGCAAAAATCATACGCCGATGCCGCAAAGCAGACGCCGTCGCAAAAAACGAGTCCAGTCGACTATAGTGCGAACCAAACCAACACAAACTCAAATCAAACCGCTCCCAATGCGAACCTAACTAAAACGACCACGAACCAAGCTTCCCGGCCTCGGTTCGAACCAATCTCGGCCAAAGCTGTTACCATGCCACCACCGAAACAAATTCCCCAACGTCAACAACAGAAGCTGTTACCACCAGTTCTGACCGAACAGAATTCCCCCACGTTAGCCCCTACCTCGGCTTCGATTCTCCTATCGGACAGCGGGTCGTTAACTCCCTATACAAGTCAACAACCCCCCGCTAGCGGCGGAGTGGATCGCAAAACTGCTAGTGGTAAGTCCGATGGAAACGAAACAGATTCGTCTGTAGGGTCATCCAGCTCCAGAAGACACCTCCGCACTCGACCACCAGGCAAGAAGCCTCGCGTGGATGACGACTGCGACGACAAGCGAGATGGGAGTAACCAACCGTCCTAATGGCTGAGTTCTCCAGTTACAACCTCACCACCATCAACATCAACAATATTACGAACGCAACGAAGATTGACGCTCTTCGAACCTTTGTACGAACACTGGAACTGGATATCGTTTTCCTCCAGGAGGTGGAGAATGAGCAACTCTCTATCCCTGGCTTCAACGTTATCTGCAATGTGGACCGAGCAAGGCGGGGAACGGCAATCGCGCTGAAAGACCACATACAATTCTCGCATGTGGAGAAGAGCCTGGATGGTCGTCTCATCGCTTTGAGGGTGCAAAACACGACGCTCTGCAACGTATATGCGCCATCGGGGACAGTTGTTCGTGCGGAAAGAGAAAGATTTTTCAACGGCACGATCGCGTACTACCTTCGGTACAACACTCAAAACGTCATCCTCGCTGGAGATTTTAACTGCGTGCTACGTCCGAGCGACTCAACGAGTTCCAACACAAGCCCAGCTCTCCAAGCGACCGTACGGCAGCTACAGCTTCACGATCTGTGGCTGAAATTGTACCCCACAACCCCCGCACCCACGTACATCACACACAATGCGGCAACCAGGCTCGACTGCATGTATATCAGCGCTGGGCTTTGCGAGCATCTGCGGAGTGCTGCCACGCACGTATGCTTATTCACGGATCACAAAGCGCTAACAGCGCGCATTTGCCTTCCCCACCTTGGCCGCGAACAAGGACGCGGTTACTGGTCCCTCCGCCCTCACCTCTTAACCGCCGAGAACTTAGAGGAATTCCAAGTGCGATGGCAGTTTTGGACCCGCCAACGGAGAAATTTCCCCAGCTGGATGACATGGTGGCTCTCATGCACGAAGCCAAAAATAAAATCTTTTTTTTCCGATGGAAGTCAAGTGAAGTTTTCAGGACTTTCAACGCAGAACAACAACGACTCTACGAGCAATTACGACTCGCATATGATGGCTATTACCAGAATCCCACCATGCTGGTGACCATCAACCGCGTAAAAGCACAAATGCTCACGTTGCAGCGGCAGTTTGCGCAAAACTTCATCTGCATCAACGAGACGTTTATAGCCGGCGAGAGCATATCCTTCCAGTCAGTGCTGAGATTTGTCATTGTCATTGACAGACTTTCGCGCGATATTGACAAAATTGTTCGTCACATAGTCACTGACAGACTTGATCCTCAAATAAACCTTCGTCAAAATCTCATTCATTTTTTCGTCAATGACAAAGATTCACCTGGTAACAAAAAGTGTAATTTCATACATTCTGTGTCACATTATTGTTAACCAAGTAGTTCAGAAGGTAGATGCTTGTTCACATTAACGGCTTCATGTAATTGTGTTGCTCAAGTCAGTAAATTTCGTTACAAATTTAGTTAATATAAAAATCTACACATGTTCGTCACTGACAGCATTGTCATTGACAATTGACATGGTTTGCCTTGACTATGACTGTTGGCTCAAATGAGTGACCAAAGTAGAATTGTCAATATCACCGTGTATTGTCGAGATTTTGCAGCACTGCTTCCAGTTGGTGATAGACGACATAAAAAAACAACCATAACAGGACTGCAGAACGAACGAGGAGAGCAAATACAAGGCTCTCTGGAGATCGAGCAACACATGTTTCGATACTTCAGGGACCTGTATGCGGCGGAAGAGACGAGGCAGGTGGGGGAAGAAATGTTCGAAACTGAGAGAGCTGTACCCGAGAACGACGAAGCCAACGCAGCTCTAAAGTGGACCCTACACGTTTGTTTTTATTGACTATAATTGTATTGTCAATACATTCTATATTGACGTCAATACATCGTTATTGACAATATTTCTGTGTTCACATCATCAATATTATTGTCAATAATTCCCCTTCTCGTCAATATATTGATACGTGTGGGGTTTGCTTAATGGCAGAGATCAGCATTGACGAGTTGAAAAACTCCATCCGAACGTCGCAAAAACGTAAATCACCGGGGATCGATGGTTTGCCGGTAGAGTTCTACCTACGAACTTTCGACGTCATCTATCGAGAGCTCTACTTCGTTATTAAAGGTGTATTCATATCTGAGCGTACATTAGCGGAGTGGAGCAAAATGAAATGAGAGAGACAACAAGTACTTTTCTCCCTCTCGTACCTTCGCAAAATCTCGCTCCGCGCGTGAAATATCGCTTAGATCTGAATACACCTTAATGAAGCTATGACGAATGAGCTCCCATCTGAATTCGCCGATGGCACTATTGTGTTGGTTAAAAAGCGAGGTGGGGATGGGACAGCAAGAGCATACCGTCCGATCAGCCTGCTCAACGTCGATTTTAAAATCCTCTCCCGCGTGATAAAGGCCCGCCTGGAACGAGTACTGCGGATCCATCGAGTCCTGAGCGACTCTCAAAAATGCGCAAATACCGACCGTTCTATTTTCCAAGCTACACTCTCGCTCAAAGATCGTATTGCGCAGCTAATCGCGAGGAAGCAGAAGGGGAAGTTGACCTCGTTCGATCTTGACCACGCGTTCGATCGGGTCTCTCATGAGTTCCTGCATCGGACCTTGCTCTCTCTGGGCTTCGACCAGGGTTTCGTCTGTTGGCTCTCTCGAGTCGCTGCTGCCTCTTCATCACGGCTGCTAGTGAATGGGTGCCTCTCAGAGCCGTTCCGTATAGAACTTCGGAAGCTTCGAGATCGTATCCGAGGCAAAGCTAAATCCGCTGAAAACAGTGGCGATCAATGTTGGTTTCATCAATGGAGATCCACTGACGATACCAGGGCTGCAGACAAAGGAGAATGTCAAGGTACTGGGCGTTATTTTCACCAACTCAGTGTGATGGTTAAACTAAACTGGGACGCTTTAGTATCGAGGATCTCGCAACTCATATGGCTGCATAACATGCGCTCCCTTTCCCTGCAGCAGAAAGTGCTACTGCTGAACATCTTCATTACAGCGAAGGTGTGGTACCTCTCGTCTGTTATTCCACCGCAATGTGCTCACACGGCGAAGCTGACATCAACGATGGGGACTTTCCTTTTTCGTGGGCTACCCGCACGAGTCCCAATGCAGCAGTTGGCGCGCAGCAGAGAGCAGGGTGGATTGAAACTGCAACTGCCGATGATCAAATGCAAAGCACTTCTAGTCAATCGTCACCTGCAGGAGATCGTTTCCCTTCCCTATTATCAGTCCCTTCTCGCCCAAAATATTCCTCCCCCCGCCGATCTTCCTTGCCTAAAACTTCTCTCACAGCAAATTCCCTTATTTCCACACCACATCCAACAAAACCCCTCCAGCGATCAAATCCATCGTTTCTACTTGGAACAAACTGAGCTACCCAGAGTGGAACGAAACCATCCAGGCATCAATTGGAAAAAGATCTGGATGAACATATCATCGAGAAGGCTATCGTCGAGCCAGCGTACTGATCTCTACCTGCTAGTGAACGAGAAAATGGAGCACCGTAGACTGATGAACGTCATCGGCCGTGCAAACGACCCAAACTGTCAGCACTGCGCGGTAGGAATCGAGACTTTGCAACATAAGTTTTGCGAATGCCCTCGAGTTGCTGCAGCTTGGGCACACATCCAGCGAAAATTGACGACGACGCTCGGCGGCTGGCAGAGGCTGAGCTTCGACGATCTTGTACGGCCAATCTTGGGTAACATGACAACAGCGAGAAGAAATCATATTTTAAAAACGTTCATTAAGTACATCAACTTTGTCAATGTGAATATTATTAATAGAATAGATGTAGGCGAGCTAGATTTCATTTTGACTCTAGAAGATTGATATATTTTTTTAAATATCTTGAATATGTTATTTAAGACCTAAATAAACAATATTTTACAAAAAAAAAAAAAAAAAAAAAAAATCATAGTGAATAATGAGACCAGTGTGGACGCATGAAAATGGTGCAATTCAAGGCAAGACTCGAAACAAAGTTGCGGGACAAGGTGATTCTGTCCTGCAATATTTAATGCAACAATGTGTGCTGGCCTTTAATTGCCAAGGGTAATCATAGTTATGACCTAAATGGCCGACAGTCCCAGCCAGGTGACAATATTATCAACTGAACTGTTCACGACCACGGTCGTTGAATCTGATTCATATTTGAGTTCCGAGCACTCAAAATCACAAAACTTAGGTCACTAATAGATTGAGTAAAATTTTCGTCGATTTTCCTCATATTCGAGCAAATATTTGAGGAAAGCCGAGAAATTTTTTACTCGGTCTATGGTTTTATGTTTTTGCGATTTTGAGTGAAAAACATCTTAATTTTGAGTCAATCTCATTGGCCCTGTTGAAATTGGTTTTGAACAACTATGTCGAAGACAGCATCCTTCTATCTAGTTTTACCCCTCCGTGCTGTTCAATTCAAACATGAACATAAAAGTCAAGTGACGTACAATCGCCACGACACCTGATGATGGAGCTCTGACCTGAGCTGTCTTATTCATCTGATCAACGTTGCCAAAGACAGCAACCATTAATATTCTCGGAATCGCAATTTTGGACATTTTGGTGTCTACCATCACATCGATAAATCAACTGCAACAAAAAAAAAATGATTTATTTTACATAAAATAGACTTCATTTTCATTCGATTTGAAGAAAATTGCTTCTAAAAACCTCCCATCTACGAACTCTAGTAGCACGGATTTCCGAGGTCGGTAACGGATAATAATTTGTGCCATCGTGCTTTAAAATCCTTCACTGAAGAAACTTCCCCTTGCTTCATGAATTTTTAAGCACCTCATTTCAATGAAAATCCATCATCATCTCCTCGAGCAAAGGTGATTGAAAAGTCCTGGAGCCCCAGGTGTGCTACTTTAGATCCAGTATGTTGGTTCGGCAGTCACGATTCATGCCATCAATAGGACACGTTTTCACTTTAATGATGGTTTTCCGACGCTATTCATCGCACGATGTCAGTTCACATGGTGTGGATTGGGGAACTTAATCAACGACCCCAACGTCATGCATATTTTTCAAGCTCGCTCCTCAATGCCGCAATTGCTGTCAAATATTTCCACAGACGTACACATACACATACATATACTCCAGAGTGTTTAATAATTCATAAAGAGTGACGATTTACCACTTGGGTCTCTGTGGCTGCGATTGTCGTGTGTATCCACATAAATGCCGTAGCCAGTAGTTGTTTTATTTTTCGATGAACCGAGAACGAGAAAAAGTCAACGTACTCTGGAATCATATTTCATTCGCAAACAAGTCGGTATGTTTAGCGCCATACGAGCTAGCTTCCATTTGATAAATGATACATTCAACGGTACAAATGTGCACAGTCGGTTTATTTACCCTGAGCAATGGAAATCTTGATTAACTTTCATACGACATTGACGATGCCCTCAGATCAAAATAAAACGAGACCTTCACAGACTGAGGAATCATTTCGCCATTTCGTGAATTGCCTCTGCAGATCTATTGAAAGAATGTTCTCACATTATCAGTATTTGAAGCAACTTTCCTGACACCATCCATGTTATCCCTTTTCTGAATATGTGCATATTTCCATCAACTCGAAACCGGTGCTGATCCACTTTCCAGTTACAGTCAACCCACAGCAATTTACCTCAAATTTGAATACAGCTACATTTCGAGTATAGCCATAATCTTTATGCAGTAGTACACTGATGGAGAGAACGAGCGAGCTTATCCTACTATATCACACTTTACGTACAAACCAGAAAGCATGCAATCAAGCGGTGAAGTGGATCGAATTTGCCAGAATGCGTTTCCCGATAATCCTGGCGTGCGGAACTATGGATCCCTCCGATCCCTCAGACGCTCGTGGTTTCCATTGATGCAGGTGTGTAAAGAGAATGGAATTTTCCCTATTGAGCGTGTGCACGAGCAGGAAGATTAATCATGAGGATATGCTTCGCCACAGAATCTCATTATAACAACTTGATTACGGCAGTACCTGTACTCAACACATTGCAAACATTTGGGGCCCTCCGATAGTCTGCATAGATTTACTTCATTATTTGTGATGCAAACTTTCATTAGATATTTGAAAAAGGGGAAATGAATGTAATGTCGGCCTATTTACCCCTAATTCGGGCCCATACATAAATTTAGCAATCAACTAAATTTTCAATAGCGACCAAAAATATCCATTACTACCGTCTCAATGGAGCGTTCATCTAGATAAAATTGATAAATAGTATATTTTTAGCGATGGGCCCAATCTTAGATCCATAGGCCAGCATTAGAGCCATTTCCCCTATTTCATGAAATTTCTTATATATGTTAATTGTGACTTTCTGTTATGTGTGGTTCAGTAATAATCCGTAAGCAGATCCAACACTCTGCTTACGGATTATTACTGAACCACACATATAGATAGAACTAAAACAGATAGACTGACCCTACCGTAAGCCTACCACACAATACCTTACACATAGGCGAGAGAGTAGGTAACAAGAGAGCGCATGCGCAAATAGCATCTGTCCAACACTCGCATATAACCAATCGTGGACTGAACAGAAGATCCCACTCAAACCCCCCAGTGTACATATTGTAAATAACCCCAAACAATAGTTGATAATAACAATTTCTACGAAACGGACGTGCGGTCGGGATCTCTGTGTCAATCATATCACCGTCTCCTTGGTGTACTATCTCTTAAGTGAGAATAGTACAAGTTCCCCGCGACAAAGGGACTTGGTCGTGAACGTTGCCGTGCGGTGGCATTAAAAGGCATTTTTCGGTGGCTGCCTAACAGCAGTGAAGAAAGCCCTTCGGTGGCCAGCAATAGTTCGTTATGCGAACATTTGGTACTTCGAGCCGGATCAAGAGTTGAAACTGCTGGCTCATCTTGTAGGTCGTGTAGAGGTTTAAGCGCCACATCTTCCGGTGGAACGTCCTGGAGAACCTCAGGAGTATTTGATGTCCACTTCTTGATTGGAAATCCAGCAGCACTGAGCATCTCTGTTACCCGGTTTGCGAAGCTGGATGGCAGATTCTACATCGTCGGCACCAGATAGAAAATCGTCGACGTAGAAATCGTCGATGACCGCTTCTACAGCAGCTGGCAATTGGTCTCCATTATCTAGAGCGATTTGTTGAAGAGTCCTCGTGGCCAAGAACGGAGCAGACGCAGTACCGTAGGTGACTGTCTGAAGTTCGTAGGTGGAAATCGGATCGGTGGGGCTCTTCCTGAAGCGGATTCGTAGGAATCTTCGGTCGCTGGCGAAATGAAGCATTTGGCGATACATTTTCTCCACGTCGGCAGCCATAGCAACGAAGCGAATGCGAAACCTCAGCACCAATGCTTGAAGATCTTCCTGAACGACTGGACCAACCAATAACGTGTCGTTCAGTGAATATCCCGACGACTTCTTGTACGACGCGTCGAATACGACCCTGACCTTCGTTGTTGTACTCGACTCCTTGAAGACAGCGTGTTCGTCAAGCTTCTTCAAGTGTCCTAATTCGAGGTACTCGTCAATGAAGCCGTGGTATGCATCCTTGGTAGCAGGATCACGTTCGAGTCGCTGCTCGATGCTTTGAAGACGACGATTTGCGATTTCCCGGGAGCTTCCTAGGACAACTTCGGGATTGTCGGTTCGAGGAAGACTGACGATGTACCTCCCAGGTGGATCACGAGTAGTGGTCGCTGCGTAGTGTTGCTCACAGCGATTTTCTGCCACAGATAGTGGTGAACCATCGGAGATGGTTTCGATTTCCCAGAACTTCAGGAGTTCGGTTTTTAGAGGATCATCCTTTGTCGAAAGATTGCAGATCCGAGGAATGCATTTTGACTGACTGAATGCAGTTCCAGTGACAGCCATTCCAAATGGTGTTTCAGTCAACCATGCAGGCATGGAAAATCATTTGCATTCATTTCGTGCATTCATTTCCATTCATTTGCCTCTAACTTTTTTCATCAACAAAATTCTTCAAAATGATGTATGGAACTTTTGTAGGTTTTGCTATTACCTACAACTTTTGTCAAAAACTTAAATCCGTTTTTCTTACGCATGACGAACCAGAGCGAACAGAAGCCACTATTGTTTTTCAGTGAATGTATTTTACATTCACTGAAGAATAGGAACAAGTTCTGCGCGCTCTTATTCATGAGGTATAAGAGATACAGATTCGAGTTGTGGAAAAAAGTTGTAGCTAATCAAAAAACCTACAAAAGCTCTATACATCATTTTGCGGAATGCTGTTGATGAAAAAAGTTAGAGGCAAATGAATGTAAATGAATGCATGAAATGAATGTAAATGATTTTCCATGCCTGCAGCCATGGAAGATCATTTCCTAATGACATCTTCCGACCAGTATGGAGTTCCCAGAAGGCTTCACTGCCGATGACGAGTTCTATCCTTCCTGGGACGTAGAACTGTGGATCTGTAAGTGCAACTTCCAGCAAATTCCACGACGAAATGCTGATCGGCATTGTCAGTAGCTCCGCTGACGGATTCTTGAGGACTATGAGAAGCTTCGTGGAGAATTCCTCGATTGAACCGTTGCGGTGATAGCACTTTTTACGTTCTGCGACCGATTCCTGCTATCGATATGTCCACCTTCGACCGAGGGTTGAATACCAGCTTCGTCAGTGGTTTCGAAATGAAGTTGGACATTGACGCTGAGTCCAGTAAGGCCCTTGCCTGATGCCTGCGACCCTGATTATCGATGACGTTCAGAACAACCGTTTCCAGCAAAACCATGTTACATGCAGTTTGAACTGCCATGCTAACGTTCGGTGGACCGGAGCTCGCACTGGAAGAACCTACACTTGTGGATGGAATCGATTGCTGTACAGAAGAGGATAAAGATCATGTAGAACTCGACGATATCTTGGATGGACCAGAACCATGCAGCAGAGAATGATGCCGTTCGTGACACGTTCGACACGTGAACTTTGAGTCACACTTCTTTGACTGATGTCCGCTTCCCAGACAGTTCCAGCACAACCGTTTCTGCGTCAAAAATTTTCGGCGATGGTGTACATCCATCCCGAGGAATACTGGGCAGTTGCGTAGGACGTGGTTGTCAGAACAGGAAAGCGGACAAGAAGCATTCGAGCTGGAGGATGCAGTGGCGTTTGCTGCGAACTTGAACTTGGTGGGCTTCGGAACGTTGCCGGCCACCTTTGAAGATGCCGGTTGCTGCTGTTGATCGTAGCCACCGGAGTTTAACACTCGAACACGCTGTTAAAGCAACTCTACCAATTTGTCATACCTGACGTCATCCTTCTCACTAGTCTTCTCTTCCCATGAGCTCAAAGTGGATTGCTCCAGCTTGTATGACAACATGTTTACCAACGGAGTAGCTCAATGTTCCACAGGCTCGTTCAATTTCGCGAGTGCCCGTGCATGGCGCTGGAAATCGCCGACCAGGCTGTGGATGCGCTTAACAGCCTCCTGCCTCACCGCTGGCAAATCATAGAGTGCCCGGAACAGCTGACGTTTAAGGAAACGGCGATTATCGTACCTCTTGATGAGAGCGTCCCATGTAGAGGCGTAATTATCGGCTCCGACATCGACAGACTCGAAGGGCTTTTTTTGCATCCCCTTCGAGTGACTGCAAAAGGTATTGCAGCTTGGCGACCGTTGGTATGTCAGCATTGGAGTCAACCATGGACGAGAAGGCGTCTCGGAATGACAACCAACGTGAGAAGTCACCATTAAAACGTGGCATGTCGATCTGCGGTAAACGTAGGTGGAAGGTGGTTGGAGGAGCGGCAAATGAGTTGTTCAGCTGTGTCTGATTAGCATCAACCGGACGTTTCGACAGGAGGCCCTCGCCTGATGCCTGCGTGGACATTTTATAGCAACGGGTCGAAATAGTGAAAGTGAATAGTGAAAGTGAATAGTGAAAGTGAATAATGAAAGTGAATAGTGAAAGTGAATAGTGAAAGTGAATAGTGAAAGTGAATAGTGAAAGTGAATAGTGAAAGTGAATAGTGAAAGTGAATAGTGAAAGTAAATAGTGAAAGTGAATAGTGAAAGCGAATAGTGAAAGTGAATAGTGGAAGGTAATAGTGAAAGTGAATAGTGAAAGTTAATAGTGAAAGTGAATAGTGAATAGTGAAAGTGAATAGTAAAAGTGAATAATGAAAGTGAATAGTGAAAGTGAATAGTGAAAGTGATGTTCAGGGAATTTGATAAAACATTTAAAATTGGAAATGGCAAACATTAAAATAAAATGCTAGCACCCCTGGTAGACATGTTCAGGGGGGAAATAAATAAATTTGAAATTAATTGCGCCCCTGGTAAATCTTTTCAGGTTAAAATTGATAAACATTTTTTTAATTTTAAGTGCTTAGCTAACGGCACGTTGCATTTTCGCATTTTTTTTTTAACATTTGGGTGTGCTAAGCAAATTCAGAGAATATTTAAAAATATGTTAAATTTGAAAAGGCTTGCACTACTGGCAAACATGGACAGGTAAAAATTGATCGTTAAATTGGAAATGGCTAGTGCCTTTGATGTGTTCAGGGAAACGTTGAAAAAATGTTAAATTTTAAATGGCTGCGCCCATGATAAACATGTCAAGAAAAAAAAATTAATCAAAAATGGTAAGTATCTCCTGATCAGGGAAAAAAAAATTAAATAGTACCACTAAACTGTAAAAAAGTTTATCCGAGTAAAGTTAACCTCTAAATTTTGACATAATAATGCTTTCAAAATTCTTTCAGCTATGGGTGAGAAGTTTAGAATCATAAAATACTGTATTACTTGAGAATAGTTCAGAACAACTTCGAAAAGTACTGAATCGCGTAAGAACATAACTAACTAATTTCGAAAAGCAGTTAATCTCTGCTGA
The DNA here is from genome assembly GCF_037179485.1 of Ochlerotatus camptorhynchus. Taxonomy (NCBI): domain Eukaryota; kingdom Metazoa; phylum Arthropoda; class Insecta; order Diptera; family Culicidae; genus Ochlerotatus; species Ochlerotatus camptorhynchus. The sequence goes on from NW_027040879.1 coordinate 1,907,398, forward strand.
AAAGTTTGGTATCACTTCGAAACATACTGAATCACTTCAGCAATGTTCGGCATTACTTCGAAATAGACTGCATCATCAATAGACTGAACAACTTATAAAAATTCGAAATCACTTCAGAAAGTACTGAATTACTTCAGAAAAGTTTGGACTCACCACGGAAAGTACTGAGTCACTCCAGAAACGTTTTCAATCACTTCGGAAAATACTGAATAACTTCAGGAAAGATCGGTAACTCTTCAGAAACATTTGAAATCACTTTGGGAAGTACTTAATCATTGCGGAAAGTCCACTTCGGGTAAAGAGCTAGAAATCTTGCTAATGAAGTCTTAAAAATAAAAAAAATAAATTTCGGCAATAATTGAATTACGTAGGAATGCGCTGAATCACTTCGGAAGTACTAATCGTTTCAGAAAGTTCATAATCACTTCAGAAAAATTCGAAACTCCAGAAAGTTCTGAATCATTTCAAGAAAGAACGGAATCACTTTTGAAAAGTTTGAAATCACTTCTGTGGGAACTCAATCACTTCAGAAAAAGCTCGGAAATTCTTCGGATAGTATTGAATGCCTTGATAAAATTTCTGAATCTCTTTGGAAAATACTTAATCTTTCCAGAAAGTTTGAAATCGCTTCCGTAAGAACTTAATAATGTCGGATAATGCAGAAAAGCTTAAACTCACTTCCGAAGGTACTGAGTAACTTCGGATAGTACAGACATAATTGAGCATGAAGATGATCAACCGCTCGCGATGATTATTACCGGATCACCTGTATTGCACAGAGAAGCAATAAACGATGCATGGGACTAGCATGCATCTAAAATGTGTAAAAACTGGTGATCGTCCAAATGCAGGTCAAATAGGGAATAGATAGGAATATTTTGACGTGATTCTCGCTTTGTTGGAAATCAAGAAATCCTTCTCACTTCCACGAATTTTTCAATAGTTTTTTTTTTAATAGGATTCACTTAAGAGAGTTTTGATTCTTATCGCTAAGCCATATTAGCACTCAATTGTGACACATCGAAAAAGGTCAACGCTCCACAACTAGATATCCGCTAACTCGATATCGAGTTATAGATCCATAGTAAAAATGAATGTCATGGCTACTGCGATAGCGAATTTGTATGAAATTGTTATTCTATAACTCGACGGTCGCGGAAATATCGAGTTGTAGAGAGTGCACTGTAGTTATGTTTCCAAAACCGAGATCTATCTGTACTGACATTACATTACATTTGGAAAGTTTGGAATCACGTTGAAAAAGTTCAGAATCACTTCATAAAGTACTAAATAAATTGATAACAGCTTCGGATTACTTTGGAAAGTAATGAACTATTTCAGAAAAGCTTAGCACGTACAGAATCTCTTCGAACAGTACTGAACTTTACAAAAGTTTTAAATCATTTCGAAAAAGCTCAAAAAATACTTAAGAAATTTAGAAAAGCTTGAATTCAGTAGAGAAAATGTTAATTCGCTCAACGATAGACTCAGTCCTGAATGTGTTAAATTTTAAATTTTGTAGACTGGCACTGAAATAGTAAACGTATTAAGAGTTGGTTGGAAATGCTAACATGAAGCTTTAGTGTGATAATTTATTAGCTAGAGAATGATCTTTAGAAGAGGGTACAGACTAAGAAAAATTCATGTAAATTTAGTGACATATATGACATATATGAGACATAAATTTGAGTCATAACAGACGCGAAATATAGCTTAATCAAACGTAATTTTCGTCGAGCAACGAACTTTTCAGGCTCGGAGCACTTAAAATTACATGAAATGTTTGTTTACGTATCATCTTTTATGTCAATGATGGATTCCGTCACGTGTAAAATTAGTTATTTCTAAGTGTGTAGGTCTCTTTTTCTAAAGATCATTCTCTAGCTAATAAATTATCACACTAAAGCTTCATGTTAGCATTTCCAACCAACTCTGAAAATCGCTATCTTCGCGTATGAAGCAACATAAAAAAACACTTTGAAAGTAAACGTATTGTTTATTAAGGTTTCCAACTGGTTGTCATTTTAAAAATTTGGCTAGCGACAATTGCGTTATTGATACGCACACATGCTTGAGGAGTTTGGCATTCCACTTTTACTAAAAGTAGCAAAAGGTGGGTTCACGAGGTTTCCTAGATAAAAGTTTCCTTTGCGAAAATACGGTTCTTGTACCAGAGCCACATGGGATGGGTCATTTCGCATTACAATGATTTATCGTAGCTGTTCTTTTATGCAGTAGATTGATTTATGCTATCTTAACAGTAGTCATAACTCATAACAAATCCACCACCTCCAGCATAAATTAAAATGATTTGTAAAACGCCAGAGGTATTCTGAGTAAAATTCATCATATCCATAATCCCGCCCTTATTTAGCCTCGTACTTCCCTAATAAAAATAACCATAAAAGAGAGTTTAACGACTTGCTTCAAACCATTTGTGGGATAGTTTACCCATCCGGGATACAGTTTGTTTATGGTATTTTTTATTAGGGTTGAGACTTAAGAAGGGCGACCGAGTGCCTCGGAGAAACAGCTTTGGCTAGCGCAGTAATCCCAGATAACCAAAAGTTCCGCATTCTTAAATCACTTCCAAGTTCCATAAAGTTCAAATAAAGTGCTGACAGAACTTTCAAGTTCCATAAAGTTCAAATAAAGTTCCGACAGAACTTTCAAGTTCCATTAAGTTCAAATAAAGTTCCGACAGAACTTTCAAGCCACGTGGAGCGATCCCGCACAAGTCTTTATTAGTAACACAATTTAATGTACGTAAATATGAAATGATCAGTGGCCCGAATAAATCATAATTCTTATATTTATGCAGTGCATCAACATTCTAACCAAAATTTCTTGGATTCGAACCCGTGTATTCGGCATGCGATCTACGATTGCTAACCACTGCGCCACAAGTGTGTTGGAATACCATGCGGGCAAACACCAATTTAAATTCATCAAGGTGTTGTGTTTCGTATTCAAGTCAGTCAGCTGGCACTGAAAACTCCAACAGTAGGCGGGACAACAGCTCACTTTATTATATCTCAGATGAGTTTAGAATCCACCGCTCATATCATTGACAGACACGTTCCGAAAAAGATTCATCATCATACGACCCATCCACCATGGCATACGAGCGATATTCGTCGACTGAAATCCAGAAAGAGAGCCGCTCTTAGGAAGTTCACCAAGCACCGCACACTATCCCTTCAACGTCACTATGTCAGGATCAATCACGCATACAAACGAGTTGCGAAACGGTGCTTTCTTCAGTATCGACGTGGATTGCAGAGAAAGCTTAAGTCACGTCCCAAGCAGTTTTCGAAGTTTGTCAACGAACAACGTCATGAAGCTGGTCTGCCGTCGTCTATGACACATAATGGTAACGTGGCCTCATCTACGCAAGATATCTGTCAGCTGTTATCTGAAAAATTTGCTAGTGTCTTCACGGACGAGAGACTGAGTGACGACCATGTCCGACTGGCTGCCAAACCATGAGCAGAATTGACATCAATCCCGAGATGTTTTTCAGGGCTTCCTCGAAACTCAAGTCGTCGTACAATCCGGGTCCTGACGGAATTCCATCGGCGTTCCTCAAAACGCACTTGGACAGTTTGTTGTCTCCACTGCTGCACGTTTTTCAACGGTCTGTGGACGTCGGTGTTTTCCCATCCTGTTGGAAGCTAGTGCACATGTTTCCAGTACATAAAAAAGGCAACAAACAGGACGTTGGCAACTACCGTGGCATCACTTCGCTTAGCGCTGTTGCTAAATTGTTCGAACTCGTTGTTATGGAACCGTTACTCGCTCACTGTAAGCCGTATATTAGCATCGACCAGCATGGTTTCATGGCTGGTCGCTCCACTGCCACTAACTTGCTGTGCCTTACTTCCTACATCTCTAACAGTATGTCGGATCGTGCTCAGACGGATGTCATTTATTCTGACTTATCTGCTGCCTTCGATAAATTGCTTCACCGCATATCAATCGCTAAACTGGACAGGCTTGGTATCCACAGCTGCCTTTTGCAATGGTTTCAGTCGTACCTCACCGATCGCTATCTTACTGTTGTCATTGGTGATCACCAGTCCCGTACGTTCACTGCCACATCCGGCATACCCCAGGGTAGTCACCTGGGACCGCTGAATTTCCTGATTTATTTCAACGACGTGAATCTGGTAATTGAGGGACCACGATTATCTTACGCAGATGACCTTAAACTCTACCTACCTACCCTAAATGACCTTCACTCAATTGAAGACTGTTGCTTCCTTCAACGTCAGCTGAATGCTTTTGCTGATTGGTGTATTCTGAATCGTATGGAGGTTAATCCGTCCAAATGCTCGGTTATCTCTTTTTCGCGCAAGAAAGAGACTATTATGTTCCAGTATGTTTTGTTAGGCACTGAAATTGAGCGCGTCAGCCAAATTAAGGACCTAGGCGTGATTCTGGATACAAAACTCTCTTTCAAGCAGCACATCTCGCACGCCGTCGACAAAGCTTCCAGAATTCTAGGGTTTATCTTCAGGATTGCCAAAGACTTCACGGATATCTACTGCCTTAAATCGTTGTACTGCTCTTTGTCTCGCTCCATATTAAAATACTGCTCGGTTGTCTGGACTCCTCACTACAACAACGGTGTCGAAAGAGTTGAGTCTGTTCAGCGACGGTTCCTGAGATATGCGCTACGTAAACTGCCGTGGACGGATCCCTTCCGATTGCCTAGCTACGAAAGTCGTTTGCAACTGATCCATCTGGAGCGCCTGTCGGTCCGAAGAGATACAGCAAGGGCATTGCTAATTGCGGATATTTTGCAAGGACGCACCGATTGCCCTGTCCTCCTTGAGCAAATTGACATCAATGTTCAACCCCGAGCCCTACGGAATAATTCAATGCTGCGCCTGCCCATACAGCGAACTAATTATAGCATGTTCGGTGCAATCGGTGGTTTACAGAGACTCTTCAATAGGGTCTCCGCACTGTTTGATTTTGACCTGACTCGCCAGCTGCTTCGCCGGAGGTTTAGTTCGTTTTTTTTTCTAGATCAGTTTAGTTTTTTTTAGTAATGTTCCTTTTTTTTATGAGATGACTATCTATGTACTTATTGATGTTTTGTTTTAGCACTTTTCATGTTTAGTTTAAGTAACATCATTGGAGCAAATAACGCCTGTTGATGTTCAGCCATATAAATAAACAAATAAATAAATAAATGACGTAGCGGTTCATGCTGGAGCTCTCACGAAGAAGGATTCGGTTGAATTCTTCAAACAGCTCCAATTCTATTAATAATGATGATAAATCAATACACATTAATAACTTGCATAAAAGTGCGGTGTAGAGGACAAAAACCTCAGCTACTACTTAGAATGCTCTTCAATTATCGTACCGGAACTTTCAAGTTTCTACACAGAACAAAATATATTTTGATATCACATCAAAGTGGATGCACTTCAATCGTGTCAAATATATGGTGTAATATTACTTACCAAAAAGGACAAAATTATCATTAATACAGTGCATGAACTGATATTTTGCTGCTTTCACTGCATTTGTTTATATTTGTGGCCATAAAAATAACATGAGATTTTCGACATGATTAAAGTGCATCCTCTTGGATGTAATATTAAAATTAATTTTTTGCTGTGTACGTACACCCAACCGGAAGGGATGTAAGATTCGCTTACACTTATGTGGGATTTCATCATCAGAGGATGTTAGTGGAGACCGCATGGACCGCGAGGTTGCGATATACCTAGCTGCGGTCCAATGCAAGAAAATTGGAGAGCGAAAAATGTAGAGTGCATTAGTGAGATAAATTAGTTATGTCGAAAAAAATAGGAAACAGATTACCAACTGAACCACGAACGTTGCGATTATCAGACCTGTGCTTTCTCCACTGCTTTCTCCATGCTTCTGAATATGGATAGCCTAAAAGCAAACATGAAGCGCTCATTTTCTCGCATACTCGACTTCGTATGCTTTTTCTGCTGGAAAGATTCGAGGCAAGTGTGTGCGTCGTTCTACAATGTTCTACAATGTGCGTCGTTCTACAAGCTTACTGGTATGGTCGAAAGAGTAGATAGAACACGAAATAAAAAAGAAAAAGAAAAAAACATTACATCGCCTGCATGGTCAATTTCTAACATTCGTTGCGATGTTCATGAACAGAGGATGGTAGGAAACGGAACTAACATTCATTGTAATAGATTTTTGGTTTGCGTGTATAACGACTTAAAAATGAGGCTGCTTAGAATTCTATAGACAACCTTCAACCAAGCTGCTTAAGCCACAAATAGCATTTTATCATAACTTTTGGTTTCTTTGGAGGGCTTCGTACTGTGAAGGTTTTAATTTTGTAACTTACTGGTAGTCTTGGAAACTTTGGTTTACCCGAGGTTTTGCCTACAAATGTTTAGGAAATTTTTTAGAAATTGTTCAAATTTTTTCCTGAAATTTGGAGAAAATCAAGTATGATACCTTAAATGATACATAAAAAAGAAAAAAAAAATTCTGGTGTTTGGAAAATTTTGACGGAACATTAGAGCGATTTTTCACCCCTCGTGTTTTGTTGTGTGGCAAATGCCTCCTTCGCCACCTGTACACAGATAAAAATTCTGAATTTTAATAGTGATGTAAACATTCATTCACGTAAACTTGAATTTCAAAAACGCAACCGAGTAACTTGAAAACAATGTTGTTAACAACAATGGGCTTTTGTATACAATATTTGCTAGATTGCATGAAATCTCTCAAAACTTTACATGATATATAATGTAAACTTATATGATATGTGACGCTCCATTTATGTGCATCATACTGAACAGAAACTTACACTACTTTTTCGAACTGTGTAGAGTACGGCGTTGCTCATCATGCAGCAGCGATAAAGTGCAAATGTTATGCAACGTACCATATCAACTAGATAATACACTGTTTTAAACAACGCCATAAACGTCAGGGGCGGACGCATCGTTATGTTAGGCAGATTTACATTTTAAGGGTGCAGGTCAATATTGGGTGCGACTACTTAGCTCAAATTTTAAGAACACACCACTGTCTATAGTTGAAAAATAAAGGTGTAAAATGTTGGTTGACTTTATTGTGGAAATCGAAAGAGAAATTCGATGGAGAGAATCGACCACCGCAGTTAAAATAGGTCCTTTTGATTCTGAACGCAAGAACTATTTTCGTCGCAAATTTCCATTCTTCCGATGAGTATTTGTCAGTGCCAACTTCGCTTAAAATGAAATCCAAACTAAATTGTACGACACGTAGCACATTCCATTGTTGTCGTAATAAACTTTCAAACCAATTAAGTAAATTTTCTCTAGTAGCTGCGGTGATTCTATTGCCTTCGAAAGACACCGCGCACTTCATCATCGCCATACTCGCTCCGAGTGACAATGGATGGAATGTTCACAGAATGTGATTGTCCTTCAAACAAACACCCCCACAAATTGTGAAGGAAATTCCGCTCCGTCGCCCGGGATTGAAATTGATAACAACTATCTTTAGCTGCCAGCATACCGAGCCCCAGAGAGTTAGTTGCCAGAATTCCTCTCACGTCCGTTGCATACGTATGGTCCTATCTCACCACGTCACTACCAGTCACTACTACTTACCATGCTGAACTTGCTTGCTCCAAGAGAGAAACTGCTTCCACTTCCACTCGGTACCACGTTGCCTCCTGTGCCTCCGGTTCCGGTGCTAGTTCCAGGATTTCCATCGTTTGTTCTTAAACCACTTAACTGAGCGGGACTGACGCAACAGATTTGCAACAACAGGGTCCATGCTATGGCTAACCAGGGCCATAATGGAATTTTACACATTGCGAACGGTCATGTGACCTGTCGGGGAAACGGAAGAGAGAAAAATACAGGCAAATTAGCTATGAGATGGTGAGGTGACAACATTAAACAACTTAATAGCTGACAAACGGAAACGGCACCCACTGCTGACTTACAACAACCGTAACACGTATAAAAACAAACTGCGACTGGTACGTGGCTACAAAACCGGGAAAAGAAAGGCAGAAAAGTTTAATCAAAATTTATGGTTCTGGCCTCCGTCCGAGTAATCGGAACGAGAGATTGTGGCGAGAGAAAATATTAATTAAAAACATTACTCATTATGCAATCAGACAGGAAGCGACAGCCGCGGGACAGCCCTATGAGCGCCGTTTGTTTTTATGAACTATGCTGGATGGGATATGAAAAGTTTATTACCCTGCGGAAGTGTGACCAAAACCAGACGATGAATATATTTAGTGTAGGTACCTACTAACATTTATGTGGTGGAACAATTTTTTATCACAAACACGAGAAGGCATAAACTGCTAACATAAAATATATGCCCTTTGTTTAAGATGCAATTAATAAAAACAATTATGAAACACCGCATTGAAACACACGGTTTTTCTGGTGTCAACATGATCGCGCATAGACTGACATGACATTTATACATTGTGTTGGATAAATAAAATACACGACCGATTGTTTTGCCAACCTGCCATGGCATGTGGACTTCGATATTATCGTCGTAATACGAGTCATACTATTGTATATGTACAGTGAGTAGGGTAGTTACACACAGTGGTGTAAGCGTTCACCGCAGTCGACCCATTTTCTATGATAATCGCTGATAATGATTGCTTCCCACACTTGCAAAACAAGCTATCAAAGTACAGCACCAAACTAAAATATCATATGACATCATATCATCTGTCATACGACAGACCATCACGTATTTACGTTTTTTTTTCTTACAATGCTGCTAATGTTGTGCTTGTGTGAATTCTAAAAATAGCATGCAGTGATGTGCTAATAATAAATTTTCTGATCAAAAATGGTTTGATTAACACAAAATTGAGGAATTTGAACGGGATCACACATTGTCATATGATAGTTATTTATTTGAAAAAAAAAAAAAAAAATCTGCTCGAATGTTCTTCTACCGTTTGTGTTGTGTGAGAAAGACGACGGTAGAGCATGAGTGTACGAATACAAACAGACTGTTTCTCATAAGAACGAAGCGAGCCGGCGCCGGTGGTGTAGTGGTAAGCGTGACTGCTTTCTCATCCCAATGGGTCCATGCTCAATCCCAGCCGAGGTTGGTGGGATTTTTCTGAGGCAGAAAAATCTCTGATCACGTCTTCCTTCGGAAGGGAAGTAATGCCGTTGGTCCTGGCCCATGTGTGTTGTTGAATGGGTGCGATATACTACGCAGGTATGGAAGCTGCCGTCTGAACATTCGATGGCAATTGCACAATGGATGGCAATCGATGTCTGTCGGTGATTGGCACTAGATTGCGGAACAGAGACGTTAAATAAAGGAATGAAGAAGAAGAAGAGAACGAAGCGAGTGTAGTAAAACGTCAACCGTTTAAGCCCTTGGTAACACATATAAACAGCGATGCACAAAAAGATCAATAATAAAAAAAAAAATCAGAATCGCTGAAACACCCACCAAACGAAATCATCTTTCATTTGATGTTAGTTTGAAAATGTCACATCGGGGGTCATTTTTCCATGGTTCCATGTTCTACACACTTAGAAAAAATCACCGACTTCGGTAATTCATTTACCGAATTCTCAACAGCTGAACGGTCGGTAATGTTTTCGGAATCGAGAACATTACCGAAAAATCTGTAAACTGGATCAGCAAAATTAGCTGTCAAATTTACCGAACGATCGGTAACGATTACCGATGTGCATTGCTTGATTTGTAGTCGACTTTACCGGAGAACTGTAATTTTGAGGACGATATGCAAATCGAAAATTACTTAACTTTAACTTAACTTTAACTTAACTTTAACTGAACTTTAACTTAATTTTAACTTAACTTAAACTTAACTTTAACTTCCCTGCGCTTTGGTCAGAGAGCGTATAGGGCATCGTTGTGCCAGATTGGTCGAGGCACATTTCGAGTATGAGAAGGTGGTTACAGTTTGCTCAAAAGTGCCTGAGTAAAATGCAAGTACTTTCAATGATTACCCGTAGTTGCAATACCCAAGCAGCAACTTTGACTTTGTAAGAGTTGTTTACACCAGTATTTAAACTTAAAGAAGGTTTTGAAACTTTCATAAGGTGTACAATGCTGTTTGGGTAGTGAAGGTATAATTTTGAACTAAAATAGGATACAGTCAAAACATTGAGAAACATAACGCATAATTAAAAAAAAAAAAATGCCTAAATTTGCAACTGATGAACCATTCTGATGGCCTATGGGTACCCAAGTAACCATATAGTCGCAATAAAGCTTTGTATATACTCACTTTGCGATAATATGGTTAGTTGGGGAATCCGATGAAAATAATCACTTCTTGAAACTAATCCCGGTTGTATGTATTTCTTTCTTTCTTTCTTTGCAATTTGCATATAACACCGACGGAGTGCACATTCCAAGTGCTGGGTGACCTAAAGATGACCAGTGACATGGGACGCGAATGTCCTCCCAGAAAAGCAGGGGAATACAATAAAATTTGTTTTCGTTGAAGGATGTATCACAACAAAGGTAATTTAGATGCATAAAACAAATTTACGAGTTGCGGAGCGATGGAGACTCACTCATCACATTAGAACAACCAGATAAGTACACTTGCTTTTTATTTTATTCTACACATATATCCCAATCATTTTATAACTAAATACGTGCCAGAATAAAAAGTTTTTTTTCTGGAAGTGAGAATACACTTGTGTATTTTTGCGGGGCTTATTGTATCAGAAAATGACCTCAGAATGTACGTGCAGAAACAGACATTCTTGAAATGGGTCGTTTGATGTACGATAGAGCTGTCACCTTCCATCTCCAGGGCTAAAAATATTTGCATATTCGACATACAGAAAATGCAGATAAGTTTCTTCCATAAAAACTCTGCCGGTGCAGAGGGCGATGGATTGTACTCACACACACACACACACACACACGATATGCAAATCGAAAATTACCGAGAGATCTGATTTTTTTTAAAAAGGTCATCGACTCAACTGTAATTTGCTTTAATATTGTTTCAAGGTGGCGTTCACTGCAACTTATGCAAACATTTGGCTGCTGTCGTGATCAATAAGTTTGTGTTGCAAATCGTACCACCAATGTACAAAACTGTTGGCGACGATCTGAAAACTTAAGAGAAGGATTAGTATTTTCCAAATGGAAAATACTAATCCTTCTCTCTCTCATTTTACAGGTATTCCACTAAGACGCTCAAATTCATCAGGATTAAAAACTTATGTTTTTGTCGGAAAGATTTGGCGCTACACTGAAAACAAGGAAGCATTGGAAGAAGATTCCAAATGTTGTTTTCAGATCGTTGCCAACGGGAATGGAACTTGGACCGACAGAAAAAAACAAGCCTCAACATCGGCCATCTTTTTTTTTTTTTAATTACTTTATTTGTACAGGCTCAATCGAATAAACTTTACAGAGCCGAGTTATCCTTTGCGTTATACATTATTACTGTCTTAAATTTAAAGTTAAAGGAACTGGACCGAGTACTCGCGGTTGTCTCGAGGTTAGTGGAGATTTACAATTTTTTGGATGGGAAAAGGGAAGAAGGAGGTTTGAAATGTGGTTTACGATACAACTATTTAATTAATCCTAAAGCATGAAATTATTTCTATTCATGTTGAAAACAAACATTGAAAAAAAAACCCACACGTACAAAATACAAACTAAACACAAGGTTAATCAAACTTACAATCTAAGGTTAATATCCTTAAAGTAAACATATATGAGTTTCATAAACTCCAGATCGCGTCTAGCCAAAATATCCCGAACTGGAACATTAGGTTGTCTACCTCGAGCCCGAAGGGAATCATAAAAATGTGATCTGACTTCACGATACTCCGCACAAGACCAAAGGATGTGATCAGCGTCCTGGTAACCTTGTCCACATTCACAGAGATTGCTGTCTCCCAACCCCACACGGAACAAGTGAGCGTTTAGACAATAGTGATTGGACATGAGACGAGACATCACGCGTATGAAGTCTCGACTCAAGTTCAACCCTTTGAACCATGCAAACTTCGACACCTTAGGGATAATTGAATGTAGCCATCGTCCCAAGCTCCCTTCACTCCATTGATGTTGCCAGCTAACGAGCGACTGCTGACGATAAATAGAGAAAAATTCACTATAGGCGATTTGTCGATCATAAATGTCGCCTTCCATAGCGCCCACCTTCGCAAGTGAATCCGCCTTCTCATTGCCCAAAATTGAGCAATGCGAAGGGACCCACGCGAAGGTGATGATGAAAGAGCGCACGGATAAAGTACTAAGCAGTTCTCGTATTTTCAAGAGAAAATACGAGAAGTGCTTTACCGGCCAAATGGAACGGATAGCCTCGACAGAACTGAGACTATCCGTAAAAATAAAGTAGTGGTCTGGAAGAAGTGAAGCAATAGTTTCCAAAGTGTAGTGAATTGCTGCCAGTTCAGCCACATACACAGAACAAGGAGCTTCAAGTTTTCGAGAGGCGCTATGAAATTCATTAAATACACCAAAACCAGCGGACTCCTCTATTAGAGATCCATCTGTGAAAAACGTTCTTGCAGAATCAACATGGCCAAACTTTGCAGCGTATAATGACGGAGCAATCATAGGACGATGATGCTCTGGAATTCCGCGGATTTCCTGCGTCATAGATAAATCAAAATTCACTGAATTGCCGAAATCGGAGAAGACTACACGATTGGGAATATTTCTTGAAGGGCTGACATCCTGTGTTAAATATAGGTAGTACAAAGTCATAAAACATGTTTGAGGATTTAGCTCCAAAAGCTTCTCAAAGTTTTCGATCACCAGTGGATTCATTACTTCGCAACGGGTGAGGAGCCTCAGAGATAACTCTGAAAAACGGACGGATAGTGGCAACATGCCCGCCAGCACTTCGAGACTCATAGTATGAGTCGAGTGCATGCATCCTAACGCGATACGAAGACAACGATACTGGATCCGTTCCAGCTTGATGATGTGCGTTTTAGCTGCCGACTGGAAGCAAAAACTACCGTACTCTAAAACCGATAAAATCGTTGTCCGGTACAACATCAGAAGATCTTGTGGATGGGCTCCCCACCAAGTTCCGGTAATTGATCGAAGGAAATTGATCCTTAGTTGGCATTTTCGTCTCAGATACTCAATGTGGGATCTCCAGGTGCATTTGGAATCGAACCAGACCCCGAGATATTTAAAAGACATGGAATGAGTGACCGGTTTACCCAAAAGTTGAAGCTTCGGTTGTGCTGGGCTATGCTTCCTAGAAAAAACGACCAACTCAGTTTTCTCCGTGGAGAATTCGATACCTAGCTGAATAGCCCAAGTAGACAAATTGTCCAAGGTATCCTGTAAGGGTCCTTGCAGGTCAACCTCTTTTGGCACTGTGATAGACACTACGCCGTCATCTGCAAGTTGTCTCAACGTGCAATTGTCACTAAGACAATTGTCAATTTCTCTAACGTAGAAATTGTACAAAAGGGGGCTTAAACATGAGCCTTGGGGTAGACCCATGTAGCTAAATCGAAAAGCTGTAGAGTTTCCATGAGAAAAGCTCATATGTTTTTCTGACAGCAAATTGTACAAAAAATTATTCATTAATGGAGACAATCCACAAGCGTGGAGTTTCTCTGAAAGAACTTCAACGGATACTGAATCAAAAGCCCCCTTGATATCCAAGAACACAGAAGCCATTTGCTCTTTCTTAGCAAATGCTAACTGAATTTCCGAGGAAAGCAACGCGAGACAGTCGTTCGTTCCCTTACCCCTACGGAAACCAAATTGAGTATCTGAAAGAAGGTGGTTGGTCTCAACCCATTTGTCGAGGCGAAAAAGGATAATTTTCTCCATCAATTTCCAAATACACGACAGCATCGCGATGGGCCGATACGAATTGTGATCCGACACGGGTTTATCAGGTTTTTTAATGGCTATCACCCTTACTCGTCTCCAAACGTCGGGAACAATATTGAGCTCCAAGAACTGATTGTACAAGTTCAACATGCGCCTCTTAGCGACGTCTGGGAGGTTTTTCAGCAAGTTGAACTTGATTCTATCAGATCCCGGGGCAGAATTGCCACACGAAAGGAGAGCGAGTGAAAGTTCCACCATTGAAAAAGGCTGACTGATTTCGTCTACCGAATTCGCGGTTTCGCGAGGAATCAACTGCGACGGCACGGAATCCGGACACACTTTTCGCGCGAATTTAAGAATCCATTGATCCGAGCATTCCTCGCTTTCGTTGTTAGTAGACCGGTTACGCATTCTTCGCGCCGTACTCCAAAGCGTATTCATAGACGTTTTGCGCGACAATCCGTCTACAAACTGCCGCCAGTAACCTCGTTTTTTGGCCTTGATGAGGCTCTTGAGTTCGCGTTCAAGAGATGTGTATGCGGCGAAATGCTTGCGTGTTCCGCGTTTCCGAAAAAGTTTAAACGCGTCGGACTTTTTACGGTAAACCTCCGTGCATTGTTGATCCCACCAGAGCGATGGTGTTTTCTTACGGATTGACGATCCCGGCACCGGTCGTGTTTGAGCTTGAAGTGCGCTGTCGACGATGAGATTAGAGAGGAAATTATATTCCTCCAACGGCGGAAGCTCTTCCACTGACGATACTGTATCGCCTATCGCGGATTGGAACTTAGTCCAATCGATGTTACGGGTTAGATCATACGCGACGTTAACGGATTCTGACGTTTTGAACCCACTGGCAATCGAAATTTTGATCGGCAAATGATCACTACCGTGCGGATCCTGGATTACATGCCAAGTGCAATCCAATGATAGTGAATTGGAGCAAAAGGTGAGGTCTAATCTGCTACCATTCGAGGATGGACCAGCCAAACGTGTTACTTCTCCATTGTTAAGTATTGTCATGTTAAAGTTGTCGCAGAGATCATAAATCAAAGTAGAACGGTTATCATCGTACAGCTCCCCCCCGCCTGTACCGTGGGAGTTAAAATCTCCCATGATCAACCATGGAGCGGGAAGTACCGCAAATATGTCGAAAAGTTGTTTGCGATTAACAGAGACTCTAGGAGCAATATATACAGAAGCAGTACAAAGGCTCTTACCTTTAATGGTAGCCTGACATGCGACAACTTCAATACCGGGGAATTCGGGAAGATTCACTCTATAGAAGGAATGGCACTTTTTGATCCCCAAAAGTACCCCTTCTCCACGTGAATCCTCACGATCCAATCGAATAATGTTAAAATCATAAAAAGGGAGATCAATTTCTGAAGAGAGCCATGTTTCACAGAGGGCAAATGCATCGCAATTATTGTTATGGACTAAATACTTGAACGAATCTAATTTCGGAATAAGACTTCGACAATTCCACTGTAGAACAGTGATCAAATCCCCGACCTCGTTTGGAAAATTATCCATCGAAGGAGATGATAGCTGCAAGAAGGGGCCATTTTGAAGTCAATTGCTTCAAGAAGGATTTCACATTGGGAAGCAATGTAAGGACAATGCTTTTCAGAGGATCCATTTCTGCAAAAGACCGCCTGGAACGTTCCTTAAGGTAGCGTTTCATTTTGTCCCCGAGCTGTTTGTACGCCGGGCACGACGAGAGAGCATGAGGAGGAGTTCCGTTGCAGTACACGCATTTTGGTGCAGTAGCTGCGCAGGCGCCATCCTCATGCTTCTCCCCGCATGTGGAGCAGCGTGCCTTGTTGCCGCAGTGGGAGGCCGTATGTCCCAACCGCTTACAATTCTGGCAGTTCATGACCCGAGGTACAAACAACCGCACAGGAAGACGAAGTTTTCCCAGCTCGATGTATTGAGGAAGGGCAGATCCAGAAAAGGTCACGAAACGAGTCTGTGGGGGTAAAACTCTTTTTACCCTCGCTGAGCGATACTGACTTCATTCTATGAACGGCCAGTATCTTTACCGGAGGAAGCAAGGGGTTCTTGAATCGGCCAACCGCTTGCTTCTTCAGTATCTCGGGGTTCAGGCTCGCCTCAGTGACCACGCCTTCGATCTCCACATCAGAGGCTGGAATGTACACCCTATATTCCAGTGTGAAAAACTGGGAAACAGCAATCTCATTGGCCTGTTTCAGGTTAGCGACGGTCACACGAAGTTTGTTGTGCCTAACCTTCGTTATTTCGGTCACGGCAGAGAATCGCTTTGTCAGATCATCAGATATCTGAACAACATTCAAGGGTTTGTTTTTGGGCTGAAAATAGACAACCCATGGGCCAGTCGAGTCATTCGGGTAGGCCCGCAATCTGGAGCTTTTCTCAGCCTGCCCATTGACAGACTGAGACGACGAACCATGGATGACATCATCATTTTTCTGAGATGAATGGTCATCCATGTCGTCTTCTGACAAAACATCCATTTTGTTCAACTAGTGGGAGCGCAAAACGCTCTCCCACTGAACGCACAGACACAATACACAGAAAACACTACAAACACAGAAATACAAAATGAAAATTTAACTAATGGGGGAGGAAAAGAAACAAAAAAAAAAAACAAAAACTTATCTGATAATTCTATACTACTACCACCGAGCGTTATATGTGTAGGCGTTTACACAGATGGCTGGAAGAGACGCGCTGCGTGGATGACCTTCGTTGTGGTGCACTTGATCGAGGCTCGGTACTCAGCGCACACAGGCGCACGATGATTGATGAACGATGAAGATGTAGAAACGGGTGCTCACACTCGATGATGATGATACGTAAGCGGGTATGCGTGAGCGCGTATGCGTGACCACGCAACGATGATGCCCAAATTGGTTTGCGAATTACCAATAGCACGGATTAATCGTTCCGAAAATGACACTTTCTACTTAAAAAAAAACTCACTTTTCGATCAATTTACCGGGAACTATGCCAGGAGTCACTTAGTGAGAAAAAAACTGATAATTTATATCAAGCGAATACCGAGAAAACTTCCAAAACAACGGAGCGCGAAACAAGTCGACCGTACTTCTTGCTAGGACGCAGTGAGATGTCATCGGCCATCTGTAATCGGTATTTATTTAGATAACGAAAATATCTACGATTCGGTCCAATCGAATGCGCAGAAGGCAGCTTCCACACCTGCGTAGGATATCGCACCCATTCATCAACACACATAGGCCGGGACCAACGGCTTTACTTCCCTTCCGAAGGAAGACGTGACCAGAGATTTTTATGCCTCAGAAAAATCCCACCAACCTCGGCTGGGATTGAACCCAGACCCATTGGGGTGAGAAAGCAGTTATTCTTACCACTACACCACCGGCGCCGGACCCCAATACTCCCCACGCTTTTCTTCGTGAAACGCTCGTGTTTATTTACGTTGCTCGATTGGAACCGCATTTGACGGTTCGATTGGAACTTTTGGTTTCAGTCTTCGCACGTCTCTCAGCAGAACAAAAACACGCCACGGAGAAATAACAAGCGAAGCACAAAGAAGACTCTATTATTTCAACGTTTGGTTTGCAAAGTCTAAGCCCATTGCCATAGGGAAGCACCAAATCGAGTGTAAAGAATAATATCAATAGCAAAAATTCTTTTGCAAGCGCGACGCAACACTTCGCTTTCCGCGTCAGTATGGCATCGGCCCAAGATACATGGTTTGAACTGCCATCGGCTTTTTTGGACAGCCCCTTTGTGTGTGTTTGATAAACGTCAGCAAAGTCTGTAAGCGCAGCTTAAATGGCAGATCAATTAAGTAAAGCTCAACAATTTATCTTTGCCAATTTGTGGAAAACCCACCCTTCCATTTAATCGTAAATCAGGTGTTTGGTCGGATAATCAAAACATGAAATCGCTTTCCTTTTCAAAATGTTTCACTGAAAGGTGGAATCCATTCAGATAACAAAAGGTAGCTGATGCTTTCGCTTGCTTACCATCCTCTCTCCCATCGCTGTTCGCACGGGAAATGGCTGAAAAGCGGTAAAATTATAGGGTGGATGAGCCAGTAGTCGATGAACTAAGACAATCTATTTATTAAAAGCATACAATTCAATTTGTATACGTCAATCCATATCTTTTCACCTCTATTTTGCTGGAAAATATTACATTGTGTATAAATTGCATAGCTTTTTGGAACACTGTTCTAGTAGTTGGGGCCTCCCTTAGCTCAGTCGGTAAAGGCGCAGCTACAAAGCAAGACCATGCTGGAGGTGGCTGGGTTCAATTCCCGGGCCGGTCTAGGAATTTTTCGGGTTGGAAAATTTCTCGACTTCCCTGGGCATAG
Organism: Ochlerotatus camptorhynchus; assembly: GCF_037179485.1. Taxonomy (NCBI): domain Eukaryota; kingdom Metazoa; phylum Arthropoda; class Insecta; order Diptera; family Culicidae; genus Ochlerotatus; species Ochlerotatus camptorhynchus. The sequence continues at coordinate 1,925,579 of NW_027040879.1, forward strand.
AAGTATGATTGGACTTGCCACACAATTATACCAATGCAAAAATGGTACAGGCATCGAAAGCTCTCAATTAATAACTGTGGAAGTGCATCTAGAACACTAAGTTGAGAGAGAGTACGCAATAAGCTAATATGCGATATGCAATAAGCTTGAAATGCGAAAAAGAAGAAGAAGTCTAGTAGTTGTGGTATTAGCGCCTACCTTTGATTTCTATAATAGTTGAACGCATTGGTTTCTAATGGATTCCATATTTATAGGAATGCTACCGTACACATTGCACAAAGTGCAGGTACTCTGCGATGAGTAAATTTACCTCATGTTTTCCTGTGGAAAACCTCAAAAATCTGCCGGAAAATAAGGAAAATTTACGAAAATTTTACTCAGTCTAGGAGTAGTACCAATGAATTCAGTATTTACTTTACTCATATTCGGAATTATTTTCCTAGACAAACCTGGAAAATCATGGAAGAACATGAGGCAAATTTACTCATCGCTGAGTTCCTGCACTTTATACGATTTATGAGTAAACTAAACTCAAATTTGGGTCGTTTACATTGTCATAGGTGGAAGTCAAGATCTTAAGGAAAACTATTTGTGTTCCGTCATTTTTGAGCACGTTTTAAATTTGAAACATGCAAACCTATGTACGTTATTTTAGGAGAGTGCACCTAAAGATACACCACCATTACTGGAACACCTACCCTATACTGAATCCGGGAGTTTATGAATTTCTTTTTCATCCGCTTCTTTACTTTCCTACTATCAGACAGATGGCTTCCACCCACGCATGTGGAATGGAAGGAAGCTTCTTTCCGAGGCTGTTGTTTAGTTTTGTGTGTTTGCATGCGTCCTTGGGAGATATTTGCGTTCTTCCATTTCCGCAAGGGTGGTTTCGGTCCATATTTTCATCGCTTGCCGTAGGGCGGAAGAAAACTGTTGACGACAGCGGAATTCGCATCGTTTCCGATCATCTTTGGCCATATCCTCTGCCTGATGCTCACATGCGAATCTTGCGGCTGCTCTTGTTGTTAACGCTGCCATTGGTTTGGGTAAGACTAAAAGTTGAAAAACGAATTCACCGACGCAGATTTTCGGTTTGTGTTGCTACATTATGCATTCAACCGACGTTTCCAAGCTTAGGGAAATTTGAGGGAAATGTGATTTCACTGATTTGGTTGTGTTATATGAGCATTATGGAAGATAAGTGTGCTGAAGCACATCGGATTTTGAACGCAAATTTGTGCTTGACTGTTCTTGAAAAAAGAGATCCGTATGAAAATTTCACAAATTTCTCTCAAAGCCTTAAAAAGCTGTGAACAACAAAACTTCGTATGGATTGAATGTATTGCATGTTTCTATAAATTCAAACCACTTCAATGACAAGCTTTTTGAATGTTGAATGAAATTTAAATTTTCTCAGAAAATTCCACGGCTGAATCCAGACCATGATTCGATAGTCTATGGTGAATGTGCCCCACTTGAATGCTGCGACATCGGTAAGCATCAATGCCAATGAAACGAACGAAGCCGGAGTTGGCAAATCCTTTTACCAACAACAAATCACTTTCTTGTTGGAGCGGATTCCATTCCTTCGTTTTCTCCATCCCGTGATGTTCGAGTGGAATGTTTGCTCTTTATTCACCAGTAGGAAGACCTTGGTGCAGTGTGGTTAGAAATCCGTAGTTTGTTCACGAAACAAGTGGACACCTGGTTTAGCTTTATCAATACGACATGAAAACAGATTTTGTTCAGACTTGATGCAAACAATAGCTAATTTTTCAAGTCTTTGTTTAACTGAGCAACTCGTAAAAAGTGATATTATTATCAAAGTTACAAGGAAATCTTCAAGCGGGAGTAAATTTTTTTCATATCCAATAGTCCGTAGAGTTAACAACACTGCTTCGGTGTGGCAGTACGGGACCTTGATTTTGTTCGGATAGTGAAGAACGAGAGTGCATTCCGGGAGCAACGTGCGCAAAAGTGCCAGCCATATTCTGCTATCTCATCGCTTAGTAGATATGAGATTGTCCATGTGCAAGGTTGTCGACAATCGGTACACAAATCAATCTTGTTATGTGACCTGTTTGCCGCTCTGCTGGTGCTAGTGTGTCACATTTCCGCTACTTTCTTTGATCTTAAAGATCATTATGGATTGTGACAATAGCGTCTCTCAAGAAGCTATTCAATCACGATTCCAAATTGATGACTTTGTGCACCTCCCGATAGCCTAGTCTGCAAAACAAACAGGAGGTGGCTGGTTTGATTTTAGGTTCCAACTAGGATTTTTTCAAGTTGCTGAGCAGGTGTACTTGTTTCCCAATTAAATCGACAAATTTTATTTTCTATCATTAAATGGGGTGAATAGAAATAAGTCTGTACACGTTCGGAATAAATTTTATCATGTTATCACAGATTTTTAAACTTTTACCGAACAATTCCGAAATTCAAAATCCCAGTAAAACCATACTGACTGGATTAGTGTGTACCATTGTGAAAATGGAACAAATTTAGAAAGCTCTCAATTAATAACGGTGGCAGTGCTCAAGCCACGCTAGGTTGAGAGCAGGCGTTAGGTTGCAGTTGGGATGTAGCTTATTGGAAGAAGAGAAATATTGTGCATCATTGGGGTTTGACCATTTTTTTTAAATACGGAAATAGCCATAGTTCACAGTCACAAACGTTGGATAACTGTCCTCAAACATCCCCTGCGAATGAAAAACAAATTTTAAAATTTTCGTCTTGCTTGGTCGATATTACTTTTCTAACTTTTGAGGTGTCTAATGGATCACCTTATCGGAACGGTGCATCGTTGGAAAGCTTAGACTACCATTGAATATAACTCAATCACTCAACAGAAAAGTTTGGACTCCCTAAGGAAGGCATTGAACCACTTCAAAAAAGGTTGGACTCCGTTTGGAAAATTTAAGCTCAAAAAAGTGTCGGTTCACTTCGGACAACTTTCTACACTTTTAGGAAAGCTAGATGACCTAAACAAGATTATGTTCTTGCCAAAACTTAGGAAAATGTCAAACCCTTTCTGAACTTTTGAATGGACAACCTTGAGATTTGTTCCGACCTTATCAGTACAAAATAACGCCTCGTTAAATATACTTACTTCAGAATAATTCTTCTTTTATCTTCAGAGAATCTCTCCAGCGCTAGATCCTCAAATCTTGAACGATCATTTTTTATCGTCTGGCGATAAGCAAGGGATCATTCGAAGACATTCTGGACCTCAGCCAGGTTTTCACCCGACGCAATGTGCTGAACGAACGTTCGATGGTGCATGTTGTGTATGGTTGGGCCGTTGATTGCTTTCGCAGTGGCAGAGAAGAATGGGTGGGCTTCAGCAAGAGGATCTATAAGATCAAGCTCTTCGATATTTTTTCCTTCTGAGTTCATGCTGCTACAATGCTAGTACCATAACTCCGCCTCTCTTGGTTTCACGCCAAATGTCATTTTCAACATGTTTGCAGGATGCAACAGTGTCAATGAATAAGCAGGAGTATTATCTTCGCCAAACCGTGTTTCCAATGATATTATAAGGGTATCGAGGTAAGGAATCGTCAATGCCCGGTTCGAATATTCATTGTCTGAGGATGCAGGTGGGTTTGCCCTGTGTTTTTGTTGCTGCGTGGTTCTTGGTTGAGTCCGCTTTCTCAGCTTTTCCAGAGCTTCAATTCTGGCATCGATATGCAGGTTGAAAGCCGAAATGTTTTCATATTTTGCGACCAGCGAATCTCGCAGAGGCTGGGAATGTTCGGATTGTATTTCCTGCGAATCTTTGAAAAAAAAACTTGATGACATTTGGTTCAACTCATTGGCTACATTGAGTAAGTTTATGACTGGCACAGTGCACGAAGATAGCTTTCGGAAATTGTTCTCTCAAACGTTTTTGTACGTCATTGTGTTGTCCAGCTATTGTTGAACACCCGTCATAACCCTGGCCCACACTTTTCACAGAGTCCAGACCAGTTCCTTCGATGAATTTGGCAATGCTGGTAGTAATCGTATGAGCGTCCATTGCATCTAGCTCAACGAATCCCAAAAATTCTTCACGGATTTAATTTTTTTTCATATCAAGAAAACAAACCCCAATCAATAGCTGATCTTTCCCAGAAATATCGGAAGATTTATCAGCCAGAATGCTGTATGCCACAGCCTGTAGTACATCTGTGATTAGCTCATCACGAACGACGTCACCACAGATGGAAATGAGCTGGTTTGGGTGTGTGGCGAGAGATATGTAACGTTCTGTTCTTTAAAGCAAACCGTTAACTCCGTTCAAATACCCGGCATGAGACTACTTCAGTTGGTTCTCACGTAATAATCTTGGTGATGCAGCATTGGATACTCCGAGATCTACAAACTAAGCGGCTTGGTTGTCAACGACAATCGAATTGACCGTTGGACTACGAGGTGCTTTCTCAGCCATCTGTCTCAGGTACCTTTGAATATACCCCTCTATCTCCAATACATGAAGAAACTCATCATTTCCCATTCTCCCAGTCAAATTCGGTCGAGTCACGGGAGTGAAGGCTGTGTCCGATTGACGTACGTCCTCCCTCGATATGCTATCTGGAGATCCTCGAGCTAACGAAAGCTGTGGCCACCCTGGCGGATGATCCTGTGTCTCCAACGGATTGGTCTTATGCTGACTTGATACAAAAGGTCTATAGTGTCCGCATACTGCGCCGAACGACGGATCGTGTCCAACACTGGAACGCGGATCACGTGGCATACTACTGAACCTGTTGTTTTGTTGGTCCAACGAATCCTTGTGGACCTCGGAACTACGATGACGTTGATTTTCTACCGAACTTCGGTACAGTGGTGTTCCCAGAACGTAGCTCTCATTAGCGTATGTCTGACCGTTTGGTGACGGCATCGGAGGCAGGAATAACTGCTTCAGTGGAAACGGATTCTCAAAACTGATGTGCCTGGACCGGATACGTTTGAGGACGTGCTTCTATCTTCTCTGCATCAGCTGGTACTGGAGAAAACATTAGCAGGTCCTCGCTCATGGTCCTTTGCTTGACACCGAAGTACCTCTTCGAAATCCGATTCATCGCATCCAACAACATCTTCTGGCGAAAACCGCGTAAAAAAACCGTGTAAAAAAAGACTTCAGTGTATTTAGCTTATTGCGTGCTCTCAACTTAGTGTTCTAGATGCACTTCCACAGTTATTAATTGAAAGCTTTCGATGCCTGTACCATGTTTGCATTGGTATAATTGTGTGGCAAGTCCAATCATACTTTTATACCCAGGGAAGTCGAGAAATTTTCCAACCCGAAAAATTCCTAGACCGGACCGGGAATTGAACCTAGCCACCTCCAGCATGGTTTTGCTTTGTAGCTGCGCCTTTACCGACTGAGCTAAGGGAGGCCCCAACCAAACATGTTAAAAGAATAAAATAAAGCATCAGACTGGAATCGATCCAAGAAACCTTGAGATCATTAAGTCCATACTTTGACCAACAGACTATCAGTACTCGTATAAGATGGAAGACAAAAGGCGCATAAGAGATACCTATGTAGTGTGGTTTATGAACATGGTTTGCCAAGTACGTGTAACGCTTGTAGCGGTCTTGATTCCGCTGCATTATGAAATCATGAATTTCCATGACAAAATCATGAATCATTGTTACGATTTCATGGGATGGCAAGTTTTTTTTCTTTTCATGATTTTTTATTCATGAAAATCGAATCGAATTTGTTTCCGTGTACTCTCCGTAATGTTTTTAAGCCGCGATTTCAACGATCTACTGACCGGATATTCACGAATACTCAGTTCACAATTTACTTCCTCTTCATCAAGTGTATTTGCGTTAATATGATAAAATGCCATTTTGAATTTTTTCAAAGAAACACGATTCGCGAAATTATATGATTATTTTGGTTAACTACTCAATGCACGATTGACAGTTGACTTATATTAAGAAAAAAAAAATTCAAAATTTAAGAGTGATAAAACACAAAATATACAAATTTCAAAATCAAATAAACACATAACTGAAAATCTAATAAGGCAGTTACAAGCACTAAACAACTTCAGAACTTTCCAACTCATACTAAACCCAAAAATTCCTAATCCTACCGAACCTAAGACTAAACCCATTTTAATTCTAACTTATGAGTATTTCCAATAAAAATATTAAAATTCAAAATCCAATTCATTTTAGTGCTTAAACTAAAGAAACGTAATGCTGTTGAAATACGGAGACTAATTCAAATTCTATTCAAATATATTATCCTGTTTTTTTCGGGACCCACGTTGAGCGTCGAAATGTAACGTTCTGTTCTGTTCCTTAAAACAAACGGCTTCCCAAAAGAAGGACCATTAACTCCGTTCAAATACCCGTCATGAGACTACTCCTTCAGGGCAGGCCAAACAGTAATCTCAGAACTGATGTTTCACTTGAACCCAACCGATACGAGCAAACTAACAAAACTATTGACGGATTTCACGTCAACTCGTCTTCGAAGTTGGCAGCACCCTCTCAGAACCTTATGAAACTTTGTGGGTGTGGAGACTTAGCAATTTTAAGCAACTTTGAGTACTTATTTTTTTCAAAATTTATCTCGCCTAACATTTGATAAGGGTCAAAGTTTTTTGTCGATTTTTTTTTCAAATCGATATAGCTTAAAAATGACAAGCCCTACAAAATAGTGATGTATGGCGAACTTTTAGCAAATAATCTGAAATTTATAAAAAAATTTAAATAAATTAAAAAATTGGTTTCTACACTCTAAAAAAATATATTTAAAAATTAAAAGTCATTTTCCCAAAAATGGTACCCCTCAGATTTGCTTGATATTTTTTCTCATGAAAGGCAATATAATTACCTAACTTTTCTTCATACATCGCAAAGTGGGTGCTTTTAAGGAAAAAAAGTTGTTCGAACAACAACTTTTTCATGTTAATTTTTTTTTAGCGTGTTTCACTCAAAGTCGAATAGTAATACGCGCACAACCTTATTAAAATCCGTTGAAACTTAATGAGCATAAAGATTTTGACCTTTTGATAATCTGGGCGTGCTTAAAACAAAAATCTAGCCTAACATTTGAAAGGGCCTAATACAGAGGATTTTCCTGCATTTCGAATGGTGTTTTAATAAATGAAAACTCTAGTGTTTTTGTTTAGTGCATAATTTATTTTCCTATAATTCTCCATACATAATTTGAGTTTTTCATTGATTATTAGTCTATCGGAAACAGAGTGAAATTTTTCGGAGTTTCCTTTGAATGTGAAAATCGCTAGTAGAAATTATGTTTTGAGAAATAGGTACAAAACAATGAAATTTTTGTGTACCAGGTATAGTTTTTACATGACTGAACAGCTCCTTGAGTTCATCGAACATCTTTGTGTATTGATCATTTGATATGAAGCAGAAGTTCAATTTTGTTATGCTTGTATCTGTTTGTTTAACTGCCCAGTCATACAGTTCTTGTGGAGTTGTGATTGTGTTTCCATAATCTCGAGCAAGACTTGCTCTCTTTGCCATTCGTTTGAGAGTTCCTCCAATTGCGTCACATGGGCCTTTCCCATGAGACGTTGCGAAGAAATGCCATTCTGCTTCCAATCCATACTTGGACTTGAAGTTGCACAAACTGGCAAAATTCTTTTTATTTTTGTAATGAGCCGCTGCTCCATCTGACATGAAAGTAATTTTTGTGAAACTAATAGATTGTTTAATGAAATCTAACAATTTTGATATAAATAATTGAACTGCTATTGTATCATGGGTCAATACTTCTGAAATAATAATAAAGCTTAAATTTTCCAACTTGTTTTCTTTTATTCCAAAATAATGAATACGAAGAGCATTAAGTCATAACTTTTTGGATTAGCTGCATTATCAAAGTTACCTCCATTATCAAAGACATCCCCGTTTACGGTACATCGAAGCCGCATCTGAATTTTCCCCATGTTTGTGGAGCACGAGCTGCATAAACCGCATATCGTACAGTCGTGAAAATTTGATAGATTGTTCACCGAGGTTGGCCTACCAATCGATCAAATTTGTACGATAAGCGGTTCATCCAGCTCGTGCTCTAAAAAAATGTTGAAAATGAAGTTGTATCTTCGATGTACAATCCTTAAACCACACAGTTGAAACAGTTAAAGTTATTATTATTTACCTAGTGTATCATCAAATTCCTGATGTTCTGATTGCTGATGACTTGTTGATGGTTGCGGCTCTTCAAACTTCCGAGCATGGCTTGATTCTTTTCCATCCGATCGCCTCTTTTTCGGGAGAGGTGTCCTATTGTGCACTAAAATTCCACGACACGATTCACAAATACGCATTGTTACATCCAATTGATGATCAAAGCCCCATGAATGTATTTTCTCTATGAGACTTGATGATAAATTACGTAAATTATTGCGGCTGCAATTGGGATTGTTTATGTTGGCACTACATTGCACCCTTTTAATAATCAATTCAGCAGATTTTTCCATTGTTGTATATATAAACACTTTTTCGTTTCAACAACTATGCAGCACTACACTTTCAACAACTATGCACTACAGCAACTATGAGCATTGTTGTGATATCACCAAACTTAAATATTAGATTATGTCGGTAGAAACAGACTGCGGTGCTTTAAGTTTATACCTTATATCTCTCATGTGACTACCTGCGTTGTTATATAACTGCTATATAGCAGGTAACTTAACGATTATTTTAGGCATGCCTTAAATAATCGTTAAGTTACCTGCGCTATTATATGTATTCACTTGAGAGATGAGGTATAAACATATATGCATATTGCTTACTAATGGACACACCTAATACATAAAAATAAATGAATGATTATTTTTCTAATTAAATTAATCACAAATACATGAATTGAAATCTTTTCATGAATAAAACATACTAAGTGATTTTTACTTAGTTTACCTGTTGATTTGGAACAATTTGAGGGTGGTTTTATAGAAGTTGGATAGAGTGTATGCATATATTATAATACAATCCATCACAGGAAAGTGCAAACCATGCTGAGATGGCTGTTCCTCATTAGAACGTTTTGTTCTGAACTCTTATTGGACGATTTGCAGGTAACTTCTCTGTACCCTTTTCAAATGTTAGGCTAGATTTCGCCCAGATTATCGAAAAGTATACCCATAAAGTTTAATCGAATTTTAATAAGGTTGTGCGCGTATTACTATTCGACTTTGAGTGAAACACGCTAAAAAAAAATTAACATGAAAAAGTTGTTGTTCGAACAACTTTTTTTCCTTAAAAACGCCCACTTTGCGATGTATGAAGAAAAGTTAGGTAATTATATTGCCTTTCATGAGAAAAAATATCAAGCAAATCTGAGGGGTACCATTTTTGGGAAAATGACTTTTAATTTTTAAATATATTTTTTTAGAGTGTAGAAACCGATTTTTTATTTTATTTAAATTTTTTTAAAAAATTTCAGATTATTTGCTAAAAGTTCGCCATACATCACTTTTTTGTAGGGCTTGTCATTTTTAAGCTATATCGATTTGAAAAAAAAATCGACAAAAAACTTTGACCCTTATCAAATGTTAGGCGAGATAAATTTTGAAAAAAATAAGTACGCAAAGTTGCTTAAAATTGCTAAGTCTCCACACCCACAAAGTTCCATAAGGTTCTGAGAGGGTGCTGCCAACCACTGGATGAGTTGGCGTGAAATCCGTCTATTGTAAAGGCAAACTAACTCCAAAATTGTTCAGCATTTGACGACCACGATCTGGTAAAGCCAAAACTAAACTGGAAATATTAAAAAGGTTCAAAAAACTTATTCACAACAAAAGAAATCGATGAAAAAGTTGAATTTAAGGAGTTGCACAAAGGCCTAATAATTAAAAATTCATTCAAAGTTTGATTCCTAATTTTATTGATCAGGGCAAACCTAGCTTTTGAATTTAGCTAATTGAGCTACAATTGTCCTAAGGACTTTAACAAACAAGGACCAATAACTTCTGACATTATTCTTCCAGGCGTTGGTCCAACGGCGGTTGTTCGCGGGCGTCCTTCCAGCGTTGGAAGATGTTCCTCGACGAACAGACAGGCTTCAGGCAGCGAAATCGGTATCATCGTCATCGATATTATGTCCCAACGGTAACACTACCATCTCCTCCCTCTCTAAAATTAATCAAAACAAAGTTTCGATTAATTTTCCCAATGTTAAATTCATTTAAATCAACCCAGGGTTGAGTCGCACTTTTCATGCTTTCGACTTCAGGCGAAAATCAACATAGATTGCGTCAAAACAACAAATTTGTATCTCAAACACATTTGAGAATTATTTGCTAACGTAGCTAAATCCACAAAATGGTTACTCAATCTTATCTTCTTCCCAACTCCGAAACAGTGTATTGTTTCGAGAAAGAGTAAAATTGCTCTTCTTAATCAAAACGAATTCATCATGATGATCTGGTAATCGAATGTTGTTTTTGTCGAATCAATTAATGGTTTTAAGTTAAGCGGACGAACGATAATTGCACATATTATTAAATTTTTGTGGGTTCTATGATTGTTTCTATAATCAAAATCTGGAAACGTAGGGCAAAAAACTGGATCCATAGCTACTGCTCATCGCGAGTTAGAAATTTTTCATTTGTTGTTGTTTTTCGTTGATCGGTCAAATTTCCCTGTCGCTTCTACTTTAACAGACAATGATAGACTACTGGGCAATCAAGTTCAATTTATGAAAAAAGGGGACAGCTAACGATAAACAATTAAATCGGCATAACATTCGCAAATTAAGATTCGTTTGCTCACTCTAACAATATTTGCTATACGACTCACAAAAGACGATGAGTATCTATTTCACAAAAGACGCGTACGCTACTTGACTTACAAAGGCTCTACAAAGTTGGACAAATTCCAGTGAATTCTAGATAATTTCATCTTAGAAGTTCCACCCGACATACGACGAAGCTGGAGGAACTCAATTCTCATCAGGACACCAGGCTTAAGGTCCGCGGACGAGAATATTCCGAGATTTTTACCTCGCTCATCAACAAGCTCGTAGGAGCTAGTACCTCGACGTGAAACAATAATGCACGGAGTATATGCTGGACCTAATTTTGCATTATAGAATTCCCCAGCTGAAGATAGTGTGAAATTTCGCTTATATACCTTCTGTCCCACTTGGTATACTGGAGCAGGTTTCCGAAACCGAAGGTTATAAGCTTTGGCACTCTTCTCGTGTGCTTTTTCTAAGTTTTTGTTAACTATGTTTAGAATTTTCTGGTCCATTTTAATTTTCGTTCTGCTCTTCCAGTTTCGGATACATCAGAAGTGTCGGGATCACGATGATGCTCTTCACCGTTGGCAACGATCTCGTGGCCAAATAAAATCATGTAAGGCGTAAGGCCAGTTGACGTATGCGAAGTGTTATTAAGAGTGATCCTCGAGATCCTCGTATCCCTAAACTTTGGTCAGTCTTGACATACGTTCGAATACATGCGTTTATGCTTCGGTTCAAACGCTCGACCGGATTAGCCTGGCTGTGGTGTCGGGAGTTAGCCCAGTGTTTCACCTGATACCGGCTCAAGAAATCTTTGAAAGCCTTACTGAGGAAACTCGTCGCATTATCGCTAATCAAGATCTCAGGAACGGAAAAACGACGAAACCATTGTTCCTGCAGAATATTTATAATAAGATCTGTTGAGATCTTCCTCACTGGAACTAAAATGGTCCATTTTGAATAGACGTCCAGGAGTACAAGGAAGTGGACATGGCCAGATTTTGATCGAGGCAACGATTGAATGAAATCGATCGCCAGAATTTGGAAAGGCTTCGTGGGAACTCGTGGGTTACCCATTGTGGGATGCTGTGAGATAGTGGATGGCTTACACTCTTTGCAGGTTCGGCACCGTTCAACGTATCTCCGAATTGAGGTGGCCATCTTCGGCCAGAAGTACCTCGTTCGTATTTCGTCCAGTGGCTTCTCATACCCCATATGGAATGCTTCATCGTGCTCTTTTCGGAGAACCTCATCGCGAGACTTCTCCGGTACACAAAGTTTCCATTCGAAACGAAAGTCGAGTACTTCGGTTTTACTCGGTACAAATTTGTATAATTTACCCTCTTCTACTTTATAGTCGACGTAATCATCGGGTGATGAAAGTACATTGTTGTACTGATTAGAGTACCATGCGTCTCCCTCATCTAGTGCTGCTGTCACCATAGAACGCGATAGTGCATCCGGGATTATATTATCCCTCCCTCTACGGTGTCGAATCTCAAAGTCGTAAACCTGTAATTCTATACTCCATCGACTGAGTCTAGATGAAGTACGCCACTTTCCTTTCATTATATGGGTAAGTGCAGAGGCATCGGTTATGACCATGAACCTTGTACCTTCTATGTATGGACGATATATGTCTATGGCAGTCAGCACGGCTAATCCTCCCTTTTCTGAGGCTGCATAAGCTTGTTGGGCTGAAGAGAGCTTTTGGAGAAATATGCTACAATCTTCTCTCTCAATCTTGCATTTCAGGGGACGTTGGATAGGGGTTGATCCTAACAGCTGGTGAATTTTGGAACTCCTCTTTGAGTTCGATTTTGTGAGAGAGAAGAAGAGTGACATCTAGGACTTCTCCCTCTATTGCTACTTTGAAAAGCTTTTTCATCTCTTCCAGTTTAGTTTTCTGTTCTACTATGAGAATTTCCCTGGCCTTATCACCCTCGCCTACTTGAAATTCTTCAACCCCTGTTCCTTCGTTATGCATCTATTCAATCAATTCACTGTGCTCGAATTGTGCAGTGGGTTCAATGCTAAGTTTTCTCCAAAAATCATATCCTAAAATCAATCTCCGTTTCAGATTGGGAGCAACCAGAGCTGGGATGAGCTTATTTTCATTAATGAAGGTCACTGGTAGATTCACGTAACTTTCAACTTCCATAGGTGATCCTGAAGCCGCTTTCAGCGAAACATCTGTAGGGAAAATTTTCAATTATAGCGACTTTATTAATTTTCTGCATCCAATCCCAAGAACTGTCCTCTGAGCTCCACTATCTAGTAAACCAATTATTTCTGTTCCCATTATATAAATTTTTGCGAACGGTCGGTTATCTCCTTTGATCTTCACAAAAAGCTCATCAACTTCCATATCGGAGACATAATCGTCATCCGAGAATGGCTCGAAACCATTCGTCAAAAGGTCGGTGTGTAATCTATCTTCTGAGAGAGGTTTTGTAGGTGACGATTCAGCTTGCCTCCTCAAGCTGAATTCTGCTCGTTTTTTTTTTGACAGATAGGACATCCAGGAGTTATGACGTCTGAAAAGCCACACAGTCTTCAGAACTTTCGCCTCTTATCTGAACAATCACCATAATGGTGCCCTCTGTTCCTGCAGTTATAGCAAGTGCCAATCGGTGGACGATCATACTGCTGAGCTAAAGTTTTCAAAGTTCCCTTTGCTGAACCTTCCATCGGTCCTCCATCTTTTTTTTCCTCCTTGATATTCATGTTGCTTGTTTTGATCATTCTCATATTTAATTTTAGGTTGGCTCTTGGAGAAAGTTTGCGAATTCTCGAAACTTGGTTTTGATTTCGAATCATTGGCCGGTAAAATTTCATTTATCTTGGTTCTCATTATTTTCATCGATAATGTGACCATATTTCTTTAACTTGGACACATATTTAATCCCCGCCCCAGTCAAAGCGTTTTTATAGTCATGTTTCATCAGATGATTTCAAACTTCCGATGCTCCGAAATTGGTTTAATCATCGACTGAAAAAACTTCTGCATGTCATGCAGGTAATCGACAAACTTCTCTCCGCGAGTTCCTTTTTTAATTCTGACCAGCTACGGATGTCTCGATTTTCAAAACCTTCCATAAACCAGTCCTTGGCACGCCCAGAAAATAAATGGATCGCACTACGAAAAAGTTCTCTGTCGGAAATATCTTCCGATTTACACCGCATCTTGGCTTCTTTAATAAATTCCGCCAACCGTCGTCCCTGATCTTTACCGTCATATTTTAATTTCCACTCAGAAACTGGAATTCTCTTCAAACTGCTCCTAGTTTTTCTCTCAATTCCATGTTTTCTCCTACTACGTTTTTCAGCTACACTCGAACTCGACGAGCTTTCCGAGTTTGAAAAGCTTGAGCTTTCGGACCTACTACTTGTGAGTGAGCTACTCGTAGAAACTGACGAAAAACTTACCTTCCGGTGACGCTTTTTCCTATGTTTTTTTGAAGACAAACGTTCGAATTTCTCCCTTTTCCCCTCCTTCCTTTTCTTCTTTTCCATATTTTTCAACAATTTTCGCTTCTCTGACTCGTCTTCTATACTCTCAGTAGAGCTTTCCTCTGACAACTGCTTTTTCAGTTTACCCCTTTGTGAGTCTTCGTTCTCTGAATTTGAATCTACTTTCCCATCATCTTTTTTAACTGGGTTGGATAAATCAACCCTTATCCCTTGTTCCTGTTTAAGTTTTTGCTCCAGCTCGGCTTCGATTCTCTCCTGATTTTCCTTCAATTGATCAATCAGATTGGTCAAAAGTTTCTCCAACTTCCTTTTTCGCTCAATGTTTTCCTCTGCCTCTTTTATCCTATTCTCCTTTATAGCTATTTCCTTTTCCCTCATAAATTTTTGCTGTGCTGAAGATTGCAGCACAAACGTCTTGAAATGCTTGATTACCTACTTTACATCCTCATATCCTGTTAAAACCTCCAATATCTCATCATTTCGCTTCATTGATGCTTCCAAGTCCTGCTTTTTGGATGTCAATGACTTCCTCTTTACACCTCCACTTGCTTCATCTTGTAAGGTTGCCTCATTAAGCTCATTTCCTGTAGCTGTTACATTTAGGATTTCAATCTCACTTCTAACTTCCTCCAAAACCTTTTCAATTTCCGATCCTAGTTGTGTGGGTTCCATTGGGAGGTCATTGTTTGTCTCCATTTCAGGAAAATAAATTTGAAACAGCTGTCTAGCATGCTTTCCTAGATCTGAAATTTCACCTTAATGTTTTTCTGAACCTTTAGCTTTACCGAGCATGAAAATTCGCTCACGATAGTGCACTAGTCGAGTACTAAGATTTTCTCTCTGACGAGCATCAGCTTTCGAATTGTTGAGCTTGGCAACTATGATGTCAGTCTCTTCGGAAACAGCTCTCCAACTGGGTGAAACAACAAAAGTGTTGGTTTCCCGCTCAATTTTCATCTGATCCTTCAACTTTCTCCGCTTAATGCTTTCGTGTTCGTCCTGTCCGAACAGAATGTTTCTTATGAGAAGCTCGTGTTCAACCTCATAAATTGATAGATGAGATACGTTCATCCCTCTGTAGAGCATTTGTAAATCCATTACGAATGAAAATCCTAATAAAGAAATCAAAATCCGAAATTTTACTCTTGACGAAAACCATTCATCCAATCAAACACAATAAATCTTTTGATCCGAAACAAAACTCTGCTCAGGTCTATTAGTCGAATCAAGACCCAATAACCATCAAATTCACTCAATTTAACGCACCATTACTCCCGCTATTTGGTGTAGAAACGACAAAAAATGCAGACTTTCGAAAGTGTACACGCACTAGTAAGATGATTTAATGAATTTCAGAACTCCCTAGAGATTGATTAAACGATCGCGTTACCATTGAAACATTCTATCCTTTTTGCTTGTCAGAACCTAACCTCCCTTGCTTCCCTTGCACACTCTTGGATTGGTAGATCTATCGGTTTCTTGAACTCTTGATAAGCTTTGATTTTTAGTTGGGCGCCAATTGTTAATAGGGGATCAGACGGACCCTCCTACAATGCCTTCGATCCCTGGTCTAGCCACGGGGACCATTGAAGGTGGGCTTTCAAGGCCTCTTTTGATTGCTCCCGGCAAGCTCGAGCTTGAGGCACTTTTGCGCTCAGGGTCGGCTTTTATCAAGGGAATCTGCTTAATAAGAGTCGAGTCACCAGATAAAAAAAACTATACAACGCAAACTAAAGTTAAACACATTTTTATTCTAACTTACATCAATGGTATGTGTGTTTGTGGGTATGATGGGTTGGCCGGCTGCTGCTGCGGAAGAGCGTGGTGGGACGTCGTAGGTTCGCGATCGGTTGTTGATCATGCGGACCGAAAAGCACCTGATCGGCTGCGTTCAGTAATCTGCTGGCTGGATACGACGGCGTCGGTACTCCTGGCCTAACCTCTGCGGACGGCGGCCAGGTGGGCTGTGGGTCTATCCGTGAACCTGCGATCACAATGGACCTTTGGCTGGTCGAGGTTGGGGTTTGGTTATGGACCTCGCACGGGACTTTTATTCCAGGTCAGCTGCCTTAGCTAACCGGTAACGGAACGACTTCAACCGGAATACAGTATGACCCATAAAAAAATGCGACATGGGACATTTTTTCCAATTTAATGTGATTCCTTCTAAACTGCTGATTGAAACAAATATATGTTTGCTTTCCCATGTTTATTTGACATGTTTTGAATACATTTATTCAATGTGTCCTCCCTGGTTCTCGATCACCTGCTCCAGGCGGGGTCGAAATCTGGAACACACGGTCGTAATATATGACGCTGGCATCGAGTTCCATGCCTTGCGAATGGATGACTTGAGCGAATCCACACTGGGATGGGGGGTTTCACAGGCCTTAGCCTGAACATAGGCCCATATTGAATAATCCAATGGATTCAAGTCCGGGCTGCTGGGGGGCCAAAGCTCCTTCGACCAAAAATTCAGGTTCTCGGTGAGCCAAGCTTGGGTCCTGTTAGAAGTATGGCAGGGCGCTCCATCCTGCTGGAAAACGACTAATTGGTCTTCTCCAAAGTTGACCTTAATCCATGGCATCAGATGGTCCTTCAAAATGCCGATGTAGACCTCCGTATTCACTTTTAGACCCTCTTTGATGAATACCGGAGGCATTTTCAAGCCGTTGGACGCGACTGCTCCGAAAACCATAACTCCTGCAGGATGCTTGGTGGTAAACTTAAATTTTATGTTCTCAGGAACCTCCTCGATCTTCTTCGGCGAAATAAACCGGTCAGTGCGCGTGTTGGACACCGGATCGATGTTGAAAAGTTTTTCGTCAGAGAACACGATTTTTTCTTCTTCAAGATGGAGAGAAGCCGCTTAGATCTCTCAAGCCGCAGTCCCTTAATCCGGTTCGTTATCAGGTGGCGCTTCACTCTAGCCCTAGACGAAGCCTTCAAGTCATCTTTGACCAACCGTTGCATCGAGGTGTTGGAGATATTGGCTTGTTTTGCCAATTTCCGGATCGATCTTACCGGATTCACCGTTATTTTTCTTTTGACCGATCTGATGACCCCTGGAGTGCGTGCCGATCGCGGACGTCCACTTCCTGGCTTCCGTGGATGTGGTCCAGCAAGGAGAGAACGTTTAATTCGATGAACAGTGGACCGGTGGCATCCTACGATCTTTGTTATCTCTTTCACTGACTTTTGGGCGAGAAGCAAACTGGTAACAATTTCTTTTGCGTACATTTTTGCAAACTTTTAAAACGAAAATCACTGTTTTGTTTACATCACTTGACAGTAGAGATTCTAACGAATACACGCATATAAAATAGTGGTAAAAACAGTTTTAAAATAAACCCAAAAATAAGCTGTAATCAATGTCGCATTTTTTTATGGGTCATACTGTACAATGGGTCCTGGTTCGACTGTCTCCAATTTAACAATATAAATTGAGATTATAGTCACTTTTCCACTTACAACTGGTCTAGTTTCGAGATGTTTCTCACTTCAGGTGTTACTTGGAAAAGAACATTCCCTTTCAGATATACCATATTTCATCGTAGTCCTTTGTCTCCTTTGTGGTAATGCATTTAGCTCTGCATCAGCTTTTTCCAAGGGTATCGGTTTTCGTGTAGTGTAGTGTAACAAATTGTGTTCTTAGGTTATCAATTTGAATTTGTTTCTTGAGTGTGCATGCATTTAATTTAATCCTAGCTAGGCTTTTATTTATGAATTATTTAATAAAGTTGCATATAATATTCAATATGTAAATAAATAAACAATAAACTTTTAGCAACAATAAAAGTTTTACAATTGAACTACTTTTTGACTGACTCACAAGGGATATTATGTCCCAACGGTAACAAATTTTAAAAGATTCTAAGGATTACTCCAAGATATATTAGAGAAGAATACCAAAGTACAGACTACGAAAGTCTCATTTAAAATTAAGTGCTCTGAGGACCGATTTCTTCATCTCCGCTTAAATCTTAAGCCAGGTTTACCTATATAGTTTAACTTGGCTTAACACATACGAGCGTTGCTTTTGATTGTTGCTTAAATTATTAGAGTTGCAAAATTCAGCGCCGAAACAATTTTGGAAATAATTCCATTCTAATTGAGAGTGCATTTTAACGAGAGTTCTGAGAAGAATTCTATGATGATTGGATGAGGATTCTAAGTCCAATTCTACTAACAATTCAAAATTAGTTCAGAAATTTTTCTTAAGGGAGCTTTGACGAAAATCCCGTCAACTCCAAAGATAGTCTCTGCGGATAGTTCTAAAAGAATTCTGGGTGATGTCTGAAGATACTTCCAAGAGAATTTTAAAGAGTTCGAAATAAATTCCGAGAAGAATTTCAATAGAATCGAATTTTGAGGGTTCTATCTCAAAGGAATTCTGAGAAGAGTTTCAAAGTTATTCTGTGATGGATTTTTGCTTCATTCTCAGGAAATATTATGAGAATTCTAAGGGGAATACGAATTGAATTTTCAATTGAATGCAGGGAAGAAATCCATAATTATTCTAGGCAGAAATTTATGAAATTTCTAAGGTTAATAGGAAATTCTAAGGAGAATTCAAATAAATTTAAAATGGAGCCTTCAGAAAGTTCCCAGAAGAATCAATAAAAAATCGAAAATACTTCATGCGTGAATTTAACGATTACATAATTTATAATTAACATAGTCGGAGATGCTTAACGTCAAATATCGGATTTAAAGTGGAAGTTTTCTACGATAGATGAGGAGATTAAATTATAGAGTTGATAGTTCCGTTATAGTACGGCAGTGTGAAAACTGTATATACACAACGTTGACAGCGAGCAAAGGACAACCCAAGCAGCACATATCTGTCAAACAAAGCTGCAGCAACTTGATTGTGACTTAAATGTGTCGTATCACAACCGGTTTGTGACAAGTGTGCTACTCGGGAATTTTGAGGAAGGTACGAATCGGGTAGTTGTTTACGTCAGATGGCGACTTGAGTGTGAAACAATCGATAGAACTGTTTCCGCACATCGGAGGTACATGAGCAAATCGGGGATCATTCCTTTTGACGGTGGCGGGGGGAAACACCCCTCACCATCCCTCATTAACAGATGAGCTTGGTAAAGGAGATGCTCTACCCGATTCGTAGCTTCCTCAAAATAGTCCTTTGTTCGCTTTCTACTCTCTATACACAAATTTCACACTGCCGTACTTCATCTATCGTAGAAAATGTCCACTTTAATTCTGATATTTTATGTCAAGCATTTCCAACTATGAAAATAATCTATTTCCAAGAATTATGTTGATTGTTCTGCAGAGAATTTCAAGAATGCAATATTATATTTGTAAAAGCTTATATTCCTCAAAGGGGAAGAGGGAGAAGGGGAATTATTCTTAAAAAGTTCCCAGTCCGCATCGTGCTCTCTTGCCGTGCGGATCTATTTGCTTTTTGCTGAAGGAAGTGTTACTACTACCTAAAGCTACAACAAATTTAAACAGCACTTTTCAGTGCTCAACCTGTAAAAATTTTTCTACCTTGTTCCAACTCTTATTCCTCTTCGATCCTTGTTTGGACCCTACCCGAGGTAATCCTTCTTGGATATCGATTTGGAAAATTCCTCTTCGATCCTTCAGATTCTTATAGTAATCTGCTTGGAAGTCGAATTGGATAAAAATTTACTGCCGCCATGGCGCCTAAACGCAAAAGAAAGGGGCAAACTCTTGACGCCCCTTCTGATGAAATTAATTTGAGTAATCAATTTGATTTGCTCACGGATGATGAGAATGATCCATCATCCAAGAAAAATTCTAGTAAACTTTCCCGGCTTAATGCCAAGAAGGAAAAGATTCCCCCTATTGTGATAACCACTACCGATTTCCATGCTCTTCGCATGGAACTTTTGAATTTCGTGAAAGTTAAGTTTTCACTACAAATTGGACGTCGGGGTGAATGCCGTGTATTGGCTGAAACCTTGGACGGATTTAAATGTCTTCTCAAGTATCTTACTGAGAAGAAGCACAAATTTTTTACTTACGACACCAAAACTGAACGTGTGTTCAAGGTTGTCATGAAAGGACTGCCCAGTGGTGAATCCCTGGATCAGATCAAAGATGAACTGGCAAAATTACTTGGAGTTGTGCCACTCCAAGTAATCAAAATGAAAATGAAATCCCGTCCTGGCGATTCGCGCAACGGGATTTCTAATGATTTTTATTTAGTTCACTTCAAGTCTAGTGAACTAAACAACCTTAAGGCCTTAGAAAAAGCTAGCCTTATGCTCCATGTCCGAGTGAAGTGGGAACACTTCAGGAAGACTGGAGGAAATTTCCAAAACCTCACCCAGTGCCGTAAGTGCCAGGGATGGGGTCACGGAACTAAAAATTGCTACATGCCAGCTAAATGCATGAATTGTGGTGATTCCTCTCACGCAAAGGACGACTGTCCTGTGAAGGAAGATCCTAAGAAATTTAAATGTTCAAATTGTGGTGAAAACCACAAATCCAATTTTTGGGAATGTAAGACTCGCAAAGCGATCCTACAATCTCGTTCTAACCGTCAGGTAGGAAACGCTCCACGTTTCCGACCAGGTACAAATTCTTCTGCTGTTAACAACGGTCAGCGAGGAACAAATTCTACATTCGTACCCGTAGGTACAAATATCTCCCCTGCTTCAAATGTTTCATCTGTACCTACTCCCCTCGCTGCTAACAATGTTCAGCGAGTTAATGGAGCTACCTATGCTGCTATTGCAGCGGGTAGAAATCAAAATACTCACCAACGTTCTAACGGAAATTTTGACAATTTTGACTTAGGAAGCATTACTGCCCCCAAAATGGAATTTTTACAGAATTCATTAATTGACATGATTTCTGATATGCTTAAATCTAACTCCATGTTTGATGCTATTCAAACTGGAGTAAAATTTGCAAATAATATTGTCATGACTTTAAAATTCAGTAATGGATTTTAAAGCATTAAATATTGTAAATTGGAATGCTCGATCTCTTAAAGATAATGAAGATGAGCTATTTAACTTTTTAAGAGTTCATAACGTGCATATTGCCGTTATAACTGAAACGTTCCTTAAACCTGCCCATAAGGTTAAGAAGGACGCAAACTACTTGATTTATAGAAATGATCGTCTTGATGGACCCTGTGGTGGCGTTGCCATCATTATTCATAGACGAATCAAACACAAAATTCTTTCTTCATTTGAAACCAAAGTTTTTGAAACTTTGGGAGTTTCTGTTGAAACAAAATTTGGACAACTTACGTTTATAGCTGCCTATTTGCCATTCCAATGCGTAGGCCAGCAAAAGAATTTTCTCAAGGGTGACCTCCAGAAACTTACCCGTCATAGGTCTAAATTCTTCATTATTGGTGATTTTAATGCAAAACACCGCTCATGGAATAATGCTCAAAGCAATTCCAATGGTAATATTCTGTTTGATGATTGTTCTGCAGGTTATTACACTATTCAATATCCAAACAGCCCAACATGCTTTTCTTCTATAAGAAATCCCTCCACTATTGATTTGGTCTTAACTGATTCATGTCATCTTTGTAGCCAATTGGTTACCCATGCTGACTTCGGTTCTGATCACCTTCCAGTAACTTTTGAAATATCCCAAGAAATAATTTGTAATCCCAACAGCTCTACTTTCAATTACCATAGAGCTGATTGGGAGCAGTATCGAACATTTATGGAATATAACTTCGATCCAAACATTCCTTTGCAAACCAAAGATGAAATTAATTATGCTCTTGAATCTCTGACTACTTCTATAGTTGAAGCAAGAGCTGCCTCAGTACCAAAATGCGAGGTTAAATTCGATTCAATTATAATAGACGATGATCTTCAGCTCTTGATCCGTCTTAAAAATGTCCGTAGGAGACAATATCAAAGAACACGCGATCCTGCCATGAAAGTTATCTGGCGGGATTTGCAAAAACAAATTAAAAAGCGATTCTCTGCCCTGAGGAACAAAACTTTTGAAAATAATATTTCTAAATTAGACCCGAGTTCCAAACCCTTTTGGAAACTCACAAAAATTTTGAAAAAACCTCAAAAGCCTATTCCAGCGCTTAAAGAAGGTGGTAAAATTTTGATCACAAATTTGGAAAAAGCTCAGAAACTTGCTAAGCAATTCGAGAGTTCCCATAATTTCAGTTTGGGTCTTACTAGTCCTATTGAGAATCAGGTTGCTCGGGATTTTCTGAATATTTTCTCTCGGGAAAATATTTTTGATGATTCCTGGGGGACTGATTTGGACGAAGTAAGGTCTATAACTAAAAATTTTCAAAATATGAAAGCTCCAGGTGATGATGGAATTTTCTATATCCTCATCAAAAAACTCCCAGAGAGTACCTTGTCTTTCTTGGTAAAATTATTTAACAGATGTTTCCATTTGGCATACTTTCCTGATAAATGGAAAAATGCAAAAGTTGTTCCAATTTTGAAGCCGGATAAAAATCCAGCTGAAGCTTCTAGCTACCGCCCAATAAGTTTGCTTTCTTCAATAAGTAAACTTTTTGAAAAGATAATTTTGAATAGAATGATGCTTCACATCAATACGAACTCAATTTTTGCAGATGAGCAGTTTGGATTTCGCCATGGGCATTCAACTACTCATCAACTCTTAAGAGTTAACAATTTTATTCGTTCAAACAAATCTGAAGGCCACTCAACTGGAGTTGCTCTTCTAGACATAGAAAAAGCATTCGACAGTGTTTGGCATGAAGGTTTGATTGCTAAATTGAAAAAGTTTAATTTTCCACTTTATATTATGAAATTAGTTCAAAATTATTTAACTGACAGAACTCTTCAAGTAAATTATCAAAATTCCAAATCTAATCGACTACCTGTTAGGGCAGGAGTTCCTCAGGGTAGCATTCTTGGGCCTATATTGTATAACATTTTCACTTCGGACCTCCCTGATTTGCCTCAGGGTTGCCACAAATCTTTGTTCGCTGATGACACAGGCATTTCCGCTAAAGGAAGAAGTCTTCGTGTTATTTGCAGCAGACTGCAGAAAAGTTTAGATATTTTCTCTTCTTATTTACAAAAATGGAAGATTTCTCCCAACGCTTCCAAAACTCAACTTATAATATTTCCACATAAGCCTAGAGCTTCGTTTTTGAAACCTAGTAGTAGTCACATAGTCACTATGAACGGAGTTCCAATTTCCTGGTCAAACCAAGTGAAATATCTTGGATTAATACTTGACCAAAAATTAACTTTTAAAGATCACATTGAGGGCATTCAAGCCAAATGTAACAAATATATAAAATGTTTGTATCCTCTTATAAACAGGAAATCCAAACTTTGCCTGACGAATAAACTTCTAATATTTAAACAAGTTTTTAGACCGGCCATGCTTTACGCTGTGCCAATATGGTCTAGTTGCTGCACTACCAGGAAAAAAGCACTTCAAAGGATTCAGAACAAAATTCTAAAAATGATTTTGAAGTTGCCTCCCTGGTACAGTACAACCGAAGTACATAGAATTTCGAATGTTGAGACTTTAGCACAAATATCCAACAAAATAATTAATAATTTCAGGCAAAAATCGTTGCAATCCTCAATTGCAACGATAAATTCCCTTTATACTTAGATAAGATTTAGTTTTAGTATTTAGTTTTAAGATATCAATTGTTATACTGACATGCAGGTTAAAAAACCTGTTTAAAATACTGAATTGCCAAGACATGAACAATGTAAAAACACTTAGATATATATCATAACAATTAAGGCTGGTACGTTACTGCAGTAACTGGAGCACCTAGGTTAAAATGAAATGTAATTTATTTTGAATTTGGAACAAATAAAGAGTTAAAAAAAAAAAAAAAAAAAAAATTCTTAAAAAGTTCTTGAGATCATTCTGAAGAAATTCTGTGAAAAGTTCTCAGCGAATTATCAAAGTTTTCTACCTCGATGTATCCAAATTTTAAAGATTTCGAACTCAGTATCAAATTCAAGATTAAAAAAAAAGGAAATTACTATTACTATCATGTATAACGTAAGCAAAAGTAAGTTATACAAATCACTTCAAATGCTCTTCACAGGAGACTCCGTTGTGAAATTCGATTAAATTAGAGGAATTCATGAAATTTGATTCTAAGTTCAATGACATAAAAAGTTTATTTCAATATCAAACCGTATTTCAATTTTTTAGTTACCATATAAATGGTTACTTATTTAGTATTAACAAGTCACTATTTGGTCACTATTTCCGTAATTTTAGTCACTAAAGTCACTACAATTACATCGCATCAGCACTACCAATCCTGTAGTCAAGTGTTGAGCCAATTTAAAATCGTTAGTTTCCACCGGTTGCCATAACCTTTTTGCAGTAGCAGCGCATTCTGGCAGTACATATCAAAGTTTGAGATCTACAAGTTTTCTTTGTATCCTAAAACTTCACACTCGGGAAAAAAATCTTCAAGAATCATGCGAATTGCTTGAAGACTGAGATTTCTAAGGAATTTGAGTTCTTGCGTTTGAATCAATTAATGAAGGGAAAAAAAGCTTAGCTAACTGATATAACGTGTGAGGAAAAAAATCCTAACAAAGCTATAAGCGCTATATTTTTAATGCTGCAATATTTATTCATACATAACTGTGCAACTGTGCAGAGGTTGAAAGGCAAGTATTTGACACATTAAACCTGTCAAATTCGCTTTCAGATAGTCACAATCAGCGATTTTACGACTCACGAGCGCTCACTCTGAGTGAACGCTCACGAATCATAAAACCGCTTATTGTAACACTCTGGTAGCGAAATTGACAGGTTTTATGAGTCAAACACATGCCTTTCATCCTTTTCTTGTATCTAACAAGTACAAATATCATTATAACTTCGAATGATTTCAAAATTCAGAAAATCATTTTTTTAAAGCAAGTGAGTGGAAGCAACCCTGCCAGCAAAACATTATTTTTCTCTACAACTTTGTCTCAGACGTCATTTTTATCAGAAGTGCCGTTTTCATGCTACAATTTATTGAAAAATATTAAAATCGCTATTCGAATATTTTACAAGATCTTAAATGGACAAGTTTTAGCAAAAATTTGAATGGTTGCCCATAACAAACAATCGTAGATGGTCGAGTTTTCCGATTCTTCATTTGTCGTGGAACTGCTCTGATGGAGGAATTTGATTTTGATGGTTCTAGTAATTTTGTTTTGAAGCTTTTTGGCTGCGAAGATATTTCTTAAGACAGTTGAGTCTTGCCAAATAATCAAATAACAAAAATGGAAATTAATCTTCCCACCTTTCTTCAGTGTTGGAACTTTTCAAATGCCATGCGTTGTGCTCAACGGAATAAAAAAAAATTCCACCGACGTTGATTTCTGTTTTTAAAATACCTTCATCAAACCTAATCAATTCATTTCCAGCGATATGCAATGGTACATCAAAACGATGGAAGCTTCCATGAAATCCATTGTATTATTTCTTATCTGTGAGGCTTAACGAACGCTTGATTTCACCACAAAGTTCGCCATTGTATTGGCAGGGCTTAACAGCGCCAGGAAAATGGATAAAAGTCAAAACAATATCCTTGAGCATCTCATTCACGCTTCAAGAAGCCGGAATTAATTAGCTTCCATTTGATGTCTGACATTTGAAACACGTGCTTCAATCGTTTTACGTGCAACCAGCATCATCTTTTCCTTGCAATGGCTGTAGTGCTCAGCAGCTTCCCGCCAGGACTGGCAGATTGTGAGAAATTCTTGGAAATCGTTAAATTCCAAGAGAAAAACGCTAGTTTCTGGCATTTCTCTGTTTCTGCCGCGGGAAACCCCCTCGTATCACAGGGTGGCAGAATATTTTCTCGCGAGAATCCGATGCAAAGAACATTTTAGTATTTGTGTGTTCGTGGGTCTTTATAATGCATCTAGATCTTAAACCCACTCTCAACTTGATATTCCTTGATTGGAGGCAAACCAGCCCAAGGCTGAAAGCCTCCCTAATAAAGATAAATTAATTAATTAATATTCCTTGACCACTTCCGCAGAGCCCAGGGAAGTCGAGAAAAAGTCCAACCCAAAAAGCAGTCGAACCCGCCATCCCCAGTATGGTACACTGACTTATTTTCTGTGCTACTGGGAGGCCCTAAACTAACTGAATAAATTAAATTTGCGTTCGTTTGCAAATTACTCCCGTTTACACGGAATAAAAGGTTTATGCTCTTCTACTGCAAACATTCCGACAGAGATGTCAGCAATTATTTCTTCCTTTTCTGACGCAGGAAATTTAAATTTCAACGCTTTTCGTGCAAGTTGATGCAATTACAGTCAGTAGCCGACGTGCACGGAGAAGCTTTGGGATGCAAAGAATATAGCCCCAACAAAATCGTGTGCTGATTACGTGACAAAATGAAAGATAATCCGCTTTTTGGGAAATGTTTTATTTTTTTCCGCCCATAGAGTGATGTTTTGCTTGAAATAGGTTATTGGTTTGCTTCACGATAATCTGTTGTGCCGATTTCTCAGTGATTTAAAATCGAAAGCTCGGGATTTAAAGCAGGGCATTATGTATATCTTCCCGATACATACATAGGTATATACTAATACTGTATTCACTTTGAGAGGTAACTTCAATTAAATTATTGGCACAGTGCATGCAATCATTTCTTTGCTTTTATTGTTAGTTGATAGTTATATAGTTGATATTAGGTTATTGTTGAATAAAGATTGCGAATATTTTCGATTATAATAAAATACAAAATATTAATGGGATGCTGACACAAATTAAATTGATCTGAAAACAAATATTTTTTACCATCTCAAAGGAAACACTAGAAAATAGTGATGTTGTGCAACATGTAAAACCCATCAAAATATTGATTATGATTTGTTGTAACGACACCACCGTATATTCTGAACGTGTAGCGAGATGCACTTTTCCCGCTCAAGAACAGGATGTTCGTCCTCTATCCGGGTTGTAATTCCCTGTTGAAATTTTATATATCAACTCTAGGTACTAGTAGGGGAACATGGGGTTAAATTTATTTGTTTATTTATTTATTTATTTATTATAATTATAGTCTGACTTGGGAGTGTCAATGAAACACTTAAATCTAAATGTAGTCTCTCATCAAAAAATTAAAATTGGTCGACAGCAAACGATGACGAAATCTGGAGGCATTTATGTCAAAGACAAATAAAGGGTGATACGGTCAAAATTTGGTCAAGGGAAAACGCGTGTAAATCGGTGAAATCGTTTATTTAAAAAATCAAATTAAATTTCTTTTTCAAGTTCAATTAGTATAAAATTCAGGAAAAATATTCAGTTAGGCTTCCGCTTTTCCAAATCCGAATTGCCGGGCCTTACGCTTGACCCCTGCCATCAGATTTTGTACAGCCACCTTGTCCACCTTCTTTGCCGCAGAAAGCCAGTTTGCCTTGAACTGCTGCTCGCCCTTAGCAGTTTTTTTGGTCTTCTTTAGGTTCCGCTTGACAATAGCCCAGTATTTCTCAATTGGGCGGAGCTCTGGCGTGTTGGGAGGGTTCTTGTCCTTGGGAACCACCTGCACGTTGTTGGCGGCGTACCACTCCATGGCCTTTTTACCGTAATGGCAAGATGCCAAATCCGGCCAAAACAGTACGGAACAACCGTGTTTCTTCAGGAAAGGCAGCAGACGTTTATTCAAACACTCTTTCACGTAAATTTCTTGGTTGACAGTCCCGGAAGCTATGAAAATGCTGCTTTTCAAGCCACAGGTACAGATGGCTTGCCAAACCAGATATTTCTTTGCGAACTTTGACAGTTTCATGTGCTTGAAAACATCTGCTACCTTTCCCCTTCCTTTTGCCGTATAAAACTCCTGTCACGGAAGCTGCTTGTAGTCGGCTTTGACGTAGGTTTCGTCGTCCATTACCACGCAGTCAAACTTCGTCAGCATCGTCGTGTTTATCATCGCGATTTGGAGTCAGTACCTTCTTGTAAGTCGATAGTCCGGCTCGTTTTTTGGCTCGATGCACGGTTGTAGACGATACACCCAGCTTATTTGCGGCATCTCGGAGAGAGAGGTTAGGGTTTCGCTTGAAACTACCGGCAACTCTCTTTGTCGTCTCAGCGGCTTCCGGTTTTCGATTTCCCACCGATCCAGACTTCCTGGCTGTCGACAAACGTTCCCCAAACACTTTAATTACATTTGTAACGGTTGATTTGGCAACTTTTAGCGATTTTGCCAACTTTGCGTGCGAGTAGCTCGGATTTTCGCGATGCGCGAGCAAAATTTTGATACGCAGCTCTTCTTGCTTGGACGGCATTTTGACAACTGAAGAGTGAATTCCAAAATCAAAATAGGAGCAACATTCTACACACACACACACACACCTTCAAAATGAGGGGTGTTCAGGTTTTTTAAATGCAAAATTGAAAGAAATACGTCAAGTTGATATTGACCCAATTTTGACCGTATCACCCTTTAGGTCAGATACTTCGTTGAATTGATGAATCATGGCGGCAAAGGAACTGATTGCAGAATAGTTGGTTGCATGTACTACTTCATGTAACAAGGTTTTCGGACGGAGTGTTCGGGCAGGAGCATACAGATTAATTTTGGTCAGTAGCTCAGGAACATCATATTCAGCGAGTAAGACTTTAGCAAGGACGACGGCCTGCGGTACATTTCGTCGTCCAGCAAGAGTATCCAAACCCAGCATACGACAGCGGTCAGCATACGGTGGTAAATTCAGCGGGTCACTCCCAGAAAGATAGCGCAGTGCGAACCTGACGAATTTGCGTTGAACAGCTTCGAATCGTCCACTCCATACTGCTTGGTAGGGATTCTACACACACACACACACACGCACACACACACACACACACACACACACACACACACACACACACACACACACACACACACACACACACACACACACACACACACACACAAAAACACACACACACACACACACACACACACACACACATACACACACACACACACACACACGCACACACACACACACACACACACACACACACAGACACACACACACACACACACACACACACACACACACACACACACACACACACACACACACACACACACACACACACACACAAACACACACACACACAAACACATACACACACACACACACACACACACACACACACACACTGAGCTTTTCATCCAACACACTGGCGTGCACAGGGTGGGGCAAAGGTGGGGGCAAATGCCCCTCCTTTTATATATAAGATGCTTATTTCCCCATTTCCAAATTATGATATAACTTGATTTCTTCATAACTTGATTTGAAGGTAAATAACTTCATTTCATAATATAATGGCACTGAAAACCTTTTATTGAGTCAATTCCTTTGAGATGGTGTCTGAAAATTGCACCACAAAGGTGCATGAATGGACAAACTTCAATAAAATTTGTTGGTCAAAAAATTGCACCACAGTATAAAAAAATTCTGGTGTAATTTGTTTTTTCAAAGTGGTTCATGGAGAGTTAAAAGAAGAGGGTAAATTTAAGGTTGAAAAAAATTCACCTTCGTGGTGGTAAATTGTAGAAAAAGCTTTTTATTGAATAATTCTGGTTTAAAAATATCATCAATGAATAATTCTGGTGGAAAAATTGAATCACGCAAAAAATTTGGAGGTGTACATTTAACTGAAAATTTCTGGTGGAACGTTCGCAACACTGTGGTGAATGTAGAAGCAAGGGTTATTCATGTTTCTGGTGCATAATTTGCATCGTTCTGATGAATGCAAGCTTCATTGAAAATTTATGGTGGAAAATTTGCACCATTCTGGTGCATGAAGAGACAAAGCCTGAAAATTGCACCACAAAGGTGCATGGTGAAACAAACTTAACTGACAATTTTTGGTGCACCGTTCTGGTGAATGGAGGAACATGCTTTATTGAAAATTTCTGGTGCAAAATTTGTAACGCACTGATAAATGAAATGAACAGAAAATTTCTGGTGGAAAACTTGCACTGGTCTGGTAAATGAAGGCACAAGCTTTATTTAAATTAAGCTATATTGAAAACTACTGGAAGAAAATCTGCACCGTTCTGGTGAACGGATGTGCAAGCCCTTCGGAAAATGTTTGGTCTCAAATTTACATCCTTTTGCTCAATAGAGGAACAAACTTTAATAATAATTTCTGGTGTAAAATTTGCACCATTCTGATGATTGGAGGGAAGCTGCTTTACTGAAAATTTATGCTGAAAAATCTGAAAATAGGAGCAAGCTTTATTTGGTGGAAAACCTGCAACATTCTGATGATAGGAGAAGCAAGCTATATTGAAAATGTTTGGTGGAAAATGGAAAAAGGATATCTACACCAATAAGAAGATTGGAGAACAATTTTTATTGAACATTAACGGTGGAAAATTTGCATCGTTCTGGTCAATTGAAATTTTCTGGTGTAGAATTTTCTGGGGGCAAGTTGTATTGAAAATTTCTGGTGCAAGATTTGCAACTATCTGCTGCATGGAGGCGATAGTTGAATTGAAAATTCCTGATGTAAACATTGCACAGTTCTGGTGAATGGAGGGGCAAGCTTTATTGAACATTTCTGGTAGAAAAAACTACAACGTTTTGGTGAATGGACGGACAACTTAAACTTGACTTCCGAGACGAACCTCAAGGGTATTGAATTCTGAAGATAAGTTCCAAAAAAATGATTTCTGAGGATGATTCCATGAAAATTTTGCGAATAATTACTAGTTTATAATTCAGATAGTCCCAAGATAATTTCGAAAAGAATACCGAGAGAATCCAAATTTCAAGTAAATTCCGAGGATAATTTTTTGCTCATTTTGGGAAGAATTTCAGGAGAATACAGAGGAAATTCTTCTGAAAATTAAGGGGAGTTTCAGTTCCAAGGTGTTCTGAGAAAAAAAGTTCTAAAATATTCCGAGAAGAACCTTAATGATATTGAATTCTTAGGACAGTTCCAAAATATTTCTGGAGAAAATTCAAAGAGTATTCTGCGGATAATTTCCAGTACATCCTGCAGATAGTTCCAAGATAATTTCGAAAAGAAAAACGCAAAAATCAAATTTTGAGTGAAATTCCAAAGGGATTTTAAGCAAAATTTCAAGCGAATCCGAGGAAAATTTCTAGCGCATTCAGTTCTATAGTGTTCTGAGAAAAAATCATAAAGAGTTCTAAATATAATTCCAGTGGACTTCTGAGAAGAATTTCAAAAGAGCTCTTAGGAGAGTTCTAAAAAGATCCGAGAAGATCCTCAAGGATATTGAATTCTGAGGACAGTCCCAAAGAATTTCTGGGGAATATTCCAAAAAAAATCTGCGAATAATTTCTAGTGAATCCTGTTTTATTTCCAAGATAATTCCGAAAAGAATAACGAGAAAATTAAATTTTGAGTGAAATTCCAAAGAGATTTTGTTTGTTTGTTCACTGCTATGTGCATTGTTTGAACCTTGTACTTGTCGACGCAGTGTGCATGCGAAAGGGGAATGCGATTCTTATTGGTCATTCATCTCGGTTTGTCGATGCTATCACCACCAACTGACGTGACTTCAGCTGAATTCAACCACCAAGGCAACAACATTGCAGCAAATGTAAAATTTCGGATAGAGCCCTACTATCGCAACCATTTCACGGACTGATCATCATCGACATCTCGATGGAATTAAATTGCCAATTTCCATTGGCTGTCTGAAAGCAGTTAGCATTGAAGAAGATGAACCACCACCGGAGCAAAAAATAAGTAAAATTAGCTAAATTGAACAGTATGGAAAAAGTGGGAGGAGGACAGCACCATCTACGACGTACTTTGGAGTACTCCCCATCCCCAGATTAAATGAACCAAAGAAAAAAAATGCCCCTTCTTAACAAGATTCCTGTGCACGCTAGTGATCCAACATGACACCGAGGTCTTTAACGTGATCGACACGTTAAAGTGCAGTCCCAGAAACGTAATAATCAAACAAAACGTCAGTTCTAGTTCGACGGAAACTAATTACGCATAAAATTACGTTCACACCAATCATTAAAGATTTACGGAAGGTTTTGTAGTTCTAAACAGTCAGCTTAGCCTCGAACAACTAGGTAAATCTTCAAGTCATCGGCGAAAAACAATTAACCTCCACGTAGTAGAATAAACGTTACATCGTTCACAAATAAAGAGAAGAGCATTGGTCCCAAAGTGCTACCCTGTGGAACTCCTGATCTGTTCGAGAAACAGTACGATGAGTAGTTTCCAATGCATATTTTTTTATTTTTTATTATTTTATGTAAGAGGATTTAAATTTTAACAAATTCAATCGCCCCTAATGGATAGGACATATAAAAGGTACTACGTTCAGTTCGAGGTCGAATATCGAATATAAAAGGTACTACGTTCAGTTCGAGGTCGCCAGAGGCTCGACGTATGTCCAACTCAATCGGGATGAGATCCTTTGTTCTTTCCGCTTTTTTCTGTCGTTACATTTCTCTATGTTTCCTTTCACTTTTCTCAAAAAATAGTTCGGTTTCGTTTGACCACGTAATGTTCCAGGTATATTTTATAGATGACACTATGTGTTTTCGAGTATCGCCGTCGGGAACATTAGTCCTTTGTCGCTGACTGGTTCTACCGTAAGCTGCAAGTTTATCGGCTTCTTCGTTGCCGGTTATTCCCTTGTGCCCAGGAATCCAGCAGAATGTTACGTTAGGGTTATTATGCATATCTATAGACTGTATCTAAGGGAGCTGCGATTTTCCACTTTCAATAGATTTCAGAGCACTAGCGGAATCGGTGGAAATCACTGCGGTGGTATTCAACGGGGATATTGATTCTAGCGCTATTTTCAATGCGGCTGTTTCTGCAGAGAAAACAGTACATCGGTTGGGTAGTCGGAGTGATATGCTTATGTCTGGACCATGTAGGCCAAAAACCCACTCTGTTTCCGGCTATTGAGCCATCTGTATATATTTTAATGTGGGATCCGTAGTTTCTCGCAACAAGTGAATTAAATTCAGCTTGTATTTTCGATGGGGGATCAGCCGTTGAAAGTATGTGCTTAAGTCGTCAATCAATTTGGGGGATTGGGTCATTCCATCTGCTATCACTTACTCGCATCAATGGTAAGACTGTTGCGAGTTGATTTCCAGTAAGAGTGTGGAACAGATTTTTAACTACCGTAATTAAAAGGTTTTTTGAAGGTTCGGAATTTCGCTTATTGTAGAATATTAATGACGAGTGTAACCAGATAATCGAATGGCAGGACTCCTGCATCGGCGCACGCTGATCTTGATAGTAATGATGGAAGAAAACCAGAGGCTTCACGAACCATTTTGTTGTAAAATGGTGCAAGCGACTTAATCAATTGGGTGGAATTTCGGCATGTGATACACCATAGAAGATTTTTGCCAAAATTAAGCTACTTCTGGTGGACTGGCATCTACCAATAGCTTGCAGTAAGCAAGTTCTCTTTTTTAAATCGGCTCTTAGCTGTTCAAAGTGATTAAGCGAAAGATGTCGATCGAGATACACGCCAAGTATTTTAACGACTTTTCGGTACGGGATGCGCACGTTGTCCACCGTGACTACACGTTACCAAGGGATATGTCTATGGTTACATGTATGGGAGATTGAGCATTTCTCTGCTGCCATTTCGAATCCGCTAGCCCAGAGTTAGCCCATCTAGCAACTGCTCTAATAGCTGCTTGCAGTTTAATACGGACTCGGGTAGCATTTGTCCCCACAATGACTAAGACTATGTCGTATGCATATACGAATATCTGAACATCTTTGGGAAGACATTTGAAGAGGGGCTCAAGAAACAGTGATACGGCCAAAACCGATCCTTGAGGGACTTCATTTTCCTCTATATAAGAGCACGATGTCTGATTTCCGACAGCAACTTGGAAAGTACGATCGGACAAAAAGAATTGGATGAACTTAGGTAAGCTACCATTGAATCCCCATTCCTTAAGCTGGCGGAGAACGCCTTCACGCCACACCCGATTGTAAGCTTTTGAAAGATCGAGAGTCGCTATGTCGATGTGCATGTTTTCACTCATAAAGGGTGATACGGTCAAAATTTGGTCAATATCAACTTGACGTATTTCTTTCAATTTTGCATTTAAAAAACCTGAACACCCCTCATTTTGAAGGTGTGTGTGTGTAGAATGTTGTTCCTATTTTGATTTTGGAATTCACTCTTCAGTTGTCAAAATGCCGTCCAAGCAAGAAGAGCAGCGTATCAAAATTTTGCTCGCGCATCGCGAAAATCCGAGCTACTCGCACGCAAAGTTGGCAAAATCGCTAAAAGTTGCCAAATCAACCGTTACAAATGTAATTAAAGTGTTTGGGGAACGTTTGTCGACAGCCAGGAAGTCTGGATCGGGGGGAAATCGAAAACCGGAAGCCGCTGAGACGACAAAGAGAGTTGCCGGTAGTT
Source organism: Ochlerotatus camptorhynchus (assembly GCF_037179485.1). Taxonomy (NCBI): domain Eukaryota; kingdom Metazoa; phylum Arthropoda; class Insecta; order Diptera; family Culicidae; genus Ochlerotatus; species Ochlerotatus camptorhynchus. Next base: position 1,960,153 of record NW_027040879.1, read on the forward strand.
TCAAGCGAAACCCTAACCTCTCTCTCCGAGATGCCGCAAATAAGCTGGGTGTATCGTCTACAACCGTGCATCGAGCCAAAAAACGAGCCGGACTATCGACTTACAAGAAGGTAGTGACTCCAAATCGCGATGATAAACAAAATACGACGGCCAAAGCGCGATTCCGGAGGCTGTACACGACGATGCTGACGAAGTTTGACTGCGTGGTAATGGACGACGAAACCTACGTCAAAGCCAACTACAAGCAGCTTCCGGGACAGGAGTTTTATACGGCAAAAGGAAGGGGAAAGGTAGCAGATGTTTTCAAGCACATGAAACTGTCAAAGTTCGCAAAGAAATATCTGGTTTGGCAAGCCATCTGTACCTGTGGCTTGAAAAGCAGCATTTTCATAGCTTCCGGGACTGTCAACCAAGAAATTTACGTGAAAGAGTGTTTGAATAAACGTCTGCTGCCTTTCCTGAAGAAACACGGTTGTTCCGTACTGTTTTGGCCGGATTTGGCATCTTGCCATTACGGTAAAAAGGCCATGGAGTGGTACGCCGCCAACAACGTGCAGGTGGTTCCTAAGGACAAGAACCCTCCCAACACGCCAGAGCTCCGCCCAATTGAGAAATACTGGGCTATTGTCAAGCGGAACCTAAAGAAGACCAAAAAAACTGCTAAGGGCGAGCAGCAGTTCAAGGCAAACTGGCTTTCTGCGGCGAAGAAGGTGGACAAGGTGGCTGTACAAAATCTGATGGCAGGGGTCAAGCGTAAGGCCCGGCAATTCGGATTTGGAAAAGCGGAAGCCTTACTGAACATTTTTCCTGAATTTTATACTAATTGAACTTGAAAAAGAAATTTAATTTGATTTTTTAAATAAACGATTTCACCGATTTACACGCGTTTTCCCTTGACCAAATTTTGACCGTATCACCCTTTAGCTTGGTCGAGTGCACTTCCTAGGTTCGCCAAGTATGATGATAGTGACGACCTCGGCGAAAAGCATGCTGACCGGGATTTAGGAGGTTTTTAACTTCAAGGTATGTTATCAAACAACGATTCACCATTCGTTCCATAATTTTTCCGTTGCAGCTAGTTAAGCTGATTGGTCGAAAATCACGTGGTTCTTTGCACCTTGCTCCAGCTTTTGGAATTGGGATAGCGGTACTATGTTTCCATTCTTCCGGGAAGAGTCCGGTGACCCAAAGCTGATTATAGCTGTTAAGAAGTTTTCGTTTCACATGAACAGGAAGTCTCTTTAGCATTGGGTATGCAACCAGGTCTGGGCCACAGGATTTTCCTGTGGCGTGGTCTAGAGCCCACAGTAGTTCTGGCATAGAGAATGTCGTGTTGTATGATTCATTAGTGGTCGATGAGGTGAGCGAAAAGTTTGTTGGATGTTGTTCTACTTTTGCTTTTTTGATCAAACAGTATTCAGAAGGCTGATGACGAAATAGAGCTGAAATATTTTCCAAGTTAATTGGCAATAAGCTCAGGGTCATAAGTTTGATTTGATCCAAGTGTAAGTTGAAATCCGGAGAGGCGTCATTTTCCTCTTAGTGCATTCAATCGCTGCCAGACTTCTCGAGTGGTTGACTGTGGCCTAATGCCATCGACGAATTGCTGCCACGAGGTCTGCCGTATTGTTGATCTACATTCTCTTATTGCTGCTCGCCATTGTTCCATTTTTGATTTCCGATTCGGGTCATCTGGTGTTGTACGCTTCCACGCTCGTAAAGCCTTCCGCCGTGATTTTATTGCTTTTTTAACCTCATCGTTCCACCACGAGACAGCTAGCTGCCCTGGTGTGCTTGAAGTTCTTGGTATATGTTGCGGTAATGATCTTTCCCAACTCCACGGCTGTGTATTCACAATCGATAAATAGGCGACTGTCGATATCTGCCTCGAAAGCTGACCAATTTGCACGATCGAATAACCAGCGTCGTCTTTGTCCTGTCCTTGGAGGGCTGTCATTTCCTAGAATAGCGATAGGATAATGATCGCTAGCAGCTGGGTCGCGATGAACATGCCAACGGAGTTGATCGATAATACTACTCGAACATAGTGACAAATCTATAGCTGTGTTCCTCTGCCCACTGGTTTAGGTGTCGCTCCCATCGTTCAGAACTATGAGATCGTATTTTGCGCAAATACGAATGATAACCGTACCTCTCGAGTCATCACGGGGTGACCCCTAAGCAACATGATGTGCATTGAAGTCGCCTAGAATCATGAAAGGTGGTTCTAACTAGGAGATTAAATGATCGATGTCATGTTCCAGATTTGGGTAGGGTTGTACTGGAATATGAAGCCTGACGACTGTTCACCGAATTTGTTGCTCAAGCCTAGTTGCCAGTGCAAGCATTGGTGTGTCTAGCGGTACGTCAACATGCTGTGCATCTACTTGTACAGCGAGGACCGATCCTTGGTATTTGTTGCTACCGGTCAGCGTACGCCGGAGCAAAAAAGCCAGATTACGTGTAGCGTGCTGTCGAAGGTGGTGTTCTTGTATGGTCAAGAATGTTGGTGCATTAACGCCGTTGATCATGATGTCCAAGTCACTCAGGTTTCGGTATAAGCCATTGATATTCCACTGAAAAGAAATTCGGCGGCGATTTTCTGGTATTCCATCGGAAGTATTGTGCGTATATACTGGAGATAATGATAATGGAGGTCTTCTATCTTGTGGAAAGATGTCACATGTTCGGGACGCGTTCTTGTGAGGACTTGCCATGTCGGAGTTTCGGAAAGTTTAGATTTTTTCCGGGGAGGAGTTGTCTCGGTAAGATAGGTTTAGATTGGTATCTGTAAGGTGGAATTTTCGAGTAGGTTGCAATTGATAACAGCTTATTACATGTAGAGAAATACTTGCCCTTGGTAAGGGGTGATCCACGTCGACTGCCGCCAGAGGCTCGTCGAGCAGTCTCGAAACATCCCTTGTCAGGGTCGACGTGGAAGGCCTTGCGCTTGGCGAAGCAGATGTTTCGGCAACGGTTCCGTTTGATAACGGTTGAGCTTTGTGGTGGTATTTTGATCGTAAGTGGTTGAATAAGCTACAACTGCTATCAGCGGTACAGTTTTTGCCCTTAATGAGGGGCTGTCCACGTCGACTGCCGCCAGAGGCTCGACGTAGAGAGCCTCGCTCTTGGCGAATCCGGTGTTTCAGTGACTGTTCCTTTTGACGACGTATCAGGTTCCACTTGTTGATTATTCAGTTGATCATAGAAGGTAGAATAAGTCAATGCTGCGATTGGTAAAGATTTCCTTGAGAAAGAATCGGAAGAATTTTTTTCTATCCAGTCCTGCTTCCTTTTCTGAGGGTTGACATCGATGATCGATACTCCGAGGATGAGTAATTGCTGGTGCTGAGATGCTTTGATGGGGCTCCAAATCATTTTGCACTCTTTGGTTCATTGTAGAGCGAGTTCTGTTTAGCCTGGCGTAGCTACGGTTTCGTTGGGTGTCCATTGTCTTGTCCGTGTGCATTGCAGGGTCAGCCATGTTGAAATACCTTTTGAAGGAAGGTATACAATTGGTCAAAGGTTGGGCAGGTCAATTGGTCACTCGTCCCAATCAATCGTATGTGTTTCAGCATCGGGTGGCAAAGAAGGACGTTTGACATGACTATGACTGGAATCTGTTAAAGATATTTCCATCGCGTGTTTCCTGTTTTTGCTGCGCGTTCGCATATCGTACTCGTTGAATGAATTGTTCGCATTTTTCATCATGTTGCTACGTGTTACTTATGGGACATTGCTGGTTCGGTCTTTCCGCGACAGTCGTTGTGAATTCTGGCATGATCCTGACGAGTTTTCTGTTGGAGTCACTGGTTTCAACGGTCTTTCCTGCTGAGCTTTCCTTTGAGAATCGCTATGAGTCTGCAATCCTTTAATCCTGACTGTTCACCGACGAGAGCATGTTTACCGTCGATCCCATATCAAATTCCAGAACCAACCGGTATATTAGTTATCTTCCGGTAAAATACGTGGCCGACGAGCACAAGAACGTGTATCTGACCAAGCATCCTGCTAGCGTTATGGTATTTGGATTGGTGGCTTCCGATGGTAAAAAAAATGGACCCGGTGTTCATTCCAGAAGGCGACAAGGTCAACACGGAGGTCTACATCGGGATTTTAAGTAAGTATATTCTTCCGTGGATCAAAGAACAGTACGGTCCGAAGCCAAATGTTGTATTTCAACAAGATGGGGCTCCGTGCCACACCTCGAACCGCACTCAGAAGTGTTTGCAGGAACATCTTCCGTTCTGGGCGAAGGACATGTGGCCGCCATCCAGCCCTGATCTTAAACGGTATTCTTCGAGTGGCTGTATGTTTGGAACTATAATAAACTATTTTTGCCATGATTTCGCTACCTGGTCATTTTGCACCCAGTTCTCCTAATACATTTTTCACTACATCCAAGGAAGCTCTGCACTCGACGTCTAACCAGGAACGTGATCAATTTAAATTCTGTATGCTTCAAAGATGTGATTCAATACGAACGTGAATTGAATATTGGGAACGTGTCGGCTAAAGCTCATGGTACTATTTATTATACATTTTATTAATTTTTACACCCCCTTGTACATTTGACGGTGAAGAAAAATCCACCACAAAGCTCACCGATACGAACCTGTTTACTTATTGGTAGCACGGATCATCATAAAATTTACATATCGCTGATAAAGCAACCTTCCTACGCAACGTTGACACTTTGTCTTCTGTGTTCCCAACCCAGATCCCCCCGGTAAAATGAGTTTCTTGTTATCAAGGTCCCTCATGCCGCCCTTCTGTATCTATCAACAACTTTCTTCGACAGGGAGTCTACTTGTTCCTTACACTAAATAATTGTGGGCAGAATATAAAGCATAACCATGAAAGTCATCCCTTGACGATGACAAAAAAAAAAAGACTAGCATCGCAAAGTTGTGCAACTTTTCAAGCGTAGGTAAAAAAAGCAAACAGCAGAAATCTTTTTTGACCCAGCCTTTTTGCTTCATACCTGTACGACGGTAAACTTTACGCACTGGTGAATAACATAAAAGGTAAGGTTCCTGCAAGCCAGTAAGGCTGAAAAGGTCTTCACCCGATAAAGAGCTGACGGAAGTACATACGAGTAGAATCTTTGATGACACTAAAAAGGTGAAAAATAAACAATGTAAAAATCAGTGTCGACACTGGAGTTTCTTTCAGTGACGCCAGCAGGTGTAACTCTACAAAAACATGATTTAAAGAATCTGAGCAGTACGTTGGCCGAAAATTGCACTTTGTCAGGAACCCTAGGGGCTCACCCTGCACATGATAGCTAAGGTTATTAGAAACAATATTTTGTATGACGACAGCTTAGGAAAATGTTGTTTAGAGGTCGCACCTAAGAGATTTTTGAAAAAAAGCCCATTTTTCGAAAAAATATTTTGAATTATTGATCAAGCCTTGAAAGGAAATCTCCTTTGCAGTTATGGCTGTCGTTTGGCGATGACAGAGTTATCCTTTACGAATTAGGCACGGAAACCATTCCTGGTTTCACGGGCCGAGCCGTGTGCCCGCGGCTGACTGCTTAGGCCAAAAACAAAGAGGTCCTATTGGACTAATGCGTAATTAAATTACAATTTGAGGTGCAGGGTGGGGTAATTAATTACCTGAACGATAATTATCCCTTGCTGCCCACCCACTTGCTCCTGCTGAGGGGTCACGTTCAACTTTCCCCACTGCACTAGTTAATTAAAATACGTCGTAGCACACCGACGCCTGATATTCGAGGAGGCCGAATTTAGGCGATGGCCGTTCATTTTTCAAACCTCCTTCATTCCGTCATCTTAGTTTAGCCATAATGTATTTTGCTTATGCTGCTACGGTGGACATCACGTAACGGCACAACATTTTTTTTTTGCACAAGAAACGTGAAGGTTCTGAATATAAAACATAAACGACAAAAACCTATTTATGTATAGTCTAGTGGATAGAATTTCTAGAAAAAAGCAGAACCAATTCAATATATTGTCGACGAACAATTGAAAAGGTACTATCAACATTTATAAACAGAACATTAATTGTTATTTTCTCACCAACCGAACGCATATCAACAGCATCATCGGATGGGGAAAACTTTTTTCAAACCAATGTTGCTTAGCGGCGCCGGTTGTGTAGTGGTAAGCGTGATTGCGTCTCACTCCAAAGGGCCTGAGTTTAATTCCAGTCGGCGCCGCCGGGGCATGAGTTGATGATGGGTCGATAGGTAGGGTCCAGGTGGTTTGAGCTGCCTTCCTGGCATCGGTACCATTAGTATAGCACGGAAAATAAGATCGACGGAAAACAAGAAAAAAAAAGTAAGAGGTTGTATCCAAGACACGACCGTAGATTTGACGTAGGATTACGAAAGGTAGTTATGATGTCACAGCAAAAGTATTGTAAATATTAAATTGATTTCTTAACTCTTTATCAGTGAAAAATTTTGATAGGTTGAAATTCGAAAACAATTTGAGAGTTCTGTTTGTGAGGTGCTTTGTCGATGTTCATGCAGTACAAGCCAATCCTGAACGATGTGTCTTGGATTCAAGCTCTCTTACTCTTTAGTTTACTCTTTTATTAGTCATTTGTGGTCCTGAAAAGGACCGTTGAGTTGAAAGCTTAGAGAAAAATTTATAATAGAGAGCTCACTTAATCATTTCCCGAACAAAATAATTTAAACATTGTCATGAGCGCAATCTATTGATAAACGGGTGAAGCTTTTTGATCCTGCCCTGTTAATTTTGTGTTCGTACCGTGCACAAGCATATTAATTACCGGCGCATTTTCTTTGACAATGAAAAGCGAGATGACAGCTTGATCAGCTGGAAGTTAAACTCGATTGATTTTAGAATAGGTGTTATCTTCATTTATCGATCCGATTATTTGATCCGATGATACCGATGTCACTTCACGGTGAAGTGACAAAGATGTCACTCACGGTGAAGTGATTCCCATTTGATTTACACGACAATCACTTCACCGTGAGTGACAACTGATCACTTCACTTCGTTTTCATCGTGAAGTGACACCCATAATAAGGGCCTTTATTCACCTTCTACCGCGATCCGAGCGATGGAATTGCAATACTGATACATGCAATCAACAGTTCAAGGCTTGAGCTTTTGATTGCGTTAGTCAATATTGCATTGATGGCTCATCGCGGACCTATTTTAAAATCATTCTAGCTATCACGTCCATACAGCTTTTTGCACTAATGCACTATTTAAACTGAAGGAGTGTGAGCAAGAGAGAAACAGATTGGTGGGAAAACAAACCAACCGTTCATCCCTGTGTGCTGGATAGAGAAAGACGATTAAACGTCAAAAAGGTCTATACAACAATAATAAAAACAACCTCAATTTTTTATGCTTTACTCATTTTTGATTAATTCTAGATAACCATTTCAAAGGGTGCTATCTGCATTAATCGTTTCTCTTCATCGACTCCCTCTTTCATTAATAGCTCAGATGCAAAACTTTTCCCTGTTGTTTTTGACGTTTTGAACGTTAGTAAGAACCTTCTTTGTCAAATTATGTGGAGAGTTGAAGCAATATAAGGTTTTTGCTGCACTAAAAAGACTGAAAGAGCCGTAAAACCTTTTAATCAATATGTGGTAAAATTAGCTCAAAATCTGTTTGCAGAGCAATGTTTATAGAAAGTCGATGACGAGAATCGATCAAAGCAGATAGGACCATTTAAAATGTTGATCGAGAATTATGTGGAAATTATTTTGATACAAAAAGATCTTTGCTTCTACGGAAAAAAAGTGTGTTTGAATGCATTTTTTAGCATTTTTTAAATTAAGATTTTTAAGCTATATCCTGGTACTTTCATTCCTTCGGTGTTGAACAGCTCAGTGGCAGGCGCGTAGGCAACATGTCATACAGTGACAGCGGGCCCAGCACAGCAAAATAAATTATTTGAGCCCGGGACATACTGCCTACTGTGAAACGCTGCTGTTAGTATAGGCCTTGTCACTAGCCTGGTGTTGAACCAGCTTCGAACGGATTTTGGAATTCTTCGTCACTGTGCACTGAAATTGAATCACAATGTTTAGTATTCAATTAAGAACTAAGGCGATACAATACGGTCTTCTTTTTACGATCTATTTTAATTGACGACGAGGGTTCATTCCTCATCAGGTCTGAGAGTCTGGAGATGTTAAGTTTCTTAGCTGTATCAGATTTTCTGCATTTTTCCTTCTCGTCGCTTAAATGATGGAATTCACTATTCATTGGAGCCAGCCAGGGTTGCTTCCACTCACTTGCTATAAAAAAATGATTTTCTGAATTTTGAAATCATTAGATGTTATAATGATATTTTGTGCTTGTTAGATACAAGAAGATGTTGAAAGGCAAGTATCTGACGCATAAAACTTGTCAATTTCACTTCCAGAGTGTTACAATCAGCAATTTTATGATTCGTGAGCGTTCACTCAGAGTGAGCACTCACGAGTCGTAAAATTGCTGATTGTGACGCACTGGAAGCAATATTGACAGATTTTATGTATCAAACACATACTTCACGTCCTCATCTAGTAACTTACAAGTTGTAACGCTTAAACGTGGAGAGATACGCATGCTTCTGGGACACATTTTCGCTACCAGAGGTCCGTTGCAGACACGCTTCGTGTTTTATTTTGCTGCACGTCCATGCGGTACACGGTAACCGCGAAATACCCAATAATGACTACAAAGTAAGAATTTTCGAGGGAAACTTGGACTACCCATTAAATGAGTAAAATTTTACCCATTTATGAGTAAATATAACTACAAAAACAAATGGTAAGTATGCATCTTTGAGTAACAAATACTCATAAATGGGTAATATTTTTACTCATTTAATGGGTAGTCCCAGTCTCCCTCGAAAATGCTTACTTTGTAGTCATTATTGGGTGTTTTGCGGCTACCGTGTAGTTCAATGTACACTCGATATCTGACTTTCGTCGAATGTATAATCTTCACAAGTTTCCTCAGGCCTTTCAATCTTGAAGCGTATATCAATAAATAATCACTTGTTTGGTAAGTTGACAGCTGGTAGTTCACGTACAATGCACACGCTTGCTGTGAATTAGTTCACCCGTTGGCTGTTATAATTGAAAGAGGCGCTGTTTCAGTGATGCGAAGTTTCTTTCGAAATGAGCTCTCTATTATAATTATTTCTCTAAGTTGAAAGCTAGTTACGAACGATACTGTGGAAATTTTCCCTCGGTGTTTTTGGAAATGGTAGCGGTGCGGATGTAATGTTGGCCTAAATGGCCCTAATTTGGGCTTCTACATAAATTCAGCAATCGACTAAATTTTCAATGACGACCAAAAATATCCATAAGTACCGTCCCAATGACGCGTTCATCTAAAAATTTATAAAAAGCAGATTTTTGCGGTGGGCCCAATCTTAGATCCATAGGCCAACATTAGAGCCATTTCCCCTATTAGGGAAAACTCATCAATCACAGAATCTGAGCCTACCGGACGGTACCTACGTTTATACTTTTTGATGCAAATTTTAAGCCCCTTCTATTTAGAGAATTTGGCAAGGTTTTTTTTTTGCATAATACTCTTAAAAGGAGGGGCTTAAAATTTACACCAAAAGGTATAAAGATCGGTACCGTCTGGCATGCTCAGTGCATGGTATCAATATTCGGCGACTGTGTTAGGGAAACCACTTTTCCCATCATGGAAACGCCTCGTTTTCTGATGACAAAATTACGCATTTGCGTGTACAAAACGCACGGATTTTTGTTTATTGATTGGAGGAATTTCTTGCTCAATTTTTTCCAATCGCGATCAATTAGTGTAAATTATGGCTTCGGCACCCATTGACTGTTTTCGGCAACCGAAATTGAAACGTTAATTTCGCAGTATTTTCCCATCAAAACTCTTCGCTGAATGTATTAAGCCGATTCCTTAACTTTTCAGCTTCAGTCAGATTACATTTTTACGACTGTGCAATCCTGTTATGCCATATTTTTCTTTAAATTACATATACACACTACAAAATACGGCTGATTTCGAGTTGCCGATAATAGAACAGCTGGTTACCACGCAGTTCAAATGGAAAGGGTGCCGAAGAAAAAGAGACTGCCGACAATAGTCACACTCACCTGAGAAGTTTGGAGCGTTGTAAAAACATGTTCAACCCGTTTTTAACAATTCTGTCGATTGGAATGGGTAGAACAGCAAGCAGCAGATAAATGTCAACAAACAAACCTGTCATGTATGTATGTGACGCTGAGAAATCGCTAATAGAAGTTCGGACGCTGCTTAGACTGACGAGAATACGAAAATTCCCCTATATAAATTCGAGATTTTTTTGATTTTTCTAGCGTCCTGGAGAAAACCTTAAGAAATGTCTCTGGTTAATTGACATGGTCATGTGGTATTCGATCATTGCGAGAATTTGTATGTACCACTTCAATACTGGCATTTTACGCATTTGGCGACAAACGTTTGATTGTTGGGTACATTATCAAAGAGCTTTGGGCGTGATGTGGCTGGCAGAGTGCTGAGCGAACGTTCAATGAAAATGAACTCTTAAACAACAATAATTTATGGTGATCCTAAAAAGGACCGTTTTGTCGTGATGGTTGAGTAATGCTGAGCTATTGGGGTGTTCGAGGCTGGCTGAGGGAGGCTGGCAAGATGTACGTTGTTTGAAGCAAGATGTATGTTGTTTGGAGCAAGGGTGACGCGCTTGGCATAGATGAGCCGCAGCGACTCACGAAGAAACTGATTCCGATCCATAGCGGTGCGGCTTCTTCCTACTTCTATGGATGCTCATATGGGTATGCTTGGCATAAACAGTTTTGGTCACGAACTGCTCATGTGCTTATAACTTTGCACACAGTTGACGAAAGATAGTTCTTTTTGAAGCAGTAGTTAAGATAGAGTTTAAGCGTTTTATAGATACGTTACAAAAGTGGGTTTTAATTATACTAATAAACTGTATTTGTTTTTGCGTAGTAAAAATGAAGTGAGAAAAGCTCGCTGCACACCTGGGACTTTGAGTGTAAAAATTCATTGGTACTCTTTGAATATCTGTAGTAAACTATGATCCTAATCTATCAATTACATTAAAGAAAAACAAATTTAAACAACTGAGTGAAAAGTTATTAACAAATGAGCAGTTTGTGTGTACGACTGTGCATGCCAAGAATGCATGTGGGCTCTGCAGCTCGCTGCTTGCAGGCTGCCTTTAGTTGTGTACTGGAGAACAATGTTCAACGCCATTCGCTGAAAGCACTGCTACTGCTGCTGCTGACACCGATGACCGGACACAACCACACACGGTGATTGAAATGAGACAGGATCGAATTCGATTTTTAAATCTGTGTTAGGGAATGCGCTGTTTGCAGGCAAACGGTGATAATTTTGATCACCATTGCAATAGTTGGACGTTTGTGTATTTTTCAAAAGTGACCTATCGAAAATTAATAAAGTGTTTATTTTAGCAGATTGGTGGATAAATTTCCAATCGTTTGGCTTGTTCAGAATTAAAATCCATCTGCTATTGACATAGTTATATGTGGTCAAAACCTGACCTCTTTTCGTAACGCTGTCGATTTTGGATTTTTGAAATTGCACCCCCAATTTGTTGCCGAAAGACATAATCCTACGTCAAAAACCCCGATGATGGCGTTGGTTTGCGTATGCGAGCCTTGAGTCATGAAAAAAGGATTTTTGAAATTTTGTACGCAAAATCTGTTGTGCTCTTTTCTGTTGTGGTCGCGATATGCTCGATTGGTTCCAATATTTGACAATTCAATTGATTCCCAATAATATATCCAGAGTATACAAATAGCGACTATAGTGCTGCCAATATGTCTTGCCAATGTGAACAACCTGACCGAATACAGCAACCTTTTATCTCCTCGGCTATCATGTTAAGGTGAATCGGTACGTCAAGCAACAATGGCTGTCCTCACAATCGTTAAAAAAACATATATCACACATGCGTAAGAAAGATATCTTCCTACAAACATAGTAAATTACCGATTACATACAAGATTTGGATACATATTCTAACATTTGTCCACCGTCAATTTGTCAATTTATTCACGCATTCGTAATGTTTGCATAACATAATCGATCAGTCCATTTTGTTCTGCTCAGGGCATCATCTTTCAATACATGTTTTCACTAGTTTTAACTTCTCGGAACTGCAGTTAAAACTATAATGACACATGCTTCTAGATAGACTTTAAAACTTATTCACTTTTAAAAATGATATATTCCTAGTTAATATCATTTCCATAGTTAAAAACGCGAGCCGCGAGATAAAATGGTTATGCTTACCTTTTTTCTACACACACATGATGAAAGTGTGAGTACGAATCATCAATCATCGAACCCAATGTTTCCGATTTAATTGCAACAGATTGTGTAAAAATAATGTTTTAATTGATTTTAAAGGTGCTCTCACCATAAAGGTAACTCTAAGACCAGAAGGTCCCGAAGAAACGTGCTCAACTTTTTGGCTCAGCTCTGGTACTCTTTTCGGTCCCAAGCTAATCGATGCACCCCTCGAAACATAGGAATCAACGAACCCCTCATTTTATCTGTCAAACTACCATAGCGAATCAAAACAAACATGGGGTAGTACTAGAATTTCGACTAGAATGGGGTACATTCATCGGTGTACTTGGGATGGGACCGATAGGCTAGTCCAGTGTGAACCAATTTAAAATCGTTAGTTTTCACCGGTTGCTTGTTCTGTGTTCAACTTAGAAACTAAATATCAATCATAAATGGTATAAACAATTCTTATTTTGCTTTTCAAAAATAAAAATTTAAAGTCAATTAACGTTCAAATCTTTTATATAAAACAAATGCATAGTTCTAGTTGCACTGGTCGAAACCATCAGCTGATACGAAAAAGCAGCAAAAGGATGATTAGAAAACTTTTGAAGATGAAGCGACTGAAGACTCCAGCAAACCATGAATTAGTTGCTAAGAGCGTGTTTAATTGGTTTCAATAATTGTTTCATTCTGTTCTAGACCGTCGATGAAACAAGTTCATTTCATTCTTCGGTCCGACCTACGGCATATTCCCATAGGTTATGGGCCTTTGTAAAGAAAATTCAAGAAGCTGTTCAAGCGAAAGTATTTTCCACCGTATAATCAAGATTTGTTCACGTTTCCGGTAGGGACGGAAGCAAGTTCGGTCTGCAAAAGAGTGGCGGATACGAATGTTGGCAATTCAAGGTGGAAATTCTTTTTTTTTTTTTTTCCTTTGGTTTGTTTTTTCCGTCGATCTTGTTTTCCGTGCTGAGCACCAATGCTACCGACGTGCCAGGAAGGCAGCTCCCACACCTGGACCCTACCTATCGACCCATCAACTCATGAACCGGGGACCAACGGCTTTACTTCCCATCCGAAGGAAGGCGTGATCAGAGATGTTATGCCTCAGAACATCCCGGCGGCGCCGACTGGGATTGAACCCAGGCCTGCTGGGGTGAGAGGTAATCACGCTTACCACTACACCACCGGCGCCGTTTAAGGTGGAAATTCTGTTGGCAAGAAAAAATCTCTGGAAGCACGTTACGGAGGCCGCCCCTGAACCTCTAACGAACGCGTGGAAAGAAGGAGATGCCAAAGCACGGGCCACCATCGTTTTGCTCATAGACGACAGTCAGCACCCGCTGATCCGGAACTGCAAGACCGCCATGGAGACCTGGGACGAGTTGAAGAAGCATCATGTGCTGCAACCGTTTGTTTTTCGATGAGCTGAAGCCAAGCTCGGGGATTTCCATCATGCTGGCCGATGGAAACGAGACGTTGGTGAAAGGCATCGGATCTGGCCGCTTGTTTTGCCAAAATGAGGAAGGAGAACAGCAAGAAGTTATCCTGTCCGACGTGTACTACGTTCCAAATTTGCGTGCGTGAGCATTTGGCGACAGGCGTGCCCATCCACAAGTGTGAAGTGCTCAAGACATGTGAGTGCTGTGTCGCAGGCAAGCTAACTCGACTACCGTTCCCAAAAAAACTCGATCGGCAATCAGCAAGGATCCTGGATATAGTGCACAGGGATATCTGCGGTAAAATGAACACGCTATCGCCTGGCGGTGCATGATATTTCCTTACGATGATCTACGATTTCAGTCGATATCCCATGGTGTATTTCCTCAATAGAAATTGGGAAGCTGCGGAAATAATAGAGGATTACGTGAGTATGGTGCACAATCGATTTGGAAGAAATCCAACGGTTATTTGCTCGGATCAGGGAGGCAAATATAAATCGAAGCGTTTGGGACGATTCTACAGGGAGAATGGAATACCGCCCCAGTATACACCGGGATATGCACCGGAGAAAACGAGGGTTCAATGTCACCGAGTATTGTGGAATACTAGTCCGAAGTACCGCAGCCCTTGACTCCAGAAGAGGAAGAAGAATCGGATGATGACGAGTCGGTTCAGGAGGAGTGTGAGTCAGATACCTCGTACTATGACTCAACATGCGACGGCATCGATGAGGGCAACGAATATGAAAGCGATACTGCAGCTGTGGAAACGCCACTCCGGCGTTCGACCAGAAATACGAGGGGACATATACCGGTTCGTTATCCAGAAGGAACATGGTACCTGGAAGCTAGCGAAACTGCCCGCAGACCGCAAAACAGGCGGCAGTAAATGAATATTCAAGCACAAACTCGATGAGGACGGCAACATTGTGCGGTACAAGGCGCGTCTGGTTGCGCAAGGATTTTCCCATAAGTGTGAAACGGACTTCGACAAAGTGTTCGCCCCGGTGGTGCAGCAGGTAACATTTAGGACACTGCTGACGATTGCCAGTGAACGGAACATGCTGGTGAAACATGCGGACGTGAAGATTGCCTGTCCCCACGGCGATCTGAACGAAATGATTTTCATGCGGCAACCGCCAGGCTACGAAGCTGGTGGTGTGGATGTGGTATGTCTTTTGCAGAAAATCTTGTACGGCCTCAAACAAGCGGGACATGTTTGGAACAAGAGACTGGACGGCGTATTAAAGCATCTTGGTTTCACACAGTCAGCAAATGATCCATCGCTTGCCACACCGAAGAGGACTACAACGAGTTCAAGAGCCCTTAACCGTAGCTTTACGGTAACACCGTTGGGAGACATCCGCCATTTACTCCACCAGCGGGCTTACATCCAGAAGTTGTTGGAGCGTTTTGGGTTGACTGACGCAAAGTCATCGAAGATTCCTTTGGACCCTGGTAAGTTCATTCCATTCTTCGGTCCGACCTACGGCATATTCCCATAAAAACAAAAGCTTTAATTGCTTTTGTAAACTGACACTTCAATCGATGATTTCTATAGCCCTCTTTTTGCACTCTTTTGCCTGTGGATTTGAAGAAATAATTTAAGTTAAGTATGCGTGTGTTTGACTAGTACTGTCGCATTGATGCCCTTTACTCAATTTCTACTTCTATTCAATTTTGACACTGCCGTACTCTAACAAAACTATCAGCCTGTCCTCTTCTGAACTTTCTCTGGTTAATAAATTATCACACTAAAAAAACATGTTTATATTAGTATAGCATTTCCAACCAAATCTGAAAATGTAAACATACTTTGATATATATGGTTACAATTAAGACTGGTGAGTTACTGTAGGTACTGGAGCACCTAGATTAAAACGAAATGTAATTTAATTTAGAACAAATAAAATATGTTCTACAAAGCCCTCATAAAACCAAAATTTTGATTTGTTATGACTCATAATCCTCACTGTATTCGTTGGCACGCCTTTAATTTGCATTAAAGGCGTTTTCGAAGATGAAGACGCTAACAACCCTCTTTCCAATCATGCATGTTCCATCCGTACTTATTTCGATGGAGAAGACTATTTCAAAACGATTTCCTTTGCCGGGTTCAATCAAAATCTCCCTTCAATTGAAGCTCGATGAAATGCGATAATCGAATTCGGTTGCCATTCAAAGGAACCATCGATCGGGATCATTTCTCTGTAAGAAAGAAAAAGCAAAGACCGCCAATTGAGTGTACGGCTTGTGCGATATTGATTCACCAGCTAATTGACTGTTAGCTTGATTGCTTCGAATGGAATTTGATATGAGATAAATCGGTTAGTGATTGTCTTCATATTTAAGGGATACTTCAGTACTGGTGAGTTGATTTCTTTGATTTTGTTGTTGTTTAGAGTTCTGAATATAGCTCGAATTTATGAGCTAAAGAAGTATGTAAAATTACTAATCTACATTTATATCTAAGATTTTTGTTCAAGTCAGCAGTAGTACCATCAATTTATGTTTGCAAAACGACCTGAATGAGATCTGAATGAGGAATAACCATGATCCGCCGTAGCCTAAAAGTTGAACAAAGGAGCTACGTAAAATTTGCATTCCTTCGCATCCACCTCGACATTGACTTTTAATTGCGCTAAGAGGATTTCGTTTTTAACGCATGAGCCTGCTATTGAGATGATATTTTGTGGAAACGAAAACCAATACAACCGTACCAGAAATGGTTGGTACGTGATGAGGAGGTGGGGGGTGGGGGTGGCTGAGGATTTGCGATGTCCATTAGAGTGGGAAAATGCTCAATCAAAAATTGATGGGCTTATAGGTGGACCATCGTAGCAATTCCACCATGCGTGGGAGGAATCAACGTGATGGGAAGGAAGTGTATTGTTTAGAATGGTCCTGAATTGAAATACTACGTAGATTGTATCAGCGCTGGTAAATTAGATTTTTTTTACTCATTTGTTTTATTTTATCTAATTAGCTACGTATATCATTTGCTACTGTGTGTAGGGTAGTCAGTCGAGGTAAATAAACCTCGTGAAGAAATATAAGGGTCATTTCCTTAGCTGGAAATTAGGATTTTTTGATTTATGAATTCATAAATTACTGTATTCTCTTGCTACGCGTTACTGCTAAGCTTCTTTACATCGGAGATATTTCACCTATTCTTGTATTTATGTTTGACATCGGCAACGCGGCAAGCGGAAGAGAGTCTTCAATTTTTCTTCCAAGAAACGGATTGATTCTCTCTCATGTGACAAACTTACTGACACTTGATAGAAATTCTTTCCATTTCCTCACTCAGGGAACTAAAGAAAACGTGGGAGCATGAACACTTACCATTTCATTCAACGCAGAATTTCGCATCGATTTTCCAGGAATCGAGGGATAAGAAAAGCAATCATAATGCCCTCCGACATTCCCGGAATGATGCTGGACTTCAACTCAAATCAGATGAAAGTTCGTATCCCTTTCCACTCGGACTATTCAACTGTTTGGTAAAGTTCCCAGCTCTAGTCACTGGCCCCGTTTCTGATCTGGAGTGTTTATCAGGACCAAAAATACTGAACCCACTCCTTCATAAGCTGATTCGCAGGGCTCAACGTAGGGTTGTCCAAGTTCGTGTAATAATCCTACTCTGTTATCTGATGTTCAAGAATGCCAACTGAACCATCAAGAGAATCTCTGAGTCAATTCACCTATCGGTTTTTGTGGCTATGTTCAGAAAGCTGATACTAACTATTATTGGGATGAGGCAAATACCCTTCTTTTCCAGAAGAGTAAAAAAATAAATTTATGACGCCTGGTCAGTTTGGTCTGCTGATAGCCAGGTGGGGGAATTTTCCAGGAAGTTATTTCAATTTTCCATCACTGTGAGTTTCTGAAAAGAAGAAAACCTTATCTTAGTTTGGCGTTGCTTTGAGAGTTTTACTTTTTGCTTGCTCTCCGATGAAAACAAAAGCAAAGGAAGTCAAACGGTGGTGGGGGAGGGGGCGGTCTGCTTTGGTGAAGAATGAGGATGGAATATTGCCGATTGATTGCTACAAATCATCGACGATGTCTGCGTGTGGAGGCGTAAGGGGTCATACACAAATGATGTATTGGGGTAGGGAAACCCAGGGGATTTTCCATATTCCTTACAGTTTTTTACGATAGGGGGAAATTTTATTACATAATATATAATGGTTAGAAAAAAATAATTTGTTCGATTTCACCTAATGCCAAAAGACCTGAACATAAATTAAATGAATATGTGAATAATATAATAAGTTTTTATAAAAAATATTCAACGGCATCCGTGGCAACGAAGAAGCAGATCGACTCGCCGGCGAAGCACGTAACAGTCCGTCACTCAACGTCGACATCCCGAGGAAGGATGCCATCAAGGTATTGAACCATGCCATTCGTCTGCTATGGGAAGAACGCTGGGCGCAATTAACGGAAGTCAAGTTCAAGGAGGTTAAGCGCGAAACCAAAAAGTAAACTGACCAGCAAAGTTCCACCTACCAGCGAGTGCCCACTCGACTGCGCATCGGCCAAACAAGGCTTAAACACGAGTTTTTGCTGAAAAAATCATCACCACCGGTTTGCGAATGCTGTGGGACTGTCGTGAATGTCCGCCACGCGATTTTACACTGAGAATACGATGAAGAGAAAACAAAAGACGGAACGGATGAAACGTGGTGAAGAAGACGAAAGAAGACGGAAGAAGATATAAAGGAAAACAGGATGGAAGCTGACAAAGAAGATAGCCAGAGAAAATGTAGAAACTGAGAAGATGATGGAGAGGAAACATAAGAAGACCGAGCAGAAGAAGATTACTGTGCATGTAACTGAGCAAAAATCAATGAAAAAAGGCAAAGATGCGGATAAAGAAGGCGAACCAGAAGAATGTCTGCAGAAGACAAGAAGAAGACACGGATTCAAAGCGAAGCAAGAAAATTACGCAGAAGGTGTTAAGAAGAGAGAAGAAATTGAAGAAAAACAAGCAAAAGAAGACGAGAAGAGGATTATAAGAATGCAGACGAAGCGAAGCGGAACCGCAATTGGAGCAAACCGAAAACATGGCGGTTAGTAAGAAACACATGAAGGCTATGGAGAAAACAAAGATGATGAAAAAAGAAGATGATGAAAAGATAGAAGAAGTAAAGGTGAAATTAATAGAGAAAAAGACGTGTAAACAAGAGATGAAGTGTAATTATCAAGCAGACGATGAACCAGAACCATAAGGAGAGGAAACGAGCGAAGGAGACAAAAGCAAGGCAATATTTGAACTATATTATAAACACTTACACTCACACACACACACTATTACATTCAAACACTGAAACATACACGAATGCATCCGCTGGGTGTAAAATGTCTTAAATAAAGAACAACAACAACAAATCATTTAAGATTCCATCTGATTCAATTAGCAGGAAAACTTATGAATATTTCCTGAACAACCTACAGTCTTGAAGGAACATTGAATTTTTAAGCAGTTGGAGATCCTCAGAACTTGATCAACCTAAAGTTTTGAAAATATATCCAAAAAATTTTACTTATATATTAGCCTGTATGAAATTTTTTGAATATTTTCTGCTGTCTAGAACGAATGTCTGAAAGAATATCCTGTAACTTGTGCAACGTTTCCTGAACAGCTACAAAACTCCCTTAAGTTTTACAAAATTTCCTCGACTTTTTCAAAAAAGTTCTCTGACTTTATTCCATCTTCCATATTTTTTTCAATCTCTCTTAATTTTACGAAGATCTCTGAACATCTTTGCACTTTTGGAAAGACACCTATCATCTACAATTATGAACATCTGGAATGTTCCTTAAATTTAAACGCAGTTCCAAAACCTCCAAGAAGTTTATTGAGCTTTTTTGGAGTAAAATTGTTAACACACTGCAGCGAAGTTCCCTAAGCTGAACCAAGGATCCCTGAAGTTCTTAAAAGTTTATTGATCCATTTTTAGATCTTTTTTAAATTTCCCTGGACTTTTTCAAAATTCCTCACACTTATATGAAGTTTTACGCAACTCCTCAAAATGCTACTTAATTCGTTAAACTTCTGCAAAATTTGCTAAGCTTCTACGTTTCTCGTTGATTTTCCGCGAAGTTCCACTGACGAAATTTCTTGAATTTGTCCGTACATAGATATGAGTGCATGATATTTAAAATACGTCGTAGTAATTTAAATACTGTCTGTATTAATTTGAATTTAAATATTTTAAGTGGTATTGAAAGTAATTTAAAAATAATTAATGATGATTTATGTCAAGGCAAATAATTTAACTTTATTGAAAATAGCGGCGCCGGTGGTGTAGTGGTAAGCGTGATTACCTCTCACCCCAGAAGGCCTGGGTTCAATCCCAGTCGGCGCCGCCGGGATGTTCTGAGGCATAACATCTCTGATCACGCCTTCCTTCGGAAGGGAAGTAAAGCCGTTGGTCCCCGGTTCATGAGTTGATGGATCGATAGGTAGGATCCAGGCGTGGTAGCTGCCTCCCTGGCGTCGGTAGCATTGGTGCTCAGCACGGAAAACAAGATCGACGCAATCAAGGAAAAAAAAAAACTTTATTGAAAATAATTGAGATATGAAAATTTGTGAGTAATTAAAGTATTTATTGAAATTAAGAGTGTCGTTAAAGTATTTAATGCAGTAATGGCAAGATTTTAAATATTTGGTCAGCAGACTGAAAGACTAGTGCTTGCCTCTCGATTCCAAGTTCATGAGGCTTAGAAAAATGCCCTGAAATTATACAGAGGCTCTCGATTAACCAGGGGCTTCCTTGAAATAAAAAAAATGTGCCCTGAACTTCTAAGAAGCTCATCAAACTTAAATAAATTTTCAATTTCTTCGCAGTTTCCAGTACAGTCCCAGTTCCTTGTTTCTACGAATTTTTCTGAAGATCTTTAAAGTTCCCAATTTCTAAGATGCTCCCTAAACTTTTTGAAAGTCCTTGAAGTTTAACGAAGTTCCCAGAAGTAAAAGAAAAATACCTCGGCTGCTGGCCAATTTGTAGAGCCTGAATACATCTTATTATGTTATCGATTACATATCGATATAATATAATCTCTCAAAATTGCTTCTTCTATTCCAGAACATTAGAAAAGTAATCAACATAAATTAAAAAAAAAAAGGTTTTTTGTAGTAACATCGAACTTGACTAGCTTGACAAAATACCGATAGGGTTGCTAGATTATTCTCGAGAGGGCCTGGTTCCCTTGGCACCCCTATTAGCCACGCCAGTGTATGTAATATAAACTTAAATTTCCTGGTTGGGTGTAGTGGGGATAGAATACCCAACCAGGAGAAATAAGCTTATGAATACCAAATTCTGCTATGATAACTGGCAACCTAAATATAGTATTGACGAGCCTGACATGAAAAATACCAGGTCTGAAGAAAAATACCAAGAATAATTCATCAAAAAAGATGAACCAGCCGATGGCTGAAAGTCTCTTTAATAAAGAAAGATAAAGATAAGATACATCAAAAATGTTCAACGAATAATTAACTAATAAATAATTTAGTTACTGATTACTGATAGATATAATCGTCGATTTTTTATGCAAGATATCATAATTAGTTATTTTAAAGGTCTTCTCATAGCAAACCAATAACTTTTTTAGATTTTTTTTCCTTTGGTTTATTTGCCGTGCTGAGCACCAATGGAAAGATCTGAAGTTTTGTTATTTTGATATTCATTTTTTATTTTACTAAATATTTCGATAACTGCATATTAGCAAAACAAAGTTTTATTTAATTATTTATTTATTTACTCGTATTTGTATAAACAACGAACAACGCACAGACAGCTTAATTCCATTATATAGAGCTAATCTAATACTATAAAATCGTAGTTGTCACGAGACTCGTTAAATCGTGGCAACAATCATCAAGCGAATTATTTCACCCGTAGAGTGTTCGTTCCTAGAACGCCATATTCCAGTATGCTTCACACCAGAGAAAAATACAATGATTTAAGGCAATAGACATCCTCGAACTGTTGCGTGTTGCGTTTGATAAATCTAAGTATCGCGAGGCTTTGGCGGTTGTTGCTGCTATGTGACCGGCAAATGTCAGCTTGCTGTCAAGAATTACATCCAGATCCTTGATTGATGACACTCGTTTAACATAACATCGTTTATTAAAAAATTGCAGTTGCCCTCGATCAGTTGAATGAAATAACGTTAGGTGATTATACGAAAGAATTTCAGGTCATCAGGGAACATTCGGTGATTTGATGAGTACGCAAAGATCGTTCACAAGCCTCCCTTGAAGCACTCCGGAAGTAATAGAGAACATTTCAGAGCAGGATCCACCAAGGCGCACAAAAGCACTGCGGTCAGATAAGTATGATTCACTCCACCGAGTAAGCCGCTCCGGGAGTCCCATACGTTTGAGTTTTTCCTCAGCCAATGCGTGTGGAACTTTGTCGAATGCTTTGGAGATGTCAACATATACTGCATCGACCTGTTGACACTTTTCCAAACTATTCACGAGCGAATTGACGTAGCACATCAAGTTGGTTGTTGGGGACCGCTTCCTTACGAACTCGTGTTGACTCTCTGATATCACATGATGGACGTTACGGTACAGCGAATCATGGAGTCTGCAGTATTCCATACACTAGGAAAAATGCCCTCCCTCTGAAAAGCATACTTGCAGGTGAAGCAACTGACTCACTCCGCAGATAGTTTAATAAAGATTGAAGGTAAACGATCTGCTCCCTTCGAAGTGCCTATGGACTCAAGTTTAGTGCGAACATCGTGAGGAGATAAGTTGTAAACTGTCATGTTCAACTCGTAATGCGGCAAACTGGTGAAGTACGATTCAGTCGAAGGTGATCGGTTATTACTTTGCACAATCCGAAAGAACGACGGGAACAGGTTTGCAGAGTATGATGGTGATTCAGCTGTTTCTCCCTGGTAAAGAAAATGTTGAGGAAGACCACTGGTCCGCTTCCGATTTTTCACATAAGCCCAAAACAGATTCGGGACCTGTTTCAGACTTGCAGCATTTCGCATGCATATAGTTATTTGCTCTCTAAAGCACGCAGCTCAGCCTTGTGCTGTTCATTTGTCGACCGAAAGTAACGTTTCCTTGCCCTGCGTAAGTGATTACGGAGCCTTTGGAGCTCATTGTTAAACCAAGGTTGCCTTTTTCTGTGGACGTCGACCCACTGCTTCAAAGGCACGACTTCACTGATGAACCCATACAGCTTGTTGTAGAAGATCGAAACGGCTTCATCAATACTGCAATCAACTGGAAGGTTCTTTGAATTCAAAATAGCTCACGTCGATTGAAGTCAAAGTCGAATGGATCCGCTACACCTAATTAAGATATTCATATGTCATCGGTTAGTTATCAACTCGAGTAGGCAAAGACACAAATTTAATAGAAGGGGCCGGGCCTGGGATTGACCACTCACTCTCCTTAGCATTAGCATTAGCATTATTGAACGCCCACGGTTGCTACTCTGTTATTGCCAGATCAGCTGCAATTACACAGAGAACCAACAGATGATGTTTGGGACTAACATTCATCCTCAATGTGTAAAAACTGAAGATCTAATATTTAGCAATACCAGCGCCGGCCGTGTCCGAATGCAGGTCCAATAGGGAATGGGAAGGAATGTGTTGACGTGATACTCGCTGTGAAGGAAACCGAGAAATCCTCTGCGCTTCCACGAGAAATCACTGGGATGTTGGATGTGGGGAAAGGTTTGCAGCAGCAGGGATCGTTTTTGGTAAACTAATGCTGATTGTAGTGATTAATGATAGGTACACAAACACAAAAACACACACACGCACACACGCACTCGTGAGTATAAACAGAATATAAAATGATATTTAACTGAACTTTAACTTAACTTTAATTTTAACTTAACTTTAACTTAACTTTAACTTACCCTTAACTTAACTTTAACTTAACTTTAACTTAACTTTAACTTAACTTTAATTTAACTTTAACTTTACTTTACTTAACTTTAACTTAACTTTAACTTAACATTAACTTAACTTTAACTTAACTTTAACTTAACGTTATCTTAACTTTAACTTAACTTAACTTTAACTTAACTTAACTTTAACTTAACTTTAACTTAACTTTAACTTGACTTTAACTTAACTTTAACTTAACTTTAACTTAACTTTAACTTAACTTTAACTTAACTTTTAATTAACTTTAACTTAACTTTAACTTAACTTTAACATAACTTTAACTTAACTTTAACTTAACTTTAACTTAACTTTAACTTAACTTTAACTTAACTTTAACTTAACTTTAACTTAACTTTAACTTAACTTTAACTTAACTTTAACTTAACTTTAACTTAACTTTTACTTAACTTTAACTTAACTTTAACTTAACTTTAACTTAACTTTAACTTAACTTTAACTTAACTTTAACTTAACTTTAACTTAACTTTAACTTAACTTTAACTTAACTTTAACTTAGCTTTAATTTTAGTGTAACTTTAAGTTCTGAAAGCTAGTTCATCTCTAAGCTGAAAAAGTTAATATTTATAATATAAAATAAATGCAAAGTTCAATAATATAAATGAATTATTATAATATAATCCTAGAGGTGTTTCATCATCGAAGAGCTGAAAGCAAGCATAGATAATTAAAATCCATACATCCCGCATGAATGAAAACTGAAAAAAATGTATTATTATTATGTAAATCTAATGATGTCACATATTCAAATATTCAACGAGCTGAAAATAAACTTAAGTTTATTAAAAAATGGATCTAACTTGAGTGAAGGCTATGAAAAAATAATCATTACGTTATAAATCCAAAGATGTGCCGTCATCAACGAACTCAAAAGATGTTTCATAATTGAAGAGCTATTTTTTAAATAATAATATTTCTTCAAGTGTTCGTCGAGTGGTTGCATACGCAACAAAGCTATGCAAATAAAACGGCGTCCCCGAAAGCTGTTTATAATTTGAGGTCATCTTGGTTTGAACGGTCATACTCCCCCATCACGTTGCGCTTCGACTGACTGCACATATCAATGGTTGCTACTCCGTGATTGATCAGAATCAGTGAAATTGTACAATGAATCAGCTGAATGGGGCTGGGAGTGACCGTCCATTCTCATTGTACAAGTTTCAGTGACTCCATATTTTGTAAATCAATAACGGCGCCGGCCACGTCCTTGCAATCAGGTGGGAGTAGGGAAGGAATATTAGAGTGACCTTTGTTTTTTGTGGGCCGTGTTTACCTCTGCACCCCAACAAACACACAGGAAAGGAGATTTTGTTAGTAAGTTGGATTCGTTGGGTCAGGATTCACCTTGATAAGTTATGAGACCATGGTTTTAAATGAATCAGTGTTTTCATGCATTTGGATTGGATTTGCCTGAAGCCTAAACAAAATGGTGGATCATCGTTTTAATATAAATCTGAAGACTCCATCATCGAAAAGCTGAAAATAAACTTAGAGCATGAGCATCAGCAAAATTGACCGCCCGTGACTGCCAACACCAAGGAGCTGAAAACCAATTCAAACAAATCAAATCAACATACAAAACCAGGGTGAAAGCTGTAATAGTGAATCATTACAGTATAAATCTAATGATGTTCCGTTATCGAAGAGCTGGAAGAAAACTCAAAAAATTTAAATCAATAGATCCAGTCTAAATGAAGGCTGAAAAAAGAGAATAATTATACAGCAATGACCAGCTAGCAAAATATGTGTATCTTAAACATCCATCTTGAAGGAGGAAGTGAATCAAAAATAACATTGAACTTTAAGTGCTATCATGCATTAGAATATTCTTGAATTAACCTGAAAGAATGCTGAAAAAAGAATGAATCATTACACTGCCAATCTAAAGATGTTTCTCCTTTGAAGAGCTGAAAGAAGTTGAAAAAGCTGAAAAAAAGCTAAAAGTTTGGTTAACGTAAAGCTAGATTTGGGTAATCCGCTTTTAGCGTGTACGGAGGACATCCGCACATCTATCATATAAGTTTTTATCATGAACTACTCTTCAAAATTAATAGCACCATCATCAAAAGTGCAAATTGAACACCGACGCAGCGAGACAGCACCGATGCGCGGTAGATACTAAGAGGTGAGGAGAAAGGAAACCAGCGGACTCCCCCATCCCGACAGTGTTCTTATGCAGCAGCAGACGTGACGTCACGTCTATTGTTGCGCAAGTAACCGCGAGAACGAAATAGCCCACCAGTCCCCCCCCCCCCCCCCACCACCAAGCACCGCGCATCGAGACAGTACAACTGCATCGTTGCCTATAAACTTACTCGTTTTCAGCATCGACCCATAGCCCATAGGGGAAGTGCACCAGAATTGGCCACTCTCTCACTTCGGCCACTTCTGAACGACACTTCACGTTCCACTACTTCGAGATGTTAAGCTGCGTTCATTTTGTGGGCACAAACAATACCCGCCAGTGTATACAAACATTTCGATCACAAAACGCACGAACACTGCGATTCTATCGGTTTTCTAAGGGCCATGTAGGATTTATGAAATACATTAATTAGCGTTCAAATCCTCTTACCTTATCACTCAGGTCGATACCTGATTTACCTGATCTCCCTTCCTCCGCCTTTCACTTGCTTTGTTTT
Organism: Ochlerotatus camptorhynchus; assembly: GCF_037179485.1. Taxonomy (NCBI): domain Eukaryota; kingdom Metazoa; phylum Arthropoda; class Insecta; order Diptera; family Culicidae; genus Ochlerotatus; species Ochlerotatus camptorhynchus. Next base: position 1,986,481 of record NW_027040879.1, read on the forward strand.
GTTGTTTTTTTTTGTTTCCGCCCCTCACTTATACGTGGGACAACAACGCGACGATCACTCGCAGGTTGACAGCTGTCGAGCCATCCGCACACACATTCATCATTCGAACCCCTCACTTGGGGGAGCTCACAAAACCATCTTACTCTCTCGCTTAAAGTGCACCCCACACGACAGAAGTTTTGTCAATGTTTCCATCAATAATTTCATGTCAATATTTTCTACAAGATTTTCGGGGGTTCATCAATACAGGGTCGCTCCTCACTAACATTTATGTATCCGATGGAATATTGCGAGTCAAATCACAACCACCTTGACAAAAGTTGCCAAGAAACAGGCACCATCTGCTGCTGTATTCAAACAGAAGGAGAAAATGAGGGGATACTTTTGAGTATTGACAATATTTTTGCCCGTGTGGTGCTTGCTTAACACATTTTCTCCTTTATCCTACAAATTCACCACCGTTTACCACCTCGATCCAACACAAACACAAACATAGGCTAGATATTTATTTTGGTTGAATGAACCATCTCGCGCGTGTGTGTTCGTTGCACTACGGCTAATACATCGCACTCGGGTATCGCGAACTAGAAACATCGCCATATCAATGACGCAGCATTATGCAAATAATAACTAATAAAACAACGATAAAACATTCGACTTTCAGGCATCCTCGGTAATATTTCGGACTACCGTACAGAAATTCACACCTATCACTCGCGAATTTCACCTCTAGAGATCTATTTTCAATAAAAAATCGATAAAAATATAAGCACCGATTTACACACGACACGACGCGTGGCCAGGGTTGCCAGCATTTTTTTCCCTGGGATTGACCACTCACTCTCCTGATCAGTAAGTAAAAACGGTAACCAATAAGGTAACGAAACTCGTCATGGCCTGATCTCGTGACTAATCATTTCGGTAAAGTTACGTGAAAATTATATAAATCCAACAACGTTTTAGTTGCAGCCAGAAACTAGAACCCATCAAGATCATCATATTGCGGCTATTAAAAAAAATTAACAACAATGACCGAAAGGAAGGGTCCAGAATAATGTGGTACTATAAATAAAATCAAAACAAAATGGCGTTCATTCCCAAGTAACATAGCAAATTTTATCAAGGTTTTAAAGCATGCTACAAGTCTAAATCGTAGTCTGCAGAACCCTCATGACAGTGTTCACTCGGCTGTCAACAGAAGCAGACCACTCTCAATGTGTGTCACGCGATCGTCTGTTTACTCGGCAGCAACCATTGTGTGGTCCTCCTCATTGTTCTACATCAGCAGTTCTTTCAGTCGATGCATCGTCGACTTTGCAAAGCAACCGTTTTGTGATGAATGTCTGAGTGCTGACCACGTTTTGCGTCCATTGCTACAATGGAAGTGCTCTGACCCTCGTTGGCGAATCTGCCATACAAGTAAACCACTGGAAGCGGCTCCCGTACCCTCATGGATTCATTATTGTTACTTGGGTTGCCAAATGTAATTGAACATTGCAATAGGATTTGGTTAGAAATGCTAGCTAACATGAAGCTTTAGTGTGATAATTTATTAGCTAGAGAATGGTCTTAGAAGAGGGTAGGTAGATAGTTCTCCGGAATAGAATTTGAAAATAAGTGAAGGACCTTTAATGCGACAGTACTAGTCAAACGCACACTTCTTTGCATAACCCGTACGATGTACGCGGAGATTTGAAATATCTCTACCCTTACAATTGATCAATGTAATGTTCTTAGAACCTTAATAACATTGCATGTTTTATTGAGATTTTAAAGCAATCTAAATAAATCATGGTCCACAGAACCCTCATAAAATCAATATTGTTACTTGGGAAGGCAATCCATGGCATTTGCTCGAGAGGAGTGGGTCATTTCTGATTATGTTTCTCTATGTTACCCCGTCTCTAAAATGTTGCCTCGTTAGCTTTAATAACCCAGCACGTGCCCCCACATCCAGCTAAATGTCAAATGAACAGAGTGATAACAGTTATTCCACTGCACTTCAAGTGATCCTTGATTAAACTTCCGGCACCTTTATTATCCGGAAAATGCACTCATCTAAAGTCATGGCATTTATCTTTTGTGTTCAACCGTAAAGAGCACAACAACACAAACACTGCACATTCGTCATAATGAAAACAATGAAACCACTCGCAACGGTGAAAAGAAAAACTTAATGCAATTCAACCGAACCTTCAGCCACTTCTCGACAAGTGGCGAGTGCACATAACAGTTTCATTCTTTCTAGTTTCCCCAACCCCCATCCAACTATATGCCACCTACAATCGCATACAGGTCACACAGTGCAAGAATCTACACTGCCGTTTCCGGCTGAATTTCAAAACATGGCAAAAGAAAATAAAAACATCACCCATCCCCCCATGGACCATTTCAACTCTTCCATCCAAGTTTGAGCACTCTCGAGCAAGGGCTTTACAGTTGCAGGATCTTTGTTCTGCCACTTCACGTTGTCGTCGTTGTCATCGTCATCGCAAACGGGTTCTTCCACCGAATTCCACCACACAGGTGGCTTGCTTTACAGCCCTTTCCGTCCTTCAGGGGATTCCTGTTTTCGCTTCCAGTTAAAGATTTAATCGTGCCAAAATAATCTTAACAGGATTTGCTTGTCGTTCTCGATTTCATAATTTGTTCACACCACGCGTTTTTGTACACCGTTTGAAATATTCATACACATTTCCGCAATGTATAGCGCACATGTTACTTTATGTTATGTTCACGGAAGTGTTGTTTTGTAATGTTTGTACTGTGTTGTTAAAATACATGTGGTTTTTATGGCAGCTAAAGTGGCTTTTCCTCATCACATTATTTAACCAAAAAGTCAAATGAATAACGATGATAAATAAATATTAAAAAAATTATAATGTATATTTAAGCGTATTTTGCTTAAGTCAGTTTCGTTGTTTATGCCAACCATAGCGCCAATTAAACAAGAGGAAATTTTACGTGATGGGTGTAATTCAGTTTTTGTTTTCAGTGTACAAGGCAGCCCACCCCGCCCTCACCCCGAAAAATAAACCATTTCTACACATGTCTATACCCACGTAGAACAACTCCACAAGTTGACGTTGGGGTTTGTGACATTTACACCTACCGTTTGGCCCAGACAGATTCACAACCAGCAAGAGAAAAACGGTTTATGGTCGCGTGGTACTGTTACGTAGGTATGTAGGTAGGCACTTGTGATACGAACCCAGACTGGGTCTTACCGAGAAAAAGGGTTTTAATCAATTTGTACCGGTATTCGTTGTGTTGACAGGTAGAGTGCGCGGCTCTCGAGTGTGATGTGTGGCGGCGTTCTGTGCCGACCCGGGGCGTGCCACAGTGATTTCAGCACTTTTACCTTGCATGATGACAGCTTCCTCCAGGGCTAAAGAGCATACTTGATAGAGGACGAAGCGCTTTGACGTGCTCGCGTATGATGGATGGAGTATTGGTTTACCACTGATATGGGACGATATAATATATGTAATATGTAATATATTACAACACTAGTGTAGATTTAGTGTCATCAACGGATGTTTTGATGTCTGGTAAACTTCAATCATACAATAAAAGTACAAACCGGCATAATTAGAAACTATTAATGGAGTAGTAGTTATTATACAAATGAATTAAACCGTTCCGTTACTATTTGAGTTTTTTTTTCATTTTTACTAGTATCGTACACTCTCATTGATCATGGATGATAAAAAATTTTGAGCTAATTATATTTCGTATTATTAAAATATGGTATTATATTTCATATTATTAAAATATGGTATAAAGGGTGTATTCGATAAAATTGGCACACCGAAAATCTTCTGTAACTTTTGAATCGTATGAGTGAAAAATCTGAAAATTTGGGTAAATTTTATTCATCGTGTTTATTTACATCTGTTCATGCAGTAGTTCCAGTCATGTCGTCGAAACATGAAATTGCCCGTGAAAAAAATGTGTGCACTTACAATAAAAATCCAGAGGCGTCCCACCGATAGATTGTTTGGAATTGCAAATACAACTGTGTCTCGTGTGATAAGAACCTTCAAGGGGATCTGAGTGCTTTCTATCAAAAATGACTTTAGACGAAAAAGTAGGAAATAGTTCAGAAGATATATGTAATCTTTTTGCAACATTTTTTCAAGAGACGTACTCCAATTTCTCGGATAATGATCGTGATTATGAATATTTTTCATACTTTCCTGACTTTTCGAGTAATGTTAGTGTTAGAAATATTTATGTTCACGATATTTTGACTGGTCTAAAAGATTTGGACGCCACTAAAGGCTCAGGACCAGATGAAATCCCACCAGCCTTCATGAAAAATTTAGCAATTGAGCTCACAACCCCTTTAAACTGGCTGTTTAATATGTCACTTGACTCTGGTACATTCCCGCAGGAATGGAAAAAATCTTTTTTAATACCCATTTATTAATCTGGTAAAAAATCTGATATCCGAAATTATCGTGGGATTGCCATCATCTCGTGCATTCCTAAACCATTCGAATCAATCATAAACAAAAATATCTTTAACCAAATAAAACATAGAATAACACATGCACAACACGGCTTTTTTAAAGGTCGTTCTACCACAACAAACCTCCTGGAATTTGTTGATTACTCATTAACTGCAATGGACAAGGGAAACCAAATAGAAGCTCTTTACACTGACTTCAGTAAAGCGTTCGATAGACTTGACATTCCAATGTTGATTTTTAAATTAGAAAAAATGGGAATTGAGATAAAACTCCTCACCTGGATTAAGTCATATTTAACGGGCCGTCGGCAAATTGTAAGATTCAGCGAGAAAAAATCCAACCCAATTCAAGTCACGTCAGGAGTTCCACAGGGCTCGCACATGGGACCTCTTCTTTTCATTTTGTACGTTAACGATATCTTCTTTATTTTGAAAAATCTCAGAGTGCTTATTTATGCTGATGACATGAAACTATTTTTAGAGATAAGAAATGATGATGATATGAATAGGTTTCAGAATGAAGTTCATGTTTTTTATACGTGGTGTTGTAAAAGTTTGTTGGAACTAAATGTTAAAAAATGTAATCTTATAACTTTCAGTAGAAAACTAATAAAGCCAGATATTCGTATTACATTAGGTAATCAAATTGTTCAAAGTTGTGATAAAATAAGAGATTTAGGAGTTATTCTAGTCTAGTCTAGTCTAGTCTACACATACACAGCCAGTACTTGAAAGAATCCTGGAAAATGATACATCTATCATTTTTCTTGTCATTATTAATGCTTGCTGCACATCAAGGATGTGAAACAAACAATAAAGCGGCCAGGCCTACTGTGTAGCGTTAAGTTAATTTTTGTGGAAGTGAATGTTTACCATGTCTACTTAATAAGTATAGACAGTGGTTAACATTTAATCCACAGGTAATCAAAGAGCGGGGACATACCGTACCAACCGCTCCGTATGCAGGATTTGAAAATAGGCTATATAAATCGTTGGGAGTGACAGAGCTAAGAAAGTTAATGTACACTCCTTGATTGTCCGATCTCCTGGGATGGAACACAGGTATTTACCCCTTGTGTTCGAGCGTACAGTCCTCCCTCCGTACAAGCGTGGACGGCACCGCCAACCCACTGCCATCCCTCAATCGATCCAGCCGACCTCAGTCGAAGGACAACAGAGAGCGGTGTGCGGACGTAACCTATACGGAGGGAATGCTGTATTCGCCTAGGTTATAGCGCCCTTGCTCGCTACCATTTTCTTCTAGCGGTTGGGACCTGAGCACTAACTCTTGTCCTAGCCCTATATGGCATATGGTTATAGCGCCATTACTCGCTTTCTGAAAAGAGAAGAAGGGAAGGGAAGGAGAGGAAAAGGACTTGGGAAAAGGAAATGCGGAATTCCTTTCCTCATTAGTATTTGTATCGTCAACTTTTATGAAAACTATATAAATCATTCTTCCTTGGTCAGAGGTATTATTACGACATTTGAATAAGATTGTCTTATCATTTCCCTAATAAAAATAACCATAAAAGAGAGCTTAACGACGTGTTCGGGGTATCATCCAAACCCTATGTGGGATGGTTTACCTATCCGAGATACAGTTCGTTTATGGTATTTGTTTATTAGGGTTGTTATTCAAAATTTAATGTTATAATGATCAACATAGCTTTGGATTATCCAATATAAATCGGTAACACTGTCCTGCAACCGATGTAGGAAGCACCAAAGAATATATATAGACAAATCTCAAAAACACAGTTTTAACTGATAGTACTTTATAAACATCAAACTGTCCAATATTGGATCCTGCCAATTATAAGCACCAGAATAAATTGCAACGGACTCACCAAATTGATCCATGAACGATGTCCTGTTACAGTGATCTCCATACTCAAGGGTTGGTTGACTGGGCTCGAAAATAGGTTTTCCTATTCTTAGTATCGGACAAGCGAACCAAAAATCCTGTATGGCCAATCAGTTGATTAGTCAGATGATGAAAGCACAATTGTGGCTGAATGGATTCAGGCTGCTAAACGGAGAATCTGACCCACTTGTAAGGAACACAAAGAGCCACAAAGAACAACCAATGGTGCTAGGTTCCGAGATGATCAGTGGTTTAAGAACTCTGGGGTGGCAAATAGTTGAAGGAACACTAATTACAACTTCACAAAAGTCTAGAAAAAACGGAGCAAAAATTGACGGCTGAAAATTTTCTAAGTCTCTCTTCGAGCACAGCTCACTACGATCTTTTCACACAATGTAAGAGATTTAGGAGTTATTCTAGATTCTAAACTAACATAATTTTATAAAGCGTTTTGGTTTACACTTTAATGATCCTTACACAATTAAAACACTATATGTAGCCTATGTGAGGCCAATATTAGAATTGTTTGGTCACCTTATATGAAAAGGCATGAAGAACGAATAGAGTCAACCCAAAGGCAATGTTTATTATATGCACTACATAAATTGGGATGGACAGAATTTCCTCTCCCATCTTATGAAGCTCGTTGCTTGTTAATCAACATTCAGCAAGAGCGTCGAGATTATGCTATGGTCTCTTCCGTGACGAATATTACTTCGCAACGCATTGACTCAGCTTATTTATTAACAAGACTTAATTTTTATGTACCTTCTTCGTCAATTGCGTAATCGACACTTGTTCGCGGTAGATCGTCACCGCACTAACTACGCGAAATATGGACCGATAAATCGGATGATGTCTGTTTATAATCTACACTGTGAAATGATAGACCTAAATATATCGCCTCTAAAACTGAAAAAAATATTTCCAAACACTGCGAAATCATAGATCATAAGTTATAATGTTACTATGTAGTCTACGTTTTTGATTGTAAATTAATAAGAAAGGAAGAGAGTGGTCATAATAGTGGTCCAATGGACAGTAAAATATTCAGGAAAGTTGTGCAACAGAACCGTCCAAACATGTCAATTCAAGATGTCGCTAAAAAGTCCAAGGTGTCAGACGGTTTTGTGCAGAAAACCATGAAGCCCCAAACCGGAATAAAAAGCAAAACATCACTGCGAAAACCCGCGCCCGGAAACTTTACACGAAGCTGCTCTCCAAATCGTGTTGCATCGTAATGGATGACGAAACTTACGTAAAATCCGACTTCCGTCAACTTCCTGGGCAAGAATATTTCGTTTCCAAGTCTAAGTTCCATGTTCTGGAGGATGTTCGAAAGAAGAAATTATCAAAATTTGCAAAGAAGTTCCTGATCTGGCAGGCGATTTGAGGATGTGGTGAAGTAAGCGCTTCCTTCATCACTTCCGGAGCAATTAACAGTTAGATTTACACGGAAGAGTGCCTTAAGAAGCGTCTCTTGCCATTCATAAGAAAGCACAAAGGATCAACTCTGTTTTGACCTGATCTAGCATTCTGCCACTACGCTCGAAACGTGTTGGAGTGGTATTTTTTTTTTCCTTTGGTTTGTTTTTTTCCGTCGATCTTGTTTTCCGTGCTGAGCACCAATGCTACCGATGTGCCAGGAAGGCAGCTCCCACACCTGGACCCTACCTATCGACCCATCAACTCATGAACCGGGGACCAACGGCTTTACTTCCCATCCGAAGGAAGGCGTGATCAGAGATGTTATGCCTCAGAACATCCCGGCGGCGCCGACTGGGATTGAACCTAGGCCTGCTGGGGTGAGAGGTAATCACGCTTACCACTACACCACCGGCGCCGTTGTGTTGGAGTGGTACCGACTGTGCCAAAAAATATGAACCCACCAACTTCACAGGAACTTCGCCCAATTGAAAAATTCTGGGCAATTGTGAAGACAAAAACACTGGGAAAATCGGTTGTACAAAATTTGATGGGTGGAGTGAAAAGGAAGGTGCAGGCATTCGGTATGGGAGACGAAATTGAATAAAACAAATTTTGTAAATCATAACTCATTACATAGTAGTTTTTCATTGCCTGAAAATTTCAAGTAAATCCGATAGTCGGTTTGATTTTGGTTACTAAATATGTGTGTGCAATTTTTATCGAATACACCCTTTATCATCCTATGATAATTCTTTATTTTCCCTTCGAGGAAATCCTTTTTCAAAAAATACTAAAATTCCCTTCCTGTACCTTTATACATGTGATTATAATATGGCAAATAATCCATATAAAGGGTGATACGGTCAAAATTTGGTCAAGGGAAAACGCGTGTAAATCGGTGAAATCGTTTATTTAAAAAATCAAATTAAATTTCTTTTTCAAGTTCAATTAGTATAAAATTCAGGAAAAATATTCAGTTAGGCTTCCGCTTTTCCAAATCCGAATTGCCGGGCCTTACGCTTGACCCCTGCCATCAGATTTTGTACAGCCACCTTGTCCACCTTCTTCGCCGCAGAAAGCCAGTTTGCCTTGAACTGCTGCTCGCCCTTAGCAGTTTTTTTGGTCTTCTTTAGGTTCCGCTTGACAATAGCCCAGTATTTCTCAATTGGGCGGAGCTCTGGCGTGTTGGGAGGGTTCTTGTCCTTGGGAACCACCTGCACGTTGTTGCCGGCGTACCACTCCATGGCCTTTTTACCGTAATGGCAAGATGCCAAATCCGGCCAAAACAGTACAGTACGGATTGGTTGACAGTCCCGGAAGCTATGAAAATGCTGCTTTTCAAGCCACAGGTACAGATTGCTTGCCAAACCAGATATTTTTTGCGAACTTTGACAGTTTCATGTGCTTGAAAACATCTGCTACGTTTCCCCTTCCTTTTGCCGTATAAAACTCCTGTCCCGGAAGCTGCTTGTAGTCGGCTTTGACGTAGGTTTCGTCGTCCATTACCACGCAGTCAAACTTCGTCAGCATCGTCGTGTACAGCCTCCGGGATCGCGCTTTGGCCGTCGTATTTTGTTTATCATCGCGATTTGGAGTCACTACCTTCTTGTAAGTCGATAGTCCGGCTCGTTTTTTGGCTCGATGCACGGTTGTAGACGATACACCCAGCTTATTTGCGGCATCTCGGAGAGAGAGGTTAGGGTTTCGCTTGAAACTACCGGCAACTCTCTTTGTCGTCTCAGCGGCTTCCGGTTTTCGATTTCCCCCCGATCCAGACTTCCTGGCTGTCGACAAACGTTCCCCAAACACTTTAATTACATTTGTAACGGTTGATTTGGCAACTTTTAGCGATTTTGCCAACTTTGCGTGCGAGTAGCTCGGATTTTCGCGATGCGCGAGCAAAATTTTGATACGCTGCTCTTCTTGCTTGGACGGCATTTTGAAAACTGAAGAGTGAATTCCAAAATCAAAATAGGAGCAACATTCTACACACACACACACACACCTTCAAAATGAGGGGTGTTCAGGTTTTTTAAATGCAAAATTGAAAGAAATACGTCAAGTTGATATTGACCAAATTTTGACCGTATCACCCTTTATAGTCTGTTGTTGTCTTCCACCGAACAAAGCAGATCAAGATTACATGCATACTTTGATCTATTGAATCCTAGTGTGATGATAGGATGATAAGTGGAATAATTTGCGTGCATCATTAAGGTCTGAGGTCACGATCCACCATTTTTGATGGTTTTTTCGAAAAACTGGTGTTTAAACCCAATTATCTCGAATATGGTAAAGATTATCGCAAAATCCAACTGACAATCGTTTCTAATTATGCCAAAGAATATTCTGTGGAATTTTCAAAGTTCTGGGAGTTCTCAAATTTAAACTTTGATAACTTTTTGTTACCATTTCTGGAACCGTTTTTTAGTGACTTTATGCCTTTCTCTCAAAGTTTTTAGTTGTTAGAGAAATAGGATCGATAATTCCTCCTGACAAAAGTTTTGTTTTTCCCTACGGATCATTTTAGAACAAAAAAAAATGTGTGCACTCGCTATAATTTTTGAGAAACTCGGCTTCAAAGTTGCAAAATATTCATTGAAATTTACTTGAATTCCTAAATTGGGAGAGAATCCTTGAGATAATCCTCTGCCATTCTCTCTGAGCAGAAGAGAGAATGGAGCATATACCATAGTCGAGCAAGTACTGTGTTGCCAGTGGAAGGCTTTGTTTCTTTTTCACACTTTGATGACCCGCAATAATGCTGTAAATGCAGCAGCATTAGAATCGTTTCGAGTATGTGATCAATGCATAATATGCAATTTATCAAACCATTTTATTAAATTGCGTTTATGTGAAAGTAAAATAGATATTATCCCTCGGTCATTTATTACTGCCAAAAGCAGATACATAAATAAACATCCTATACGAGTTGGCCACATGGCTGAGCCTGATCCTTGAACCAGAGAGAATCTAAATAGAAAAGAATGGGAAATCTATGCGGCGCGTTTAGTACTGTAAAAAAAGCAAGGAAAAAACTACTCGAATTTTTATTCCAAAGTTACGTAGCAAGTGTTTGGTCTCGGGTCATTTAATTTTTTTGCAAAATGGTTTTTTTTAAGAAAAAATCTGCTGTCCGTCAAGTGAAAAGGTATCAACGAGAATGCCAAGATACACAGCCAGTAGAAACGCCGTCACCAAAGCGTCAGAGACAGACATCTTCGGATGGTGAAATAAGGTAAGGTATACTGATAAATTAAACTATTCCCATTTTGCTTGAAATTTCATCAATTTGTCATTAAACTCAGATTAATCATATCGAATGATTAAACAATAATACTCTCTATCTAAAAAATAAGCATCTGATATTAATCCCAGTTTAATCATGGTTGATTAGATTGTAGATTATCTTTTTTTGAATAAATTAATCATTTTAGATTCTATTTTAATATTTTTTGATTTAATTTTAATCTTTTTTGATTATATATCAGTATTGAAAAAGAATAAAATTTAATACTGGAAAAAATATTTCGATTTTAATTATGCATAACTACTGCCGAAGTAATCATGGCTCGGACTCAATAAGGTGAAGCGGGAATCTGCTTACTTTTTAAGCTTTTTTGATTTAATTTATCTTTGAGTGTAGTATGATGATAATTCAACCAAGGTATGTCCAATTTCTTCAGTAACGCGACTCTGCTATCTCTAATAAAGTGTGTATGGTTATTTTGCTTAACGTCATGTTCTGGGTATCATCCAAACGATTTGTGGAATAGTTAAATTAGTTGAGTTATCGTTCGGGTATGGTATTTTTTTAATTGGGGATGTTGGTTTATGCAACGATTTATATTTTTCCAAGACAATAGGTCTATGACCTGATTTGGAGTCTATTTTTATTTACACAAGATGATCAAATCGTCTTAGAGTTTTTTTTTACTATTGTCACATGGGTGACAGGCTAAAGCCACGGGTGGTCCATCTCGTCTAATCGTTAAGATCACTCGATCTACTTGATCAACCACGACTGAGATAATTGCCATATCAGTGAAGCATGTTCAAGGAGTCATTCTATAATTTCGTAAGAAGTTAGGAGGAAGGCAGTGTTGGAAATTAGCTTGCGTTGTCTTACATGGGAGGGAAAGGGTCTCAGAAATATCTTACACATTTATTTTTTTGCCGAGATTGGCACCACCGAGTAGGTCGTCATTTTATTTTGCTGGATCTCAGTAAAAATAAATGCCGAGGTTGCTCAGCAGTGCCAATCTCGGGAAAAAAGCTAAGTGTGTAGACTTTCATGTTCCAAGGTATTTTTTTAAAAAAGTTATGCTATTTTAATTATTTTCGCGATCTCCCAGCTTTTCCATTTCTGACTGAAATAATAATATGTTAAATGGAATTTTAATTCTCATGATTTGTTCCAAATTATCGAATAGTTTTGTTAATATTTCAGGAGAACAAACTAAACAACTTATTTTTTTCACTTTGGCAACCACCCAGCTTTGCAATTTTAAATATTTATGAGTTAAAGTGAACACCAATTCTCATGAAATGTTCAAAAAGTATTTGAGGTTATTCTGTGAAGATTTCAGCACGTTTAAACCAACAACATCATCGGATAGGGGCAACTATCAACTTTCTGAAAGTGGTATTGGTTTGCGTGAACGTACTTTGGTTCACGTGTAAAGGGCCTTAGAATGTTTGTTTACAAATGCTTTTGTGCCGGTATCAAATGTTATGCCTGAAATGTTAATTTTTTATTTGTATTTAGTTTATTAGTAATTAGTTCCCCTTTGTGTCATAAATTGTATCATGCTGTCATTTCTATTATGCGTATTGTAATGTACATAGTAGAATTGACTGCGTAGTTAAAATTATTTTTATTATGTTGTTCAAACCAGATATACCATGGCAAATGTTTTACGAGTATACAATTTTTACTAATGTGACTGTACTTGGTCAGCGCAACCATGAAAATTGTAACGTTCAATTGAATGCTTGCTGTTGAAATAATAACAGTAATTGATCAATTGGGCTATTGGATTTTTGATATGAGCATGGTAATTTTAAAAACATTACGTTGAGGGTTGCATAGTTTTCTTCTCAGACCTACAAGATATTTATTTTCAATGTTTGCACAGTCTTGTAAAGATTGCTTCTGATTCAATTAAAATTGCGTTAACATGTTACTGAGATTATGCTCAAAATAACCAAATATATGAAATTTCTGATTTTTATGTTTTCACTATTTTGTTCTGGATACTCTGTGATCAAACATGATCTTCTTTTGAAGTCTTATAGGTCATATGATTAGTTTTGACTCAAACAACATTCTGACCACGTCCTCGAAGGCACTTGGAACATGTCGGATGAGGTCATTGGGATCTTGGCTTTCCCAATCTCTCTTTGAATGTAATTATTATAATGGTTGATCTTTTTACCATCATATTGGCAACACTGCCAGCGCTATCTCGCAACATGCTTTGTTACTCTCTGAGAGAGGCAACACGTGGTTCTTAAACAATTAAACGTGGCTATTTTGTATTAAACCGTTGGAAGCTTGACCTCAGACCTTAATAGAGATAGCTAAAGTGTGATTGTGTCAGTGATTTGTTTAAATCAGGAAAAATTTTCGCTATGAAGTTTTTTTTCCTGATGAAAACATTTTGGGTATACGTTTACGTGACGTAGTGTGCGTACGATAAACGTTAGCAATTTCTATGAATTCGCACCCTAATACGAACACAAGTAACAAAGTACAAAGTGGGTGTGACCGGCATGTACCAGTGTAGTAAGGAACGAATAAATGGTTTAAAATGGATTAGAAGTAAGTGTGCTAAACCAGATTAATAAAGTTTCTATGAATGTAGCAAATGTTTTTTTTTTACGTTGGACTTCGTCTGTGATTTCTATATGGAGGTACCCTTTGTGGAAACCGAAAATGAAACATGTAACGGAATTATGAAAGATTTTGAACGTTAATAACTCAGCTGCCCCTGGACTAACTTCAATAATTTTATCACCAGTCGATCGGAAATATTTCTACGCATCGATAGCAATGCTTCCGACTGTTGATTTTTTTTAACAAGATTAAAATGTGGTAAATGCATTGTTCAAAAGCGTCGAAATAACTAACAAATCAACCAATTACGTACATGCATATACTGCTTTCCCAGCACAGTCATCAGAGAATCGTTAGTAGATGAAACCAAGGTTGCAAAGACTCATTTCAGCTAAAATAATGTTTTTCGGAATAATAAAACCAAAAGATGGTATGATGGCATGTTTTACTTGTAACTTACAAGAAGATGTTACAAAGTATGCGTTGGAATCATAAAACCTGTAAATTTTGCTTTCTATGAGTCACAATCAGCGATTTTCTGATCGCTGAGTGAGTGAGTGAGTGAGTGAGTGAGTTTGTGAAAAATCGCTGATTGTGACTCTCATGAAGTGAAATAAACAGGTTTAATATGTCAAACACATTCTTTGCAACCTCTTCTTGTATCCTACTAATTCAAAATTTGATCATGACATCTAATTATTTCATAATTTAGAAAAACATTGTTTTAGCTGAAATGAGTCTTTGCAACCTTGGATGAAACAAATCGACTTGTCGACACTCATCACCACATTCAAAACCACACACCCCCCACGACCACACAACATGCTCTTCAGAGTTGTAACCAAACTTGGAAGCAGGGGTTCAAGTGATTTTGATCGATTCTTTTCCTCGACTTTCTGTTTCGTTAATAATTCGACGGCAAACACATTCATTGATACGTTTGTTGTTCTGGATGGTAGAAGAGCATAGCAGAAATAGTGCGAAATAGGTTAGTGAAGCCATGGTCATCAAAAGAGGAAATCGATGAAGAGAATTGACTTTCACCCCTCTGCTTCTAAGCCCCTTAATTCAGTCGTCGGCGTAGCAATGAAAACTAGCATCGCACCACTTTTGGTTCTTGGGTTACACTTGCTGGTTGCAATTCTTTTTTTTTTTCCTTTATTTTTAACGTCGGTCTCTGTTCCGCAATCTAGTGCCAATCACCGACGGACATCGATTGCCATCTATTGACGGCAATCGAATGTGCATGAAGGCAACTTCCACACCTGCATAGGAAATCGCACCCATTCACAACACACATGGGCCGGGACCAACGGCTTTACTTCCCTTCCGAAGGAAGACGTGACCAGAGATTTTTGTGCCTCAGAAAAATCCCACCGACCTCGGCTGGGGATTGAACCCAGACCCAATGGGGTGTTAGAAAGCAGTCACGCTTACCACTACACCACCGGCGCCGGCGGTTGCAATTCTGCTGTTCGACATTTTCGAAGGACCTCCAAAAAACATGAAATAACACTTTTTTCTAGGGATGCTCAAAAGTCCAATTATTCGATTAACGATTAATCGTTAAGATGTTTTCAGCTTTTCGATTAAATATTTATCGAATTTTTAATTATTCGAAGGCGTAACCGACATCCCTTCTAATTTCTACTCGTTTGATTTAGCGCATTAGAGAAAATAAATAAAAGTACTAATTTATCTGAACAGGCATAGAGAATAACCATGGTGTGAAAAAGGATCTTAAATTTTCCAAAAAAGTGTTAAGCGTCTTTATTCCAAAGGCAAAGATTTACCAACTTGTTGAGAGGAGGAATTTAATGAGAAAAACTAAAAAGGGGAGGAGCTTTAGAAGAATATGGGATGTCCGGTCCGATTTGCTGATCCAGCTGCCTACACGTCATCTTCAAAAGGCTTTAGGTTTGTACTACCATCGGCCCTTTTTAGGGCCACCAAGATTTTCCAGAAGAGTTAAATTTCTGAACATATCCCAACTAAAATCCATATCAAAAGGTTCTATTCAGTCATACTGAAGAGTATAAACAGATAGAACACCGCTCAAATTCCTATTCTACACAAAAACACAAGCTCCTGATGTAGTTAACATATACCATTTATTGTATAAGACCACGCAGTCCTACGTCACCATTGCGTGCAACCCCATAGGGCTGTGCCTTGTAGTTTTTCATATTTGAAGTTACCCAGCTATTCTTTGAATATCAAAACAATAAGGGGTACAGTACAGCGTTCGAATATTTTTTGTCGTTTAACCATATATGGAAATTGAAGCATACAGTTTTACCTGCAACAAGTGGATTAAAACCAACCCGAATAATCAAAAACTATGTGCAGTATAATAGAAACTATATTGACGACATATTCAGTATCGTGATGATTCGGCTAATCTTCGTTTTATACTAAAATTATAAACATTCACTTAAAACGCATTATAAACAATTTAATTGGGATGACATATCAAACAATGTTCATGTTGCTTATCATTGCAAAATCATATTTTGTTGATATATATAATTTTAAAAAATAAACAAAATTAGACGATCAGACAAGTAGTAATGATCTTATATAGTCAGGGATGGAAAATCATTTATATTCATTTCGTGCATTTATTTACATTCTTTTGCCTCTAAGTTTTATCATCAACAGAATACCGTTAAATGATACATGAAGCATTTGTAGCTTTTGATATTAACTACAACTTTTGTTTATAACTAAAATCTGAATCTCTTGAATCTTACATTCACTGAAAAACAATGGTGGGTTCTTATCGCTCTGGTTCATCATGCATAAGAGATACAGTTTTTAATTTTTTTTTTACAAAAGATGTAGCCAATATTAAAAGCTACACATGCTTCATACATCATTTTACGGTATTCTGTTGATGAAAAAAGTTACAGACAAATGAATGTAAATGATTTTCTATCCCTGCTCCTAGTAAAGGTATTTATTCTCCATTTTTAATAAAACATAGAGCAAGATGACACACAAACACTAACATTTGGTGTCTCCGGTTCTGGGTCATTCGACCGAATACCGTTTGACTGAATGCCGCTTGCCCGAATGCCGTTTGGCAAAATACCATTAGACCAAATGGGTCGTTTGAACAAATACCGTTTGGCCGAATGCCGTTTGGCCGAATACTGAGTGGTTTAAATCGATAATTGATTTGACGATTGTTAAACGAAGATTTATGCTCAGCGAATCCAAACACATAGAGCAACCAACGATACAGGCAAAATAGTTGCTACGACTACCATGACAAACTCGCTCTGTAACATAGCTCGATCGGACTGGTGGAAGGATAATGATATATTTCTTGCCTGCTTTGTTGCAATATACACGGATAAGGACATAGCATGATCTGAATCGAGAAAAGACATAAAAAAAATCCCCATTAACACACGTGTGTCATCTTCGGCTTTACTACGTGAAACAGCTGGCCAACAATTTGCTCGTTTCCTTCACACCCTTTACCGCCCAGAGTTAGCTGTGTTGCACGGGCTGCTTGTCATGAAAAAAAGGAAGAAGATTATATACAATCCTCTGCCAAGAAGGAGGGTTGCTAAAGCCACCACCATTGGTGGTGTCAGCACTGTAGCCTACATTAATGAAGCTTGAATTTTTCATGATAAGCTTGCCTAATAAAAAAATAATACAATACATATTTAATTCCTTCAAGTATGCGCTTGTGAACAATTAGCACGATTATTTTGCCGTGCAACAAATCAAACATATATGTGAACGGAGCATAATTTATCAATGTTTGTATCAGCTGTCTTAGATTGGCAGATAATCGTGCCAAAGAACCAACAACTTTGGCTTCAAGCAAAATGTTCGTGGATGACGTTTCTGCCACCGGAGTGATTATATCATTATTGCTTTCCACTTCTGACATTATGTGACTTTATTTCGTCACATCCTTAGTGCCTTGAGTAACTGGTATTATCCTCAGATTATATCCCGATCAAGAATATCCGGCTGCTTTGATGTCAACATCAGAGTTTGTCAATGCAACTCTAAACAAACTTTTAACAGATCATCCAAACAGGAACGGGATTCAATGAAGGATTTTTTATTATTTTTTTTTAAATTCTGATCTGTTTTAATTTTATGGCAAGTTGCATTTACTGTGCAAAAAATAACAATAACATCAAAACTTTGGGCTACACAATGGTAAGTTGAGCTGCTGAAACATGGACACAGATCGGTGGAGTAGCCTGGGCAATGTTGCCAGTCCGGCAATAGCAAAGTGAAGAGGTGCGACGCGAACACTGGCACGGTAACCATAGTACGGTGATAGAGGAAATGCTTCACCCAACCCGTCTGTTCACCATGGAGGTGCGGCTCAAAACGGCGTCTGTTCTCCATGTTAGGAGCGGCTGATCACCGTCCTAGTGCCAGCGTAGGACTCTAAACAGAGCTGTGCACGATGGTCCACCGGTGAGACAGGGGGTTGGGGCAGGCCCAACAAGCCGCCCTGGAAAAAAACATAAAGTTGCAAATACTGAAGAAAGAAATACGGATCGGAACAATCGGACTACGCGATGAAATAAGGACTACGATTGGAAACTCGGAACATGGAACTGCAAATCGATCGGCTTCCCGGGCTGCGATAAGTTAATCTATGACGAACTTCAACCACGCAGCTTCGAAGTCGGTAGCACTGCAGGATCTTTGCTGGACGGGACAAAAGGTATGGAAAAGCGGGCATCGAGCGGCTACTTTCTACCAGAGCTGTGGCACCAACGAGCTGGGAACCGACTTTGTAGTGCTGGGTAAGATGCGACAACGCGTGATTGGTTGGCAGCCAATCAACGCGGGGATGTGCAAGTTGAGGATTAAGGGCCGTTTTTTCAACTACAGCATCATCAACGTGCACTGCCCACACAAAGGGAGACCCGACAACGAGAAAGAAGCGTTCTATGCGCAGCTAGAGCAGGTGTACGGCGGCTGTTCGCAACGGGACGTCAAAATCGTTATCGGCGACATGAACGCTCAGGCCTCTCGGGGTATGGTGGTTCAAAGTACCTTTTTCCCCCCCCCCACAAGGATATCCACAAAGCCACCTGGTGATCATCTGACCAACATACAGAAAACCAAATCGATCACGTTCTAATCGACGGGAAATTCATCTTTGACATTATTATCGTCCGCACGTACCGCAGTGCGAACATAGATCCGGACCACTACCTAGTTGCAGTATGCATGCGCTCAAAACTCTCGACGGTGCATAACACACGTCGAAGTCGAACGCCGCGACCCAACATTGAGCAACTACGGGACGCCGGAGTTGCCCAGGACTACACGCAGCAGATGGAAGTTGCACTACCCACGGAAGAGCAGCTTGGCGCAGCTTGGCTCAATCATGGCTGGAGGAACATCCGTTCCGCCATAGGTAGTACTGCCATAGAGGTAACTCTAAGACCAGAAGGTCCCGAAGAAACGAGCTCAACTTTTTGGCTCAGGTCTGGTACTCTCTTCGGTCCCAAGCTAATCCATTCAACCCTCGAAACATAGGAAAATCCACTAACCCCTCATTTTATCTGTCAAACTTTCATAGCGAATCAAAACAAATATTGTGTAGTACTAGAATTTCGACTAGAATGGGGTACGTTAATCGTTTGCTTGGGACCAATAGGCTAGTCAAGTAGTGAGCCAATTTAAAATCGTTAGTTTCGAATTGATTGTTGGTACTGCTGCAGCGGCACTTGGTACTGCAATCCCGGACCGAAGACGACGGCGAATGCAAACTGTTAGCAGAGGAGAAGAATGCAGAACGGGCGAGAATGCTGCAATACCGCACGAGATTGAATGTGGAGCGATACAGACATGCGCGGAACAGACAAAACTCGGTTTTCCGAAGGAAGAAGCGTCAGCAGGAAGACCGAGATCGTGAGGCGATGGAAAATCTGTACCGCGTAAACGACACACGGTAGTTCTACGAGAAGCTTAATAGTTCGCGCAAAGGCTACGTGCCGCAAGCCGATATGTGCAAGGACTTGGACGGTAACCTTCTCACGAACGAGTGTGAGGTGATTTTTTTTTTTTTTTTTTGTTGAAAAAGTTTAAAATTAAAATTACAAACAATTTTCCGTTATTTCTTCTTCAGGTACCTGCAGTCCGTTTTCCTGTACCGGCATTTCTTTTTTTTTCATTTTTTTTCCTTTCACGTTTCTTAAACTAACTTAAAACCTACGTTAAACTTGGGAAACCGATTACCCGCGGCGTACTCGGGGTTAACACATTCACTCATGTACACTCATTCATATTCACTCACTCTATTTCATCCATACATATATAACCGAACACACGACCACAAGGGAAGGGAAACTTAGCCTAACTTAACCTATCTAAACCTAACATTTTGTTCATTGCTTTCTTTACTTTCTTCACTGTTTTCATTGATTTTCCTAGCAAATATTTACACAATTTCCGAAATGTCGTCTAAAGAAATCTTTATGTTTCCACCTCATTTCTCTTATTTCTTTTTTGAAAACATACAGACTGGGATTAGGGTAACATTTCAAACAGAAGGAAATTCCTCGTATAGCTAACCATAATGCTGCTTTTTCACGGTGGCTCTTGGTATCAATTTCAAATGCTAGCATATCTTCCAAGCTGTTTAAAACTATTTTACATTTGGTTTGAATAACATTTTTTGTCCAATTTGAAATTATTCTGGCCGACGGACACTCTTCGATTCTGTGTTTATTATTATCCGGTCGTGAGCATGTGTCGCAATTGCTATCATTTAGCCTTCCAATATTATAAGCTAAATACTAGCTTTTCTTTATTAGCTATTATATTGTTACAAAATGCAAATATCCTCGATCTATCCTCAGATGCTATGAAATTGTAGTTGAAGTTTTTCCAGATTATATCCCACTCAATTTGAGGGAAATCGATTTTAACTTTAGGAATAATGTTTTTCTGTGATATTAAAAATCTGTAAATAGATGCTGTTGAATGTAAATCAGTTTCTTCTTCAATGTTAATGGCAACACCAATCCAGTTCTTGAAATTGAATGGTAGACTTTGCGTTCTGCAATATTCCAATAGATAAATCTCTGAAGAGTTGCCATTGTCATTACTCAAAATGTTTTTAATGAAGAGCGCCTTCATTTTGGATTCCGGGTCAACTAATTGAATTCCTCCCTTATCGTAATCTAAGTAAAGCTGTTCACGGTTTGTTTTGAAAATATATTTGGCCCATAAAAACTGTCCTACAGCAGATTTGATTTCACCTAGCTGTTTATGATTTGGTGGAACTATCTGCGCTAGATACCTAAATTTTTATAAAATAAAAGCATTTATCAACCAGCTTCTTTCTATCAAATTTAGGTTCCTCATACTATGCATTTTTAACACCTGTTTGGCGTTGCGAATTATCCTGTCGGAGTTTAAACTTACTATTGAAGAAACTTTGCTTGTTATTTCAATTCCCAATATTTTTGTAGCGTCAACCTCATGAATTAGTTGTGGTCCTAAAGTACACCTATTCAGCCTGATAAAAACCGATTTGTTGAAATTTAATTTAATTTTACCCCACTTTTCAAAGGAATGTAAGATTTGCATGAGCAAATCAAATTCCTCATCGTTTTTAACAAATACATTAATGTCATCAGCATAAGCAATAGTTTTGATAAACTTATCGTAGATAAGTACACCTGAAATGCTATTATTAATTTTTTTAATCAATGGCTCTATGTACAATACGAACAGGATCATGCTTAAAGGGCATCCTTGGCGAACCGAGCAGCCAATTTCAAACTCGTTAGTGAAAAATCCGTTAAAAAGCACGCGAGAAGTGGCAACACTGTAAAGATTCCTAATACACTGGATTAAACTATCTGGAAACCTAAAATGCCTAAGTAATTTCCACAGGTACTCATGATCAACTTTGTCGAAAGCTTTCTGGAGGTCTAAGCTAACGAGAGCTCCTTTAAATCTTACTGATTCTTTAGCACGCAAAATTACTCTTCGAATGTCTTTAAGGTTGTCTATGCAAGAATGCTTGGGTTTACAAGCGGTTTGTTCCGGTCCTAACAGATTTCCTAAGACCGCTTGGATGCGGAGAGCTATGATTTTAGTAAAAAGTTTGTAGTCGCAATTCAAGAGACTGATTGGCCTGTATTGATCTAGTTCATGTCTGCTGCCTTGTTTGTGAATTAAAGTTATTATTCCTGAGGAAAACTCTTTGGGGGGACAATTGTTACCGGATAAATAACTATTGAAAATTAAAACTAAATCTTCTTTTATAAGCTCAAAATGTTTCAAATAAAATTCGTAATTTAGTCCATCAGGACCCGGACATTTCTTTTTAGTGAACAGTTTAAGTGTATCAAAAATTTCATCGATCGTTATAGGTTCTATTAATACTCTTTGCTGCTCAGAGGTTAAAAACTTCGTTAGGTGATTAATTGGATTGTCATTTGCGTTATGTACCAAAAAGTTGTTAGTCGCTTGAAATTGAGTAGAATAAAAATCAAAGATGATGTCTTTCAATCTTGCTGTTTCTCCTGTAACTACATTTCCATCTAATAGCTTTAAATTGTTTGATTTTGAGTGCCTTTGTATTTGCGCAGATACTTGGAAAATACTGATTGTTTCCTCTTGAGCAAATGAAAAGCTGTTCAATTTGCTGCAGTAGTATTTTAATCTATCATTTTCTATTTCCATCAAACGTGATTTTACTATACCGATGTCTTTGTGAACGTCTTCTCCTGAGCGCAATCTGATGTGTAAGTTAATCAATACTGAATGAAAATAACTTTTCTCTTGAGCTATTCTAAGATTGTTAGACCAACTTTCTGCTTTATAGAACTGTTTTGTTTTATTTTTAGCCAGATAGTTCCACCAACTGCTGCGATTTGTGCAATACATGGATCGAGATTTCCAAGAAATATAACTGTTAGCAAAATCTTCTACAACGCGTTCATTTTCTAAAATTGTGGAGTTTATTTTCCAATAGCCACGACCTTTGGTAGGTAAGCAATCTGGATCAATCTTAACCTTCAACACTACAGCACAATGATCTGAGAATGGAACTGGAACTGTTTCAACTAACAGAACTGAGTTTGAAAATTCTTTTGGTCCATAGAAACGATCCAGACGGGACGCTGAACCTAATCTAAAAAAAGTGAACTCATTCTTTTTGAGCTCCCACAAGATATCTTTCCATTGGAAAGATTCAACAACTCGCTGAAGACCGGATGACATATTTTTAGAATTCCCAAGAGTGTCCGATGAATTTAAAATACAATTGAAATCTCCTCCTAGTACAGAGTACTTAATTACTGGCTTGTTTATATGAACAGAAAGGTTATTCAAAAACAAATCCTCCCTTTCTTTCTTCTTATTTGTTCCTGAAAATGCATAAATATTTATGTAATTAATATCATTCACAATAATCGAAATTATTCGGCCATTGGGATAAAGAATAACATCCCTGTACTCAAACATTTTCCTCAACAACATACCAGTACCCATTCCTTTGTCGTTCAGATTCACAAATGCATGATGAGATGGGATAAAGGCGAAGTTTTCGTAACATAGTTCTTGCAAGAAAACCAAATCAATCTCATGATTCCATACGAAATCCCTGAGTAAATTTTGATTAAGTACCGTCTTAGTACTGTTCAAGTTCACCGTCGCGATTTTCATTACATGATTATTTTTTAAAAATTAAATGCTATTACATAGATTGAACTATCTGAAAAAAAACTAAGAGGCTCCATAAAGAAAACATCAGAGTTGAACGTGTTACTTATCTTTCGAATTCGCTTCAATATTTTTGATATCCGATGTGGCTCCGTCGTTGTTGAGAACGATCAGTTTAGACCTACCTCGAGTAAGCACGCTTTGTGATTCTCCAATACCTTTAGTCACTCCGGTAACCACCTTTACGCGCTCGGATTCGATGGAGCCATCAGATGACGATTCAGCATTAGCTTTACGCGATCGACGTGCTCGTTTACGGTCCTTGACCGTTTGAAACTCTTCCTCCCTGTCTTCCTCCAATGCTTCTGATCCCGATGAAAGATCATCATCGACTTTTGCTTTAGACAACGATCCAGAAAGTTGATCACCCGTTGGGATGTCCTTCAGCTGCTCTGCTTCGCCAACAGCCTTGGCGTCTACCTCCATAGAATTCTCACCTGTCTCTGCAATGGCGGTCGAGCCACCATCTTCCTTAACATTCTTCTCTTTTTCCGGTATGGTTTTGTTCAACACAACCATTCCATTGTTTTCCACGACTTTAGGTTTCGGAGTGGGTCTTCCCGATCAACGGCCGGCTGCCATATCACTGAACAATGGATTGGATGAACCTGAACCTGATGCCCCTGGTTTCGTTTTGTTTGCCCCACTTGGCCCCGCTTGCCCCGATGTGTCTGGTTTCGGTGAACCAGCCGTGTCCGTTTCATCGTTCTGCACTAGGCGCTGATTGATGTTGCTACGTTTAGGGCAGTTAACCTTCAAATGCTCCATGCTTCCACAAACAAAGCATTTATTCTGTAGACCCTCATAAAACACCCGTGCTTGAAAATTCCGTACATGGATCATCGCAGGAATGTCATATTTGATTTCCATATGGACTCCGCGGACCGATGTCCAAATAGGGTATCCTGTCTCTGCGCCGTACTTTTCACGTACCATCCTTTGAATGATACCGTACTTCGAAAGCACGGTGGATATTTCTTTGTCCTCAATCTCTGGTGGGAGATTGAAGATCCGGACATACCTGAACACCGCAGAAGCAGCGGAGAACGTAACCTTGGTCGACTCATACTTGCTGTAGTCAAAATCCATTGACGAGGGAAGACGTAGCAGTGCTCCCTTCAATTGTTCTTCCGTCTTAAACTTGATGATAATACAATGTTCCCTGGGATCTTTGTACATGGACAGGAGACCTGCTGCGTTCAGCCCCATCTTCACCCTCATGAATTGGAATATTTCATGATCCGTTGGCTCCTTTTTTCCAAGTCCGAAGTGAACTCGCATCGAGTTGGCACGAGCTTCCGCCATTTTTCTCCTTTGTTTCCACAACGGTTCCGATTTATATATTATTCTATTGTCCCACGAGGAACAATAGACCTAACACGCTAACAGTAGCCTCAGCTACAAACCGCAAACGAACTAATATTGCTCCGCAATAGACAAACACGACCGGTCGGTTGAAAGTCTAGAGATGAACTCGATTGAGATGTGGAAGCAGTACTATGACGAGCACCTCAACGGTGAAGCAACAGAAAACGAAGGTGGCACGGCAATAGACCTTGGAGCACGCGTAGAAGATGACAGGCTACCGGCCCCTGATCTTCAAGAAATTCAGGAAGAGATCGGTCGGCTGAAGAACAACAAAGCAACTGGTGTAGATAAACTACCAAGTGAGCTATTAAAATACGATAGTGAAGCACTGGTTAGAGTGCTGCACTGGGTAATTTCCAGGATTTGGGAGGAGGAGATATTACCGGAGGAGTGGATGGAAGGTGTCGTCAACTATCGTTAACCATCGTTAACTTCACGTATGGAGTAATACAAACATAATTAATCAAAGTACTTTAAGATCTTAAGATCTTTTTAACCCTTAGTCCAGATATTAACACTTGTGTTTACAAACATTTTTTTGGTCTATGACGCGTTTTGCATAAGGGCTCCCTCTAACCATAACTTTGAAAACAAAAAAACATAGTTACTTTTTCTAAATTTGGTCCAATCTGATACTCAAGATGTCCGATCATATGTTACCAACCTGAAATGAGACAAATTGGAAAAAATTACTGATAAAATAGTACGCATGCTGGATGAAAGGAAGTGGCGAATGAGTCTTTAGTATACAGGTGAATCTCCTTCGCAAACTATAAATGCTGCAAAGATGTCAACTCAGCAGCTCGGTTTATAACGGAAAAAAGTACCTGTATATGGGGGAACTCGATGTAAAAGGACGAGGTAGCATAATCCCGGAAAAAATAGTTAAATTTTAATCCAAATCAACTGACACTCTTTTCGAAGAGTATTTCAAACTCTTTAAAACATCATGTATCAGTAGCTGTTAAATTTTTATGAAATGTAAATAAAAATAAATGGATGCGCTCGACTCTAATTGTGATACTAATTTCTGCACGCAGTGCATAAGCTTTTCAGGGATGATATATCAAAATGCAATAAAGTCAATCCATTAGTAATTAATAATACGTCGTATTGCTGAGGATTTTTCCAATATTCCAAGTATTTTCAATAATGATTCGATTTAAAATAAGCGTTTGAAAACAATTGATGCTTTGGGGTTAAATTAGCAGCTCACAAAAGGGGTAAAATGAACAGTGTGTATAGAGTTCTTCTGATTCCCAGCTTCGTTTCAAACAAACCCCACTGTAACATCATTTTGCCCCCAGTGTTTGGTTTAATTACTCCCATTGTATGTTAATTTTCAACATGTTCATTTTACTCGCATGCATAAAATAAATCTTGTATTGTCCCGTAACGTGGTTAGATCACCTTTTCGTGGTACGTTACGGAATGTAAGATCTACTACTGAGACTGGATACAAGAAATCTTTTGTACCAGCGTATCAGCATCATCGCTTGTTTTTTTCGCTAAGAATACCTATTTTGATTGCTGAGAAGGCGCATATGTGAAGAGTTCCCAGAATTTTCCAAAGATACTGAACATCAGAATTGAGTGAGGCTAATGTGAGACAAATTTTGATTGATGAGAGTGCGCTTTTTGAAAAAGTTCTCAGAATGCTTCGAATGATGTGGAACATCACAATTGAATGAGGCTTTTTGTGAGAAGAGCAATGCTTAAACTGTATTGAATTCGATACTAATGCTATTGCTGTTGTCTACTGAATATGAATGGAAGCTTTGCTTTATGTGTAACGTTCAACATTTAATTGGATTATGAAAGACAAAACGGTGAAATTTCTTAGGATGTTCATTTTACCCCCAGTACAAGGGTAAGCCCCGGATGCATGTCGTTCACGTCTTTTACAATGAAATATGTACATTTCTTGGAAAACGTTCGTAAGGAGAGCAACAAACAAAAGATAATAGGTAGGTACATAATGTATATGACACAAGCACCCCATTCGATGTGAATATTATCGTTGCGTATGCATTTCTTTATTTGTTTATACCCCACACCACCCCTGGAGTTTTCGGAGATGGTAGCCATAATGGGTGTAGTTAGCAGGTGAATTCCTCACAATTATGAATCGTCGTTTGATTTTGATACATTTTTGAAAGCGATGAAAACATGTAAAGGGAATTTGAACACTAGCGTGCATTAGGGGGGACTCTAGATTACTTTTAGACTTATAAATAAAACCCATGAATATCAATTTATGGTGCTCCAAGGCCCAAAACAGCTATCGAATGATTGAAATAACTAACGGAATCAGTATGGCAGTTGTTTGCCACCCCTGCGGCACAAGGTGGTAGATTTTTCTAAAGTTAATTTAAGTAATCAATTCAATTATATCATAGTCATTTCAAGTTGAAAATATTACGAAAGAATTGAGGAAGTTCAAAGTCGCAGCGTGCAACTGTTCAAATTGATAAGCTTTGTTTCAATATTTGCTTTAATTCATATAGTCATACTTCAAACGATTCCTGTGTAGGCTCCCTCAGGGCAGGGCCGCTCACTCGTTCTGAGCAACGACCATTGCACTGAATATAAGCTCACAAGACAGTGCGCTTCAGTTGAAGTAAATTTGTTGGCAATCGGTGATCAAAGAGAGTGCAGAAACAAGTTCGACATTTGAGAGGAGTGTTTTTATTTTGGCGACAAGAACAACGCATTGTGATTGAGAAAAAAGATGAAGCAGCAAACAGTTTGTATTTTGTTGGCAATGATCTTAGTTTCCGCGACGTATGCGGATGCCCTGGTGTTTGTTTATGTAAGGAATGGTTGCATGTGTTATTTATTTTTCACCAATATATAGTATAAAATAATCGATGCAGCGTGATTAAAAAAAAAAGACTATTTTGGTTATTGAATTATCAACCATTTTAGATTTTGTCTCGATTGGCTGAGTAATGTTCTTTTTCTAATGTGGTTAACCGAAAGCCTTGGCAATAAAAGCTAAGCATAATTGGTCGAAGAGAGTGAGTTTGATCTCCAGACTGACAAAGAATTTTTTGGGCTTAAAATACCATTGCGTTTGACTTTTTTTTTTTACTTAATACGATATACCGAGCTGCAGTCCAGTTTTTTTTTTTTTTCTCGATTTCGTATACTATCTTTTGCTGAACGGGAATTGTAGAGCTTTAAATGACTCGATCATTTTTGACTAGGGGCATCCCACTCTAAACTTTGAATTTCTCGCATTGTACACAGAAAGTCCTTACTAATATCTAAGATACCTGGAAATACTTAAAAAAAACTTAAGAAATATTTAACGTTGGTTTATTGCCACCTAGACTACCACCGTTGCTATACAAATTAAATTTGTTTGCTTATCTAATATCGTCTAGCATTTTTCAGTGAATATTTTTAGAGTACCTAGCAAGAAATTCAATCATTATAATGCCTTAGATGAAGTGACGGAATATTATTCCGATTATGGCTTCTATTTTGAGAACAAATTAAATGATGCCGCGCTACAAGCACTCAAGCATTTCACGTTATGGTATAAACCTAACTCTGTCTAGCTGATAGTCGAGGGAATCTTCCACCCGTTCCCCATTGATTTGAATTCCATCATTGTGTAGCTATTGACAGTGTGACACTAACTTAAATAATTTAGGCTGATCGGAGCTGAATCAGAAGTTGAAGAGGATTCCCACACCATTACCTTGCTTTCTGCATCCTGAGAATCACATCTCATAGCTTCCCGCTGAATGTGTTTATCTGAAAGTGGACAATAATTTCTCGTATTTGGAACCTTCGACGCTCTTATTCTAAACCATCGATCTTCAACCCGGGTTTCGCGAACCCCCATGGAACGAAGAGGACACAAAAGGAATTAAGCAATGTAGGCCAAGCTGATCGGTAGAGCAACGTTGGGAATCGATGTTCTAAACGTTGGAAAACGATTATCAAGTCTGGACAAGATTGAAATGGCATATCCCCTTTTGATAATGTTGGAATAGTTTAATCACTACTTCTATAAGCCCTAGGTTTTCAAATCGTGTACCGCGTATATTTATTGTGAGAATTGCACAAATTATTATTTCACAATATTGACAAGCTTGGCAGACATCTTTTTCATTTCATCGTGTCGCACGAGTCATCTGGTTGCCTCTATAGAACATAAAGGTAACAAAGCGAGTGTATTGCAATCCTCAATCATCAGCTTGTCATTATCGGTTCCGAAACCTAAAACCACGAAATCTATGTAGAATTTTTAAGTAGGATACTATCTTAACTTTCTCGCCTGTACGGTGTAATCCAGCAATGTATGCTCCTCAAACTGTGGGACTGTGGGGAGGTCCATTCAGGCTTACTTGCAAATGAGCAGCATAGCTTTGAGAAGAACTTATACAATGCTCAGCATAAATAATATGAAGTAAACTCTTGGCCTAAGACCTAGATGATTTGATTGGACAGGTCAGAATAATGCCAGTTTGGCGTCCTTTAATGCCTCCGGAATCTGAATGTTTGGAAGCACATGGAACAGTCAGTTAGAATAAATCAGTAATTATAATAGGATGAATGAAAACAGTCCAATGAATATTGTGCCTGCTCCAAATGGTTTGCTGAAAAATGGTTTGCTTTGTTACACTATTTCATAAATAAATTTAAAATACTTACCCATTAACATGATTACACATATAATTTCAATTAAAAGAGACGAAAAGTCATAAATCGTTCAAGCTACAACAAAAATCAACTACACAAGCAACGGTCACTATGATGAACATTATCCAGGATTGAAAATACTTTAAAATACTTAAGAATACTTACGACAGCGGATTAGAAACTCAGAAACGACGTGTTCCAAGTGCATGCCTCAAAAGAAGACCCACCACCCCTGTATGGGATGACGAATGCACAAAGTTGTATCTTGAGAAATCCGATGTCTTTAAAGATTATCGTAGACATGAATGATCTGAGCTTTTTGAAAAGTATCTAAAGCTTGAAAAAAAGCTTAAAAACTTACTAAAAGCAAAGAAACGAAATTACTGGTGTACTTTTATCGAGGGACTTTCTAGAGAAACCTCGATGACAACGCTTTGGAAAAAGGCTCGCTATATGCGAAACCGCTCATCTTTCAATGATAGTGAAGAATAGTCCTCACAATGGATATTCGAATTCGCTAAAAAGGTTTGTCCAGATTCTGTTCCAGCACAACCAACTTTACGGGATACAGCCCAAAGTAACGGTTCTCTGGATGAACCATTCACAATACTGGAATTCTCAATGGCACTTCTTTCATCGAATAACTCTGCTCCGGGAAGCGATATGATCAAATTCTACCTTCTAAAAAGCCTCCCCGATATCGCTAAAAGACGATTACTTAACCTATATAATTCATTTATGGAATTCAATATAGTTCCACCAGCATGGTGACAGGTTAAAGTAACAGATATTCTAAAGCCTGGGAAACCAGCGTCTGATCACAATTCTTACCGTCCGATCTCTATGTTATCATGCCTAAGGAAATGATAAGAAACAATGATCCTATCAAGACTTGACCATTGGGTTGAATCAAACAACCTACTTTCAAATACGCAGTTTGGTTTCCGAAAGAGTAAAGGAACAAACGATTGTCTAGCGATGCTTTCATCTGATATTCAACTGGCCTTTGCGCACAAGGAGCAATTGGCTTCAGTCTTTCTGGATATTACGGGCGCATTTGATTCGGTTTCCATAGACATACTGTCAGACAATTTGCACAGTAGTGGATTACCCGGTATTTTGAATAATTTCTTGTATAATTTGCTGTCAGAAAAACAAAAGACAAACAACTTCTAGAATTAGCTACATGGGCTTACCACAAGGTTCATGTTTAAGTCCCTTACTTTATAATTTCTATGTCAAAGATATTGATAACTGCTTAGATAATCTATGCACGCTTAGACAGCTTGCAGAAGGAAGGACCTCATTAAACTATATAAAAGACTATTCTTTCAGTTCTTGAGTATGGCTCTTTTTGCTTCCTCTCGGGAAGAAAAACCCACCTTATTAAATTGGAACGCATTCAATATCGTTGTTTACGTATTGCCCTTGGCTGTATGCATTCAACACACAGTATGAGCCTAAAGGTCCTAGCGGGCGTAAAACCCCTGCAGAACCGTTTCTGGGAGCTCTCATTAAGAATATTGATTAAATGTAGTGTCAGTAACAACCTTGTGATTGAAAACTTCGAAGAAATGCTCGAATTGAGCATCCAGTCTAGATTCGTGCGAGTCTATCTTAATTATATGTCATCGGATATTAGCCTTCCTTGCTACAACCCCTCTCGTGTATGCTTTACTAACTACAGTTCCCCCATTGACTATGATCTCTCCATGAAACAGGCTATTCAAGGAGTTCCAGATCAACTTCGACCTATTTCAATTCCCCTCATTTTTGCTGAAAAGTACCAACAAATCAATTGCAATAGAAAATTTTTCACTGATGGATCACGAATTGATGGATCCACTGGCTTCGGCGTCTTCAATGAATACTCAACCGCCTTTCGGAAAATTCAGAATCCTTGTTTCGTTTATGTTGCTGAGCTAGCAGCAATCAACTTCGTATTGGGGATGATTTCCGATATGCCCATAGACCATTACTTCATCTTCTCGGATAGTCTCAGTTCTATTGAGGCTATTCGGTCGATGAAACAAGGTAGGCACTCATCTTATTTCCTTTCAAAGGTAAGGGAGCAGATGAGTGTGCTGGTCGAAAGATCATATATGATTACCTTTGTATGGGTCCCTTCACATTGCTCAATCCCAGGCAATGAGAAGGCAGACTCTCTCGCAAAGGTGGGCGTACAACAAAACGAGATTTATGATAGAAGAATTTCACATGATGAATTTTTCCCATTAGTACGTCAGAGTTCTCTTTTAAGTTGGTAAAACGATTGGACAAGTAATTCTCTTGGGCGGTGGTTAAATTCCAATATTCCAAATGTTTCTTCGAGAGCGTGGTTCAAAGGTCTGGATGTAAGTCGGGGATTCATTCAAGTGATGTCAAGACTTATGTCCAACCACTACTCGCTAGACGCACATCTCTTTAGAATAAACCTCGTTGACAGCAATGTATGTAGGTGCAGAACCGGTTATGATGACATCGATCACGCAGTTTGGTATTTCCCGAGTAATGACGCCTCCAGAGCACGACTATTGGATACTAGAGTGATGCAAAATTTGAAATTTTCACTCCACAATACTTAAACGATTCCAAATCGGATCCTGACTAACCTCTCAAAATTTGAGCCCATTTGGTGAGAAACTGAGATGGCACAAACCATTTGAAGTTTGTATGGGAATTACTATGGTAAAACCAAGATTTTTGTTCATGTCTATCTAATAATTCACCATATCAGTCTGCTTCAAAAGCTTTCAACTGCAAGAATCGAAAGTTATCAATGGTTCAATGCGCTGATGTCTTATGATCATGCTCAATCAACTGCTCAGCAGGCAACATTGGTGTTTCTGGGGCGTTGAATAGGAAACAAAAATCATGGCTACTATGTAATACAGTGTTGCCTACATAGCAGCTGCTTGATCATGTCATAAGTTTACCAATCTCTTAAATAATTAATAACTTTTTCCTGTCTCGTTTTACATAGAAACGATCTTGAGCAAAGTTGTAGCTGAGAAAATTTTCTATAAGAATGGCTATCGAACTGTTTCGCATCTTAATATGGAAAAAGACTAGCAGGCAATGAACAAAAAGTTGAGATTTCCCATAGTAATTTACATGTAAACTTTAAATGGCTTGTGCGAAGTCTGTTTCTAACCAAATGAGTTGTAACTTTGGGAGGCTAATCAGGACCCGATTTGAAGCCATTTAAGCACTGTGGAGCGAAAAAGTCAAAATTTGCATCAGTCTATTGGATACCCTAGTGGCCCGAGGTAGACAACCCTTCCGTGAAGTAAGAGATGTAGTGGGAACACGTGATCTTCTCTACATGCAAGCGATCTACGAATTCCTTTGTTTGTCTGATGTTAGAGTTTGATGTGACCCTCCCCTCCTTTCCAAACAATTTCCCGCCATTATGTCCCAGTGTTATTATCTTCCTGTTCCTGTGCTACTTGCCCCTGCCCAGCCAGGATTTGGTCAACCGTCCGAGAGTAGTATCTGAAGGAGGCTTCAAAATCCAGTTTCCTACCTAGCTCCTTCCAATCGAAATTGTTACCCATTAACCTCGAGCCCGCCACGAGTAATTGGTACCCAATACTAGCCTAGAATTACTGCTATTTCAAATGTAAATTCAATCATTACTGATTTTGGCTCCGCAAAGTGTCACACACGACTGAGCCTAGTAAATAAACGAACTAGTAAAAAAAAAACTTACGACGGCTTTAAAAACATTTAATTGATATTAGAACTTAAGTTTAATATGGGTTGCCTGGGTTGTTTTTGATGATATTAAACTGGATGCAATTTCCACATTTTTTTCGGGCGGCTTTCGGTAAATGGTCAAAACCTTTCATGAACCAGAACCTTTCATGAGACAAATTGAATTTCAAGAATTCGCAGTCTTATTGCATACTTTTGTTCATATTGGGAAAAAATATTATGGCTTAACTTCTCAGAATTTGCGTAAATGAATTCTTGAACAATTTTGCGAATTCAAATCAGCGAATAAGGCAAATATTACAGTCGATAGAAAATTTCAAAAATTAGTTATTTTAAAATTATGGACGAACAATTTTATTTTAAAGTATGGGTCAAAAATTACACAACTTGATTGTACCTTCAATATCGAGTATTTAAATAAACTATACAAATAAGTTCAAAATGTTCTTACTGCGCAATGCTACCCAACAAATTATATGAGCTGATTAAAGACTGAGTAAACAATTGTTTAACTGTTGAAGAAGCATATGTTTGCCTGAATAAACTCTTATTAGTTAATGTTTTTTGGGTAGGCTGTATATGAATTTAAATTTGTGCTATGTCACGAGATCCTAATCATCTTAGAAATAGTTGTCTTAGATAAAGTTGTTCAGATGCCCAAATCCTTCATGATGGTGTATACTAGGGTGCCAACGAAAACGATCATCTTGATTTACCCAAATCGACCATATACAACATTATTATTGCTTTTATGGGGATGAGAAAGTTAATTGTAGCTAGCGGAACTGGCATCTGGCATATTCAGGTTAGATCAAATGAAGAAAGAAACCATAAATGGGCCTCAGTAAGGTATTGATTTCTCTTTGTTAATGACGTATCGGCCCTGTGGCAAAGCCTGAATTCATTTGGCATTGAGCCCTTGTGGCCAATCGTGTCAAAACCGGTTTGGTATACCAAAACTCTACGTTCAGACTCTGACAAACAATTTAGCTATAAAACATGTAGATCTGATTGCGAAAACCTTATCAAGAAGCATTTATGTACCCCTTCAGAAACGTCAAAATAAAATGATTTCGATGTAAAAATGTAAGGCTTCAGAAAGTAGGAAAAGTCAAGAAATTCAGATCTTTAGATACTCACCGTAAAAAGTTATTCCGTTTTTAAACTTCATTTTGTGTCATATTGACTCCAACACCTAAATAAGGTTAAAGTAAAAGTAGAAATAAACCAATTTTGTAAAGCTGTTCACACTGAAATTATAAGTGATACAAATGTATTTACTAAACCAATTCATATCAAGTGATTTTCGATTAACATTCGTTAATATTCTTTTAAATTTGTCGAACCTCTTAACGGAATCCCTTTATTAAGTGAGAGTGTGCTCAAAGCTCTTCATATTCGTTAATAGTTTGATAGAACGCTTGGGAATTTGCAAAACTGTTTCGATAGAAAATTTAATCTTTCCTTATTATTGACCACTTTGTTAGGGTTTCTCTTCAAAAGCTGATCTCTGGTTACAGGAACTAATGAAAACCTACGGCATAATGTTTCACTTACTATCTGATCCCTTTGCATAGTTCATAGCTCATTTCATTCCACACCATACCACGCGGCTGCATCCAAATAGCAACCCTTTCCACTGAACTGTCTTGGGGTTAATTGGAAAATAACTGAATCCATACTAATATCCCATACCACTGATTCGGCACATGGGTTGTAACTAATGCTTTTCCTTTTTCCCATCTGGTGTTCACCATCAACCACACCAATAACCATCTGCAGGCAAAGACCTGCTCCTCCTGCAAGGCTTACGGAGCCAAGTCCTGCGGTTATGGCTACATCCACTCCAAGGGTTATGTTTCCTGTGACGGAGTAGTAAGTACCACACATATGAAGGCTGTGGATGATCACGGGAGAAGCTTTGTACCCATACGAGTGTTCCCGTTATGATTCCGTTTTTCCGACCTACTTCTTTCACAGACTGCAATAAGAAGCTGTTCCGACTGTCAGAGACGTTTGGGAAGATGTCGTTCCAGTGCCATTACCGAATGCTACATCGGCTGAGATATGGTGCCGGAGGTGACGGTGCTAGCTAGAAGCAATTATCCACAGGAATAGATTCATACCTATTGATTGGTGGTCACAAAATGTGTAGTGTTCATGAGACTCGTTGAAGCATAAATCCGATTGCCTGCAGGCAGCAATAGAAGTGGTTTATTTATTGAGCTAGGAAATAGTTCTGAGAAATCCTATCATCTTGTCATTTATTGGGAATGTTAATTGATGAAAAGTGGTAGTTATAGTCCCTATTTTAATAGTCAGGTGGAGATAAAAACCAAAAAAAAAAAATGGTGACGTAAGTTTTCAAACCAAAAACAAAATGCACCCTGCTTATAGAGATAGCAGATATACAGAAATTATGGCTGAATTAAAATAATAAGACTGCAAAATTCAGCACTGCTTAATTGGTTCTGCACTTTGCCAGCTAAAATTGGTTCCCGAAATACTAACCGCCAGACTATAAATAAAGCGACTACAGGAACTTGTTCGGGCGGCAAATATTTTGTTTTATCTTGACTCTAAATACAAATACTTCTATACGTTTTCATGGCATTGAAAAAACTAAATTATAGAATCAAATTAAACCTTCCTGGAAATGTATACCTTAATTATTATCACAGAGTCGAATTTAAGCATTTTTCATACAGAGGCAGCAAAAAATAACACCACCGTTTCCTCAGTTCCGAAAATGTAGGTCTTCATAAAAATTTCCTGGGATTTTTTTCACCAATTCCATTCATTTTTCCGTTCACTCGCTATCTTGAATAAAGTCGAACCTGTATAAAGCACCTAACAAAAATAAGCCACTACCCCAAATTCCAGAGAGGTTAGTACGTAGAATCACTAGGATTCTTCTTCCGAAAGCATCGCTGAAAATACCTCTGGTAACTAAAAAAGAGGACAAATTAGAGAAATCCAGCAACAAATTCCACCCAACCTTAAACAGCGATGTAGCTCTCGTAGTCCGCTCGTTTCGAGAGTCTGTTTTGTCAATGAATTCTTTGCTCTCACAATAACAGTAATCTGGCTTGAACCTGGGTGGCGTCTGCTCATGTTAAATTTTAAGACCAATTTAATGTCAAACGGAGACCGCTTTCTGATTGGCTGAACATAACACAAGCCAGCCTCGATGAAATTACTACAGAGTTTTTTGTAATCGTTTTGGCCGTGTTGCTGGTATGATACACATCTGGATCAACAATAGAAAAGGGCCCATCAGCATTTGTAAACAAACCGTTCCAAAGCGCATTCACTGTACACAAACATCATCCTCTGATCGAATGAAACCTCAGACCATTCAAAACAAAAGACCGAAATCGCTTTTTCGAATGATAGCTGCAACCGGATGACGGTTGTTTTGAAATCAGATGATTTTCCTCTCGAATACTGGATGAAACTTGTTATGAGAAGGATAGGACCTTCAGTTGAAATGCGTAATGCTCTCTGCAAAATGGCTGTCATACTAAATGGAAATGCATATGGTATTGGTTCAGCCCCATAACGCAAATCATTCAAAACGATGATGTAAATAATTCTATCGAACGTCATTTGCTGATCTGAGCTGACAAACGAGGTGGAAGCATATGCATCGCTATCAGAGCTATTACGAACAAAGGTAAAGGATGAAAACCAATGTTTGGCTAATTCGTGGTGGAGGAGGTTTTCTCCACCCCGAAATTTTTTTGTATCCATGATGGAATGGCTTATTATGGCTATTCAGTATGGAATTGTACATAATAAAATTATAATCTAATTAAAAGCACTTGCATGTCACACTATTCTTAAATGTTTGTCCTCTGAGTGCCGTATGTTTTATAGCTAATTTTCAAACGAAAATCATCCTGTATTTGGATGACAGTCATATGGATGTTCATCATCTGACGACGAATTCAACCATAAGAAAATCATCCGAAATTCGAATGCATATTGTTAAAGGGCTCGAGCAATGCAATAATCATTCGGAGTATTGCGGATGTTTTGGTACAGTGTTCCTGACAAATCGAAAACAACCAACACAAACCAACACCATCATCGTGTAGGGGGAAGTTTCCCCTATCCGATGATGGTGTTGGCTTGCGTGGGCAACCTTCGCTTTGTGAGTAAAGGGCTTTGGAACGGTTTGTTTACAAATGCTGATGGGCCGTTTTCTATTGTTGATCAAGACATAATTGGCATAGCAACAATAGTGGTTCCATTCAGTCATTTTCATTTTGTTCAAATCTGCTCTATTTTGTTTCGGTAATCGGATGTAGAAGAAACGATAAAGCGAATCCAGGGCTTAATTTCTACCGTTTTTCAAAGGACCCAATTACCGCCGGCAATGGATACGTGCGTGCGTTTTTAACCCTCCGTTACTTGCACCAACTTTTGCAACACGAGTACTCGCGCGTTGTACTTTGTACAACAGTGTGAGTTTTCCATTGCCATTTTGCAGCCGAGCTACCAATCAATATGAAACCAACGGGTATTCCTTAAAGAACTTTTTTCTAACTAAACAAGCTAAACTTTTATCACAGTTAACCCCAAAAAATGCGCATAATTGGGAAAATGTGAATGGAAACCGCGTAAACGGTGTCTGTCCAACGTGGGATTTGACTTAATTGGTTACAACATAGAAAATCTCGAGATCCTGACCAGATAGAAAGTTACTGTCTTCGGCAAAGTTTTTCAGGATCTTTTCGTTGGTGGAGTGGTTCAGAAAATTTTCACTACGTGGCGCTAGTATATACGTGCAATTTTCGCATATACAATAGCTCGAGATCCTTAGCAGATAGAAAGCTACTGTCTTCGGCAAAGCTGTTCAGGAGATCGGAGATAACCTTTTCGCTGGTGAACAGTAGTTCAGAATCTTCTCACTAGGTAGTGCTCGTATGCATGTTAAGTTCTCGCATGTGATGCATCACTAGATCCTGACCATTAGAGTGATGCAAAATTTGAAGTTTTCGCTCCACAATACTTAAACGATTCCAAATCGGATCCTGACTAACCTCTCAAAATTTGAGCTCATTTGGTGAGAACTGAGATGGCACAAACCATTTGAAGTTTGTATGGGAATTACTAAACAAGATTTTTGTTCATGTCGATCTAATAACTCACCATATCGGTCTGATTCAAAAACTTTCAACTGTACTTGTAAGAAATTTTCTCAGCTACAACTTTGCTGAAGACCACTTTTTGATTAAATGCAAGGATCGAAAGTTATCAATGGTTTAATGCGCTGATGTCTTTTGATCATGCTCAATCAACTGCTCAGCAGGCAACATTGGTGTTTCTAGGGCGTTGAATAGGACACAAAAATCATGGCTACTATGTCACACTGCAAAATACAGTGTTGCCTACAGAGCAGCTGCTTGATCATGTCATAAGTTTACTTATCTCTTAAATAATTAATAACTTTTTCCTGTCTTGTTTTACACAGAAACGATCTTGAGCAAAGTTGTAGCTGAGAAAATTTTCTATAAGAATGGCTATAGAACTGTTTCGCAGCTCAATATGGAAAAAGACTAGAAGGCAATGAACAAAAAGTTGAGATTTCCCACACTAGTTTACATGTAAACTTCAAATGGCTTGTGCGAAGCGTGAACATTTCTAACCAAATGAGTTGTAACTTTGGGAGGCTAATCAGGACCCGATTTGAAACCATTTAAGCACTGTGGAGCGAAAAAGTCAAATTTTGCATCAGTCTACTGACCATATATAGAGTAAATGTCTTTGGCAAAGTTGGTCAGAAAGTCAAGATCTTTTCGTTTGTAGACAGTTGTTCAGAATTTTCTCACTACGTGGTGCTAGTATACACATGCAATTTTCGCATATACAATAGCTCCAGATCCAGAGCAAATAGAAAGTAACTGTTTTCGGCAAACTTGTTCAGGGGGTCAAGACTTTTTGGCTGGTGGACAGTAGCCCAGAATTTTCTCGCGGGCTCCCGTGTGTGGGTGTGTGTCCCGCGGGCGCTGCAGTCATCACCAAACAGTCAATTCAGAACTGGCACGGCTGAGGGAATCCGACTGTCTAATTAAAACAAAGCATTGTGATGGCCTCAACCCGTACTCGAGATTTCTGATCAGATAGAAAGTTACTGTCGTCGACAAAGTTGTTCAAGAGGTCATAACTTTGTCGCTAGTGGAGAGTAATTCAAATTTGTTTCACTACGTAGCGCAAGTATACACGTGAAATTTTCGCATGTTGTTTGTTTCGAGATCTTGACCAGATAGAAAGTTACTGTCTTCAACAAAGTTGTTTAGGCGGTCAAAGCCTATTGCTTGGTGTACAATAGTTGAAAATTTCCTAAGCGGCGCTTGTACACCCGTGAAATTTTCACATATAAAATATCACGAGATTCTGACAAAATAGAATATTACTGTCTTCGGCAAAGTTGTTCAGGGGGCCAAGGTCTTTTGGCTGGTGGACAAACATTCATTTTTTTACATCATACACGTGTAATTCTCTCCTTAGATATATTTCGAGACCTGCTAAACTGTCATCGGCAAAGTTGTCCAGGAAATCAAAACTTTTTCGTTGGTCAACAGTACAGAATTTTCTCACTACGCGGCGCAAGGATATACGTGAAATCTTCGCATATACAATATCTCGAGATCCTGAACAGCTAGAAATTTACTGTATTTGGCAAAGCTGTTAAGGAGATAAAGCTCCTTTGGCTGATGAACAGTAGTTCAGAAATTTTTCATAACTTGGCGGGCAATTCTCGCATATCAAATATCATAAAATAAAAATACAATTTACATCAGCCTAAGTGGGATATTTAAGACAAATATATTCTGGATTTTTTTTACTGGTGAAGGGTTTCATGCAGATTTGTGGATACATAAATTGGGGTGAGTCGTTCCACTTGTATACCTCTGATAAATTAGTGGTAACACGTACCTCAGATATAAAACATTAGCTTAAAAGATCAATATCGCTGAAGCTTC
Organism: Ochlerotatus camptorhynchus; assembly: GCF_037179485.1. Lineage (NCBI taxonomy): Eukaryota > Metazoa > Arthropoda > Insecta > Diptera > Culicidae > Ochlerotatus > Ochlerotatus camptorhynchus. Next base: position 2,026,554 of record NW_027040879.1, read on the forward strand.
CACCAAATGAATGTTTAAAGTCTCCTTTTCTTTTTAGGATAATTTCAAAATGTCTTTTATATTCCATGTTGTAATCAATTAAGTCAAATCCCACGTAGTATAGTCAAAGTCTACGCGGTTTTCGTTTACATTTTCCCTATTATCCGCATTGTTAAGGTGTTTACTGTAATCAAAGTTTACCTTGTTTAAATCAAAACAAGTTTTTTGAGGAATACTCGTTGATTTCAGATCGATTGGTAACTCAGCAAAAAAAAAAACGACAATGGAAAACTTATGTGTGTTGTACAAAGTACAACAGCGCGAGTAACGGAGGGTAAATGAGAAAGAAGTGCGGTTGTTCGAAGATCGTCCCCACATTAGACTATGCAGCGTAAGTAAATACTAAAAAATAAAGAAATAAATACAATATTGTTAAAGTGTAGCCAATAATTTTAGATCAATTTCTCGAATAGAAAAATAAATCCGGATAAAACGTGGAGTACCCCGGTGATTGTTGAATAAATAGACGAAGAGTGTAAGCGCAATGACGGCTGAAGCGGAACGGCAGCGGCAGCGTAAAAGCTCGATCTGAGTAAGCTTACTTTTCGGATTGAACACTAGTTAGAATCAAATCGACTTCGGTAAGGCATCTTTGTGTCATTTGTGACAACTGTCAAACTTTTCGTTTCCGTTCCGCCTCCGCCCACATTGCGTTTGGGCCTTGAGTAGCTCACGTTGCTCAAAATCATATACACATATCAACCTGACTGTTGTGTTGAAGCTTGTCAAGCAAAGCAAAGTTACGTATTTTAAACGGTGCGCTTTCAATGCTTAAGCGTGATCGCGAACATCTGTGAGGCTCCCTGAGACGCAAAGCAGTCCCGGATAAAATCGGCAACCCCATCGAAGCACAGTACGAGGTTTTCACAAGTAGAGTCCTGCATAACGGAGCCTTGTCCGACCCTAAACGGGTAGTCGCAGGTGTGGGGCAGTGGTGTACACACTACGATTATTTTACCGAAATCTGTGAAATTTTACCGAAATCTCAACAGCTGAACGTTCGGTAAACAGTTCGGTGATTTTTCACAGTTTTCCTGTAATTTTTCAACGAATATCTGTGAAAAATCACAGAAAATCTATGAAAAATCACCGAACTGTTTCCCGAACGTTCAGCTGTTGAGATTTCGGTAAAATTTTACAGATTTCGGTAAAATAATCTCAGTGTGTATACTATCAATCAACAGTAGCGGTGTTCCCCATCATAATCGACGCGGTAGGTCAATAAAGGGTGATACGGTCAAAATTTGGTCAATATCAACTTGACGTATTTCTTTCAATTTTGCATTTAAAAAACCTGAACACCCCTCATTTTGAAGGTGTGTGTGTGTAGAATGTTGCTCCTATTTTGATTTTGGAATTCACTCTTCAGTTGTCAAAATGCCGTCCAAGCAAGAAGAGCAGCGTATCAAAATTTTGCTCGCGCATCGCGAAAATCCGAGCTACTCGCACGCAAAGTTGGCAAAATCGCTAAAAGTTGCCAAATCAACCGTTACAAATGTAATTAAAGTGTTTGGGGAACGTTTGTCGACAGCCAGGAAGTCTGGATCGGGGGGAAATCGAAAACCGGAAGCCGCTGAGACGACAATGAGAGTTGCTGGTAGTTTCAAGCGAAACCCGAACCTCTCTCTCCGAGATGCCGCAAATAAGCTGGGTGTATCGTCTACAACCGTGCATCGAGCCAAAAAACGAGCCGGACTATCGACTTACAAGAAGGTAGTGACTCCAAATCGCGATGATAAACAAAATACGACGGCCAAAGCGCGATCCCGGAGGCTGTACACGACGATGCTGACGAAGTTTGACTGCGTGGTAATGGACGACGAAACCTACGTCAAAGCCGACTACAAGCAGCTTCCGGGACAGGAGTTTTATACGGCAAAAGGAAGGGGAAAGGTAGCAGATGTTTTCAAAAACATGAAACTGTCAAAGTTCGCAAAGAAATACCTGGTTTGGCAAGCCATCTGTACCTGTGGCTTGAAAAGCAGCATTTTCATAGCTTCCGGGACTGTCAACCAAGAAATTTACGTGAAAGAGTGTTTGAATAAACGTCTGCTGCCTTTCCTGAAGAAACACGGTTGTTCCGTACTGTTTTGGCCGGATTTGGCATCTTGCCATTACGGTAAAAAGGCCATGGAGTGGTACGCCGCCAACAACGTGCAGGTGGTTCCCAAGGACAAGAACCCTCCCAACACGCCAGAGCTCCGCCCAATTGAGAAATACTGGGCTATTGTCAAGCGGAACCTAAAGAAGACCAAAAAAACTGCTAAGGGCGAGCAGCAGTTCAAGGCAAACTGGCTTTCTGCGGCGAAGAAGGTGGACAAGGTGGCTGTTCAAAATCTGATGGCAGGGGTCAAGCGTAAGGCCCGGCAATTCGGATTTGGAAAAGCGGAAGCCTAACTGAATATTTTTCCTGAATTTTATACTAATTGAACTTGAAAAAGAAATTTAATTTGATTTTTTAAATAAACGATTTCACCGATTTACACGCGTTTTCCCTTGACCAAATTTTGACCGTATCACCCTTTAGACCGTGTACCAAACCGTGGGCTGTTTTGGCACCAAAACGACTTCGATTTGGCTGATAATGTTGCGCTATTTGCTCAACGGCCATCTGATATGCAGAGTAAGCTCAAAAACCTAGCCAAACGCTCCGGTGACGGGTCTCACCATTAACATAAATGAAACCAAATTGTTCAACACGGACTACTTTGCGGTAGCGGGGCAAGCAATGGAGAAAGTCGAAACTTTCCAATATCTTGGCAGCCAGATAGCGTCACACGGTGGGACCAAAAGAAACATAGATGCACGAATCAAGAAGACTAGGGCTGCTTTTGCGAGTTTTACGAAAATCGTGAAAAATGAGTTACATTGTAGGTGGCAATCTTGTCAAGGTTTACACTACATACAATTGCCGGAAAATTGATTTGCTTGGAGAAATTAAATGGCTTATGTGCAATAAAGGGTGTCCCACATCAAATTGAATCACGGAAAAAAACGCTGTAGAAAATTTGCCCATTGGGTATTTTCTCTTGAAAATTTGGATAGAAGTTGTTTAGAGTGTTTTGTTTACACTGTTTTTTATCGCTGTCAGTTGGAAAAAATGGCGTCACCCGAAAAACAACGTCGCGAATTGATTTTACGCAAGCACCTGGAAAATCCTCAACTCTCTCATCGGGACATCAGAAAACAACTCGGAATAGTGTAGTCAACGGTGAGTCGTGTGATTAAACGTTACTACGAAACTCTGAGTATCGAACGGAAGGAGAAATGCGGTCGGAATTGATATTCTATTAGTGATCAGGATCACAAACGTGTCGTGAAAGCGTTGAATCGGAATCTCAATGCTTCGGTCAGAGATATGGTCAAAAAGTTGAATCTGTCTAAGTATTGCGTTCAGAGAGCCAAGGACCGGGAGAGACTGCATACTTACAAAGTGCAGAAAGATTTAAATCGAGACAAACGGCAAATTACGGCGGGAAAATCACGGGCCCGGAAACTGTATACCCAGATGCTGACGAAGCCCCATTGTCTCATCATGGACGATGAGACTTACTTCAAGAAGGACTTCCGGCAATTCCGGGGCTACTGTTCTTCACTGCCCAGCACAAGTTCGATGTTCCGGAGGAAGTAAGGAAGCAGACACTTTCAAAGTTTGCCAAGAAATACATGATTTGGCAAGCGATCTGCTGATGTGACAAATGGAGTGCGCCGTTCGTGACTACCGGGTCTGTAAACGGGGAGATCTACCCCAAGGAATGTCTACAGAAGCGTCTGCTGCGTCTGTTGAAGCAACACGAGGGCCCTACGGTCTTCTGGCCAGACAATTCAAATGTTGTCCTGGAGTGGTACGAAGCCAACGGGGTCACTTTCGTACCCAAGGACATGAACCCACCCCCCTTTCCCACCAACGCACTGGAACTAAGGCCCATCGAAACATACTGGGCTATTATAAAGCAGGCACTACGGAAGCATCCCAAGGTTAAAATCTGAGAAAGGCATGAAGAAAAAGTGGGTTTCCGTACAGAAGAAGCTGCATCCTGTACAGAACCTAATGAGTGGAGTTAAGCGTAAGGTGTGAGCGTATGGTTATGGTATTGAAGTTGAATGAAGGCACATTAGCCATATTCTCATTTCTTCCATTCCTTAATAAAGCATTTAAAAAAATCCTCATTTATGGGCAGATAAGTCATCGCACCACAATCGGAATTTTCATCTCAAACATGAAAACTGTTTTGTTATAACCCTGCGCAACGTGGTGTTTATCAGCGGAGAACACGCAAAAGCTGCAGGTCTTGATCAACTGATGCCTGCGGTAAATAATTCTTGCCTGGTGCTTTCCAAGAACGTAATTGTTGGTGGGTCGGCCACACACTACGATCAAATAAGCTGAGCTCTTGGTCGATTTGGAAAATCTAAAACATATTTTTATTATTCTTCTTCGCATATCAAGCTTATTGCATATCGCTCATATTAGTTTGTTGCGTGCTCTCAACTTGGTGTTCAAGATGCACTTCCACAGTTATTATTTGAAAACTTTCGATGCCTGTACCATTTTTGCATTAGTAAAATTGTGTGACAAGTACAATAATACCCTATGGCAAGGGAACTCGAGAAATTTTCCAACCCGACAAATTCCTAGACCAGATCGGGAATCGAAACCAGCCACCTCCAGCATGGTCTTGCTATGTAGCTGCGCATCTGCGGACTAAGCTAAGGGAGGCCCCACCTAGAAAATCTTATACACATGAAATTTAATCCAAAATGATGTGTATAATCTCTATAAACGTATTGGAGTAATTTCGTAACTAAGAGTATTGTATCAGTCATTTTTGATCTGGTAGCTAATTCGATCTGAACTCCAGGATAATTTGGAGAATCATGAGCATCTTATGAACATCAGAATAGATTATAAGTGATGCACAAAAACTCTATGGACATGCTTGGGCAGGTTTCGTCACTGAGGGAATCGTGCAGGCCTTGGTTGATCCAGTAGATCAAATAGTTTGAACTCCAGGACAATTTGGCGAACCGAGAATATCTTAAACACATGGAGTATGCTAATGATGAGCATAATCTCAATGAACCTGTTTGGAGTTGTTTCGTTACTAAAGGTCTTGTATCAGTTATAGTTGATCTGGTAGATCATTTGATCTGAACTTCAGGGTAATTTGAAGATCATTTAGCATCTTACATACTTCAAAATATATAATAAGTGATGTGCAAAAACTCTAAGCACGTGTTTGGGTAGTGTTGTGGAAGTTAATTTTTAAAATATGAATTGAATTTTTGTGAGCCCTATTGGCAGATTTGAATGTTGAATTAATCACTGCAGGCGTAATGTAGCTGTCGATTGGCAAGCAATATTAAGAACTGCAGGAAATGTTGAATGTGCAGTTGACGTATTCTACAATGTGTTGCTTGAAATAATACTTGAAGAAGTACCAACTAAAAGAAGAAGACGCCAGAGTCATGCAAAACATCCAGTTTGGTACAACAGGGAACTGAAAAATTTAAAAAATCGAAAGCAAAAAGCGCACAAATTTTATAAAAAATATGATAGTGAAGAAACTTTGGCATACTATTTAGACATTTGCGATCAGTTAAATTTGGCATTTGAGGAGTTTAATTTAAAAACTGAACTTGAAATAAAATCTTGTCCTAGAAACTTCTTTAATTATGTGAAAACCAAATTAAAATCTGATAATTTTCCCTCAAAGATGCATTTGGACGATAGGATAAGTGAGAACACGGATGATATATGCAATTTGTTTGCAAATTTCTTCCAAGAAATGTATACTACGTTTTCAGAAAAGGACCGTGACCATGAATATTTTGAATCTTATCCAGAATTTTCAAGTGACTTCAGCGTAAGTCAAATCAAGGTTCATGATATCTTAAAGGGTTTAAACAATTTAGATGCATCTAAAGGTCCTGGCCCTGACGGTGTTCTGCCAGTTTTTATGAAAACTTTAGCAATTGAACTTACTGCTCCATTATATTGGATTTTCAATATGTCACTGGAATCCGGAAACTTCCCTAAAATATGGAAAAACTCGTTTTTAGTGCCTATCTTTAAATCGGGTACAAAATCCGACATACGTAATTATCGTGGTATAGCTATTATCTCTTGCATTCCGAAACTTTTCGAGGCGATTGTAAATGAAAAACTCTTTCTTCAAATTAAAACAGAATAACTATGCAACATGGCTTCTTTAAAGGCCGTTCAACAACTACGAATTTGCTCGAATTAATTAATCATTCCTTGAATGCAATGGATAACGGAAACCATGTAGAAGTGTTGTATACAGATTTCAGCAAAGCCTTTGATCGAATTGACATACCCATGCTTCTTTATAAACTTCCAAAAATGGGAGTTCATTACGCACTCCTCAAGTGGCTTGAATCATATTTAACTGACCGTCATCAAATAGTAAAAAACAAAGGAAAGATATCAAATCCCGTTGATGTCATTTCAGGAGTTCCTCAAGGTTCCCATTTATGACCACTTTTATTTATTCTCTTCGTCAATGACATATCTTTCATTATTAAGAAATTGAAAGTTTTAATATATGCTGACGACATTAAACTTTTTTTGGAAATAAAAGATGCCAAAGACATCATCACATTCAAAGAGGAAATTCAAATATTCTATACTTGGTTCAAAAAAGCCAGCTACAATTAAATATAAAAAAAATGTAACTCCATTACCATTAGTAGAAAACAAAAGCTACCTGATATAACAGTCACTTTAGGAAACCAGATCGTAGAAAAGTGTGATAGAGTCAGGGATCTAGGTGTTATTTTGGACTCAAAACTTACTTTCACCGATCATTATAACACAATTATTAACAGAGCTAACAACATGCTTGGTTTCATAAAACGTTTCTGCTATAACTTTCACGATCCGTATACGATAAAGACATTGTACATTGCTTATGTAAGATCGATATTAGAATATTGCAGCACAGTTTGGTCACCTTTTTCAATCACACACGATGAAAGAATAGAGTCCGTTCAAAAGCAGTTTCTATTGTATGCACTCCGCAAGTTAGGTTGGACTGTATTTCCTCTGCCATCTTACACAGCTCGGTGTATGCTCATAAATATCCAAACATTAAAAAAGCGTCGTGAATTTGCTATGATTTCTTTCGTAAACGATATCGTATCACAACGAATTGATTCAATAAAACTATTGTCATCCTTAAATTTATATACACCATCTAGGCATTTACGAAATAGAAATATATTTGCTACAAATCGTCATCGTACGATTTATGCCAAATTTGGACCCTTGAACCAAATGATGGATACATATAATAAGCACTGCGATAACATTGACTTTACAATGACAAAAACCAAATTAAAGCAATATTTTAATTTGTCGCATAACGTCAACTAGAAGTAATGTTTTAACTTGTTCTTAAGACATATTATAAAAAATATAAACAAAGACAAAATTGTAAAAATAGCACTTAAGACAACAATTGTAAAACGGTCTACAGTGGTTGACGACAAATAAATAAATAAATAAAATTAGACAATTAGCGAAGACGGCATATCAAGAAGACTGGCAACTTTGTCTGAATCCAAACTACAGACACAGTAGCGCTGCGCTCGAGCAAAGGTGGAAGCAACGCACAGAAAAATGAGCAACTAAACAAACCTTTATTATGAGGATGGAACCTTTGCTATCCAATTCGTTCGGAGTATTTACCTTTGAGCGGCAGATGACGCGGTACTGCCTGTCTCATACCGGACGTATGAGAAAATGGAAGAGTTGCCAGTCTTCTTGATAAGTTGTCTATTAGGTACCCATTCTCTTTACTCTATTTCAATCGTAGGTAGGAAATGCGTGTTACTCAACCAAATGATAATGATTATGCGGCAGAAGATCGTCTGTAGTTTGGTGTCAGTATCAGTCTAATAAATCCTAGTAGTGTAGCCACAAGTGCACTCGAAGAGGCCCTCGTTTATTTTCTTTGGATGTGGTTGAGGTGTTTTTTTAGTTTTTACCCTTTGTCACCTACGGTACACAGGATCTTGGTGCATGGACCGACCATCATAAGCCATTGTGATATTCCGATTGGTTTATTATCCGAAGAGGAACAAGAGCGACGAAACAAATCCATCAGAACATATCGGGAGCACCATTCTCGACATCTTGCATCTTATCTTATCTTATCTTTCTTTATTAAAGAGACTTTCAGAGTCATCTTGTAAACATCGAGGACGTATTCCATCGACTTTAGCTGACCTCTGACCCGGTGATGAAAGTGCAGAAACAGTTTCCTCAAAGCAAGAAAAAGCAATTTCCAGAACCCGTGCAAATGCTGTTGCAATAATCGACTATGAAAGATAACAGGTAGTTTTAAGAATTAAATAAAAATATATTGAATCTAGATATCTCATCACACAAGCACACATGTTCGAGAATATACATGAAGAAGCTTTGTGCATACATTAGTACAACGTTCGCGAACGTGCAGCTAGCGAAGCATATTCCATCGTTTCCATCGCATGCAGACAGCAAGCCGCACGTTGGCGAACGCTGCTTGAATAAATATTGTAGTCTATGAATTCAGATATCACAAATATATAAAATTATATGTCCGGCAAACTTTTACCTTTGATTGATGATAAATGGTACATTTCAGAAAATAAATTACTTTTTGCTAATACTTGCTACTTTTCGAAAAACTGGATTATGAAAATCATGGTAATTTTCACTCACCCAAAACATTGGGAACTCTTCCTTAAAAGTTGCAAATTATCCAACTTAAAAGATACACGGCGTTGAAAATGAAGGATTTGTCGTTTGTATGGAAAATAGTACAATAGCTAAATTTTACAATATTCACTTTATCTTTGTTATTTGAAGACCTAGAACTTTGCGTCCTTCGGCATTTTTTTTATAAATTTTTATGTTCTACAACTTTGCTAAAAACATAAAACGTTTATCATGTGAAATAAGAAAATTAGCAGCACCATCTATGCGGAGAAAATTTGAACTAATTTCCACAACCAGATGAAGTCGCATGTTAAACCGAGAAACTTTGCCAAAGACACCATTTCAATATAATGCAAACCCAATGCGCTAGAGGTTTTGTCTGGCTAATTTCGGTTCCTGGCCCAGTGTGCACTGTGTAGTAACTGAACGGACCAGACCCGCTCAGTAAGATGAGCTACTATATCCACACCTAGTGTTTATTGGCTCAGCACTCGATTTCAAGTGTATGTATGAGTCGATATTTAATTATGTCAAGAAATTTTGTTGTCTTAATTCATTATGATGCCTTATTTAGTCGATTTTCTACAGAATTTGATTGAGTGAATTAATTGATTTGTTAATGGTCTCACAAATAAAGATGTTTGCTTATTTTGATAACTGTCCGCCGCACTGAATAGCTTTTATATATTTCATCAAACCCTCTCAGAGCTAGAAAGTGTTCTAAATGGATTTTCAATGTTAACTCAGCCATGCATAGCCTGGGTGTTAGGGGTGGCAATGTCGCTCTAGGTTACTCTCAGATTAATTTAAGTCGTGTGTATCCACTCAAGGAACAACAATTCATTTAAGGTGTCCCAAAATCTCATAAACAGCTCTCATATGGACAAAACGACTGATGGTATCAGTTTGCGACTTGTTTGCAACCCCTTTCGCATGTAAGTGAATGTTTGATAAATAAATGATGCTTAATTCATTGGCCATTTCCACGAGATCATGTATCGTATCATTTCAAATGAAATTCGATGTAATCGTGAAGCCTATAAAAATTCATTCAATGCCCTCGCCTAACACAACGTTCCACCTACATTATAGCCTCGACACACCCCACACAAATACAATGCTGCCAAATGCTGCCCTCCATCAATCACCCCCTCCCAAGCACGCATCATAGAGAGAGAGAGAGACAGAAAAACGTTTGTTTTCCTATTATCTAGCATCCCCACCGCGGTCGACAGAAGCCCCGTTGTAGGGGGGCAGGCTGGGTCGTCCCGGAGATAAATACTTGCACAAATATTGATTGGCTTCGTTCTTGTTACTCCTCACTCTCTTTATCCATAGTTATTTTTTTGTCCTCGATAAAGAACCGTCGCTTGTTGCCTCACTGCTGGCTGTTGCTACAGGAAATGAGGGCTACCGAAGCTAATAAAATGGTCATCTTTATGAACGAAGATGTCACAAAACCATCTTCGCCAGCCAACCGCGCGCGAGGTGAAGAGAGCCGTTTCTGTCAAGTACACACGCGACCGGAATAACATTTTCCGGCCCGGGAGGCATTATTGGAAGCTTTCCACCCACAAACTGTACACCAACCATCAGCGAAAGTAATTAAAAATTTATAATGAAGAGCTGGGTACACAGTTGCGAGCCCGACGTCCGGAATGGATAGGTATAGCAACGAAACAAAAAAGGTCACACTGATATCCTTGTTGACGGAGTGACACTGATCCGGATTTAGAATTCAACGGAGACGCTTGGTTGTTTTTGGAGTTACAGGTACAGGAATGTCCCGAATAGCGCGGTGGGTGGTGCTGTCCACCCTTCGCTCGGAAGTCCTCCAACAAAGTGAACTGATTATTTGTACAGTCAGGAATCCTTATTGCCGGAATCCTTAATGCCGGTATCTCTTATTGCCGGATCCTGATTGCCGGGCTATCCACAAATAAGGATACCCACGGAAATACCCATATTGTAGGGTATTTGACAGTTTTTATTGAACCAATGGCCGTCATCTTGAATTTCAAAATGGCACCTGGCATCGATTTTCGGCCTCTACACGTCGTTTTCTTTCCGGAAATACTCATATTGTAGAGTATTTGACAATTTTTCTTGACCCGATGGTCGCCATCTTGGATTCCAAAATGGCGTCTGGCATCGATTTATGGCTTCTACACGTCGTTCTCTATCCGGAAATACCCATATGGTAGGGTATTTGACAGTTCTTCTTGACCCGATGGTCGCCATCTTGGATTCCTAAATGGCGTCTGGCATCGATTTCTGGCCTCTACACGTCGTTCCCTTTCCGGAAATACCCGTATTATAGGGTATTTGACAGTTTTTCTTGACCCGATGGCCGCCATATTGGATTCCAAAATGACGTCTGGCAACGATTTCCGGCCTCTACACGTCATCCTTTTTCCGGTTCCTGTTCTCACATTGCACAGGACAATATATATAATATATATGGACAAGCTTTGAAGTCATAACATATTAAGAAAGTTCATGTGCACACTAGCGCCGCGTAGTGTGAGGTTTCTGAAATAATATGACCATCATCCGAAAGGACTTAGTGACCTGAACAACTTTTCTCAAGACAGTAACCTTCTATATGGCCAGGTTCTCGAGATACACACACTCAGAAATTTTGACCGTACTCGGTAATTTTTTACCGAACTTTCAACAGCTGAACGTTCGGTAATCAGTTCGGTAAACGAAATGCCTACCGAACGTTCGGTTAACCAATTTTTTGAAGAGCTGTCAAAATTACCGAACGATTCGGTACTTTTTTGCGAAGCGAATCGGTAATTTTTTACCGAACTGTTCTGTTAAACTGATTTTCCCACTATTTTTTTTAATTTTACTACCGTTTTCAGTTAATTTGAATTAAAAAGTCTTGAAATAATATTTATCAGTTTTTATTTAATTTTAAAACCGTCACTGCACTTGTGATACCTGCAATAAAAAATGTATTTGACGCCGAAATGTGTTAAAGCCCGATGTTATGCGATGCAGTCCTGATAAATAACCTGCAATCAAATCATGCTATCGCTGAAAATGCCTGGAAAATAATTGGATTTGCTAAATAAACAGTTAATCACGAAATATGTCGGTGATCCATCGATCGTGGTCAAGAATTTTTATCCTTACCTGTTGCACTTGATTCCGGATGCACTATTTACCATTCACTAGTAAATAAAGCCTCTCCAGATTTGACAGTTTGATAGTACAAAATTTCGATAAAATTACTTGTGATTTACGGTTTGTTCGGTAATTTTTTACCGAATTAGGCGTTTTGGCTTATTTTACAGATCGTTCGGTATTTTTTACAGAGTTCATCAAATTTATAATCAAACTACCGAAACTTCGTTAAAATTTTACCGAATATTGGTGAAATTATTTTTGTTTACCGAAAAATCTGTAATAAAGGGTGATACGGTCAAAATTTGGTCAATATCAACTTGACGTATTTCTTTCAATTTTGCATTTAAAAAACCTGAACACCCCTCATTTTGAAGGTGTGTGTGTGTAGAATGTTGCTCCTATTTTGATTTCGGAATTCACTCTTCAGTTGTCAAAATGCCGTCCAAGCAAGAAGAGCAGCGTATCAAAATTTTGCTCGCGCATCGCGAAAATCCGAGCTACTCGCACGCAAAGTTGGCAAAATCGCTAAAAGTTGCCAAATCAACCGTTACAAATGTAATTAAAGTGTTTGGGGAACGTTTGTCGACAGCCAGGAAGTCTGGATCGGGGGGAAATCGAAAACCGGAAGCCGCTGAGACGACAAAGAGAGTTGCCGGTAGTTTCAAGCGAAACCCTAACCTCTCTCTCCGAGATGCCGCAAATAAGCTGGGTGTATCGTCTACAACCGTGCATCGAGCCAAAAAACGAGCCGGACTATCGACTAACAAGAAGGTAGTGACTCCAAATCGCGATGATAAACAAAATACGACGGCCAAAGCGCGATCCCGGAGGCTGTACACGACGATGCTGACGAAGTTTGACTGCGTGGTAATGGACGACGAAACCTACGTCAAAGCCGACTACAAGCAGCTTCCGGGACAGGAGTTTTATACGGCAAAAGGAAGGGGAAAGGTAGCAGATGTTTTCAAGCACATGAAACTGTCAAAGTTCGCAAAGAAATATCTGGTTTGGCAAGCCATCTGTACCTGTGGCTTGAAAAGCAGCATTTTCATAGCTTCCGGGACTGTCAACCAAGAAATTTACGTGAAAGAGTGTTTGAATAAACGTCTGCTGCCTTTCCTGAAGAAACACGGTTGTTCCGTACTGTTTTGGCCGGATTTGGCATCTTGCCATTACGGTAAAAAGGCCATGGAGTGGTACGCCGCCAACAACGTGCAGGTGGTTCCCAAAGACAAGAACCCTCCCAACACGCCAGAGCTCCGCCCAATTGAGAAATACTGGGCTATTGTCAAGCGGAACCTAAAGAAGACCAAAAAAAACTGCTAAGGGCGAGCAGCAGTTCAAGGCAAACTGGCTTTCTGCGGCGAAGAAGGTGGACAAGGTGGCTGTACAAAATCTGATGGCAGGGGTCAAGCGTAAGGCCCGGCAATTCGGATTTGGAAAAGCGGAAGCCTAACTGAATATTTTTCCTGAATTTTATACTAATTGAACTTGAAAAAGAAATTTAATTTGATTTTTTAAATAAACGATTTCACCGATTTACACGCGTTTTCCCTTGACCAAATTTTGACCGTATCACCCTTTATACTAAATTTACCGATTATTTCCGGTAAAAAATTACCGAACAAGCAAAACGTAGCTGAGTGTAGCTGCAGCTTATACAGGAAATTCACTTGCACACTAGCGCTGCGTAGTGAGCGTGTTCTGAACTAATATGAACATCATCCGAAAGGACTTGATCACCTGCACAACTTTGCTGAAAACAGCAACTTTCTATATGGCCAGGCTCTCGAGATACAGTTTATATAGGAATTGCACATGCACACTAGCGCCACGTAGTGTGAGGGTTCTGAAATAATATGACCATCATCCGAAAGGACTTAGTGACCTGCACAACTTTGCTGAAAACAGCAACTTTCTATATGGCCATGCTCTCGAGATACCGTTTATATAGGAATTGCACATGCACACTAGCGCTGCGTAGTGAGAGAGTTCTGAACTAATATGGCCACCATCCGAAAGGACTTGGTCACCTGAACAACTTTGCTCAAGACAGTAACTTTCTATATGGTCAGGATCACGAAATATTCTATGTTGGAAATATGATCCATATATTATAGCGCCCGTCATAAGTAACATAAAAGTGAAGCGCCTCTAGTGGCGTAGTTCTCAATTTAACCCGAATCCAATGGCACAGGCTTGTTGGTCTAACCCAGTACAGCAACTTTGTCCAAGACAGTATAGCTTTATGTATTGAAACAAATGAGATAATCCACTACAGCCCCCATTAGTGAAAATCCCATAAGCTGTGGGTATCCTTATTCGCGGTTCCTTATTCACGCCCCCGTTACCCCGGCAATAAGGATTCCTGACTGTATGTGATTAGTTTCAATCATATACTAGTCACCTGGAGAAAATCAGCTCGATTGGTTGGATTACTGCACCACCCACCGCCGCAATCCGGGGGATTCCTGTACATGGTAATAGCTTGTGTTTTTGTTTTCATTATTTGATTGGAGAAATCCATCGATCAGCATAAGCAGATTATCCTGACACTTCAAATGAAATTACGATGATCAACGTTCAGTAAAAACAAAAAAGAAGACGTAATTTGACGAAATTTAATTAATGCTAGCCCACCATCATCGCACTTTTGTGTCGGAAGTCAACAACCGAACGCGAGCGTAACTTGACGAGGATGATTCATGGATTTTTCCTCTTTAGTGGTACAAACATCTCCGCCGAGGCCGAATCAAGACAACACTCAATTTTGTACGCCTCCAACCATTATAATCCACCACACAATCTCATCTTGGCTACACATTCCATCGAGTGAACGTCTGTAATTATGAGTGATGATTTTGATGAAGTCTAACGGCAACTGTACCCTACTTTGTACCTCGTTAGGCGGATGCTACGGAAAACCGAACAAAGCGAAGTCGTTTCCGTTTCATTTTCCTTTTTTTTTTCTTCCTATCGCGATAGGAAATGGAGTGGGTGCTCATTCGTGACATGTTCTCGTTGACCAAGAAAATGTTTCCGAAAGAGTGAGTCCAGAAGTTTCCGTCGTTAAAGCTGCCGGAGGGAGGGTGATCTACTTGTTGATCGATAACGTACAATGGCATATATTGTAGCCAGTGAGGAATGGGTGGTGTTGTTCCAAAATAGACTTTCAGCTGTCGAAGCATGCGTTCATTAAATATGTATTTGAAGCGTTGAAAGCGATGAAGGTTTGAGGAAAATGGGTGAGGATGTGAATGAAATGCGGTACGGTCTGCCAACGAACAGAGTTCACTTCGAAATTTATCGTAAAACGGGGTCAATTCGATCACGGATTTTTCTCGTTATTAATGTTAAAATGCAATATGTTTGTTGTTTCAGGGCATAAGTGTCATGTATGGCGAACAAAGTAGCGTATTTGTTGAGTTGTGCTGTGATAATTAATACATAATTTCGTGTGGAATAGTGCCGTGTGCCGCGAAAGGATTATTAAAACGCGTACCGTTGTGTTTATTAACAGGCTAAGTAGAAGAAAGGTCGCCCTAGCAGTTTGTTCTCGTTTTTTTTTTAACTCTTTAGTTGTTCTTAATTCAAAATAAATTGAATTTCATTTTAACCTAGGTGCTCCAGTTACTGCAGTAACGTACCAGCCTTAATTGTTATGATATATATCTAAGTGTTTTTACATTGTTCATGTCTTGGCAATTCAGTATTTTAAACAGGTTTTTTGACCTGCATGTCAGTATAACAATTGATATCTTAAAACTAAAAACTAAAACTAAATCTTAGCTAAGTATAAAGGGAATTAATCGTTGCAATTGAGGATTGCAACGATTTTTGCCTGAAATTATTAAATATTTTGTTCGACATTTGTTCTTAAGTCTCAACATTCGAAATTCTATGTACTTCGGTAGTACTGTACCAGGGAGGCAACTTCAAAATCGTCTTCAAAATTTTGTTCTGAATCCTTTGAAGTGCTTTTTTCCTGGTAGTGCAACAACAAGACCATATTGGCACAGCGTAAAGCATGGCCGGTCTAAAAACTTGTTTAAATATTAGAAGTTTATTCGTCAGGCAAAGTTTGGATTTCCTGTTTATAAGAGGATACAAACATTTTATATATTTGTTACATTTGGCTTGAATGCCCTCAATGTGATCTTTAAGAGTTAATTTTTGGTCAAGTATTAATCCAAGATATTTCACTTGGTTTGACCAGGAAATTGGAACTCCGTTCATAGTGACTATGTGACTACTACTAGGTTTCAATAAGGAAGCTCTAGGCTTGTGTGGAAATATTATAAGTTGAGTTTTGGAAGCGTTGGGAGAAATCTTCCATTTTTGTAAATAAGAAGAGAAAATATCTAAACTTTTCTGCAGTCTGCTGCAAATAACACGAAGACTTCTTCCTTTAGCGGAAATGCGAACAAAGATTTGTGGCAACCCTGAGGCAAATCGACCTCCCTGAAGTGAAAATGTTATATAATATAGGCCCAAGAATGCTACCCTGAGGAACTCCTGCTCTAACAGGTAGTCGATTAGATTTGGAATTTATAATTTTGAACTTATTTCATAATGTAAAGTGGAAAATTAAACTTTTTCAATTTAGCAATCAAACCTTCATGCCAAACACTGTCGAATGCTTTTTCTGTGTCTAGAAGAGCAACTCCAGTTGAGTGGCCTTCAGATTTGTTTGAACGAATTAAATTGTACATCGTACGGGCTAGGCAAAAATGTGCGTCTATCTTGTAAACTGTCGCTTTAATGGCCCTTCGCTCATTTTCAACTTCTATTCAATTTTCATACTGCCGTACTCTAACGGAACTATCCACCTACCCTCTTCTAAAGATCATTCTCTAGCTAATAAATCATCACACTAAAGCTTCATGTTAGCATTTCCAACCAACTCTGAAAATCGTTAACTTCGCGTATGAAGTAACATAAAAAACACTTAGAATGTAACAACTCAAGGCGGGAGTAGCCGTCAACAATGCTGATGATGGTACAGCACGCAACAACCACCCTACTGCTTTCTCTCTGAGATGATCACGTTGGTCATGACGAGAGGAGCAACACAATAGTTGGGTAAAGAAGAACTGCATTATAACACACCATCGACTGGAAATGCTCTCGCAACGTGGGGCTTTAGGTAGTGATGAAAACGCCGCTAGAGCTATTCCACAGCCGCAGTCAGTTTATGAGCAAAAAGAGGGACGCACATTTTTGCCTGTGGACTTGGAGACATACTTCAAGTCCCCGCGTACATCGTACGGGCTAGGCAAAAATGTGCGTCTATCTTGTAAACTGTCGCTTTAATGGCCCTTCGCTCATTTTCAACTTCTATTCAATTTTCATACTGCCGTACTCTAACGGAACTATCCACCTACCCTCTTCTAAAGATCATTCTCTAGCTAATAAATCATCACACTAAAGCTTCATGTTAGCATTTCCAACCAACTCTGAATTAAATTGGTAACTCTCAAGAGTTGATGAGTAGTTGAATGCCCATGGCGAAATCCAAACTGCTCATCTGCAAAAATTGAGTTCGTATTGATGTGAAGCATCATTCTATTCAAAATTATTTTTTTCAAAAAGTTTACTTATTGAAGAAAGCAAACTTATTGGACGGTAGCTAGAAGCTTCAGCTGGATTTTTATCCGGCTTCAAAATTGGAACAACTTTTGCATTTTTCCATTTATCAGGAAAGTATGCCAAATGGAAACATCTGTTAAATAATTTTACCAGGAAAGACAAGGTACTCTCTGGGAGTTTTTTGATGAGGATATAGAAAATTCCATCATCACCTGGAGCTTTCATATTTTGAAATTTTTTAGTTATAGACCTTACTTCGTCCAAATCAGTCCCCCAGGAATCATCAAAAATATTTTCCCGAGAGAAAATATTCAGAAAATCCCGAGCAACCTGATTCTCAATAGGACTAGTAAGACCCAAACTGAAATTATGGGAACTCTCGAATTGCTTAGCAAGTTTCTGAGCTTTTTCCAAATTTGTGATCAAAATTTTACCACCTTCTTTAAGCGCTGGAATTGGCTTTTGAGGTTTTTTCAAAAGTTTTGTGAGTTTCCAAAAGGGTTTGGAACTCGGGTCTAATTTAGAAACATTATTTTCAAAAGTTTTGTTCCTCAGGGCAGAGAATCGCTTTTTAATTTGTTTTTGCAAATCCCGCCAGATAACTTTCATGGCAGGATCGCGTGTTCTTTGATATTGTCTCCTACGGACATTTTTAAGACGGATCAAGAGCTGAAGATCATCGTCTATTATAATTGAATCGAATTTAACTTCGCATTTTGGTACTGAGGCAGATCTTGCTTCAACTATAGAAGTAGTCAGAGATTCAAGAGCATAATTAATTTCATCTTTGGTTTGCAAAGGAATGTTTGGATCGAAGTTATATTCCATAAATGTTCGATATTGCTCCCAATCAGCCCTATGGTAATTGAAAGTAAAGCTGTTGGGATTAGAAATTATTTCTTGGGATATTTCAAAAGTTACTGGAAGGTGATCAGAACCGAAGTCAGCATGGGTAACCAATTGGCTACAAAGTTGACATGAATCAGTTAAGACCAAATCAATAGTTGAGGGATTTCTTGCAGAAGAAAAGCATGTTGGGCTGTTTGGATATTGAATAGTGTAATAACCTGTAGAACAATCATCAAACAGAATATTACCATTGGAATTGCTTTGAGCATTATTCCATGAGCGGTGTTTTGCATTAAAATCACCAATAATGAAGAATTTAGACCTATGACGGGTAAGTTTCTGGAGGTCACCCTTGAGAAAATTCTTTTGCTGGCCTACGCATTGGAATGGCAAATAGGCAGCTATAAACGTAAGTTGTCCAAATTTTGTTTCAAAAGAAACTCCCAAAGTTTCAAAAACTTTGGTTTCAAATGAAGAAAGTATTTTGTGTTTGATTCGTCTATGAATAATGATGGCAACGCCACCACAGGGTCCATAAAGAAGATCATTTTTATAAATGAAATAATTTGCGTCCTTCTTAACCTTATGGTCAGGTTTAAGGAACGTTTCAGTTATAACGGCAATATGCACGTTATGAACTCTCAAAAAGTTGAATAGCTCGTCTTTATTATCTTTAAGAGATCGAGCATTCCAATTTAAAATATTTAATGCTTTAAAATCCATTACTGAATTTTAAAGTCATGACAATATTGTTTGCCAGTTTTACTCCAGTTTGAATAGCATCAAACATGGAGTTAGATTTAAGCATATCAGAAATCATATCAATTAATGATTTCTGTAAAAAATCCATTTTAGGGGCAGTAATGCTTCCTAAGTCAAAATTGTCAAAATTTCCGTTAGAATTACTTTGGTTAGTATTTTGATTTCTACCCGCTGCAATAGCAGCATAGGTAGCTCCATTAACTCGCTGAACATTGTTAGCAGCGAGAGGAGTAGGTACAGATGAAAAATTTGAAGCAGGGGTGATATTTGTACCTACGGGTACGAATGTAGAATTTGTTCCTCGCTGACGGTTGTTAACAGCAGAGGAATTTGTACCTGGTCGGAAACGTGGAGCGTTTTCTACCTGTCGCTTAGAACGAGATTGTAGGATCACTTTGCGAGTCTTACATTCCCAAAAATTGGATTTGTGGTCAGGGGTTGAAACAGTTGACGTTTTTTACTACACTCGCTCCGTTGTCGTGAGCGACAGTCTGTTTGTATTCGAACACTCATGCTCTACCGTCGTCTCTCTCACACAACACGAGCGGTAGAATAACATTCGAGCTAAAAGAAAATTATCAAAATAGCTATCATATGACATGTGTGATTTCGTTGTAATTCCTCAATTTGGTGTAAATCAAACCATTTCTGATCAGAAATATTATTACTAGGACATCATTGCTTGCTATTTTCAGAATTCACACAAGCACACCATCAGCAGCCCTAATTATGAGGAAAACTAAAATACATACATTCGTGACGGTCTTCGGCGACGGTGTCGTATGACAGAGCCTGTCATACGACATTTTAGTTTGGTACTGTACTATGATAGCTTGTTTTGCAAGTGTCGGAGGCAAAGGCAGTCAATTATCACAGAAAATGTGTCGACTACCGTGACCGCTTACAAGACTATTTGTGGTTTTCACCACAATTTGAACATTTAAATTTCTTAGGATCTTCCTTCACAGGACAGTCGTCCTTTGCGTGAGAGGAATCACCACAATTCATGCATTTAGCTGGCATGTAGCAATTTTTAGTTCCGTGACCCCATCTCTGGCACTTACGGCACTGAGTGAGGTTTTGGAAATTTCCTCCAGTCTTCCTGAAGTGTTCCCACTTCACTCGGACATGGAGCATAAGGCTAGCTTTTTCTAAGGCCTTAAGGTTGTTTAGTTCACTAGACTTGAAGTGAACTAAATAAAAATCATTAGAAATCCTGTTGCGCGAATCGCCAGGACGGGATTTCATTTTCAGCAGTGGCACAACTCCAAGTAATTTTGCCAATTTTTGGCATTAAGCCGGGAAAGTTTACTAGAATTTTTCTTGGATGATGGATCATTCTCATCATCCGTAAGCAAATCAAATTGATTACTCAAATTAATTTCATCAGAAGGGGTCAAGAGGTGGCCCCTTTCTTTTGCGTTTAGGCGCCATGGCGGCAGTAAATTTTTATCCAAATCGACTTCCAAGCAGATTACTATAAGAATCAGAAGGATCGAAGAGGAATTTTCCAAATCGATATCCAAGAAGGATTACCTCGGGTAGGGTCCAAACAAGGATCGAAGTGGAATAAGAGTTGAACAAGGTAGAAAATTTTTACAGTTGAGCACTGAAAAGTGCTGTTTAAATTTGTTGTTGCTTTAGGTAGTAGTAACACTTCCTTCAGCAAAAAGCAAATAGATCCGCACGGCAAGATAGCATGATGCGGACTGAGTTTGTTCTCGTTTAATTTTGCATTTTCCCCTCGCCGTGCTATTGATTTAGTAGAAACTGAAGCTTTTGATCAGTATAGTTTTCCGGGATATATTGATGCCACTTGCCACAGTGTTGATATTTATTTTAAAGAATCTTTAATTCTTTAATTACGTGAAACACAAATTAAAATCTGACAATTTTCCTTCAATAATGAAAAAAAAAAAACTGCACTCTATTTGCAAATTTTTTTCAAGAAATCTATACGACATTTTCTGAAGAAGATCGTGACCGCGATTATTTTGCATTTTTCCAGAATTTTCAAGGGACTTTGGCCTCAATCAACTTCAAGTGCAGGATATTTTACAGGCTTTAACAAATTTAGATGCCTCAAAAGGTCCTAGACCTGACAGAATTCCTCCAGTATTCATTAAATGTCTAGCAATGGAACTCACTGCTCCATTGTTTTGGCTTTTTAATATGTCCCTGGAATCTGGAACCTTCCCAAAAATTTGGAAAATCTCATTCCTAGTGCCTATCTTTAAATCTGGCCGAAAATCTGACGTACGTAATTATCGTGGTATAGCCATTATCTCTTGCATTCCTAATCTTTTCGAGGCAAATTAAAAATAGAATTACTGACATGCAACACGGCTTTTCAAGGGTCGCTCGACCTCGACAAATTTACTTGAATTTATAGACTACTAGCTGAGTGTGCCCGGTCTTGCTCTGGATTCAATATTAGCTTGAGTTTATGCGCCGATTTAAACAAAAGCATGCTATGTTGTACGTAACCCCCCCCCCCCTATTATCTAAGGGGCTACCCCCTATAATTATCTCCTTATACCTCCACACTCGCCCCCACATGCCTAATTTGGTTCCATTTGCTTGATTAGTTCTCGAGTTATGCAGAAATTTCTGTTTCATTTGTATGGGAGCCCCCCTTACAGAAGGGGGAGGGGTCTCGAACCATCATAAGAACCTTCCACGGCCCCAAAAACTCCTGTATACACATTTTCACGCCAATCGGTTCTGTAGTTTCCGAGTCTATAAGGGTCAGACAGACAGACAGACAGACAGACAGACAGACAGACAGAAATTCATTTTTATAAATATAGATAGATAGATTAATTGATTGCAATGGATAATGGAAACCACGTAGAAGCTCTCTATACAGAATTTAGCAAGGCATTTGACCGCATAGACATACCAATGCTACTTTTTAAATCGCAAGAAATTGGAATTATGTCAGGGCTCCTAAAATGGCTTTAATCATATTCAACTAACCGCAAACAAATAATTAAATTCAACGGAAAGAAATCGAGTCCAATTCACGTCACTTCAGGCGTCCCCCAAGGCTCTCATTTGGGACCTCTTCTTCTTATTATATACGTAAACGACATATCTTTCTCAAAAAACTTAAATTGCTTATTTATGCCGACGACATGAAGCTTGGGAATAAGAAATAAAGAAGACATCAATATATTCCGGAATGAAATACACATGTTCTACATATGGTGCAAAAAAGTTTACTAGAATTTAATGTAAAAAAATGCAACTTAATATCATTTAGCAGGAAAAGAACAACTTCAAATATTTCAATTGCACTAGGAAATCAAAATGAAGAAAAATGTGAAAGAGTTAGGGATTTAGAAATTATCTTAGACTCTAAACTAACTTTCATAGACCATTACAACACAATTATTCACAGGGCAAATAACATGCTAGGCTTTATCAAACGCTTTTGTTATAACTTTCAGGACCCATACACAATTAAAACACTATATATCGCCTATGTGAGGTCAATACTGGAATATTGCAGCATTGTATGGTCACCTTTTTCAATCACGCACGAAGAAAGATTAGAATCCGTACAAAAACAATTTCTATTATACGCTTTTCGTGAATTAGGTTGGACATCCTTTCCTCTTCCATCATATGAAGCACGCTGCATGCTTATAAACATGCAAACATTAAAAGAGCGTCGTGAATATGCAATGGTTTCATTTGTAAACGATATCGTTTTGCAGCGCATCTGACTCAACTGAACTTTTATCAAAATTAAATTTCCATGCTCCTACTCGGCAACTCCGAAATCAAAATTATTCAAAATATGGACCATTAAACCGCATGATGGCCTCTTACAATCAATACTGCGAAACCAGTGACTTTACAATGTCTCGGCGTAAACTAAAACAATATTTTTACTCCATAAGGCATTGTAACTCATTAAAAAATAGGAAAGCTGACACTGCTTAATTTTTATTAAAGACAAAATTATACTTTTAACCTCTTTTCCAAAGTTGACGAAATGAATAAATAAATAAATTAAAAAAAAACAAAACTGTATTCGAATATGTACTAGTCTACGTTGGTTGATGAAATAAATAAATAAAATAAATAGAATCAATTCAATTCGACCTTCTCATCAACAAAGTTATTGATAGTAACTTGGGCATTACAGTTGTCCGTGGCATGAAGATGGGTAATTGTGGTGTTTTGTTTCATTCTCCCAGTTTATTAGCTGGTGATTTTAATATTAAGTGGCGTGACCACTATAATTCGAATCATGTTGCGGCGTTCAGTTGATTTCTTCAATTTAAAACAAACGGTAGATAAATAAACGCGTATTTTCAGGCACAGTAAAACTTTAATTGACCATGTTTATTCCAATCAGTTACTGATTCAAAAATAACCGAACATGTCAGTGGCCTCTAAGTAAGTACTAGGCATCAACATTTCCTTCTCTATCCCTAGTTATGGTAAAGATGGGCGTGGCCGGGAAAAGCGACAGTCATGCTTCTGATACTCTTGTTTAGATTGGAACCAATGTTTACTCCCCAGCATTATTCCTGAAAGTAGTCCAACTGAGGATTTCAGAACAGACGTGAGTGTCGCTAGTATCCAATCTACGAAGTATATTATAACAACGCTAACGCTAATGCAAAAATAACCGATCATGAAACATTAGTGATTAATGTATTAGATTACCGTATTCGTGATAATATTTGCACCATCGTACAAATAAGGTTCCCGTTTCACCTGTGCATACAATGCCTTGGTTTTCTTTGCATGCACGTAATCTATAGCTCATACCGTAGTAGGCTGTGTATAAAAGAAAATGATGTACTTAGTTTGACAGTTGAACCATAACGAAGTGGCAGCGTATTTGTGATTTGTCCCACGCGCAAATGTCTCAAAAAGTGAAATCGCCGTGGAAGTGTCCCTGTGGACCGTTAAAGGGGTTTTAGACAGAGAAAAGAAAGGACAACTATCCGCAAAGGTGGCCATAGGTCGTCCGAGGTCAGCTCGGGTTCCGAGGGTTATCGCTGCTATCAAAATGAAGATTCGGGTGAATCCAGTGCGTTCAATAAGGAAAATGGCATAGGAACACGGGGTCAATTACTTTACGGGACGGAAGATCGTAAAAGAAGATTGCGGGGCGAAGTCGAGGGTACGGAAAAAAAAAATCACATGATTACCAACCGCATCCGGGAGCTACGAGAAAATCTTGAACTTCCTTAAGCGAAAAAATCCGGTAATCCTGTTCACCGAAAAGAGCATGTTTACCGTCGATCCCGTATAAAATTCCAGAACCGACCGGTATATTAGTTCTCTTCCGGTAAAAGACGTGGCCGACGAGCACAAGAACGTGTATCTGACCAAGCATCCTGCTAGCGTTATGGTGTTTGGATTGGTGACTTCCGACGGCAAAAAAATAGACCCGGTGTTCATTCCAGAAGGCGACAAAGTCAACACGGAGGTCTACATCGGGATTTTATGTAAGTATGTTCTTCCGTGGATCAAAGAACAGTACGGTCCGAAGCCAAATGTTGTATTTCAACAAGATGGGGCTCCGTGCCACACCTCGAACCACACTCAGAAGTGGTTGCAGGAGCATCTTCCGTTTTGGGCGAAGGATATGTGGCCGCAATCCAGCCCCGATCTTAATCCGCTGGATTACTCAATATGGCGCTTCATGAAGGCCAAGGCCTGTTCTAAACGCCACCCGAGTACAGCAAGCCTCAGACAAACATTGACCCATACCTGGAGAGAAATGGATCCAGACTACATTATTAGAACCTGCCGTGCATTCCGGAAGCGTGTGGAGGCCGTTATTGCAGCAAGTGGAAACTCGATCGATGATTAACATAGTTTAAGACTCCGAGAAACATCCCTTCTTTGAATAAATAAAAAAAAGACTCGAAAACGAAACCTTTGAGATTTTTTTTAATTTTGACATTGCTTAATGGTGCAAACATAATCACGCATACGGTATATCTTAAATAACGATTACATAGTATAATTTAAGTGCTGGAGAAAATAATCTAAACAGGCTGTTTCGAATCTTGTTTAGAGAAGCGTAGATTTTCCATTTGCGACCGGTAATTTAGATGAATCTACAGCTATTCTTAATAACGGTTTGAAAACGTCTACCAATCAATAAGTTGAGCAAAATTTTGTTTCTTTAGGAAACTCGAACAGCTGGTACAGCTACTTGAATCTTCTGCGTCTTAAACGTAAGAGGTAATGGTACCAAAATATGTGTTGATCAAATTGTGATAATCATTGGAATAGGTACACAATCGCGCGTAATAAGTATTCACAATTGATAAAGAAAACTCGTTGTGAAGGTTGATCAGCATCAAAACAACAAAGAGTTAAGGTAAATTTTGAAATCTTTATTAAAACCTTGTAATTGCAAACCGCGGTCCTAATCTTTTAAAAGCACATTAGAACAGTCAGGACAAGTAATTGCATCTAACTTTAATGATTATTTTGTAGACAGTGTTTCATTGATTAATCAATCCATTGAATTGGTCGATGAACCTGACGAAATAAAACAACCAGTTAATAGTAGTTGTAGATTGGAAGATTTTCACCCAATTACGTTAGATGAACTAAGAGTTATTTGCTTTTCATTAGGAAAATCAGCTGGAGTAGATAATGTTAATGTTTGAGTTATTCAAGATTGCTTTCGTGTCATTGGCCACATCTTGCTGGACCTTATTAACGAATCATTGCAAACTGGACATGTGCCACAAATTTGGAAGGAATCCTTAGTGATTCCTATTCAAAAAGTTTCTGGAACGATTAAAGCCGAAGAGTTTCGTCCCATTAACATGTTGCATACATTAGAGAAAATTTTAGAACTTGTTGTTAAAAACCAGCTGTTGGAGTATTTAAATAGTAATAGTTTGTTGATACCAGAACAATCGGGATATCGAGAAGGTCATTCTTGTGAGACTGCGTTGAATTTGGTGATAGCGAAGTGGAAAGACAACTTGTAGCGTAAAGATACGACTGCTGTTGTTTTTTTTGGATCTGAAACAGTTCGGCTTTAGACTTCGTGCGAATAACACGTATAAATTGAGAGTGCTACAACTGATAGTATTGAAAGCAAGTGTATGGGTTTCGGCCCAGTTGAATTTTTTTGTGAAGTAGTGTGACGGTATTTATACCGCGGAAAAATGTCGGAAACAGAACTGAGAAAGAACTCGCTCCGGGTTCGTTTCGAACGAGGAAGTCCAGAACCAACGGATGCGGAAATATTCAGATTTATGACGACAAAGATGATGCTGAAATGTGAGAAATTGGTGTCTATGTACAAGGACAGAAGTGAACGCTCTGTGATCATAAAGTTCAAAATGGAGGAAGACTTGAAACTGAGGAATTTGCCTGGTGCAGTTGAATTCCAGTACAACAAATACGAAAGCACCACAGTTAAGTTGTCTGCGGCGAATGCTGTTGTGAAGCACGTGCGGTTGTTTAATCTGCCACCCGAAATAGCGAATCAGGAGATATCTGCTGTGATGGATGGGTTTGGAAAAATCCAAAGGGTAAGGGAAAAATATGCGGAAAATACGGGTTTCCCAATTTGGAATTCTGTTAGAGGAATCTACATCGAGGTCAAGGAAGGAGTCGAAATACCCGCCATGCTGCAAGTGCGTAATTTGCGTTCGCGGGTGTTTTATGAAGGGCTAATCAACAAGTGTTTCATTTGTGGAAGCGTCGAACATCTCAAGGCGGCGTGCCCTCAGAAA
Source organism: Ochlerotatus camptorhynchus (assembly GCF_037179485.1). Taxonomy (NCBI): domain Eukaryota; kingdom Metazoa; phylum Arthropoda; class Insecta; order Diptera; family Culicidae; genus Ochlerotatus; species Ochlerotatus camptorhynchus. Next base: position 2,053,395 of record NW_027040879.1, read on the forward strand.
AAGTCGGTCAACGAGAGGTTGCAGCCATCCGAGCAGGAATTTGGGGAGTCGTCCGAGCAGTCGTCCGAGCAGTCGTCCGAGCAGTCGTCCGAGCAGTCGTCCGGGCAGTCGTCCGGGAAATCGTCCGGGCAGTCAACGTACAGCGGTATGCTGAAAACAGATGGGTCAAGCAACAAAGATCGAATGTGGAAAAATCAACGGAAAATAAAGCTATGGAAACGGATAAGAATAAGGGGCAGTAAGGAGAAGGGAGCGGAATGGTTAATCTGAACCTTTGGTTCCCAAGGGCACCACCGCTACAAAAACCAATCGTTTCTGGAGAAGAGGGTCACAAGGATGGGGAAACAAGTTGGGAAATTGTGGTTGTGGAGCATACAACTACAGTTGCAGATCAACCTCAAACTTCGGAGATCGCTAAGCTAACCACAACGGATGAAACGCAACTCACCGATTCGGTGGCTCTCACTCAAGATACAAGCGGGGAAGGGGTGAGTTCTGGTAAACAACCAGAGGTGCTGTTCACTAAGGTCACGACGAAAAGAGGGAGAAAGCAGACAAAGCAGAGGGGCGATAAACCGAATGAGCGCTCGGATTCGGAGCAATCGACTACAGAGTCTGACCACCAAGACATCCGTACCTTGGTGGTACCATCGTTTAAAGAGCCGATTAGTGATGCACTGGATCGGTTCACTAGAAGCAAGACGAAACACATCAAGTTGAGCCAATCAGGTGAGTCCAAACCAACTACCGATGCAGACATAGAGATGCCAGACCATGACAATGATCCGAAGCAGCAGACTATTGATTTGAAATAAGATAATTTAAAATGAACTATGTTTTGAAAATTGGTAGTGTGAATCTTAACAGTAGCATAACAACAGTCAACAAGTTTTTATTGAGGGATTTTATTACTAACAATGATATTGATATACTTTTCTTACAAGAATTATGCTATACCAACTTCTCGTTTATTCCATCTCATAATGCTCTGATAAATATAGCTGACTATGGCTCTGGGACCGCCATTTTGATAAGGAATACCTTTACTGTATCTGAGCCGTTATTTGATGCGAATGGTGGAATTTCTTCAGCCGTCGTAAACAGTATCAACTACGTTAACGTGTATGCGTATTCGGGTTCGAACAAAAGAAAAGAGAGAGATAATTTGTTTTTGAATGATCTGTCTATACATCTCAGTAAACCATGCATCTCCACTAATATAGTGGGAGGAGATTTACACTGTATTTTGAATTCATTTGATTGTATTAGTGAAAATAAGAACGATAGTGCAGGGTTCCAGCAGATCGTGAATCTGATGAAATGGAAAGATGTAGCTTTGTTTCGGAAACAGAATGTTTTAACCTTTTTCAGGGCAGGCAGTGCTTCTAGACTTGACAGGTTTTATGTACCAGCTACTTTTATCGGTAGTGTGCTCGATTTCAATACCGTTGCGGTTCCCTTTTCGGATCACTGTGGGATTTTGATGAAGATTCAAGTTTCAAAAGATGACGTCACAGGTAGGGGTAGAGGGTATTGGAAAATAAATACAACGATACTTGCAGATGAAGATGTTTCTATCCAATACACATTCGCGTATTAATCGTGGAAGGCTAGGCATGTCTATGTGGCCGATGTTAATAAATGGTGGAATGGGGTTTTTAAACTTAAAAGTCGCCAGTTTTACAAAAATAAAAGCTGGGAGCTTAATTCACAAATTTCGAGTGAAAAAAGTTATTTCTACTCTAAATGTATCGAATGAATGGAAAAAACTTTATTGGATATTCGTGTAATTAAATCAAGATTAATTGAAGTGGAAACAAACAGGCTCAGACACTTGAGTAATCAGATAAGCGATAGTAATATTTTAACAGGTGAATTGATAATTATGTATCAAGTAGCCGCACAGGTAAAAAAAAAGTCTAAAACAAACATGCTCAAAGTTCATCATGAAGGTTCAGATGTTACTGATCCCAATCAACTTAAATCGAAAGTACATAATTATTTCTCAGCCTGTTTCTGTCCTATAGATCAAATTAATAATGCTAACGAAGAAGAGGATCCAATTAAATATTTGTCAAAAAAATTAAGTCATGATGAAGGTGCCAGACTAGTACAGCCCATTACTATTGAAGAGTTCAAAACAGTCCTGGAAGAATGTTCCAAAAAGAAGTCTCCAGGTCGGGATGGATTGACATATTAATTTTATATGAAACATTTTGAAGTGATAAAAGATGACTTGCTGAAATTGTATAATTCATATCTTTCCGGTGCCTTTAGGCCAAGCAAAGATTTTGCGGATGGGATAATTACATTAGTTTCCAAAAAAGGAACTTCTTCAACTTCTTTGGATGATTTTCGACCAATTTCGCAGTTAAATTGTGATCATAAAATATTTACGAAAATCATTGCCAATAGGATCATGAATTGCCTTAGTAGTTTATTAGGGAGCGGCCAAACAGCCTGTTTAGCTAATGCATCTTGCGTTAATAATTTGAAAGATTTAAGGAAAATTCTAACGAGAGCATGCGAGACCATAAGATTTAAAGCTTGTTTGGTAAGCATTGATCTCAATAAAGCGTTTGATCGTGTTAATCATGCATATTTGTGGAAAGTTCTGAGAAGTTTCAATTTTCCTCAGCAGTTAATTGATTGTATAAGAAATTTATATGAAATAGCTTACTCTCGAGTATTAGTAAACGGTTTTCTTACAGATGAAATTAAAATAATCTGTTCGACAGGGTTGCCCTCTAAGTATGGCACTGTTTGTACTCTATATTGAACCATTGATTAGAGAACTAAATGAAAATATTTCAGGATTTTTTATTTATGATAGATTAATAAAAGTGATTGTTTACGCCGATGATTTTAATATTGTTATCCGTACGGATCAGGAGTTTGACTTAATGCTTACCATTTTTAAAAACTTCTCAAAGTATGCAAAAATCAAAATTTATTTGGTTAAATCAGGATGCATGAGATTAAACAACGTAAAACTTGGACCACAGCTGATAAAAGAGGTTGATTATTTGAAAATATTGGGTATCCAAATACATAAAGCTTGCTTCATTTAGAATTGGAACAAACTTTTGCTCATATTGTGGTGCTCCTGGTGGCCGGATTTGGAAGTTCTTGATGCCCACGTGTCGAGAATTTTGTCAGCTTCACGTATGTATTTTTGACATTCCGCAAATCGACTGTACTTTGTAAACAATCAAGATGGAAGCCGAAAGAAGGGAAAAAATTGTGCACAGTTATTTGGAAAATCCATCGTGGTCTGCATCTAGGCTAGGCTGCACGAAAATTTATGATTTGGCAGGGCATTTGCAGCTGTGGCAAAAAAACGAATGTTTTCGTTACAAATAAGGGCCTGTTCATAAACTACGTAGACAGTTTTTTTTTTGGATTCTTGACCCCCCCTCCCCCTGTGTAGACAATTATCCATACAAAATTTTTTAAATTTGTATGGGCCGTGGATAATTGTCAACCCCCCCCCCCCCCTAAACTGTCTACGTAGTTGATGGACAGCCCCTAAGACAATGACGTCGGAACTATACCAAAAAGAGTGTCTCCAAAAACGAATTTTGCCGTTCATTCAATCCCACGACCATCCCGTAATGTTTTGGCCAGATTTGGCAAGCTGTCATTACAGCAAAGTCGTTCAAGAATGATATGCAGAGAAAGGGGTCCAGTTTGTTCCGAAAAACCTTAACCCACCCAATTGCCCCCAGTTCCGCCCTATTGAGAAATACTGGGCAATCATGAAGAGGAGACTCAAGGCAAAGAGAAAGGTTGTCAAAGACATCAATCAGATGAAGACCTGGTGGAATAAGATAGCTAAAACGATGGACAAAGAAGGTGTGCGCTGCCTAATGAGCCGTGTTACAGGAAAAATTCGAAAATTCGAAACCGTGACGAATAATTTTATCCGTATTTTTTCTTAAAAGTATGAAGAAAACGCTACATTTGTATAAAAAAGGTCTTGAATTCAATAATAAATAACTGAAATACAGACAATTGTTTTTGCTCCAATTCTATTTGAAGCAAGCTTTAGAAGTTGGTACATTACTGTAAATACCAATTACAATGCAATTATTAATGATATTAAACGCACTCTTCAAATGCATTCAGGTAGAAATTTAAATATATATGAAAGATGCAGAGTGCTGAATGATTCTCTGCTTGATCGTCAAGCAGTTCAGTTCGGTGTTAGCTCGCTCTCTCGAGTTGTTTGAAAAGTTCATTGCGATAGTGTTCGTGTTCTCTCTTTCGCGGTTTGTCGTGCGTGTGTGTGTGCCCCGTAATGGGGAAGCATCGGTCGCGAAGCCCGGCGAAGGTCCAGAACCCCGGCGAAGGAAGCTCCGGTGTGCCTACCTCGAACAGGTTTGCTGTTCTCCCCATGGATGGGAATATCCAGCCAGCTGTGTTGGAAAAACGCAGTAAGAAGAGGAAGAAGAATCGAGGCCAGTCCGATGTCACTGCGACGAACAACAGCTTGTTCGTCGTTGGAGATTTCGGTGACGCTGCCGAAACCGTGAATACTGCCGAAATGAGCACGGCAAAAGTGAAGCTACCTCCATTGGTAGTGAAAAATGCCCATCTTAATGTGCTCATTGCGGATCTAGCGACGCTGGGTGTTAAAGCCGAATACAAGTTGGGCAGAGTCGGCACTAAAGTAATGCTCCGTACCAAAACGGAGTTTGACGTGGTCGTCGCCCACCTGAGGACTTCCAAGGTGGAATTCTTTACCCACGACATTCCCGGTGAGAAGCCGTTCAAGGTCGTCATCAGGGGCCTACCAAACTTCGACCCGAAGTTTATCGAATCAGAAATCAGGGACCGGTACAAGCTGGCCCCAAGTGCCGTGTATCGAATGACAAGAAGAGACGAGAATGTGAAGGCGTATCCGGATAGCCTTTTCCTGTTACACTTCCAGAAGGGAACGGTGACGCTCAACGCGCTGAAAGCCATCCGCTCCATCAATTCCATCATCGTCCGCTGGGAGCCATACCGTGGCGGCCATCGTGATGTGACTCAGTGCCAACGGTGTCTGAACTTCGGACACGGTACCCGCAACTGCAACATTAAACCACGCTGCGGAAATTGCGCTCAAGACCATGCCACCTCCGAATGTGCTGCGGATGAAGCTGTGGCGTCCAAATGCGCCAACTGTGGTGGTGCTCACCAAGGATCCAACAAGCAGTGCCCTAAACGCGAGGATTTCAAGCGCATCCGAAATCAAGCGTCCACCAACAATCAACCAGCACGAAGGAAGGATAAGGCCCCGGCTTTCAGGACAGAGGACTTTCCACCTCTTCGTGGACAAGCGAATCCCAGGGTGCGATCCGCGCCCCCTCAAGAAACGTCTGGATCTTTTGCTGGACAAAGCTCTCCATCCCCCCCTGGATTCTGGAGGCAACCAACAGCTCAAACAAACAATCCCGATCTGTTCTCAGCAGACGAACTGATGGAGATTTTTATCAACATGACCGGTGCTCTACGTAAGTGCCGCAATAAGCCCGAACAGATCCAAGTGCTCGGTAAGTTCATCATCCAATATGGTGTCTAAACCGCTAACCATCGCTACCTGGAACGCTTGCTCTGTAAGAGCTAAACAGATTGAGCTTGCCGACTTCCTCCGCAAGCATAGCATCGACGTGGGTCTTCTAACCGAAACCCACCTAAAGTTCGGTGACAGCTTCTGGTTGCCTGACCACAACATTATCCGGCTTGATCGCACCAGCTCCAGGGGGGGTGGTGTAGCGGTCATCGTCAGAAAGGGAATCAAGTTTTGCACTCTGCCCCACATCCGCACTTCTATCATCGAGGCCATTAGTGTGGAGGTGGAATCACCAACTGGAAACGTCCGGTTCATCGCTGTTTACTGCCCACGCCAGTGTACCGCAAGCAACGGATTAGGAATCCAATTCAAGAAGGACCTGACCGCCATCACCCGTACTAGCTCCCGATTCATCGTTGGGGGCGACCTGAACGCCCGCCATGAAGCTTGGAGGAACTATCAGAGGAACCGGAACGGATGTCTATTGTTCGACCACGCACAACATGGTCTGTACACTGTGCAATTTCCGGACGAACCAACTTTCATCTCTCCGGCGGGAAATCCCTCCACGCTGGACTTTTTCCTGTCAAACATCGGACTATCCAAGCCGGAGGCGCACAACGATCTCAGCTTCGACCACCAACCGGTGGTGACTGAAGTCGGTGTCAATGTGGTTCCTGCTAGAAGCTGCCTGCGTAAAGACTACCACCATGTCAACTGGGTGCAGTACGGACGAATGGTGGACAGCAACATCGATGAAAATCCACTACTCAACACCGTAGATGACATCGACCGGACGTTGGAAGGGCTCCAACAGGCCATATCCATGGCTGACGAGGCATACGTTCGACAAGTTCCTGTGAGGGGTAAGTTTGTTGCTATTGATTCCCACACCCAATTACTGATTCGGTTGAGAAATGTTCGTAGACGCCAGTTTCAGAGGACTGGAGATCTGGGCAAAAAACGTGAAATGGCCGATCTGAATAGGCAGATTGCTTCCAGAATGGACTCACTCCGAAATGAAAGTTTCGGGCGTGTTGTCCAGAATCTGGATGACCGCTCCAGACCATTCTGGAAGGTAGCCAAGGTCCTGAAAAATCATCCCAAACCCGTTCCACCTCTCAAAGTCGAAAATGATGACGATCGGCTTTTAATCACCCCACAGGAGAAAGCAAATGCGATCGGCAAGCATGTCGCTTCATCGCATTTGCTTGGCTCGACTATCCAAAGTCCGCTCGATGATCAGGTTGCGCAATGCGTTCAAACCCTAGATACCTCCCCTTGTGTCGTGCCTCCGGCGAATATGATTACAGTACAACAAATTTACTCAGCGCTGAAATGCACCAAGAACATGAAGGCTCCCGGGTTTGACGGTATATTCAACTTGATCTTGAAGAGACTCAGCATGAAAGTGCAGTCTCTTCTAACCGCTATCTTCAACAGATGTTTGGAACTGCACTACTTTCCAAGCATCTGGAAAGTAGCAAAAATCATACCGATCCGCAAACCCGGTAAGGATCCAACATTGTCTTCAAACTACAGACCCATCAGCCTCCTTTCAGCGCTGAGCAAATTGTTCGAGAAACTCATTCTCAATCGTTTGCTCAAGTTTGTCGAGGAAAGCAACATTCTCCTTCCGGAACAGTTTGGATTCAGAAAGGGGCACTCCACCAATCATCAGCTAGTACGGGTGATGAATAACATCCGAAGTAACAAAGCTGTATCCAAGTCCACAGCCATGGCCTTGTTAGACGTTGAAAAGGCGTTTGACAATGTTTGGCATGATGGACTTGTGTACAAGCTTTGTAACTTCAACTTTCCTTTACATCTTATTAAAATCACCCGTAACTACCTCCAGCAAAGGTCGTTTAAGGTATCGTTGAATGGTTGTCTCTCAGACACGTTTTCGATCCCAGCAGGAGTCCCGCAAGGTAGTCTGCTGGGCCCCTTGCTTTACAGCATTTACACTTCCGACATTCCTCCCCTTGGAGACGGTTGCGTGTTTTTCCTGTTCGCAGATGATACCGCAATAGCCGTCAAAGGAAGGATGCCTCGCGAAATAACGAACAAACTTCAACGATGCCTTAACGCCTTTGCTGATTATGCCACCACGTGGAAAATCAAAATCAATGCCACCAAAACACAAGCGATCATGTTCCTCCATCGGCAATCGCCCAAACTGAAACCGGCTCCATCTTGTACTGTAATCATGGATGGCACAAGGGTTGAGTGGTCTACCGAAGTTACCTATCTCGGGATGTTGTTCGATGAAAAGCTCCTCTTCCGTTCGCATGTAGAGAAAACTGTAGTCAAGTGTTCTACCTTGGTTAGGTGTCTGTATCCGCTGATTTGCCGCAGATCCCGCCTCTCAAGGGTGAACAAACTGGCCGTCTACAAACAAATCATAGCACCTGCGATCCTCTACGCAGCTCCGGTGTGGGAATCATGTGCACAGACTCACAGGAACAAAATCCAGGTCGCTCAGAATAGAGTGCTGAGGATGGTTCTTGATCGTCCTTTCGACACTAGAATAACAAATTTACATGAAGAGGCAGGCATTGCCAAAATAGATTCCAAAATTAACGAAATTAAGACTAAATTTGCACAAAAATGTAATTTATCAGAACATGCTTTGATAAGCAATTTGTATATAGTTGGTTAGGTGTACATAGTAGTTGTAGGTTAGTTGTAGTTGTAAATAGTAGTTATAAGTAGTCTCCTTTTTCAAATTTTCAAACAAACCAATCCCACCAAGGTGGTCATTCTCTAAAACAGGCCTGATAGGACTAGGAACTGTAATTAATAATAATTGAAATTTCACAGGAACTAAAGTTGAAAAGACGCATCTGTGTCACTTGATAAGTTATACATGTAAACCACACAAATTCAAGAAATATAGATCATTTAAGTCAAAAGTCAGAGTGCTGAATACATTCATTCTATCAAAGCTCTGGTATCTTGGTCAAGTTTTTCCTCCATTGAACCGTCATATAGCATAGATAAAATCCGCTTGTGGTAAATTTATTTGACATGGATACATTTTTAAAGTAGAGCGTAACCAACTGTACTTGGATTTTTCGAAAGCTTTAGACAAGAACAATATATACTCGAACTCAAAACACCGATGAAAATTACCAAAAATGCAAGAGAATGGATTGTTGAGGCAAAAGAACAGTGGCATGTCGGTTCGTCGGTGGCTCAGTTTTAATTAAAATAGAACTGATTGAGAGCAATGTAAAACATTGATGGAAAATAAATTTGATCCAAATCAGGGTTGTTAATCGATAACTCGATAACGTCTTTTCGTTAACGTCTGCAATTGGAAATTCTCATTGCAGGCGTTATCTAACAGACGTTATCGACCCTGATCCAAATATACCTTTGCAAACTAAAAATGATTTTAATTACCCAACAAACAATTTAAGCTGCAGCTCAGCTTATACAGGCAAAAACTAACTGGTATAAGGTAATCTTTGGCTGTATAAGCTAGTCTTCAGCTAAAATTGTTAGTTGGGTATGCTCTTGAATCGCTGACTACTTCTATAGTGGAAGCTAGATCTGCCTTAGTATCAAAATAAATGCTATGTTAAATTCGATTCAATTATAACAGACGACGATCTTCAGCTCTTGATCCATCTGAAAAATGTCCGCAGGCGGCAATATCAAAGAACACGCAAAATTGGACCCGAGCTCCAAACCGTTTTGGAAGCTCACAAAAATTTTGAAAAGCCTATTCAAGCGCCTAATGAAGGTAGTAAATTTTGATCACAAATTGACCACTTTGTCAAGCAGTTTTGGCGTGACTTTCTACCAGCGATTTCACAAAACTGGACCAACTAATTTCTATTTTTTTGTGAAACGCACAAATGTTGGCTATTTTTTTCGAGGTTCTATAAGAAAAAATCTCAAAATAATGTTTCATTTCAAAGTTCGAGTGGTAGTAAACGTCATTTTATCTGCTCGAATGAAGTGGTTAATTCGCAAAAAGCTCATAAACTTGCTAGGAAATCCATGAGTCTCAATAATTTCAGTTTGGATGTTACTAGTCTTATTGATAATCAGGTTGCTCGGGATTATCTGAATATTTTCTCTTGGGAAAATATGTTTGATCATTCCTGAACGAAGTAAGATCTAAAACTAATAAGTTTCAATATATGAAAGCTGCAGGTGACGATGCAATTTTCTATATCCTCATAAAAACATTCCCGGAGGCTAAATTGCGAAGCGATCAGGACCTAATCCAAGTTCGGTTTAATATATTTTACCAGTTTTTTATACGGCAAGCACCTTTCATCCATTGCTTCCTGTGCATCCTTTAATCTTTCGTGAAAGGTTCTTTTTTTTTGTGAAAAACACGCATCCGGGGCTGATGGCGATACGAAATACCCATGTTTTTCCTTTCTGTCACATACCAGCGTTCGTCCAATTACGTGCCCTTTAAGAGGACCGTATCCGGGACCGATGGTTGCCGTATTTATCTTCTCTGACGCTAAAACAAACGTGAAGCGAAAGGGAGGGGGAGGGGCAGACGTGTCACGGCAGAAATTTCAAAGTTGGTCCATAACTGAAAAGTACACGCAGACTCGACCGATCCAAGGGTTAGCAAACGGCAGCAGCATCGGAGCAGACTACATAGCATGAACGACAACAATTTTCTACACACTACCAACAATATGCGCGACCAGTTGGAAACTAAACTGCTAAGGACGGGATAGCATTCAAATGGATGTAAATTGACTGCGACGGAAAGGTCAATAGAAGGACAGCACACTAAATATCTACTTGAATTGGGCGTCTCACATCGAAACCGATAAATGTATTTAGGTTCACCATGTGAATGAGGACACAGGATAACACCACTTGGGTACAATCAAAACGGAAGTAATTTAGTTTCTGCGTCTCTGTAGGACGTGTTTGCGTTTTAGTGAGTAGTTTTGTAGCCGACGTTGTATTGGTAAATTTCATACAAAATTATGAATTTTCCAAAATTTTCTTCAATATCGATATTTATTGTAAGAAACTACCATTTAGTGGAATTTGATCCCGTTCGAAGCAGCAACTAACCATTCCTGTAAGCCAATTTGTAGTTCACTCCACCATCCATTAGCGACAATTGCAAGCAAAAATCTTCAAAATTGGATTTATTGTTCTCGAAACAAAAAGCGCAGCCGTTTGCCACCGTAATAGTTACAATAGCGACTAGGACAAGAATAACAGCAAGCACGAAGACCAACCAGTTCTCCAAGGACCAGTGAAGCGTCATCGTCAAATGAGAGGAATCAAACTGAAAATGTTGACAATCTACCTATTTAGGTAGTCCTATTCATTGCTGACTCATCTCTACGCTCATCATTCTCATTTTTGTCATCATCGTCAGTCATTGAAAAGAGCTTTTGCTCTTCCTCATTGGCTGTTACGTCCTTGCTGGGACATATTTTTTTTTTGCTTGCCCTCATTTTAGTGTTCTTTGAGTACTTCCATAGTTCTAAACCTGTTTACATTTTTTGCATGTTCGTATATATTGAGTGGCAAGCACCGAACCGACTAGGCTATCGGAACACCTCTCGAAAGGAGCTATTACCAGGATTGAAAAAGCAACCGCTTCATTGTTTCTGACGTTAGCCGGAATTGCAATTGTGTACTACCTAGTAGGAATAGGAGGAAAAGCACTTCGCTTGTCCCGGTTTGATTCCATCAGCCAGAGTCGTGTTACATCAAAAAGGTACAAGCCGTCATCATCAGGAACCATCAGCTCCTGCTGGGGTGGTGCATCCTGGCGAGGAAATCTATTTGCTATCACCCAACATCATGGCAGTGCCTGGATGGGTGCAGTGACATGATACAAGCCGATAGTTTGCCCATTGTGTACGGGTGCGCACTAGGGTGGTTCGATAATCAGTTTTGCTCCACTAAACTAAATCAAGTCCATACATTTCTTCCAAAATTTGAGCTCATTTGGTGAAGTGTGTTGCTCACAGAGTACTGACTCTTTGAAGTTTAAATGGGAATTACTAACGGAAATGTACACTTCTTGTTTTCCTCGTCCTATTCGTCCGCCATATGATTATGTAGTGTTTACATCTGTGCTTTTTTGCTAGCGCTAGTACTTGTTACTTCTGTAGGAGCAGAGCACGGCAATGCCCCAGGTCCCTGGTCTAGAGCCACGGGGACCAACGGGTTGGGCTATCCACCAGCCTCTTTTGTTGGCTTAGCTCACGACTCTTCCCCAGGTCGACTCTCGACAAAGGGTTGGATGGTGAGGCTGATCAGGGCGCAAATAACACTCTACTCGGTCTTCTTCTATACGAATTTGGTTATGTGTGTGGGTGTGTAACGGCGTAATGGATCATTGGGCGGATGACCTGGCGAATGCTCTGCTGCTGGCTTCGTCACTCAGGATGATGAATGTCATGGAATGACCGTACAGAACCTCGTGCTGGTCACTGGGTATCACCAGTATTGAGGGTTGACCGCTCCGACGGTCTAGACAGCGATCGGTGGCTCGACACTGAACAGCGAAGACTTAAATTAAGGACAATGGGGCCTATAGTTTAACTTACTAGTCACTATGACTGTTGATGACACTTGTGTAAACCATTTATTTATCTTCTATGATCTGATCCTGTTTGTGGTGTCTGTATGTGTAAATAAATAGAAAAATAAAGCGAATAATTTCAATAGCATATTGATAGCCACAGACGGCCTTGCTCGTTCATAATGAGCCAGCAGTATGAATTGCCGATACCTACACTCAATGACTTTTATATAAGGTCTGGGCCAAAGGGCTTATTGATGTTAGTGAAATGTGCAAATGGCTAGTGGTGTTCGTATTATATTGCAATGTTTATCTTTTTACACGAAACAGCTGTTGGCAGTGACGTATTTCTATCTGTTCTCAGTATGTTGGCAGTGACGTATATCTATCTGTTCGCAGATGTTCAGCAATGTTTACAACATTTTTGCTTCTAACACCAGCAAGCTGCCTGTTGGCCCAGACCTTATATAAATGTCATTGACCTACACTCACTCTCATCGTTCAGTGCTGGTGATATCAGGGGTGGACTGTGCTGTCAAATCTGCCTACTGAACATCTATCAATCAGATGTAAATATCTTAATAGAGCTGGAATTAAGGCGTAACAGCTTTTGTAAACAATGACTTCTAACGATGATTTCTAGGAACTCAAGGCACGCCCACACAGACCAACCTAACCTTCGGAAGTCTTTCCCTACCCGATGAGGATGTTGGTTTCCGTGGGCGAGCCTTGAATTTCTAGAAATCATCGATAGAAGTAATTGTTTACAAAAGCTGTTAGGCCCTAATTCCAGCTCTATCTAGATATGTAAGGCTAAGTGAATTTGTCATCTCTTTCATTCTCCCGCTGTTTAAACGGTTGAAGGAGTGTGACATCAAACTCCGGCATTCATTTAATCAGCCATGACGGCATTAATGGTGGCAAAGTTGCCTGGAAAAACTTAAACGTCAAAATTTGTTAATCTTTCGATAGTTTAGTTGTGCGATCATTGCAACGATTATGATTAGGGGATCTTCAGAGAAAGATCGATCTTGACGGATCGATCTTATATTTGGCTCTAGAATCGATTCACTGATTAAATTGGTACTGAAGAATCGATCTTTAGCAGATCGATCTTTTGATTTTTTAATAAGCTTGTCTACGTTGGTACCACAAGAAATTCTTTCCTTTATAATATTCAGTTAAATGTTATCGTTTTAAATGATATAACAAAAATAACATATTTTATTTTTATGTTCTGGGCTTGAACAAAAGATTTTATTGTATTTCCAAAGAAGTATTTGAGAACTACTGGTGCAACATTAAAACCTTTAGAAAAAATCTGTATTATTGCAAAGAGTACTGGACAAATCGAAATTAAATGTAGTACGAAATATTGAAAATGTATGGAATCGAACGAAATTGCATAATCAAACAAACAATCAACAACTGGTACTTGCCAAAACTCGAAACTGATTAATCATTATGAATCATTAATAAACTACACAAAAATGGTTAAAATTTATTCTTCATTAAGAGTTGTTCCGTTTTTCTTGAAAAAGATTCAACTTGACTCATAAATGTATCATTATAGGGTATACGTCCCTAACCTCGGTCTAATATGCAGCCATAGATTACGTTTTTAATCATAACTCATCAATTAATTTACCTGCAAACGATATTCTACTGCTAAATGGTATGCTTAGATATGCTTATCATGTCGTTTGCTATCAGGAACCGCAAAAAGTTGAAAAACTTACTTTTTTTAAGACAAAAACTCACCAGGGAAATGTATGTAATATCGGTCTATTGTCCCCAAATTGGGTCTATTTATGGATGCAACTTCGTCCTATCCTGTTTGATTCTCAAAAAAAACGCTCTTGGTAACGTTTTCTTATGTATTTTTTTTTATCACTATCACTGTTAACTTAATACTCTTCATTCCTCAAAACATTTCTTAGAGAAAATTTTAAGAAAACTACATTAAATCACTCAAGTTAAAAATTAAAAATTAAAAATTTCGCTTATCGTCTTTCGACCGCAGAATATCTAAATCAAAACATTGTGATGTTCATTATACAGATTTGGCAGAAAAAATCTCCCTTCCTGTTCGTTCCTTATCATCCAAATGCAAACCACATTGTTGACGTTACTCTTATTGCTATATGCTGTCAAATGAATTTCATGGGCCAAAGTTAGGAACATAGAAAAGAAATGTGTCCCTAAAGTTGGGTCCATGATTTACTTGTGAAAACGTTGTTAAACAATTAAAATAAACATAAAATATTCAAACAGTAACTGTGAGTTTTACGTCTAGTGTGTATTATCAGGTAATTCCATTCAATAAATGCCATAATCAGGCCATTTGATGATCGTCAGTGCAACCTTCCCATCTTAACCTTAGAAGTCATGGCGGCTAAAAACTCCGAACAGAGTGATATTCTCAACCAGTTTTATTACTTACGAGAGCTGAAAATGTATTGAAATGTTGTGATATAAATTGATTTGTGTGTGGTACACATTTATCAATCATCAGTGATCAATATTTTCCTTATTTTTTGTGTAATATTCCTTAATTAATTATTTATTTGCGTGATAGGCCGAATGAAAGGACTAGACCCACATTACATACCGTAACCCTATTTCTCTGTTCAGACAAAATGTGACGGCAAGCAGCAATGAGCACAGGAGGGAGGTTGTGCAAACCTTCAAATGTGGCTGTATTCTTAAATATCGGAAACGCAAATAGTAACATCTATTTTTTTAGAAGATCGAAAAGATCGAGAGAAAAGATCGATTTTTTCGATCTTTTCGTGGACAAAGAATCGATCCGAAAAATCGGAAATCGGGATGAAAAAGATCGATCTTCCAAAGATCGATCCAAGATCGCCCAATCCTAGCAACGATGTTCTACTCCAGTGTTGGATCAACAAGTTGCGTGACATCCTTGATAAGGGCAATTCTCGATGAACATTTCAAATGGTCCTATCTGCTTTGATCGATTCTCTTCATCGACTTTCTCTTTTCATAACCACTGCTATGCAAACAGATTTCGCGCTAATTCTACCACATAGTTTGATAAAGGAGGTTCTTATCTAGCGTCCAAAACGTCAAATACAACAGGGAAAGGTTTTGCAGCTGAGTTATTAACGAAAGAGAAAGTCGATGAAGAGAATCGATCAAAGCAGATAGGATCATTTGAAATGTTCATCGAATGTTCATCTATTGGAAGCAGTTACATCAGGAAGTTTTCATTCTTCCGTATGATGCGATGAAGTTTATATGCGCTTGCTTGGAATTTTTGGAACAGTTAACCCTTTCGCCGAACGAAATCGGTGCTATGGTTCGGGAGGCAGCCAATTTCCAGCTGAAGGACAGCTTCTGAAGTTTCCTGTCAGCAGTTTGCCATAGTCCCAGTTTGGCACTGATGCTATACGGATTATCATCGCAACGTTATTTCCGAAGAAGGCTGCTATTGAAAATGAGCTGTGTATTCTCATCAATTTTAAGCGTCTAATTTGACGGCTTCCAGTGTTTGTAAACCGCATTCACTTCGCTCCTCTCAGTTGGCTGCTCTGTTGTGTCGGAGCTGCGGAGCCTCCCAGAAAGTACTGGAATTGGATTCCTTTTCTCTTCCGTCGACAGCATTGGTACAATTATCACTCGAATATCCTTGGGCATTTCCTTGTGATTCTGCGTTTGAAAGCCCCACTCGATTATGTTTTTCTCTGTCTCTAGGCGGATTCATCTTTTAAGTTTTATTTGTAGACAGTGGGAGGTTTTATGATATACTTCAGTGACACCAAAACGCATAAATATTTGCTTTTTGATCCTGTTTGAAACCGAACGGTTTTATACTTGCTTTTTTAATGCTAAAAAACCTTGATGGAGTAATTTGTTTCGTGACATCACTAAAACAAATACCGATCCATTTACAGAACAGTTTTATAAAGGGATAGAATGCTGCATTAAATTCATTTTTAAAACCAGACACTTTCTGATTTTCTCGTCAGGCTTTAAAAGGTTTTTAAAACAGCATAAAGCAGAACTACTAATCAAGAATGTTTTGCACTTTTAAATGCTGTATTTAAACTAAAAATATTGCTCATTGCCGTTATAAAACCACAATAAATCAGACTGAAAGCCAAAAGGCTGTTGAATTGTTACTTGGGATGTACCCTCCATTAAGTATCTTCCTCAAGATTATATATTATCGTACCTGCCTGGCATATTGGCTAGTATCCAGACTTCTCTCGCTAAAGGTCGCAAGTTCAAAGCTCATCCACGGACAAATCACGAATTACCTACAATGTGTTAAAGTGACTAGGGTGGATGTTCCAGCTATGGCTATATGCTCCTATTATGGTGTGTTCCAGTTATGGCCTATATAATTCCCATAGACCATAATTGACGAATTTCACGCTAACTCGACAAATGGTTGGCAGCACCATCTCAGATGTCAATGAAACTTTGTAAGAGTATAGATTTTGTTTACTTAAGCAACTTTGCATACATATTTAAAAAAAATAGACCAACATTTAGAAAGGGCAGAACTTTTTTGTCATCATATTTTTCAAAAAATTATAACTCAATGATGTCAAGTGCTACAAAAATGTTGCCAGAGGATGATTTGTAAAGCAGACAAATTAAAGTCTTTTTCTGCACTGAAAAAAAAAATAATTTTTTAAACTTAAAAATGAGATTTCTCAAAAACACCATTTATTTTTTTAATCTGAAACTTTTTCTAAAGATAGACGTATCTTTATCTACAACTCGTTGATATATCCCAATATGAGTGCTTTTAAAGGAAAAAAGTCATTCAACATAATTTTTTTCGTGTTCGCACTGAAAAAAATCTTTGATTTTTTTTCAAGGTGAGAACGACAAATTTAAAAATTTTGAAAGACGTGTTTCACGTCTACCACTAAATAAGATTGAGTTAAACTCCAATTGAAAAATAAAATTATCCTTCATAAAGCTTTTGAATATTAAGGAAGGGTCAACTAGTTTCGGAGATATGGACGGAACATGTTATGGTTAATATGGGTGTCGATATATCAAATCACATAAATCGCAAACAAGATATTTTTAACGAGTGAGAAAACCAGTTTCAATGTCACAAAATGTACCTAGAAAATATATATTATTTCCCGTTTAAGATGTAGGTACAAAAAAGGTACGATGTAGGTACGACCACAAACCTGTCTGTAGGTATACATTATTTGCTATTTAAGTGAAGATTTAGATACGAACCTATTCAACTTAGTGTAGAAACAGTGACAGTGAGAAAGTAAATTACTGTACCGTTTGATAACAATTATTCTGTGTTTTAAAATGCAGTGCTGCTATTTCGAATCCCAAGTGCAACCGAAACAAACTACGTTACTTAACACCAGCATCAATTCAAAAAATGCAACCTATGGGATATACTCACCAACTGAATGTACAGATGCGCATTTGTGAGTCATGCCGTGCATTGATTCAGCACAATAGATATAAATCCAGAAAACCGCACTCGGATCTGTGCGATCCACAATCATCCACAAGTGAGTATGAACCACCAACAAGTGATGAACAACCATCAACAAGTGGCCACCAACCTGATGATATACCATTTGCACCATATTTGTAGGTGTAAAATTTGGAATTTTGGAACCACGCCGTGGCTAAGGCGGTGAGTTTGATTACTGGTCCAGTCGAGGAAATATTTTAGGCTGGATATTGTTGCGAGTCGAGACTCTCGACTTCCTTGGGCATAGAGTATCATTGTGCTTGGCACACAATATACAAATCCATGCTTTGGTTGGCATAAAAAGCTCGTACACGGTAGGACCCTAACTTGTGGGTGATTATATGGAACGAATAAAAACACGGGATGTGGCACGGGATGTGGAATGGAACCATCAGCCAATGGCGGTGGCTGAAGTCGAAGTGGTGTTTATTGATGTTCATACATTCAAAATAATTACATTACATTCTAAACAAGTGACAATCACATATAGATACAAATGGTAGCATCTATTGATGAATGTAGAAACTATGTGAGTACTAAGGTAAATACAGTAAATGTCGCTTACAAGCGACCCACCAAAACCAACGGTTTTGATTCAATTTAGTGACTTCCAAGAATAATTTGCTGCTGATTATCTCTATTGCATGTGTCCCACAAACTGTAGAGTGGTTTGACAAATAACTAGCTAGTAATTTTTCATTGTCCTTTGGACGACTGGACTTATGGGCTTCCGATATAAACACTTGTCCGTTGTAACTGGGTATCCACTTCTAGCTAAATACTGAGCCGTTTACCGCAGCATCGAAGGTTGAGCTGGGACTCGAGTGGAATGCCCTGCTAGATGGCTACTCTAAAAGTCACATCATCGTAGCTGGTAGTGCTATGGATTCCTCAATAGTGTTTTTTTATAATTACTTTATTTGTACAGGCTCAATTGAATAAAATTTAAAGAGCCGAGTTATCCTTTCCGTTATACATTATTACTGTCTTATATATAAAGTTAGAGGAACTGGACCGAGTACACGCGGTTGTCTCGAGGTTAGTGGATATTTACAATTTTTTGGATGGGAAAAGGGAGAAGGAGGTTGGAAATGTGGTTTACGATACAACTATTTAATTAATCCTAAAGCATGAAATTATTTCTATTCATCTTGAAAACAAACATTGAAAAAAAACCCCAGACGTACAAAACACAAACTAAACACAAGGTTAATCAAACTTACAATCTAAGGTTAATATTCTTAAGGTAAGCATATATGAGTTTCATAAACTCTAGATCGCGTCTAGCCAAAATATCCCGAACTGGAACATTAGGTTGTCTACCTCGAGCCCGAAGGGAATCATAAAAATGTGATCTGACTCCACGATACTCCGCACAAGACCAAAGGATGTGATCAGCGTCCTGGTAACCTTGTCCACATTCACAGAGATTGCTGTCTCCCAACCCCACACGGAACAAGTGAGCGTTTAGACAATAGTGATTGGACATGAGACGAGACATCACGCGTATGAAGTCTCGACCCAAGTCCAACCCTTTGAACCATGTAAACTTCGACACCTTAGGGATAATTGAATGTAGCCATCGTCCCAAGCTCCTTTCACTCCATTGATGTTGCCAGCTAACGAGCGACTTCTGCCGATAAATAGAGAAAAAAATCACTATAGGCCATTTGTCGATCATAAATGTCACCTTCCATAGCGCTCACCTTCACAAGTGAATCCACCTTCTCATTGCCCAATGTTAAGCAATGCGAAGGGACCCACCCGAAGGTGATGATGAAAGAGCGCACGGATAAAGCACTAAGCAGCTGTCGTATTTTCAAGAGAAAGTGCTTCACCGGCCTAAAGGAACGGATAGCCTCGACAGAACTATGAAGTAGTGGTCTGGAAGAAGTGAAGCAATAGTTTCCAAAGTGTAGTGAAATGCTGCCAGTTCAGCCACATACACAGAACAAGGAGCTTCAAGTTTTCGAGAGGCGCTATGAAATTCATTAAATACACCAAAACCAGCGGACTCCTCTATTAGAGATCCATCTGTGGAAAACGTTCTTGCAGAATCTACATGGCCAAACTTTGCAGAGTATAATGGCGGAGCAATCATAGGACGATGATGTTCTGGAATTCCGCGAATTTCCTGCGTCATAGATAAATCAAAATTCACTGAATTGCCGAAATCGGAGAAGACTACACGATTGGGAATATTTCTTGAAGGGCTGACATCCTATGTTAAATATAGGTAGTACAAAGTCATAAAACATGTTTGAGGATTTAGCTCCAGAAGCTTCTCAAAGTTTTCGATCACCAGTGGGTTCATTACTTCGCAACGGGTGAGGAGCCTCAGAGATAACTCTGAAAAACGGACGGATAGTGGCAACATGCCCGCCAGCACTTCGAGACTCATAAATAGTATGAGTCGAGTGCATGCATCCTAACGCGATACGAAGACAACGATACTGGATCCGTTCTAGCTTGATGATGTGCGTTTTAGCTGGAAACAAAAACTACCATATTTTAGAACCGATAAAATCGTTGTCCGGTACAACGTCAGAAGCTCTTGTGGATAGGCTCCCCACCACGTTCCGGTAATTGATCGAAGGAAATTGGTCCTTAGTTGGCATTTTCGTCTCAAATACTCAATGTTGGATCTCCAGCAGCACTTGGAATCGAGCCAGACCCCAAGATATTTAAAACATTTCGTTTGTGCTGGGCTACGCTTCCTAGAAAATACGACCAACTAAGTTTTCTCCGTGGAGAATAGCCCAAGTAGACAAATTGTCCAAGGTATCCTGTAATAGACACTAAGCCATCATCTGCAAGTTGTCTCAACGTGCAATTGTCACTAAGACAGTCATCAATTTCTCTAACGTAGAAATTGTACAAAAGGGGGCTTTAATATGAGCCTTGGGGGAGCCCCAGTGCTGAGTTGCATCACGGTACTGAAAGCCTTTAGATTAGCAAATGAGATTCCTACGGTTAATAATCAAAACAACTGAGAACCCTCTCTCCGTAAAACTTCTCCCCAGTATGATACAACAACCGTGAGATATCGTTGTTTTGCTTTTCTCACTCATTCGCAATATCACTATCATCTGCCATGTGTTACCATCATATCACCGAGGAAAAATAAACAGACATATACATTGACGGTCATCTCATTTCGAGCATACATACGGTTATGACGGTCATTCCCCTTCCAAAATCACGGCGATAGCTGTGATGTATCAAGGAAAAAGTCTTATCCTGCGTTATACAATCGTATCATAACCAGTAATTATTATTGTGATAATTCATATCTGCATGAACACGTATTACCTGCAGTCACGAATGCTTATTCATGGATGGCGATTTTGTAGCTATTCATTTTTTTGGATACCGTGACGCTTGAGCTCAAAGAATAAGGATGCTGACCGCATAGCGTATCCACATTACCGAAGCCCAAGTATCAAGGGATCCGTAAAAAGCAAAACCAATAAAAAAAAATCCTTGCGTAAATAGGAATTCCCCTCTAAATATTGGAATTGTGGCTAGGAATCAAAGCAACCATTGGTATCCATCAACAAAACAACTTCAATTCGTTACTTTGAAGTCCGTAAGGAAACGCAATGTATTTCAATATATCTTCGCTAAAATTAACAGCAAATTTATTTATTATTCAGTTCCAACCTGGATCGGGTGTCAAGATTGGATCTGCATGTTTTCGGACAAACGTCAGTTTGATCGTTTGCTTTTAAAACCCAGCTCAGGTTGATGTTTACACTTACAAAAAGTTCGGGTTCGCACTGATTTGTCGAAGCTCCACCTGTTGGTTCCATGATGGTCCTTGCAATTTTTCGAAGCAATTCAAAAATTTAAGATTTTACGTTTCACTTTTCGCATTAAACGTAATAACGTTGAAAAGATATTTGTTTTGACAGTAAAATTCTCGTGAGCTTATCAATTGTGAGTTGTGCCAGTTTTGAGATTTATTAAGCATCGTAAACAATGACGCGTACGTAAAAGAAAATTGATATAAGGTGATCTAAGAGACGTTTCTCAGTGGAACTGACAGCTAGAAATCTAGAGTGTGTGCGTGATCTGGTGTTAATGGTGCTGAATGTAATCATAAACAAAGCAGAAATTCATATGAGAATAAACTGCCAGTTCTACTGTGATGTGTCAAAAGGGAACAGGGAAGGTAAACAAAAAAGTCAGCTGATCGCAAGTGTCTCGTGGACAGCCTTATTGCCGATGGATCATAAAAAAAAAGTGAAAGTGGCCTTAATTTCATGTTAAAAAATGGAATTTTTGAAGATAAACGGATATTTTTCGACATTGTAACGTAATAGCACCCACATATTTATTTGTTGCAAGGGAAATTAAAATCTAACGTTTTCTTCAAAATGTTTCGTATGTTCTAAACTCAACAACTTTTAGCAAGAACAGGAAAATGAGGGAGCATTATTCTCACTTCCCACTTATAAATGCCCAACAGAGATGATCAGTGAGCGAATTATTTTGCTACTCTCTCCTTGTCATTTAATCTCACTGTCATGGATGGCTTTTATGAAGACGGTCTAGTGAGGTAGAGGTGTTTCTAAGTGATGTGCTAGTTGACCGTCATTTCTGAGATGTGACGGTTATGCGAGGATGACCGTCAAGGAACAATAACCGTTATGATAATGCACAGCGCTGGGATACACAGGTAGCTAAATCGAAAAGCTGTAGAGTTTCCATGAGAAGAAGCTCATATGTTTTTCTGACAGCAAATTGTACAAAAAATTATTCATTCATGGAGACAATCCACAAGCGTGGAGTTTCTCTGAAAGAACTTCAACGGATACTGAATCAAAAGCCCCCTTGATATCCAAGAGCACAGAAGCCATTTGCTCTTTCTTAGCAAAAGCCAACTGAATTTCCGAGGAAAGCAACGCGAGACAGTCGTTCGTTCCCTTACCCCTACGGAAACCAAATTGAGTATCTGAAAGAAGGTGGTTCGTCTCAACCCATTTGTCGAGGCGAAAAAGGATCATTTTCTCCATCAATTTCCAAATGCACGATAGCACGAGCTCCAAGAACTGATTGTACAAGTTCAACATGCGCCTCTTAGCGACGTCTGGGAGGTTTTTCAGCAAGTTGAACTTGATTCTATCAGATCCCGGGGCAGAATTCCCTCACGAAAGGAGAGCGAGTGAAAGTTCGACCATTGAAAAAGGCTGACTGATTTTGTCTACCGAATTCGTGGTTTCGCGAGGAATCAACTGCGACGGCACGGAATCCGGACACACTTTTCGCGCAAATTTAAGAATCCATCCATCCGAGTATTCCTTGCTTTCGTTGTTAGTAGACCGGTTACGCATTCTTCGCACCGTACTCCAAAGCGCATTCATAGACGTTTCGCGCGACAATCCGTCTACAAACTGCCGCCAGTAACCCCGTTTGTTTGGCCTTGATGAGGCTCTTGAGTTCGCGTTCAAGAGATGTGTATGCGTCGAAATGCTCGCGTGTTCCGCGTTTCCGAAAAAGTTTAAACGCGTCGGACTTTTTACGGTAAACCTCCGTGCATTGTTGATCCCACCAGAGCGATGGTGTTTGCTTACGAATTAATCATTTTGTCAAGCTTCTGCATTCATGTTCCATCAGATGTCACTGCTGTTGTTTGCGGTGACATCTATCGGAAACTAGACACAATCTGTTTTCCTATAATTGTTCACAGAGGACACGGCAGTGCAAAACATGTCTGGTACCTCTATACATGCATTTAGATTAACATTCGAAGTCCCTCCTTGTTTACATATTCTGCACTCAAAATAGCTCACCCCTCACAGAATTTCCCGCTGAATTTTATGTATCGGGCGGGGCATAAAGTATCTTTTGTGCAGAATATGTAAAAAAGGAGGGGCTTCAAATGTTAAAGCAAATGCATATATAGAGGTACCAGACATGTTTTGCAGTATCAGGTACTTTTTTTTGTAATCTGTGAAAGGGAAATCACAAATCGAGTGTCAACAAAATACATGGCATGTTGAGAGATTGAGCTCGTGAGAGAGAATTTCTCTCTCAAATTTGAATTTTTTGGTTCTCTGGGGACTGGTAGTAAAGCCGGTAAAATTGTATAGGGAAAATCATTTTTATTTAATTGTAGCTTGTTTAGCATTGATTTCCGGGAAAAAACTGAACGACAAAGCCCCTGAATAATTTGTTTAGGTTGTCGTTCACTTTTTTTGACCTGAATATGCACCGAAAGCAAATTATTCCCACTTCTCTCAATTTCTATATGGGGATTTTTATCACTTCCTACCAGCGGAACAGCGCCATCTCTGTGGAAAATGGTCGAACAAAATGATTAATTGACGATCGCGGCACCAGTCGTGTTTGAGCTTGAAGTGCGCTGTCGACGATGAGATTAGAGAGAGAGAGAGTGTTTTGAAACCGTAGCAAGCTGATAATGACATCACAACGATTTGTGACGATTTGGATGAACTTACATCCAGCTCTCATCCGTCACCGTTTCCCTACGTCGTGTTTTCAGGTGTAAAGCAGCATGCTGTGTGTTGCGTTATTTCTATATCGCCAGTATCTATTAAGGTGAATCGCTGTGACATACTTATTCTCGGAACCACTTCGAAACTTTAAGTGCACAAATATCAGTTTCTACAACACGTGCAATATTTAAATTGTTACTCCACGTTTGCTGCACTGCAATTTCAGGTAAAATGGGGCACCGATTTCCGAGATTTGTGTAAAAAATTCTTTGTGAAAGTGCATGTATAGCCTAGGAGCGTGGCGGCCATTTGTGGACTCTACAAGAAATCACCTTAATAATTGTGAAAGTGCAACACTAAGCTGGGAGCCGGCAGAACGCTCGTTCTGAAGCATAAAAATCCTAGAAGAATAAGAAGATTGTAAACATGCTTTATTTATCTAGGAAAATTTTAAATCCATACTCAAGTAAAAATTCAAGATGAACAGTAAGAACAGAAGCTGATTATTGGTTGCTTTAATGTGTACAAAGCTGATTAACGCCAGGCTGAATATTTACCGTGGACACCCGTTAATCTGAACGCCGTTTCTAATCTGAACTGCTAGTAGCCCTACGACCATCAGAAAAGCGAGTTTCTCGTAGCCCTATTTGCTGTTTTGTTTTGATCCTGCGTTCCGTTTCACATCGTTCCATTTCACTTTACTGTATTCAGGCATGGAAAATCATTTGCATTCATTTCGTGCATTCATTTACATTCATTTGCCTTTTTCTTCAACAACATTCCGAGAAATGATGTATGAAGCTTTTGTAGGTTTTGTTATTAGCTACAACTTTTGTTAACAAGTCAAATCCGTATCTCTTATGCATGACGAAGCAGAGCGAACAGAAGCCACTACTGTTTTTCAGTGAATGAATTTTACATTCGGTTATCAAATCTTGATAACCGGGTAGCAGAACTTCTTATCAATCTGGTATAATCCTTTACTCGGGTATATACCCAAGTAACATTTCAAGTTTTATGGAGGTTTTAAAGCATGCTACTAGTCTAAATCATGGTCTACAGAACCCTTATAAAACCGAAATTGTTACTTGGGATAGTTCACTGCATACCTTTCAAATTCCACGCAGCGCCTGCAGTAGAGACAAGGAAGAGGAGCTTTTTAGGAATAGCACCAGGTAGAAGTGGACTGCGACGACGTTGGAAGTATGAACATTTGTATTCCTGTGTTTTGACCAGTGATGGAAAAGTTCGCGAAAACTCACTATGACTTGCGAAGTTTTCCCTTGGTGAACTTCGTGAAATATCGCGAACTTTTCCAACACTGGTTTTGACTATTCACCACTTTGTGATACACTCAATGCACTGAATTTTTAAACCGCATTCGAAAAATATGTTAATATATAGGGTAGAGCACTACTTCGTTCTATCTATCAGAAAAGATTAATAATATAAATGATTTTACCGCGCACAAATCAATAATAGGTTTGTTCCGATGCGTTAGTTAATTATCTACAACATAAATCCTGTTAGAGCACATTGTATTAATATTTACGCCCATTGTTATCAAAACAAGATAAGCGCTCATAGCGAATCACCTTTTTTACGTTTATCCGTAGGACGAAGAAAATCTAATGGCGTTTCAATACGTTTGGACGGAATTTAGAATCAAGCAGCAGTATTAGATTTTAAACAATATCTCAACAATTTGTGAATCCTTATCAAATCCAACGGTACGTATGGAAAGATGTCATCTTTGACATAAATATTCCATTTTTTGTTTAAACTCGTTCAAAGAAGAGAGGTAAAGCACGGGTTGTTCTTAGTAGGACGGAAATTAGATCAAAAACCCTATTCAAATTATGGCTCCAAATGATAATAGAAATAAATCGCACACTTGTAACATACTTGTACTTGAAATCGAGAAACAAACGATAGATTTTGGCTTGAATTCCAAAAAAGGTGTGACTGATAATTTTGACAATTTGCAAGCAACGGGGAATTATGGAAGCGTCGAGGAGGAGCATACCACGGAATCAGTTCCAGGAGTTCGGGACAGTCCACGTTGCCTGTTATGAGGTGGAAGATAAACAGTCGTTGCAATTTAAGACGCATGGCAGAGAGGGATTCTAAATCAATCAGCTTGCATCGGTCGGGAAAACTTGGAAGATTGATTGGATCATTCCAGGGGAGATGACGCAAGGCAAACCTTATAAAACTTTTCCGAATCCTTTCAACCGCAAGGATATGCGTAACGTAAAATGGAGACCAAACCGGGGAAGCATATTCTAAAATGCTGCAAACCAGCGAGAAGAATAGCGTCTTGTGACAATAAACATCGAATATGTTTGCTCAAATGATTT
Organism: Ochlerotatus camptorhynchus; assembly: GCF_037179485.1. Lineage (NCBI taxonomy): Eukaryota > Metazoa > Arthropoda > Insecta > Diptera > Culicidae > Ochlerotatus > Ochlerotatus camptorhynchus. The sequence continues at coordinate 2,079,799 of NW_027040879.1, forward strand.
GTTCTATAAACGAAAATCTATTGTAGACCAAATGATAGCTCTGATTTATGATCAACCAACGAGGTTAAATATTTATAGGGCAAAAATGTAAAAAAAAAGAATAATCTCAACGGTGAAAAATATCAAAATCCAGTTTGCAGTTTACAGTGCAATTTTGACGATTCAGATGTTGGTTTAAATAACATGGCGGCGTATAAGCCACCTGTTAAAATGGCTCGAATGTTATCCTACCAAGGTATGAATTTGATGCTTAAAAAGTGTCCTGTTGACAAACTATAAGCTGTCAGTGTAGTCCAGTTACTTATTTGCTACGTTAATCAACCTACTAACTACTCCACGCTAATTTATCGCAGCAAAGCAGTCATGTTTCAACATCAATGATTAGCTTCCAATAGCACCAGACACGCGATTGACACTTGTTGTTGTTGAGGTGGTTTGTTTTTTAGAAATTCTGGAAATTCTATCCACCATAGTTCACCATCTAGATGGAATTAAGGTAAACGCTCCTATAGTTGCGGTAGGCTAGAACCGTTAGGTTCCTATTATTGCTTCTTAACGTATCGCAACTACAGGAGCGTTTACCCTAATTTGCATGAACAGCTTAGTGCAGGTTCATCCGGTGCTCAATATTTGAATGTTTCCATCGAGTGTTACCTCAAGGTGGTGATGGTGGTGGTGGTGGTGTTCAAACAGGAAACCGGACAAGGGAACTAATTTAACAGCTTTTTCCACAAGACATGGCAGACAAGGAGGGTCATCAATAATTCAGTGCGGTAGCATTAGCAAACGAAACGAATTATTGCCTTATTTTGAAGAAATGGAATCGACCTACCTTCAACAAGTCATAGAGTCAAATTGTTTCGTTAAAGCTTGATCTTGCGTTGAAATACCTACTAGACAGCGCGCACAGGCATGTACATTGCAAATGAATTAGGTACACGCATTGGAATAGGGCACCACTTTTGCACGATGAGTAGGAGCTTATGCATTATTAAGCGCTTAATTGCCGGGACAATAGTGGGTGCTCTCATTGTTCCAATTGAGCTCTGAATCCCCAAGCAATCGGACTTGTGTGGGTGGAGATCCATCACCAGCTTGGGACTAAAGTGCGTGGATGTTTCATTGAAACTGGCAAAATAATGAGCTTTTCCGGTGCAGGTAAACTGGCTGTGACGGTTGCCAAGAGACTGGCGTTTGAATAATTAAATTGAGTGAATAGTTTAAATGGTGGCTGGTGGTTTGGAATTGTTTGCATAATTAATGCGTGGCTTAAGGACGATGAATGGACGTTTATTTTTGGAGGAATTGAAATGAAAAAGAGTGGATCGGTGCGTTTAGTAGAAAGTTCTTCGCTGATAAACAAAAGACATTAACAATTATGCATCAATCGTCTCAACTTGAGGTTGCTTTTCTAAAAACCTTGAAATGTTTATCGGTCTCCAAATCTCATATAAATAGGAGATATTCAAAATAAACGAGACAGGAAAAATTGTGTCCAACTTTGAAGGGGCCCAGTTCCGTGAATAATTAACCGATTTATATGTGCCTGAATGCAGAGCCGTATGCGGCAAGAGCTTTTTTTTAAAGTTGATACCGCGATATCACCTTATATGACGCAGTTAAGGAAGGAATAAAAATGTAATAAATTCAATAATCTATGATGTATTGTTGATGATTCCGTTAAATACGTAGCGGGTACATAGCCTTATAGTATATTAATGAATTTGGCCTTCCAGGAACATATTTAGACCATGTCGTAGACATACATTTATCAACAAAGCTAAACTGAAGAGCTTTGAGTGTGTTGGTTTATTTCCTTTAAATTCCGTTATAATTGCTTATCTTTTGACAGATACGCGTATATCGTCTTCTACTTGCAGACTTCATCAGTGCCAAGTACTCAACATCACTAAATAATGCATATTTTATCTAAGAGTTATATACTAATCAATAGGTACTAAGCGGGTATGGTGATGTTGAGTACTTAGCACTGATGAAGTCTGCAAGTAGTAGACGATATACTCGTAGAGTGCTGGAAAATATCCCTGGGTATTTTAAATAGCAATATTGAAAAACGTGGGTACAAAACGAAACAGCGACACCGCCGAAAATTCCGCTCTGTCGAGTGTACACAGACACAGGGAAGCAAGAAATGTTTACCGCAAACCATCGATAATTTTGTAGTAAATTTCTCATCTACGCAATTCTCTCAGGCAGAGCTCGATCTGCTCAACAAAGGGTTAAATTTTGCTGTTGCCCCCCAGTGTGCTCCCCTTTCCGACATTGTGAACAATATTGAAAGTGCCATTCAATATGATCAACATGCCTAGAAATCGGCAACCCGTCACAATGTCAAGCAATGTATTTTGCGAACGGTCAGCAAACAATACCAAACAGTACGCCCCAATTTCAATACTTGGTGTACGATCCGACTATTGAAAACCCGTGACGTGATCTACTCTCGAGCGGATAAGAGAAACGCCGTGGTTATCATGGACAGGGAGGACTATGACACACGTATCCGTGATATGATTAGCATCGGCCCGTACGAAGAATGCAAATTCAAGAATGGCAAGTCTAAAGATCCTCTCAATGCAATGATCGAGGAAGCAAATTTTGCACGGCACAATGTAGCGCGTCTGATGGAACAAGATAAGTTTGTCAGAATGTTCAACGTCCCCAATCCGATGGGGGCATCGCTATACTGTCTACCGAAGATCCATAAATATCCGGCTGGAATGAGACCCATTTCGTCAAATATCTGCACACCCACCGAGAAAATGGCAGCTTGCCTAGTGGATGAAATGAAGAACTACCCCGTAACGCATGGAAAAAGCGTTAAAAATTCGGTAGATCTGGTTGAGCAGCTAGAAGGGTTCAAGTTGAGACGAGGTGTGATATTGGTATCGTTTGATGTTGCAGCACTATTCCCAAGCGTACCAATCACCGATGCTTTAAGTAGCCTGCGTCGACATCTGGAACATCGTCGAGCGCCACACAATCACATTGAGGTTTATTTGCTTGTGGCTGAGGTATGCATGAATCAGAGTTTTTTTCACTTTTAGAGGGAAATTTTATAAGCAAACGTTTGGTCGAAGCATGGGCAGCAAATTTTCGCCTCTCCTGGCTCTTCATGAGCGACTTTGAAGTCGATGCTGAAAAACAAAAGTTTTTCTCACGTGTGTGGAGGCGCTATGTAGACGATGTTTTTGCACTAGTTAATGAACGCTACCTATAACAAACCCTTAACCTGCTTAACTCCCGGCACAGTTCAATAAAATTCAAGGTAGAAAAAGAAGTGGATGGGAAATTTGCCTTTCTGGATCTAATGATCACCAGACAATTCGATATTTATCGGAAACCTACGTACACCGATCGCTACATTTTTTTCGATTCCAACCACTTTGGCGCTCAAAAGCAAGCTGCTTTTCACTCCATGGCACACCGTCTTTACAACGTACCCATGGAGGATGACGAGTTTGCAGACGAAAGAAACCGTATCTTCAAAGCGGTGGGTACAAAAAGGAGTTCGTGAACGAAATTCCCCGAAAACACAAACGGAAGAAGCACCGACAAAACATAACCACACTAGAACCGATGGGAGAAGAAGTAAAAAGAATCAGTCTGTCCTTCTATACCAAAATCACAATCCCAATCAAATCCACACTCAAGCGACAAGGACTTCAGGTAGTACACAAGAACGACAACAACTGTAACCTGAAAGATAAGGTTCCGCTGGATGAACAGTCTGGAATTTATCAAGGACTGTCTTTCGGTCTATATCGGACAAACGCGCCGCAAAGTAAAAGTTCGCCTAAAAGAACATAAACATGTTGTAGACAACAAAAAACCCAATGAATCAGCCGTTGCGGTACACACAATTAGCTTAGACCATAACATTGACTGGAAAGGTGCAAAATTCATCAAAACCGTCAGAAAAGCTTCAAATCTAAATGCATTTTTTTTTCCTTTGGTTTCTTTTTTCCGTCGATCTTGTTTTCCGTGCTGAGCAGCAATGCTACCGACGTGCCAGGAAGACAGCTCCCACACCTGGACCCTACCTATCGACCCATCAACTCATGAACCGGGGACCAACGGCTTTACTTCCCATCCGAAGGAAGGCGTGATCAGAGATGTTATGCCTCAGAACATCCAGGCGGCGCCGACAGGGATTGAACCCAGACCTGCTGAGGTGAGAGGTAATCACGCTTACCACTACACCACCGGCGCCGTTGAATCTAAATGCATGGGAATCATCATTTATCACCAAGTAGGAAGTATTACAAAGGTGCAAGGTTGCAAATTTTCATTTCAGCTAAAACAATGTTTTTTTTTTAATTATGAAATAATTAGATGCCATGATCATATTTGAATTGGTAGGATACAAGAAGAGGTTGCAAAGAATGTGTTGGGCATATTAAACCTGTTTATCTCACTTCATGAGAGTCACAATCAGCGATTTTTCAATCACTCACTCACTCATTCACTTACTCACTCACTCACTCACTCACTCACTCACTCACTAACTCACTCACTCACTCACTCACTCACTCAGCGATCAGAAAATCGCTGATTGTGACTCATAGAAAGCAAAATTTACAGGTTTTATGTTTCAAACGCATACTTTGTAACCTCTTCTTGTAGGTTGCAAGTAAAACATGCCATCATACCATCTTCTGGTTTTATTATTCCGAAAAACATTATTTTAGCTGAAATCAGTATTTGCAATCTTGATGCAAAGCTTAGAGCAAATCAAAATTACGGAACTCATGGATTGGAGGATCAAATTGACATGGTGAGACCAGTCCAAATACATTTAACAATTTAAAAAAAAAACATAAACTAAATACTTGCCAGGTTTAAAAAGAATATTTTCGAACCTGGAAGCGTGTAGGTAAGACCAATATCCATTTGATAACGGTGATGCATACCTACATGCGGGGATTATTGTAAGTGAAAGTAACCTCGGAATGGGCGTGACTCTCCAGACATTCTGAAATGGGTTGCTGGATCTGCAATAGAGCTTTCACTTTCTAACTCCCGGACTAAAGCCGTCTACAATGACCATAAATGCGACATTGTAGAGAAAGTTGTTCCATAATACCACTGCCGGCCAGGGGGGGTTAAAGGGAATATACACACACACCCGCTTTACCTAAAACATTAACTGGGTATTTAGTGGATCCTGGTGAAAACTAAATCTAATCTGAATTGTTTTAACTGTAATCTTAGCTTACAAGTAATATCTTGATCAAATGGAACGGACACTCGTTTCAAGGGTTCAGGTGCTACGGTGAGGGTTGTTAATAATCTCATTACCTGGATTGTGGTCTCCTTGCATCCGTTGAGTCTCGCTGTTTCGAAGATGTACTGTAATTCCTTAACCTTTTCTGTATATCTGAGTGGAAGAGTCTGCATCCGATGAATCATGTGGTGGAAGGCGACCATTTTCTGCTGGAACGAATGGTTGGAAGTATGGGGGATAACTTTTTTGGTGCTTGTTGGTTTCCTGTAAATTTTGATGACGATTTCCTGATGACTAAAAGATCGAGAAATGCGAGTTTCCCGTCTTTTTCTACCTCGTGAGTGAATTGGATATCCTAGTGAATTCTGTTGATCTCATCTAAAATTTGTGGAACTACACTACACTGCACTGAAGATATCGTCAAAAAACCTCCACCAACGGTTTGGTAATAGCCCTTTTTCCTTCAGGATTGTCTCCAAGTTGGCCATGAAAAGTTCACACAGGAAGGAGAATAGGGGGTTTCCCATTGGGGCTCCTTTCGTCTGCTTGTAGAAGTTACCTCGGAAAGAGAAGTAGTTCTCCTCCATACAAAGGCGGGTCAGCTTAAGGTACGTCCGAACCATGTTTCTCCATGCTGCATCCTCTCGTTGTATTAATAGCCAGTCCTGAAATATTGCATTTGGAATTTGAGTGTATAAACAATGGTTGAGTTTTCACCGTTTGCTCTCCAGTTTTCAAAATGACGTCCAAGCAAGAGGAGCAGCGTGTCAAAATTTTGCTCGCGCAGCAAGAGAATCCGACGTTCTCACACGCCAAATTGTCAAAATTGCTGGATGTAGTCAAATCGACCGTGACGTTTTAAAAGTGTTTGGGGAGCGTCTGTCGACCGCCAGGAAGCCTGGAAGAGGCGGCAATCGTAATCCGGACGTGGCAGCGACGACAAAGAAGGTGGTGGTGAAATATAAGCTGAATCCTAACCTCTCCATCCGGAACGTCGCTGGCAAGCTCAATGCCTTCCATACTACTGTGCAGCGGTCCAAGAAACGAGCCGCGTTGTTGACGTGCAGGTGAAGGTGGCGAACCGAGATTACAAACAAAACACGTCGGCAAAGCAGCGGTCCCGAAAGCTGTATACGCTGCTCACAAAATTCGACTGTGTCGTCATGGACGACGAAACTTATGTGAATGCGGATTTGAAGCAGCTTCCGGGACATGATTATTATACCGCATCAGGAAAAGGGAAGGTGGCTGAAATTTGCAAAAACTATCAAACTATCGAAGTTCCCGAAAAAATCTAAAAAGCGGCATTTTCATTACAACGGGAACCACAAATTAAGAGATCTACGTCCAGGAGTGCCTGGAAAAGCGGCTGCTACAATTCGTAAAGCAACAAAATTAATTAATTTAGCTTTATTTAGGAGGCTTTCAGAAAAAGCAACATAATAGACCTGTGCTGTTCCGGCCGGACTTGGCGAGCTGCCACTATGGGAAAGAGGCAATCGAGTGGTACGATGCGAACAACGTGGTTGTGGTACAAAAAGCCCACAACCCTCCCAACCGCTCAGAACTCCGCCCTATTGAACGGTATTGGACCTTGGTCAAACGGAATAAAAAAAAAACTAATAAATGCATGAAAACGAGCAGCAATTTAAATCTAACTGGCGTTCGGTGGCGTATAAGGTCGATGAGACCACTGTGCAAAATGTAACGGAAGGGGTTAGGCGGAAGGCATGGCAGCTCGGATTTGGCAAACCAAAAGAATAAACGAACATTTTTTCCTTTAAATATATGAATTGAACTACCATAAGAAAAGTAAAAGATTTTTGTGTTATGGATTTTGGTGCGTTCCAGTCTTTAAACGGTCCGTTGTTAGTCTTCGTTGTCATCTGATTGTCGTACTCGTCCCTGCCCATGATAACAACCGCGTTGCCCTTGCCTGCTTTCACATAGTAAACTGCTTTACTTTTCAGCTCCTTTACAATCCGAATTTCCTTTTCGTTGGTACGACTTTGTTCCTGTTCGATATGATAGTCCGGACCGTATTCTGTGATGATATTGGAAGTGTCTTGGTAATCGCTGTCTTTACGTCAATGATGATCTGCTCCACGTCTAGCCCCTTGTTGAGGTGTGTCAATTGTTCTTCCGTGAATGCGGTCGTCGATCGGGTGACAACCAACTCATCAATGGAGTGAACCCTCAGCGTCGTGGTGATGGTGGATGGGATCTGCTCACCCGTTCGGTGTATCGTCCGTCTCCGTTGAGACTCGTGTCGTAGTCTGTTTAGCTTCCGTTTTCTATTCGATACACATTCCTCCAGGAAACTCCAGGAATTTAATTGCATACTCCTTGCCCAATTTAAGATGCAGAGAATAACATTCCAAAATCTTCATGCCCAGTTTGCTACATAGTCGTCTGATGCTATCCTTGATGAACTCTGCTTCCATCCTCTTTACTACGCTGGGTGGGGTGGGTGTCCGGACCGTAATCCCATGACATTTCTTCAGAAATGCTACGTCCTTACGAAGCGATGCGATGGTTTTCTTCAATCCGATGAAAACGGAAAAATGAATCAAAATGCATTAACTATTGTTCACGCTGAAGGAACTCAATCGAATATACTCGCTCTTACAGTAAAAGAAAATGCTAGGAATCGATTGGAACTGGTTTCGTCTTGGGCAGAATAGTAGAAGTTGAAGGTGAAGGTGATTTTCACAGAAAACCCCAAATTTTGTATAACTCTCATCATTTTTATTCTTGATGATAAAAATGATCATTATTTGGGTTTCAATAGAAACAAATCTCAAGAATCCAATAAAAATAGTTTCAATTTGAGCAGATATTAGCTAGCTGCCATTTTGACTTGTTTTGCCCGAATTTTCGTATTCTCTATTAAATAAGAATTTAAAGTCTTGTTTTCAATGAGAGAATATTATAAAATAAAGTTATTCTTGAGGAACAATTCTAGTATGTATAGGAAAGAACCGTATAAGGTATAACGATTAAAAAAATAGTATATTTTTTTTCATAATCCAGGATTCTTGAACCTAAGCCCCGACTATATTTGATCAATTTCCTTCAGTGCGAACAGGAGTTATTGAATGATGATACATGTTTATGTGTTTGTCCCCAGTGTGCACTGTTTCCTGCCTCGACTAGTCATTAGTGATTTTTCGACGAGCTCTTGATCGAAGGATCATTCTTCAGCTCGATCGCCTTGCTGAGGTGTGCCTCAAAACATTCTACTCTAGTTCCTTAAATGGAGGCGAACCAGCCCAAGGCTGAAAGCCTCCCTAATAAAGATAAATAATAATAATAGTTCCTTAAGCTTCGGATCATTTCTCACCTTCCGAAGGAGTGCGGTTTATGTGTACATAGGGGAAATGACGGCTTCGGCATGACAGACTATTTTCGGCAACCCAAATTGAAACACTGTTTTCACTGGATTTTCTTACGAAAACACTTCGCTGAATGCATGCAAACGATTCTTTATGCTTTCAGCTTTTTTTTTTTCCTTTGGTTTGTTTTTTCCGTCGATCTTGTTTTCCGTGCTGAGCACCAATGCTACCGACGTGCCAGGAAGGCAGCTCCCACACCTGGACCCTACCTATCGACCCATCAACTCATGAACCGGGGACCAACGGCTTTACTTCCCATCCGAAGGAAGGCGTGATCAGAGATGTTAAGCCTCAGAACATTCCGGCGGCACCGACTGGGATTGAACCCAGGCCTGCTGGGGTGAGAGGTAATCACGCTTACCACTGCACCACCGGCGCCGTTATGCTTTCAGCTTCAATTTGACTATATTTTTACCACTGGGAAAAGCAATCTAGCAGGGTTTTCTTGAAATGAAACACACGCACTACAAATTGTAGCTGATTTCGAGTTGCCGATAATAGAACAGCAGATTTACATGCAGTTCAAATGGAACGGTTGCCGAAGAAAAACTGGTTGCCGACAATACTCGCTCTCACTAGAGAAGATTGGAGCTTTGTAAAAGCATTTCAAAACAGTTTTTGACAATTCTTTTGATTGAAATTGTTAGAGCAGCTGGCAGCAAAAGATTGTAAACAAACCAATACTGCATATGTGTGCGTTCCATAGAGAAAAAGGCTATAGAAAGAAGGTCGCTGCTTAGGTTGCCGAGAATACGTACATTCCCCTATCAACTTCTAAGTTGTGACCACAGAACAGATAGGTAACATGGGAATCAGAAACGGAGCCATTTAAATTTCAATTGGTAGTGACACCTAGCGGTGGAGAGAACGCTTTTTACACTCAAAATTTATTTAAACTTATACCACTTTTTACCATTTATACCAAACATACCCAATATTCATATATTGAAAGGTATGTACACTTCTGTTGGTGCTTATGTATAGAGTGTCTTTAGGAAAGATGAGAAAATCTTATTTATTTTTTAGATTATATGATTGTTTTGAATTCTTCTTCTTCTTCTTCTTCGAATTTAAACTTATTGCTTATTGCATATAAGCTTATTGCATGCTCTGAGCTTATGTCGTTTTCGTTTTTGCGGTGCAGCACTGGTGTAGTGTAAGCAGGAATAAGCACGAGTCTTTGACAGCTCAGATCACTTCCTACCCACAGATTTCATCAATGCTTCCTGCAAAAGCAAAGGGTAAGTAAAATGCGATCACATAAAAGAAAAACTGTATTTATGATTGTTTTGCTAATTCTAGTACGATTATCATAATTCCGTACACTTTGATATTCAAAAACACAATTAGAATAAGACATATCCAAAGTTTAACGATAGGAAATATTATCATCAGCGGGTATTTATTTGCATCATGTTCCAATGTATTGTTCTGCAAACAATTAACACTCTAAGACTTCATTTAACCCCGTTGCGATAAAGGGGAAAGAAGTGCCGAAGCTGACATTCCCCCTAATTAAAAAATATCCAATCTTTCTTTCATCCTGAATTCTCAAAACTATATTCAATACACATGCAGATCGCTCTACCTATAGGATTAGAAAATATCTTGGGTTGTGAGGGGATATGTCGAAGGAATGGCAGGGAAACTCTCTTTACTCCAATGGCATTTCTCATGGCCGTGTGCGTTTGTGTTAAAAAGCAAAACATCTTCCGTCTTTCACTTTTTATGCGTAAAAACCGTCGTCCAGAAAAAGTGAAATCTAGTGTAACATTTGAAATGGGCCTATGTCCAAAACGTAAACAAACCAGAAAATGAATTTTAAATTTTGGCCGCCTCTATTCAATTCATATTTAAGAAAATTGAAGTATTTTAGGCATTTATATTGTTCACAATAACAATAGTAACTGTATCTCAGTATACAACATCCAAAATATGCGAAAACCTTTCAAAAATATATGAAAATCGATAACAATACAATTTCATAAATTAATAACCCTTTTTTGTAAATCTTTCAATGGATTGGCCCTTTTTGTTAAGCCGTTGTGCTTGTCATCAGAAATGGTAGGCCCTTTGCTAAGCCTTTTCGCAACGTCAAATAAATTCAAAACAAATCATCGGCCCTGCCTCAAGCAGTAGGGCCTAGCTTTGGTTTAAAATTTTTCAATCATCGGCCTTTCTACGTCACTAGGCTTAACAATGAAATGAAATAAATGAATGGTTGGCCGTTTTAGCGTGCGGGCCTATAAATGAATCGAAAAATTTCGTTGATCGGCCGTTTCGAAAATCGAGTTATTTTTAATGATTTTTCTCGATTAGGCGGAACTTTCTTACACGATTAGTAGCTATCAAGCGGTGTTAAAGAATGGTATCAAAACCCGATTTGTTTACGTTTTGGACATAGGCCCATTTCAAATGTTACTCTAGAAATCATAATGCATTTCGTCGTAGAAAAAAATCGTTACATTCACGACGGATGACCCCATTGTTTAGGATTTATGAGAGGGAAAGCGAATACGAGCCTATCAGTCATGTAGCATACACGGAGAAAAAATACTACCCAAAATTTGAGTTCTTTTTACTTAATATTGACTTCAGCCTCTCACTTGCACTCGTTATTGTTGTCAAAAAAGGAACGAGAGATTCGACCCAACGATATAGTTCAGCCCAATAAGTTACTTGAGAATTGCATATTCTTAAATTTGCGTGAATTAAACTTAATTTTGGGTAGAATATACTTAAGAGTAGGTAATTTTTTTGCTGGTGTTAAATAGAAAATACTACATGCGATTTACTCAAATTTGGGTTATTGGGCTGAACCCCGGAATTGAGGGAAAAGTACTTAATTTTGGGTTGTTTTTCATCTCCGTGTATAGTAACATGCCGTCTCTTTTGTTCTTTCAGTCCTCCTGGTAGCAGTTAGTGGGACACTACACTCGATATAGGCAACTCAGTGGCCCCTTGTTGCTAGTTTTCCCAGACTTTTCGATTCGTTGCGTGTGTAATAATATTTTTTGCATTCCTTTGCTTAACGCCTTTGATGTTTTGATCGAATAATTCAATGAAATAATTAAATAAATGTTGTCATGTTTCTTTTACATGTAACATTTGAATGCTCATCAGTACATAGTGGCTTTAGCATTTTTGAATCCAAGGTTAGTTGTGTACTAGAATTTAATGTTTTTCTTTCAATCTGGCATTGCTGGTACTAGTATAATGGACAACAAGAATCGTACAGTACTATCCTAATATTTTGATCGTGTGAATTAAATGAAAACTTTACCGTTTTATTAAAGTACGTTAAATTATTTTTTTACTAAAGATTGCTAGTAGGGGAAACGCTCCTATAGTTGCGGTACGTTAGAAGCGTTAGGTTCCTATAGTTGTGTATGGAGTCTCCATACACAACTATAGGAACCTAACGCTTCTAACGTACCGCAACTATAGGAGCGTTTACCCTATTGAAAAGCAAAATGCAACGGATTATAATTATATTATGCATGGACAGCTTATTTGACACATGATCTTTATTAGCATATTTGTATAGCTTTAGCTTATTAGTGGACATAAAACATTTGTTTCATGCGAAATTAATGGAACGCACCCTAATTACACGCAACAGAACAACGGCTCTCTAAACAAATCTTTACACTTTTAACATTGAAATCAGTGGTTATGTAAGGAAATTGGTTTAGTTTTGTTGCTATTGATTCGTGGAGCTTTGCTTATTTCTTAGACAAATATTGCATTTTTTTAATGTGCTATGAAACTTTCAGAAATTTTGGTTGCGAAATAAGAAAGTTATTTAATTTTTTGAGTTTGTGGTTGAAGCAAAATAAACCGTTGAGAATTGTCTCCGAAAAAAGTGCACACACAATAACAGTTGTAACTTTTTAATCATCGTTTTCAGAGAAGATTATTGTGTACATAGTGCAATTTTTTGACGATCTAGAAGGTTTTATACCAAATTACAATGGAGTGAACACACTTCTATTAGAAAAAAAAACGTGCAAACTATTCCAGGCCTCCGCTGTTCGGTAAATTTTTGAACTACGGTTTGTTTAGTAAAAGTTTAAAAATCAGTGAAAAATTCAAAAAATAATAAATTTATACGGAACATATACAAACATACAGACTTCGTTTAGTTAACCCCATTTAATAATAAAAAATAAAAATAAAACTTGTCAATTTGACTGATTACTCACCTGTAACGGAAATTTGAATATTTTATCGACTTATTTAGATGTTCAAAAATTCAGTAAAATTCTACCGGTCTCATATATAAAATCAGCGGTTGCAAGAAAATTAGTGGATCATTGATGCTTTTGATTTGGGTCTTACCTATTTTTGCAGGTGAATGAGATGTAATTCAAAATATTGTGCAGTTTCTTTTATGTTTTATAGTTTTATAATCTGTTACTTGAACAAAGAACATACCGAATTAATAAAACATAGTAAAATGTACTATTTTGCACTTGTAATGGGAATGTGTTATGGTCAAAATCTAGGGGTGAAAATTATCTCAGAAATTCATAAAAATATAATTTGAAAAATATTTTCCATGAAAATTGAGAAAAGTTGCAAAGAAAACCGAAAGAACCATTTTCTAAGTAATCAATTTTTTTCAATATTTTTTCGAAGGATAAGTGTGACAGTTTTTAACCCTAGTTGTCATCTAATTGGCCCTATTTTGAATTTCAGATTTTTTCATTCATTATATTATTTATTTCGCTACAATGTTAGAGCACAAAACTGGAGCATTAGTTTTAAAACTGACACACTTACCCTACTTGAAGATTTCTTATCTTTCACTGGTGAAAACTTCAGGATGGATTCTCTTATTTTTTTGTGTTAAGATCAAAAATCTAACTAATTGAAAATTTGAATATAAAACATTATTTTTACAATGCCACCCTCAAGGCAAAATTGCAAAGCAAGTGACGAATGTAAACATCCGAAAACTTGTGGGCAAAGTTTCTAAAAAAAAATCTGAGACTCCTCTTTGGCACAAACCTGCAGACAGATCTTTTGAACCATATCATTTTGTCCGCGCACGGACTTTAAACTTTTACGTTGCGTTTTCGTTGTTGTGTAGTTGAATTGAACAAATAATACACCAATTGTTTGACCATACCTTGACCGAACCTTATTATTATTATCATACAGAGTCAGAACAGTAAGTAGCATAGTTGTACATACATACATAGTTGTTACACAAACACATTTGCAATCACCTTAATTAAAAACGAGACATTTCACCAACATCCCATCAAATATGTTTTTAATTGGTTCAAACAAATTGTGATACTAATAGTAATTTTATGCAAAGCAATGTAATACCCTATTCACGTATTCCAACAAAACCGCTAGAATTGCGTCAATAAAGATTATTTTTGCCAAGCATTGATAAAAAGAAAATTTAATTTTTGCATGTTCAAACAATTAGGAGCGTACTGTAAGCAAAATGTTTTAACGGTAATTAAACCAATTTATACAAGATTTGAAATCATCATGTGCACTGCGAAATGAAAATAGAAAGGAATAGCAAAAATTACATGAAAAGCATGAGCTCAGTTTCAGATGAAACCGTTTGCTCTGAGTTACCTATCTGTTCTGTGTTGTGACCCTTGATTGCAAAACAAAAATCAGCTCAAATTTTGGAAGAATAATCAGGAATCCAAGCCGATATTGCAAATCACTCTAATATCAATCATCGCTTTCCATCAGTGACAAATCCTGGCTCATGTATTCATCCCAGCAAACCAGCATTGATATAAACATTTCAATTTCAACCACATCATACTTTATCCCCTAAGGGCATCATTCTAAATCATTAATTATTAATGGAGGGTAACGCACGTTTCAAAAATAATCCCAACTCCAACCAGGTTTTTCACACCACCTCGAACGATATAAATATAAAGGGCAGACGGCAAGAAGACCAGAGGAATGAGAAATAATCAACTTTGAAGACGACAAGCTAGGGACCCATGGGACGAAAGGTGATTCTCTTCCATTTCCTTTGGGGACGGAGGAGCGCGAGGCGTAGAAAATGGGTCTATTTCCACTTCCTTTCTGTCATCTGTCGTTGTGGTGCCACCATCATCATTATCTACGCTTTCCAGTCACACGGAGTAGAGTTTCCCATTAGTCTCCATGTTGCGTAGAAGCTCTTTTATTATTATTTTTTGCTTTGCTGAGCTTTACAGAAGGTTTATCATGGATCGAAAATGTCTATAGCCGTGTCAGTCAGAGATATCGTGTTGTTTTTTATCTTGCTGCAGTGACTAGAAATCATAAAACTTCACTGTACCCGCTGTGAAATTGAAATTTTCTGTTGTGTAATAAAATTTCAAATTTTAATTTTTCGGATTATATGGGGATGTTATTCATGTTGTTATGTAATTCAGGGAAAAAATGATGACCAAATGATACTGGTTCTAGAGTGCCAGTAGGAAGAGTGAAAACATCTCTGCCATTTGACAGGTCTTCTGCTCGATAGAAATGGCGTCTTCTGAGCCGTTGATAGATAATCGGCTGTCCCAAATTTAACATGCCTTCACTATAAAGTGCAGGCACGCTAACTGGTTCAGTTACTGCAAACATTATATCTTTTGCCAGCAGCATTGTTTACTCCAAAACAACTTTTTATGTGCTAGCGATATATATTTAAATTAAAATAAAAGCTAAAACATTGACCCTCATTGCTAGTTTCAAAGTATCTGTTACCAATGCTACAATTTCAGCCTTTTCTTTTTGACAATTGCTTTTATTTATGCGAAAACGGGTTGTTTTAGACATACTGTTTTTTAGGAGGAGTTTGTGTACATGATTAGCGCGGTCTTTTAAACTTGTTAAGAAATTTTCTGCATCTCTCGCTTCACCTGTGTCGATTATCTTCAATCGTTCGCTAGTTAGTGGTGTTTTCCCCACAATGTGGAAGGTTGCGTCCATCACACCTATTCACAAAGCTGGAAACATCCACAACGTTGAAAATTATCGCGGAATTTCGATTCTAAGCTGCCTCCCAAAAGCTCTGGAGAAGATCGTATATGAGGTCGTATATCAAGCGGTTAGGCCAATAATTACCGAACATCAGCACGGCTTCGTGAGGAAACGCTCTACAACAACCAACTTAATGGTGTTTGTCAACTCGCTGATCAACTCCATTGAAAAACGACGACAAGTTGATGCGATCTACGTGGACTTCAGTAAGGAATTCGATAGGGTTCCACATGTGCTTGCAGTGGACAAAATGAGGTGTATGGGATTACCTAATTAGGCCACGAAGTGGCTACAGTGTTACTCAACTGACCGCTCAGACTATGTGAGCATTAACGGTGTTAATTCGCCTAGTTTCGAGATACCGTCTGGTGTTCCCCAAGGTAGCCATTTGGGGCCTTTAATTTTCATCCTGTTCGTGAACGATCTGTGTAGTCGACTGTGTTCTTCGAAACTTATGTTCGCCGATGACTTAAAGATCTTTCGTACAATTAAGTCAAGACTTGACTGTTGCACACTCCAAATGGATATTGATTCCCTTTTGCGCTGGTGTACATTGAACGGTATGCAGGTTAATGTCACAAAATGCTGCGCAATATCTTTTAGCCGTTCACGCGAGCCCTTACGACATGACTATAGGATAGGACTCAGTAGTTTGCTCTTCGTTTCTTCAGTTAAGGATTTGGGTGTTATCATCGACTCTAAAGTCAGATTCAATGAGCACATCTCCATGATAACTGCTAAAGCATTCGCCACATTAGGTTTCTTGAAACGAAACGCGAACGCATTCCAGGACATCTACGCGCTGAAATCACTATACTGTGCTCTCGTCCGCAGTCTTCTAGAGTATGCTGTTGTTGTGTGGGCACCCTTTCACGCTATTCAAGCTAACAGAATCGAAGCCATTCAGCGAAACTTGGTAAGATACGCTTTACGTGTTCTGCCCTGGAACGATTCTTAACGGTGACGTGGATTGCAACTCTCTTGTGAGCCAAATCTACATCAATGCTCCTCAAAGAGTTCTACGTAGTTACACGCTTCTGTGGCAACCTACCCATCGGACCAACTATGGATTCAACGAACCGTGGACTTTGTGCTGTCGTGTGTTTAATGAAACATTTGATGTATATGATTTTAACATTAGTAAGTCTACTTTTAGACATAGAATTCGACACCTAGCCTAGAAAATATCTGTGCAACATTATGTTGAAGAATTAATTAAATACATTAAATTAAAATTAAAATTAAATTATACTTTTCGCAATTAATGAAAGATGGAAAACTTTTTTTTTAATTGTATATCGAGATAGCCAAATAGTGTCTTCGGCAAAATTTTAGATGATATTAAAACAAGCATTTTTGCAAAAGGTTCTATCTCAATTTTTTTAGAAACATTGCATTTTTGTATGGACAATTCTAAAATCAATTTTTTGCCAATAGCTTTTCTGGTACCAATTTCACGTCACCGACATGTTCGTTTTGTGGTAAACCCCGATAAATTGGTAAAAATCTTCTAGATGGTACTGTTGCCACATATCTGTAAGAATTGTCTTGATATGATTGTGTGATTATGACAGACTTCAATTCATTCCTTTTCGTTAGCAAGCCACGCTACCCAACCTTAAAAAATACTTATGTCGGGCTTAGGTAATTCAATTTAGCGTTCAACTCACTTGAACTAAAAAATGAACATGCAGAAATTTAGCCGATGTCAGACGGTAGCGGGAAATTTTGCCGATGGTCATTTCGCCGAATGGGTCATTTCGCCGAATGGGTCATTTCGCCGAATGGGTCATTTCGCCGAATGGATCATTTCGCCGAATGGGTCATTTCACCGAATGGATCATTTCGCCGAATGGGTCATTTCGCCGAATGGGTCATTTCGCCGAATGTGTCATTTCGCCGAAGAGCAAACTATTTTCTACGGATTTGATCTTTTTTCGTAGCTCAGTAAATGTTGAAATCAGTCTCGAAAAAAGAGCGCTTCGCCACACTGGCTGGCACATCCTAGAATCCGCTGAAGATATTGATATTACTGTAGAGTACTTCACCAGTGCACACTGGGCCAGAAATGCAATCTAGCGGAGCAAAATTAATCACTCTGAAACGAAGCATTTCAGCGACTTGGTGTTCTGGGTAAAGTTTCTCCTCATAATAAGGACCATCTATTGGCATAAACAAATAGTTCAAAACTCTTCCGCAAAGATGGCGCCACAATCTAACTTCTTTCACTGACGTTTTTTTTTTTTTATTGTAGTCACTTTAACACTCTTGGGTCATTCGTGACTTGTCCGGAGGTGAGATTTGATCTCGTGACTTTGGCGTGAGAGGTATGGATGTTAACCACTACGCCGAGGTCACCCTCCTTTCTCTGACGTTTTGGAGATTTGATGTCTTGCGCAAAGTCGTTTGCCTTGACAAAATAAACAACTCTTTTGAAAACGTAAAATTTTCACAGCCTACTGGTTCCGAGTTATATGGAGTTAAAGAAAAACATGTCAAAAACATGTTTTTTTCTTTCTGTTTCGGTTTTTTTTCTGACAACCATAAAATGTTATATTTTTCTCTTATGCAAATGCATTAAAAAAATAACATTTGTAAGAAACATACTGGTTTAAGTTCAAATTTTAAAGACATTGTTGAAAAACCGAAAAAAACAACAATTTTTGAATTTTAATGTTTCCCAAAGCGCAAAAAATCGCAACCTGAAATTTTCAGCAAAAATTAAGCAATACTCGATAAACAAAAAATCAAAATTTGAGAGAGGTATATTTTGCCGTTTTAGAGATTTCATCAGTTTGGTGGAGCATGTATTTTTTTTTTCTATAACTTTTTCAATGCATTGAAATAGCGTTTTGAAAACTTGATGACTTCGGCAAAGTTGTTTATCTTGATTTGAAAAAAACAACTCTTTTAAAGAAGTCAAAACTCTACAGCCTTTTGTTTTCGAGTTATATGAAATTACAGAAAAAAAATGTGAAAATAAGTGTTTTAATTTTAAATATATTGTTTCAATGCATATAACTCAAAAACAGTAGGCTGTGCAGTTTTGACTTCTTTAGAAGTGTTGTTTTTTTTTTTAAATCAAGATAAACAACTTTGCCGAAGTCATCAAGTTTTCAAAACGCTATTTCAATGCATTGAAAAAGTTATAGAAAAAAAATACATGCTCCACTAAAATGATGAAATCTCAAAAATACCAAAATATACCTCTCTCAAATTTTGATATTTTGTTTATCGAGTATTGCTTAATTTTTGCTGAAAATGTCAGGTTGCGATTTTTTTTGCGATTTGGGAGATATTAAAATTTAAAAATTGTTGTTTTTTTCGGTTTTTCAACAATATCTTTAAAATTTGAAGCTTAAACCAGTATGTTTCTTGACAATAGATATTTATTTAATGCATTTGCATAAGAAAAAAACATAACATTATATGGTTGTCAGCAAAAAACCAAAACAGAAAAAAAAACATATTTTCGACATTTTTTTTCTTCTTTAACTCCATATAACTCGGAACCAGTAGGCTGTGGAAATTTTACGTCTTGAAAAGAGTTGTTTATTTTGTCAAGACAAACAACTCTGCGCAAGACATCAAGTCTCCAAAACGTCAGAGAAAGAAGTTAGATTGTGGCGCCATCTTTGCGGAAGAGTTTTGAACAATTTGTTTATGTCAATGGATGGTCCTTATTATGAGGAGAAACTTTATCCAAGACACCAAATCGTGGAAATGGTTCATTTCGGAGTTATTAATTTTGCTTCGCTAGATTGCATTTCTGGCCCAGTGTGCAGTGTGTTGAAGAGTTACTTGGTTGATTTTGTTCCACTGCTTAGCTCAGGGCCTCTTTGAAACCACCTTGGGGAACTACACATTTACGACGACTCAAACGTCTAGCATCCAAAGCACTCAGAACTGCCAGTCTCGTTGTCCTTTTGCCAAGCAACATTTCGCACGTGCTAGTAACAATTATCGCACGTAGGGGAAATGACGGCTTCGGCATGACAGACTATTTTCGGCAACACAAATTGAAACACTATTTTCACTGGATTTTCTTACGAAAACACTTCACTGAATGCATGCAAACGATTCTTTAGGCTTTCAGCTTCAATTTGACTATATTTTTACTACTGAGAAAAAGCAATCTAGCAATTTTTTCTTGAAATGAAACACACGCACTACAAATTGTAGCTGATTTCGAGTTGCCGATAATAGAACAGCAGATTTACATGCAGTTCAAATGGAACGGTTGCCGAAGAAAAACTGGTTGCCGACAATACTCGCTCTCACTAGAGAAGATTGGAGCTTTGTAAAAGCGTTTCAAAACAGTTTTTCACAATTCTTTCGACTGAAATTGTTAGAGCAGCTGGCAGCAAAAGATTGTAAACAAACCAATACTGCATATGTGTGCGTTCCTTAGAGAAAAAGGCTATAGAAAGAAGGTCGCTGCTTAGGTTGCCGAGAATACGTAAATTCCCCTATAACCCTTATCTGTTCAAACGCTACTGCAAACGAACTCATTAAAATCTACGTAGACATCCCCAACATTATTGGAAATTTGTCAACTATAAATGGACGGAGAATGGGTTACCCGTTGAGAAGTTTCTGGGCAATTTGTTTGCCACTCACTTTAGAAGGGCATTCAATGAGTCTACGTTATATGCACGTAAAATCACAGAAGCTTGTAAAGATACACCTTGTGGTGTCTGTTCACTGAGAAGCTTTACGATCACGTCGAATCAGGTGGACTCCGCAATAAACAAATTGAAATACTCTGTGTCCAGTCCAGATATGGCATACCGTCATGCAGTATGAAATAATGCGACGAAGAGTTGATTTTCCCTCTTATGACCATTACGGAAGCGTAGTTTTCCCACAAGCTGGAAAACGTCATTCATGTTCCCCGTGAATTACATTTCTACGGATCTGCACGGTTTCTACCCCAAAAGATCAACATCTACATATCTCGTCCAATTTGCTGGGATTTGAATCTTCGGAACCATTTTCAAACTTATCTGGTGTTCCACAAGGTAGCAACCTGGATCCTTTGTTATTCTCACTCTTCGTCAACGAGTTTTCCCTCGTACTACCATCTGGCAGCAGTGTGTTTTACGCTGATGACGTCAAAATATACATGATCATCAAAAGTATCGGGCACTGCTATGCTCTACAACTGTTGCTGAGTAATTTTGCTGATTGGTGCACCCGGAACATGCTGACGTTGAGCATCCACAAATGTCACATTATTTAATTTCATGAGCTTGCGATTACGTACGATTATTCAATTAATGGTCAGTCCATTGAGCGTGATCTTCAAGTTCGTGATCTTGGTGTCATCCTAGATTCAGCGCTAACCTTCTAATCGCACTACAACGGTATTGTGCGCACCTCCGAGCACTATGGACACATCTTGCGACGTACTCTACCAGAACCTCAAACGACGTTGATACGAAACGTCAGTGAAGGATCGAGCGGAAACTAACCAACTGTGCGGGTGTGTGAGAATGGTCAGAATACGTATGAAACGGAGAAGAACGATAATTAATTGAATGTAAACAAAGGCATTGGAGCAAAAGTGTAGTTGCATCGTTGCATTAAAGTGAAATTTAGTGAATATTAGCATATTAGGAGTTTAAATACTTATTCCAAAGCGGAACTTAGTGGGAATTTTTATAAAGTACAATCGGATTCAGTCGTAAGTGAAATTTAGTAAATTTATCATGAATTATATTGTAAATTTATTCAACTATTGTAGTGTTGGAAAACTTCCCAGAAAAAACGTAACCTGTAAGAGAAAGAAGCGGATTAGATAAACCATAAATGTAAGTTGAAATGAATATTGTTAAAATTATTGATAGCTAACGCAAATATACTTAGTTTTAAGCTGTTCACAACACAAAAGTGAAGTGCTGCTGTGGAAATTCGGTTTTCATTAGGCTGGTCCGAACAGGTATTATCTGTAGAGCCAACCGACAGCTGGGATTTATGTTCAAAATATCCTGCGAAATTACAGATCCTCTCTGCCCAACTAACAATTTTAGCTGCAACTCAGCTTATACAGCCAAAAATTAGCTGCATAAGGCAAATTTTGGCAGTATAAGCTAATCTGCAGCTAAAATTGTTTGTTGGGTGCCTCCGATCTCTGTACTGCGCTCTGATGTGATCGATTCTGCAATCCAACTCTATGGTATGGTGCCCGTACCAGTCCAGCTGGGCAGGTAGGATCGAAGAAATTCGGAGAAAATTTGTGAGATATGCCCTACGGCGCCTTCCGTGGCGAGATCCGATGACCTTACCACAATATGGAGATTGATGCAGATTATTGGAACTGCAGACGATTGAACGGAGACGTAATGATGCCCAAGCGAAGCTTATTGCTAAAATTTTCACAGGAGAAACGGACGCACCAGAAATACTGGGTCAACTTAACCTTTATGTTCCTGACCGATAGCTTCGCCAACGAAACTTGTTGCTGCTTGAGTCCAGGAACTCCTTGTAAGGCCTTCATGATCCTGTCCCCTTCATGTCGGCTAGATTCAACGAAGTGTACATCCTCTTCGACTCAATATCAATCATTTTTTTTTTATTTTAGGAATGCTTCCTTCATGTTTAAATGAACAGTTCAATGGAGTTGAACGGATTTCGGAAATTTTTAAACAATCAATATTTTAGAAATGACCCATTCGGTGAAATGTTCTTCGGCAAAACGTCCTTCGGCGCAATGACACAGCCCTATGTCAGACCACAGACGGTATAGTAAACACAGACTGGCGAAGACAAGCCCAGCGAAGCCAAACAGACTGTCAAAAAGTGGAGCCAAGCGATCAAACGTTTCGATTGTGAAGAGTATTAAGACCATTAAACATTATTCTAGTTTGAAAAAATAGAGATTTGTATATTATGTTTTCAGGAGGGCTATTCAATAAATAAATAATTCAAAGGCAATCTGTTGATTAACACGTATTTCTAAACTAAATGGAGAATCGATTTAAGTTTGTCTTATTTTTCAAAAGCATAATCATATGACAGGCCGTTGCAGGTAATGAATGTTAAAATATCAGTGTTGCTGTTCCGTTTTTGTCGCTGAGCTGGCAGCAATCAACTTCGTATTGGGGATTATTTTCCACCACATCTTCAAGGATAGTATCAGTTCGATAGAGGCTATTCGGTCGAAGAAACTAGGTAGGTACTCATCTTAATTCCTTTCAAAGGTAAAGGAGCAGATGAGTGTGCTAATCGGAAGATCAAATATGATTACCTTTGTATGGGTCCGCTTACATTGCTCAATCCCAAGCAATGTGCAGGCGGACGCAAAAATGGGCGAGCAAGAAGGCGAATGGTATGACAGGCAAATTGCACACGATGCATTTTACCATTTAGTGCGTCAGAGTACCATTTCGATTTGCCGAACCGATTGGGATACTGGAAATCTTGAACGGTGGTTACATTCTATTATTCCTAATGATTCTTCAAGAGCGTGGTCTAAAGGCTTGGATTTAAGTCGTGACTTCATTCGCGTGATGAGTAGACTTATGTCCAACCACTACTCGCTAGATGCGCATCTCAATATAATAAATCTCGTGGACAGCAACATCTGTCGGTGTAGAAACAGTTACGATAACTTCGATCACGCAGGTTGGCAATGTACGGATAATGACGCCGCCAGAGAGAGAGAGACTTTTGAATATCCTCAAGGCCCAAGGAAGACAACCCTATATCCCTTTAAGAGCCGTGTTGGGAATCTGCGATATCTGTTATATGCAGTCGATTTATGTGTTTCTGCAAATGTCTAGTATAATAATTTAATTCCTTTGTCTTTTGTCTATCTTTATTGGCTTTTGTTTGTCTTGTTTCCCCGTCTCGATGAGTCTCATCGTCGCTCACATGTCACCAAAGCCGGTCGAACTCAAGAGTAATCTAGAACCGCACTTCTGTTCATACTGGCGACAACGCTCTTATGAGACAACGAAACCCCACCCCCAAGCTCCGCCCCTGATGCTTGGACAATGTACACCTCTAACCTCGGGTAAGCCGCGAGTATTCGGCCCAACTTTTACTAGACAAAGAATTAAGTGAATTTTGTTACAAACAAAGCTCCGTAAAGCTACTGCGATTGAGCCTTCCAAATAACCGAACTAGATAAACAAAATCAGTGCTGCTAGTTTCACGGAATTTCTATTCGCCAGACTGTGCTTACTATACCGTCTGTATGTCAGACTTGCTCTATTCGATATCAACTCACTTGAACGCCGACCACCATATCTGGGTGAGTTGAATTTAACCCAGACAACCAGAAGTCGTACAGTAATGTACAGATAGTATCGTAAAATGCTACAGTTTATGTCAAAATCGCATATAATAATGACGTACATCGCATAATGTTTAGGTTAAATAGTATAGAATGTAAATTAACGACTTATAAACGGTGAAACATTTTTCCATCGTACTGTATCAAAAATTAAATCGGATTACATCGTAAGGTAAGACTTTTCCAAATGAATTTGTTACAGATTAAGTCGTACACTACCGATCATAAGTTTAAGGACACCCCCAAAAAACCATGCAAATATGTTTTGTTCAATGATCTCTCATTTTACGTTCAATTTTCGATCTCCAAAGGTTATTTGAATGGTATGAATGGTATAGCATAAGTTTTCTACTACTTCTTTGATTTCAAAATTTGGCCAACCCAGTTCTGAGAAAATCAGTCACGATTCTTCGGAGTAAATTTTGAAAAATATTGTGATTTTAGGTGAACTTTTAGCACACAAAATATGAAAATTATATTGAATTGCCTGCGAGAAAAGTTCCATTCAATACCTTTCAAATGATCTAAAGAGAACGAAAATTTGACGTAACATGACAGAGATATGAACATAACAAATTTGTCATGTTTTTTTGGGAGTGTCCTTAAATTTATGACCGGGAGTGTATATACTGTCAAATCAACTCGTTTAAAAAGAAATTAAAATATGCACGTATATGGCCTCCAGTTTTGTACGTATAAGCCATTTTTTTTTTTGCATTCTATACGATTTGTTTGTTTGTATATACGTTTGTAAATCACAGAAACAACTTTGAATATACGTACATTGTGGTTGTCTGGGAACTCACTTGCCTCATCTAAACCCAGCATTAAGGAAAGCTGAGGTTGTATTCAGATTTTCTGCAAACAGTAGATATGCTTTGCAAAGCTGAATGATGAGGAACCAAAGTTCATTTCAGCTATACTATTAATTTTAAAGCCTAAAAAGTGAACATTGATGGACAGACGGTATAGCAAATACATACTGGTGAACAGAAATTCCACGAAACTGGCAGCACAGGCAAATAGACATAACTCTCAGCAGAAAATTCTTCAAAAAATACCGTCAAGCGTATTTCGCATGCACACTAGCACTCTCTATCATGCACATTCCCAACCTTTTTTTTGGAAGTGGAGCATCCCTCGTTAAAGCAATTTTACCACTAGTTGATTTTCCCTCGTTCTGTCAACGTGTCAGCTGTGTTGAATAAAACAAAACAGGTGGAAGTCAGTGATGTCGGTTCAACGAGTTTTTCCGTAGATGTAGAGACTTGATTGAATTTTGCAGAAATACGGATTCGTAGAAGAAGTTCACAGAAGATCACTTATTTTTAGGGATTCATTTTGATTGTTTAGTGTGATTTTTCATTTGCTGGAAACAAGTTTTTAAACGTGGAAATGCATCACTAATGAGCAAGGAATCAAAAATATCTCCAAATGACAAAATGATAAGCGATCAACGAACCGAATAAAAACGCTGTGTCAGAAGTGGAAAGCAATAATGATATAATCTTCATCCTTTTTTTTCTCATGACAAGCAGCCCGTGCGATACTGCTCACTCGGGGCGGTCGAAGGAAACGAGCAAATTGTTGGCAAGCTGCTTCACGTAGTAAAGCCGAAGATGATACATGTGTTTCAATAAGATTTTTTTGATTATGTCTTTTCTCGATTCAGATCAAGCTATGTCCTCATCCGTGTATATTGCAACAAAGCAGGCAAGCAATATATCTTATCTATATCTTTATCCTTCTTCCACTCCGATCGAGCTATGTTACAGAGCGAGTTTGTCATGGTAGTCGTAGCTACCGTTTTGTCTGTATCGTTGGTTGCATTATGTGTTTGGATTCACTGCTAATGAGTGCCCTTTCTATCACCGCTCATCACTTTAATGTGAACATAGCAAACAATTTATATCAATCATTGTGATTCATGATGTATTGAATACCATTAACTAAAAGTGGATACAATATTACACTCATTAAATGATTTGTTAACAAATTCTGTGTACATCGTACAGCGTAATATTACAGCGGAATGACCAATCAACTGTTCGGGTGTAACATTGAACAACTTTTGACGTAAGACTACGTCTTTGATTTCTATATGGGGGTACACTATGCGAAAACCGAAAATTCAACATGTAGCAAAATTATGAAAGATTTTGAACGTTAATAACTCAGCTGCCCCTAGACCAATTTCAATAATTTTATCACCAATCGATCAGAAATATTTCTACGCATCGATTATAATTAAGACTTCATCATTTTTTAAAAATGTCACTTTTGAAAAATGCATGAATGTGCAACTGTTGCTATGATAACTAAGATTATCACCGATTGCCTGCGAAAAGCGATTTCCCTAACACAGATTTCAAAATTGAATTCCATCCGGTCTCACCAAACAATGTTTATTCAATCACCGCGTGGTGAGTGGTGGTGTTCTCCGGTTCACAACGAAAGGCTTCCCGCAAGCAGCTAGCGATCAAGGCTGACCTCAACCGTTGATCGGATTCAGTTCCAATTATCGTGTGTGGTGACGTCCAGTCGTCGGCATCAGCAGCAGCAGTAGCAGCAGTGCTTTCGGCGTGTGGCGTTGAAAATTGTTCTCAAGTAACAACGAAAGGCTGCCTGCAAGCAGTGAGCTGCAGCCCACATGAGCATCCATAGACGGAAGAAGAAGCCGCACCTCTATTGATCGGAATCAGTAGCTCGTTGTGAGTCTCTGTGGGCCATCTTTGTCATACTAAAGAGTAGAAACAGAGAGAACCCTGCTCAAACTTCTATTCCTACGCAAAACACAAGCTCCTGCTGCAGTTAAAAAATAAGATTTATTATATAAGACCAGTGTTGTGAAAATATCAAAAAATCAAATCTCATTAAAGAACAAGATCACGCTTGATTTTCGTAGACAAATATCAACAAACAAACAACTGCAAATCTCACCAAACCAAACACCAATTTTATCATTAAATAATGTCATAAAATCATAACTCCAAATCATTCTCATGCACCTTCACTTCAAGATGGGTGGTTAAGGTATATTTCGTAAAACTTTAGAAAAGATTTTCAAAAAGGGGGCTGACAAAATCGGGTTATAACTGTACATGTCTCTAGTAAGATGCCTTCACGGAGAAAAAATACTACCCAAAATTTTAGTTTTTTTTTACTTATTATTGAGTTCAGCCTCTCACTTTCACTCTTTATTGTTGTCAAAAAAAGTTACTTTGAGTTAATAGAATATTCTCAAATTTACGTGAATGAAACTTAATTTTGGGTAGAATATACTTAAGAGTAGGTATTTTTTTTTTCTGTTGTTAAAAGGAAAGTACTATATGCGATTTACTTAAATTTAGGTTATTGGGCTGAACCCCGGAGTTGCGGGAAAAGTACTTGATTTTGGGTAGTTTTTGGTCTCCGTGTTGGTCCCTTTACCATTCTCAAGAGCTGACATCTAATAAATTGACCTGAAAAAGAACTGGCATCACTGATAAGTACGAAATGTAGGGGCTTCCCGAGCAAAGTCTGAGATCAAATTGAAATCTAAATTTGATGTTTTGATTCCGCTGATAATGATTACTCAGGTTGCTGTTGTTTTGGTCGTTTTAACAGTTAAAATATCAAAATTTGAGAGCAACAAAAATCCAACGGTACGTATGGAAAGGTGAAAAACTTAAAAGTCATCTTTGGAAGAAATACTCCATTTTTTATTAAACTCTTTCAGAAAAGAGAGGTAAAGCGCGGATTGTGCTTAGTAGGACGGACATTAGATCAAAAACCCTACCTCTTGAATTCCTAGGGTCTGTAGATTATTTCGATTTAAAAAAGTTTTAAAATAGGGTCGTCTACGTTTTTAAACATAGAAAAGAGACGTTACACGTTTTTTTACAGGTGATTTTGAAGAGTTTTGCAACTGGCTTAAGATCTAGGCAATTGTCAACCCTCCCCCTCCCATAAACTGGCTACGTAGTTAATGAACAGCCTCCTAGAGCTCCACATTTTTTTCGAAAACATTTGGAACTGTGGTCGTGACATAATCATGGATCTGGGTGGCCATGGGATCGTCCTCCGAAAGATCCTGGAACATCGGTAAAAGAGGTCAATCCACTGATCCGTGGTTTTTTTTTCAAAAACACTTGGAACTGTGATGATAGAATAAACTTGGGGACGTGACATAAACATGGACTCTGATGACCATGGAATTGTCTTCTGGAAGATCCAGAACATCCGTAAAAATGGTTGATCCACAAAACTGGTTGATCCACAAAACTGATCCTAGAGCTCCGTTTTTTTTTTTTTTTTTTTTTTTGCAAACATTAGGAACTGTGATATAAGAAATAATGTGGGGTCGTGACATAAACATGGTCCCGGATGGATAATGAGATGATAATTAGTACTTGTAAGTTACATGAAGAGGTCGTGAAGTATGTGTTTGATACATAAAATCTGTCAATATTGCTTTCAGAGGGTCACAATCAGTAATTTTACGACTCGTGAGCGCTCACTCTGACTGAACACTCACGAATCATAAGATCGCTGATTGTGTAGCTCTGAAAGCGAAATTGCCCCTTATATCACAGTTCCAAATTTTTTCGAAAAAACTGTAGTAGTCTAGGATCAGTTTCATGGATTGACCACTATTACGGTTGTTCTGGATCTTCCGACAGACGGTCCCATGGCCATTCAGGTCCATGTTTTCGTCACAAACCCTATTTCTTTCTTATAACACATTTCCTAATGTTTTCGAAAAACTGCGGAGCTCTAGGATCAGTTTCGTGAAATGACTTTTATGGATGTTCCGGAT
The DNA here is from genome assembly GCF_037179485.1 of Ochlerotatus camptorhynchus. Lineage (NCBI taxonomy): Eukaryota > Metazoa > Arthropoda > Insecta > Diptera > Culicidae > Ochlerotatus > Ochlerotatus camptorhynchus. Next base: position 2,108,541 of record NW_027040879.1, read on the forward strand.
CGTCCGGGGGACCGTTCCGTTGTCTCTAGGATTCAGTATGTATTGTTGCTAATTTTGAACATTTGCATCCATTAATCCAAATTATAGACCTCAAGCCACTTGTTGATTTATCGCAATGGCATATTGTGACAGCGAATCAACTTGAGGCTACTACCCGAGCAGAGAATTTTTGATGTAAGCGTTTGTGATACGAAATTTTGCCTACCGTGTAGTCGAGTTAACAGTAATCACAACAAACAATAGATTTTAATGGTATATGAAGGATATTAAAAAGAAAACAAATCATGTTTTATTGAAAACAAAACCATGTATACGTTTTGATATCAGTAATTTCATTAATAATAAACCAAATAAGTAATAAATATGCCATAAAAAAATAAAATAAACTTAATTAGTTATAACTGTGATATCATGATACCAAATTTAATAATCTGAATGTTTTGAAATCTATTGGTTGATATCAAGATTCAAAATCTAAAAATATTATCAATAGGTTTTCATCTATTCAAAATAAAATCAAACCTATATTTCAATCAGTTCTACCGATATCTATCAGTGATTTTTTTTTTTTTTTTAGTGCGTTTATTTTTCCAGGCTCATTTGCTATAGCTTGCGGAGCCAATATTCATTGATTAGATTACAAAATTACTTAAAACTAACGTTAGTAAAGCGGGGGCCGATTACTCGCGGCTATCTCGAGGTTAGGGGTAACAAATTGTAACAAATGGATGGCAGGGTAGGGATTGTGAACACAAGGTTTGGAGAGCAATGTGCTCTTGATCTCGAACTAGGCGACACTCTGATGAAAAAAACAAACATGGGGGTACACCGATGGGTAGCTAACAACTTGGGAGAACACAAGATGACACTAACTTCTAAATCCTCAAATCTATCCGTTTTAAAAACACATAAATTAAATTCAAATAGTCGAGATCTCGGCTCGCCAAGACATCTCTAACGGGTATCGCGGGTTGTTTTCCTCGGGCCCTGAGGGATGTGGATAAATCAGATCTGGCAACACGGTGTAGGGTACACGACCAAACAACATGCTCGATATCGTGATAATAATGATTGCTGTCTGAGAGCCCAATTCGATAGAAGTGCGAGTCTAACGAGCAGTGATTGGACATAAGCCTTGATATAACGCGTATAAAGTCGCGGCTCATGTCCAACCCTTTGAACCATGGTTTGTTCGACACCTGTGGGAGAATAGAATGTAACCATCTTCCCAATTCACCATCATTCCATTTGTGTTGCCAACTGATGAGGACTTGCTGACGAGCAATGGAGAAAAATTCGTTGAAGGCGATTTGTCGCTCAAAAATATCGCCTTCCATAGCGCCCACCTTAGCCAACGAGTCCGCTTTCTCATTACCCGGAATTGAGCAATGAGATGGGACCCAAGCTAAGGTGATAGTATAGGAGCAGTTAGATAAAGGACTCAGTTTAGATCGTATTTCAGGCAGGAAATACGAGGAGTGCTTCATCGGCCTCATTGAACAAATAGCCTCCAATGAGCTATCCGTAAAAATGAAATAATAGTCAGAAGGTAGTGAGGTAATTCGTTCTACTGCGTAAAATATAACTGCGAGTTCCGCAACGTATACTGAGCATGGTTTCTGCAGTTTAAAAGAGGTGCTATGAAATTGATTAAATACACCAAATCCAGTGGAAGCATTTATGGTTGACCCATCTGTGAAAAATCTTTTATCGTTACTTACATGGTGGTACTTGATTGCAAAAATTGAGGGAACAACCATGGACCGATGGTGATCTGGTATTCCATGGATTTCTTGCATCATGGTCAGATCAAAATTTACAGAGGAACTATAGAAGGCTTGAAAGCAATCACGATTGGAGATTAATGAAGAAGGGCCAACCTCCAGCATCATGTACTCATAGTACAAACTCATGAATCTTGTTTGAGGATTTTGGTCGAGCAGCTTCTCAAAGTGTTCTATTACCAAAGGATTCAATACTTCACAACGGATGAGGAACCGGAAATACAGCTCAGCGAAACGATCTGTCAGTGGGAGAACACCCGCGAGTACTTCGAGGCTCATCGTATGCGTCGAGTGCATACAGCCAAGCGCGATTCGGAGGCAACGGTATTGAACCCGTTGTAGCTTCAGGATGTGTGTTTTTGCCGCGGATTGAAAGCAGAAGCTACCGTACTCTAGGACCGACAAGATGGTTGTTCGATACAACCTGATCAGATCTTCCGGGTGTGCTCCCCACCAAGTTGCAGTAATTGTACGAAGAAAATTGATTCTTTGTTGGCATTTTTGTTTCACATACGCAATATGTTTTCCCCACGTGCTTTTGGAATCGAACCAGACACCTAAATACTTGAAAGATATACTTTGAGTGATTGTTCTACCCTTTAGTTGAAGCTGTAACTGTGCAGGATGATGCTTCCTAGAAAAAACAACCAACTCAGTTTTCTCCGGAGAGAATTCGATACCCAGCTTCATAGCCCAAGTAGACAAATTGTCTAAGGTATCTTGCAATGGTCCTTGCAGGTCCGGTGCACTTGGCCCTATAACGGACACAACGCCGTCATCTGCAAGCTGCCTTAGCGAGCAATTTTCATCAAGACAACCATCAATGTCTTTTACATAAAAATTATAAAGAAGGGGGCTTAAACATGAGCCCTGGGGGAGACCCATGTAACTAATTCGTGAAGTTGTCGAGTTTCCATGAGAAAAGCTCATATATTTCTCAGACAACAAGTTGCTCAAATAGTTGTTCATAATTGGTGAAAGCCCACTATCGTGGAGTTTATCCGAAAGGACATCGATACAAACAGAATCAAAAGCCCCCTTAATATCCAAGAAAACTGAACCAATTTGCTGTTTTTGCGCATAGGCCAGTTGAATTTCAGTTGAAAGCAACGCAAGACAGTCGCTCGTTCCTTTGCCTCTTCGAAATCCAAATTGCGTATCTGAAAGTAAACCATTCGACTCGACCCATTGGTCTAGACGAAAATGAATCATTTTCTCCAACAATTTCCGTATACAGGACAGCATCGCGATGGGACGGTACGAGTTATAATCCGATGCGGGTTTACCGGGTTTTTGAATGGCGATAACTCTTACTTGCCTCCAGTCATCCGGAACAATGTTGTGCTCCAGAAATTGATTGAATAAGTTCAACAAGCGTCTCTTCGCGACGTCTGGGAGATTTTTAAGCAAGTTGAACTTGATTCTATCCATTCCTGGAGCTGAGTTGTTACATGAGAGGAGAGCAAGTGAGAATTCCACCATCGAAAACGGGGAATCTCTTTCGTTACTACCCGACGGACGATCACGAACGTTGGTTTGAACCGACACCGAATCCGGGCAAACTTTCCGCGCGAAGCTGAATATCCAACTGTCTGAGTACTCCTTGTCTTCGTTGACCGGTGATGACGCGTTTCGCATTCTCCTGCCGACATTCCAGAGCGTTCTCATGGAAGTCTCGCGCGACAAACCATCGACGAACCGACGCCAGTAACCGCGTTTTTTTGGCTTTAATCAAGCCCTTAAAAGTGTTCTCGAGGTCGGTGTACCGCTCGAAATCCTCGACCTTACCGTGTTTGCGGAAGCGTTTAAACGCGGCGGACTTCTCGCTGTTCGCGTCGGTGCAATCCTTATCCCACCACGGAGTGAGAGTTTGTTTGCGAACGAAAACACCCGGAACGCGTTTCGTCTGTGCTTGAAGAGCACAGTCAACGATAAGTCGCGATAAAAAGGAGTACTCATCCAGCGGAGGGAGTATCTCAACCGAATCAGTACCACCGAGAACCGCGGACGCAAATTTTTGCCAGTCGATGTTTTTCGTGAGGTCGTACGCGATGTCAACCGAGCGAGTGGAAGATGAACCATTGGTAATAGAAATTTTGATTGGCAAGTGGTCACTACCGTAGGGATCTTGAATTACTTTCCACGAGCAATCCAACGATAGTGAACTCGAACTGAGGGAGAGGTCTAATCTACTTTCTCTTGCTGGAGGTTTGGCCACTCGTGTTACTTCCCCAGTGTTTAGAATTGTCATATTGAAGTTATCGCAAAGGTCGTATATCAGGGTTGAGCGGTTGTCGTCGTACAGTTCCCCCCAGCCTGTACCGTGGGAGTTAAAATCTCCTAAGATCAACCGAGGCTCAGATAAAGCTGAGCAGATATCAGAGAAACCTTGGCGAGAAATCGCAGTTCTTGGAGGAAGATATACTGAGGCAATACTGAGGCTTTTACCTCGAATATTTACCTGACATGCGACAACTTCAATGCCTGTCACGGAAGGCAGATCGATTCTATAAAAGGAATGGAGCTTATTAATCCCGAGAAGCACCCCTCCATACGAATCTGCTCGATCAAGGCGAATAATGTTAATATCAGTGATATCGATTTGTAAATTCAATTCTTATGTAGATTAATATCAATAAATGTTGTAAACTATATCTGTAAAATTCATAATTGTATTTGTGATCTTTCGTAAAGAAAACAGCAAGCATCCTGATTGACTTTGTTTTTAAATATATTTTTTAGAAATATCGAAATATGAATTCAACCGAAATTAAAAATTAGCATATCAAAATATGTTATCAACATGATTTCAAAAACATAATTTGATATCATTTTGATAGTATTTTGATATTCGGCTTTGCTCGGGTAGAGTATCCTATTTAGAAATATATCTGAAAAATTCAAATTTGGCCAACGCCCACCAAGCTTCTGTTAAGAGCTTTTAATTAGTATTAGAAAAACTCAATACCTTTGACCAAGTTGTCTGAATTCCTGCGACTACCTAAGGACAGCTCACGATCCATAGATTTAGAAACGCTGCTGTAGAACAACCCCTACCGGGAAGATGTCTCTTGTAATGAAACATGTTCAATTAGCTTTATTAAGTCGATGCTCATTTTTTACGACCGATTTCCATGTTACAGGTTTTGAAAATCGTCTATGAGTTCAGCTTAAATGACTTACTTGATCAACAACGGCTGGGATAATTTTCTAAACTACCGAATCATATCCAAACAAGGCGTCTTTGCGGATCATTAACGTTAACGCTGATTTTGCACCTGATTAGACTCCTGCGCTAAATATGCGTGCATAGTATTATTTTCGCACTGGAAAGATTCTTAAAGTTTTCTAGAGCTCGAATGCATTAGTGTAACTTTCCAGTACCGTTCTAAACTTGCAGCTGCTTTCAAATAAGTCGATTTTTAAATTTTCTGGCCTTTCACAAATATTACTGTGCAATTATTGTTCCCACAGTAGTCGAAAATGCGTGATACATGTATGTTTAAATGTGCCTTTTTCTCGGAAATGGTTGGCCAAATTAATTTCCTCTTCTATCATCAAACAACAACTCGAACCAAATACCTATCATCATCATCATATCAATCCTTCTGAAGTATCATTCCACTGCTACAGAACGCAACAAAGAAAACTCAATTTCATTCAATGGATCTAAGTCGTCCTCACTCGTAAGGAGACGAGTAATGGCCTAAACACTTGAACAAAACAATTTTTCCAAACTCCAATAAAAATCCTAGCCCAAATTTACGATCCAGGGGAGCACAGTCGCATCTGTGAACGAAATCTTTCGCTTTGATTCATTTGAACTCATTCCGCCATACCACCCCAACGCAACGAGAGTGGATCTGAGAAAAGTATCAAGGTCTCGCAATTAATCACACCATTGTTATTCCTGATCACGTAACTCGTGACGAGCTGTGATCCAACTGTTTACCTACCTTTCCACGGATGGAAGTCCACGGGTTTCCTGGCCCGTTTCTAGTTAGTTGGACTGTCTCGGTGGGTGGACCAAGCGCTTCAACGTCTTGCACCACTGTTAGATAATCCTTGCTTCGTCATCCCGGTTTGTTCCAGCTCCCAAAGGCAACCCAACATTCACCACTAGCACTTATTGCACTTTTGCCTTTTACATCTATCCAAAACAACGCACTCACACAAACCTAGCAACTCCCGTCGAGGAGAAGCAGCAATAGGGAGGTGGGTTGGGCGAATGTTACACAATTTATCTGCCCAATTGATTACTCTTTTTATCGGCTAGCTTTCTACCTTTTCTTTTTGTAAACGTACCCTTTTTTTTAGTATCACCTGCCAAAAAAACTAGATCCTTTTTTATGCGACTCCCCCATTCACTTTCTGATTAACGCAGACATCCTGCCTTTTCTAGGGCCAATCTATGTGCCTAAGGGAAATTCGAAACGCTTCTTCTCGGCCTGCCTGCGCCTCTATAAATAGCACTTGAACGCTGTTGCACTGTTGCACTGGTTTTCATAAACAGTAGCTTCTCCGTTGGTTCCTGTTGCAGCATTGGCAACGACGACGATGACGACGCTCGGTGCCTGAATCACCATCGCACCACCACCCAATCACAGGAAAAACTGAGGCTAGCCAACCAAGCACACGTGGGAAGGCATGTGGAGTGGAAGCTGGGTGTTTCTGTGGGTCCTGACACCAAACTCACTCTCCGCCTTACGCGACCAATGTACGCACACTCACGGACCCACTCTCGCACACACGGCTTGTTCGGCACACGGAACGGACAGGAGACCTGTAAATGCTTCTTCCTTCTGTAACCAGTTAGGTAGGCAGCGCCAGGTGCTGTGCAGAGACTCTATGTAGAACAACCGGGGACGGTTGACCAAACAGCCAACGCTCGGGATGGTCCAAACTCGACTGAATCCATGTCACGGCGAATCCTTGTCGGGATGTTTGGAATGCGATTGTTTGCAGAGCGCGGATAGAGAGCGGGAGAAAAATTCCTAAAGCAGAGCAGATTTTACATGAACAGAGCGACAGATAACGTAGGAAGGAGGAAGGAAGTGAGGGAAGCTTCCTTGGCTCGGTGTTTGAATGCAAGATGCTTGAGACGGATGTGGGCGAACGAAAACGTATTCCCCACAGTTGAAACAGAAGTCGCACTGTGGGTTGCGTGTTCTACCTAATGGCTGGTTATGTATGCTTAATGTCTACCTAACCTGAACAAACAATTAAATGGTTGTATGTTTAGGACATTTTGTAAATATGGGAAATTAAAAATACCTAGGATTGAAATTCTGATGCAATTTGATTCATTTGGATCATTTCAAGGTCAAATAATTGTTTCCTACGATTAAACATTTTGTGCAACAGATTGGTCATTTCAACCATGCAAAACAATTATTCAAAAAGTCGTCTTTTTTTCAATAAATCATAACTCGAAAACGCCACTTTCAATCAAAATGATGTCTGAGTCAAAGCTGTAAGAAATAATAATTCCTTTAAATCGTATAGGAGTATTAAGCGTATTAAACTTGGAAACTTCAAAAAATATAACTAAAAAACAAAAAAAAAAACATCGCTGATTTTTTTAATGATTCATGGAAAAAATTAATCTTGTTTTCCGTGCTGAGCACCAACCTATCGACCCATCAACTTATGATCCGGGGACCAACGGCTTTACTCGAAGGAAGGGTTAATCAGAGATTGTATACGTCATAATATCCCGGTGGCGCCGACTGGGATTGAACACAGAACTGCTGAGGTGAGAAGCAATCACGCTTACCACTACACCACCGGTGCCGCTAGTCTAAGAACCATGAAAACCTTGAAAAAAAAATCAATGTTTTCAATACAGATTTCCAATTTTTTAATATCATTATATTATCACTAAAAAGTATTTTTAACAACCTTTCATTTGATATTTTGATCTTTGAAATCGGCCAGTGGTTCAAAAGTTATAAACTAAAAAAAGACACCCTAACTTGCAAACGGTCACCCTAATGACAAAATAAAAAAAATTCGGCAAAAAAAGAAGTGGATCTCGTGTAGAAAACCAGTTCTTCCTACTTTCACGAACAGTAGCGACGCATGGCGGTAGCGGGCAAACTTTTTACAAGGAAATATATATAATGTTTGTTAGTTTTACACAAACCAACTCGTATAATTTATGCGTCGACTTTTAAACAGAGATGCCAAGAATTATTTCCGAATATCACTACAACAAATCGGCCATACCGATAAGCGAAATATTCAGTACTATTGGGTAATACTTTCCTCCATCAAATTCGAAAGATGTGGATAAACAACACTCTGAAAATTTGACACATTATATCCGTGTAAAATTCTACAAACTTCAAATCATTTTCGCGACTTCTAATTCTTTATCAATATTTACCATTTTTTGCACAGGCTTTTGCTTTGGGATTATGAATTGAACTGGAGGGTGGAATATAAGAAATCCATCACTTTTTTTGCAAATAGATGCACAACGAGAGAATCCAAAAACGCTTTGTCTAAATTGCATGTCAGCGGCTGAAAACTTACCTCCACACGAACAAAGATGCGCGCTTATCGGACGTCAAACCTCAAACTTCAAACTTAAAACTTTCCGTTGTTTTTATCGTGTGGGGTGCACTTATCGATTGCAGTAGCAGGGCTGAAAAAAATCACTAAAATTCATCAATGTTCACTATGGATGAAACATTCATTTCATAGTGACTGCTAGTGATATTTTCAACCCTGATTATAACACCATTATCCATACTCCAATCCATCATTTCCGCAAATCTTAACTTTCTGTTGGCACCACATTGCTTACATAACAATCATTTGAATACATTTTGGTTATTGATGACGTGTATGGGAATATCGATTTTTTCATCAGAACACTAGTTTTTAAGAATATAATGAACAATGTTTAAACAGTCTAAATGCAGCCATTCCATAGCCAAACGATAAAGTGGTTCTCAGAATTTCCTAAAAATCAGTAGTTTTGTTCCTTATTGCAAAATATTAGACCTGTATTTTTATTTTGTCATTAGGGTGATCATTTCCATGTTAGGGTGGTCCAAAAAATCATATTTTTTCAAAAATGACTTCGTGATCATGTTACAGTCGCTATAAATCATTGGAGACGCATGATGGACTAGTCGCATAGGAGTATCGAGCGAAAACCCAAAACTTAATAACTTCAGAAAAATATAACTCAAAATCGAATAATTTGCAATAAAGAACAGAAGTACCAATTTTTACGAAATTCTGAGAACCACTATATCGTTTTGCTATGGAATGCACCGCCACTTATCTTACAATTCATCCGAGATAGGTTCGTCCCAGTCGGTACCGGATCTCCAGATCTGCTGCATTAAGATTTTCCCGTGCACGACGAAATGCGAAACCAGTCCCAGTGGGTCAAATAACGACATCACAGTGCGCAGAACCTGCCGTTTGGTTGGGACCGTTGAGCCGATGATCAACGTTTTGATCTCTTCCTTGAGACTGCTCATATCAAAGGTGAAGACGTCCTCTTTTGGCCTCCAGACCAGACCCAGTATACGCTCTGAGTCTGTCGATTTATCCAAGTTCATGGATACTTCCTGTGGTGTTCCGCATTCCCCGATGCTTGCCAGCACTTCGGCCGAATTGGAGCAGAAGTTTCGGATTTCAAACCCCGCTTGAGAGTGGATGTGTTTCACCTCGTTGATCAACGTCACGGCTTCCTCTTCCGTGTCCACGCTATCCAAGAAATCTTCAACGTAGTGGTTATCCGTTATTGCATTCGCCGCCCTGGGAAATGTCTCGGCGAATTCCTTCGCGTTCACGTTCTTCACGAATTGTGCCAGACTAGGCGAGCAGGTCGCACCGAAAGTGGCGACATCCATTACGTAGATTTGTGGACTCGATCCTGGTTCGAGGCAGAATAGGAAACGCTGTGATTGTTTGTCTTCGTCCCGGATGCGGAGCTGGTGAAACATCTCCTTTATGTCGCCGACGATAGCAATGTCCCTCTGCCTGAAACGCAACAGTACTACTACCAGCGCCACCAAAAGATCCGGACCCTTCATCAACATATCGTTGAAAGACACTCCTCCAGCTCGAGCCTTGGCATCCCAGATCAGCCGTAACTTGGCCGGTTTCTTCGGGTTCTGCACAATACCCAGAGGTAGATACCAGACCTTGCTGGGATCCGTAGACTGCAGCTCGTCTGTCGTGATACGATGTGCATACCCTTTCGCTTCATACTCTGTAATCTGCTCCCTCACCTTCGCTTCGAGGATTGGGTCCTTTCGCAATCGCTTGTCCAGTGCGTTCAGCCGACTTAGCGCCATTGGGTAGCTATCAGGAAAGCAGATGTGATCGTACTTCCATAAAAGTCCCGTCTCGAAAGCGCCATTCACCCTTCGGGTTGTAGCTTCCATTATCTTCCGCGCTCGCTTATCTTCTTCAGCTTCCGGTTTTATGGTGACGCTGGACTCTTTGACTGCTAAGAATTGCTTCATCCACAGATGTAGTTCACGATTATCGGGATCACCATCAGGTGCAGATTCAATTGTTCCAGCACGGAATCATTGCCGGAGTTCTTTCCGAAAATGCACCATCCGAGGCGCGTCTTCGTCGCCACAGGTTCGTTGTCTTTACCTTCTCTTACTCGCAACGAAGTTAGAAGTCGAACGTGTTCTAGTCCGATAATGCGTAGCTTCCGTATAGCTGCGAACTGGCAGACCCTTCAGGTGCGGGTAGGTCTGCTGCAACTCTTCATACTGCATTGTTTGACTTGGAAGTTGTAGCTCTTGCACTGTCCGAACGTTGCTGAGTTTGAACTTCTCTCTAACGCCAGAAATAACCACGGTCACACGTTGAGATCCTTTCTCCTCCCTCGAAATATTTCCGATCCAACTCAAACAAAAGTTGTCGGTTGGCCCCGTGATACCCAGCACCGATGCAATACTGGATTCAAGGAGGGTAGACGACGAACCATCATCCAGAAAAGCATAGGTGTTGATTTGCTGACCGTTACCATGGATAGTCACGGGTAAATATCGAAACAAAGAGTATGCAACCGAAGAGTGGAGATTTTGGTGCACAACGTTATTCGTAGACCGCGACGAGCTTCCTGCTTCCACTCTGTTTTGCGAGGGATTCCTAGTTGAATGCAGTAGCTTGTGATGATGAACTCTGCATCCATCGACGCCGCACTCCTTGTTGGAACGGCAGGGCCACTTCCGATGTGGTATGAGACAGCTTCTGCACAAATTCTTTTGTTTGATCGCCTTCCATCTCTCATCCAGATCGAGTCCCTTAAACTGTACGCAGTTCACGATTTCATGATTCGCACAGGCACAGTACGTGCAGGTCTTCTTCATCGACTCCACTGACGGCTTCTTGTCGTAGTCCACTGCTTGTCCAGTTTTCGTTTCCTCGGAGTGTACGTACAGCTTCGGTTTTCCCTTCCCCGGTTTGATGGATCTCGCGTTCATGGTGAGAGCGTCTATTGGAAGCGTAACGTCCGAAGCCATCACCACTAGTTCGGACATGAAAGCGCTGAAGGTCGCGCATCTGCTCTTGTAATAGGACCACTGCATTTTGAGCTGAGATGGCAGTTTCTCTATTAGCTCATGAAGCAGTGTCGGATTCCACAGATGGTCATGAAGATTGGCGATAGACATATGGTCCACAACGTTTTGCACCACGAGACCGAAGGTTATCTGTGACTGCAAGTTATCGGTCTTCGGAGAGGGAACTGAACGCAATTTTTGGAGGAGAGAATGTATCAGAATTTCCGGTCGACCATACAACCTCCGTAATATATCAACTACAGAGGGCACCGACTGTGGCATCAGCAATCGGCTTTTAACTGCTTCCAATGCATTCCCCTTCAAACAGCGCTGCAATCGCGCCAAGTTTTCGGAGTCAGTGTACCCGCATGTTTCCGTAGAGTTACAAAACGAGCTATAGAACAGCGGCCAATCTTGAGGATCTCCTGAAAAGTTCGGCAACTCTCGTGGCATCACCTGTCTCGCTGCCAGTTGTCCACTAGATGGCCCACTTCTAGCTGGATCGACAGGATGCTGATGTTGTGGATGTTGCGGTTGAGATGGTGGTTGTTGGCTAAACCAGGGAATGCGGGAATCTCTTGAGCCCGCCGCTGATTGCGTCACCGGAATCTCGAACTGAAGTGGATCAACGATGTATGCAGGTGGCACCGTCCCATTAGAAGTTACTGGGGCCCCCTCATTGTTGACAAACATTCTTTCACGCTGCGATGGAACTGGGATGTGACTTACATTTCCCGATTGTATCCCACCGACATCCGTACTGACCAGATTGTTATTAATCCACGTTGATTGACAACCGGAACTTAACACTGGTCGGGAGTGTACCAGTGGTACTGATGATACGGGATTCTGGGATGACCCTTGACCCCCGGTGACTAATGGATTAGTACCAACGTTTTGAAAGGCGACGCTACGACTATAGTTTTGTGCCGGAATGCTTGTAGCGCACGGTTGACTCTGCCCTGAAACTGCGGTCGGAAATGCGGAATTGTAGCTAACAATTGGCGTACACCCATAGTTTATGGAAGAGACTTGTGGTACGCTTGTAATTACTATGCTATCCTGCAATATTGGCCTACTACTTGAGGGAAATGTGACGGCATAATCACCACATCCCGATGCCCTACTCCCACTAATTGGTACTTTATTAACTCGTGGGTAATGACTACTGGACATAGGGTGAATTTCTATATTCGGAGGCGGAGCACTACTGTTGACTTTCCGCGGACCATCCATCGTAGCTGAAGTGTCGATCCCGACAGTAGAATTGCATCTCGTAAGCAAGAAGGAACTTACCAGAGGCCGTTGGGGAACGTCGAATGTGATTTCGGTGCGTGATACGAAGCTGCCGTCTGACTTCACTGGAATCGGAATTTGAGGTACCATCGTTGCCAATGAACGCTTCACGCTTCTGGAACCATCCACTGAATTTGGCGTGGAAGTTGACGCTGGATCCGAAGTTACTATGGCGGGAACGTTTGACGTGATCGGATTTGATCTGATGGAAGCTGGAATTGTAGACTGTTGAACTGCTTCTGTGGCTACGACCGTTGACTTCATGCTACTGGGGGGCACTACTGTCACTTGCTGTGCTGTGCTGCCTTCCTGTCTGCTAAGCCACGACCGAACCTTCTCTCGACTAGTTCGACTGCTCAGTCTTGTTTTCCTACTGGCTCCTTCTTCCGCATCATCCGCTTCGGTCATGAGCAGATCGTACTTCTGCCTCAAAAACCGCAACGCTTTCTGCTCTTCAATCATCTGCAGGCTTAGCTCTACTCGGGTCGAGCGTTTATTCATAGACGAGCGACTGACGGACGTCCTCGAATAGTAAACAACATCATCTTCCAGCGATCGGCATCGATCACACTTCCAAGTGCGATCCGGATCGGCGATGGAGTCCGTAACACCCGCGCAGTTGAAGTGCACCCACGTCTCACACATATCGCATCCAACGAGATGGTTTGCTGTGTCCAGCCGATCGCATTTGGCACAGTGTTTTGCATTACTGTCGCTCATTTTTCGGTTCGACTAGAACCTCCAGAAAATCTTTGAAGATTGTTCGGATAGATTTTCGGGCAGACGTAAACACGTTTTGATTGCAGCATAAGCAGCTTCAAAGCTGTAATTGTATATTTGTTTGAGTTTTAATGGAATTTAAATAAAGGTTTTCACTTACATTTTCGTGTTGTTCTTCCTGTTCAAACCCGAAACTCTATGTGAACGTGAATTATCGCTAGCAACAAATTGCCCTAGGTTTTATAAATTAATCAATATTTTTTTTTTGCCCTAGGTTTTACAAATTTCGCATGTTAGGATAAGTTTAATTAAGTACTTACTCTAAGGTTTGTAATATTAAGCAATTGGTATAACTCCAGCCGTACTAATAGTAGAACTAGTTATCTATAATAAATTTAGGGTTAGGATTTTCTTTGCGCCTAAATAGGCAATAAATGTATATAATTTTACCTAGGTTGATGATTTCATTAAATTCACTTGACAATAGCTCACAAAATCTAGATTTAGAAGCTTTAGGTAGGATTTACTTATTATTATATTCAATTTTATTGACCTTTAATTTACTCTCGAATTTACTCCACTTTCACGATCACATTGTTGTTTTTTGCTGTAAGTGACGTTTGAGTGACACGTCACCGGCTATGCTCTGTTTGACGTTTGCTGGTTGCCAGATCTTGGGTGGTACGGAACTCACCTCGCTACCAATGAGCCTGCCCTGTGGTATCGTAACAATATATCGTAACAGGCGTGATCAGAGATGTTATGCCTCAGAACATCCCGGCGGCGTCGACTGGGATTGAACCCAGGCCTGCTGGGGTGAGAGGTAATCACGCTTACCACTACACTACCGGCACCGCTATTAATTGAATGATTGTAATGATTCACCTTCAATCGAATGATATGAAAATTAACAGCACTGGTTAATGAACATTCACCCGAAGCCTCAGCCCACAGGCACGGAGTCATGTGATCATGCTCTTATGCTAATGGTCCAAAAGGAACACGTGAACCGCAAGTAACAATGAGCCGAAAACCTGCGTAGGCGTGCAGTCGTTTTCTCCCACTGCTACTCTCTTAAAGGGTCGCCTACTCCTGGCTGCAGGAGATGAACGTCCTTGATTCGTGAGAGCGTCCGGATGCGAACTGCTCTGAGCGCAATCAAACAAACTCTTCGGTTAACTTTTCCGGAGAGCAGAGAAAGCGGGAGGATATTTAGCAACTCAACAAACAAACTGCAACTAATATTTGAATAGATCGGGAGGGGGTCAGTGGAGGAGCTTCCGTTCACGAGTCACATGAGATGCAGGCGGCAGTGCCATGACGATTCAATCAACAAGTTAGAAACCTGATGATAATGGAATATTGGTGAGCATGCGTAGTGTGTGTGTGTGTGGGGGGGGGGGGGGGGTTTGGTTTGGCAGCTCCTTACGGCGAATGGTGAAACGAGACAAGACACTTACACGGATGATGAGATCGACTCAAAATTTAACGGAATTCGAATCTATTTAGTCGAAAATGGATTGTCTCACAAAATGAATAAATATTTCCGAACTATTACTCCTGGATTGAGACAAAATGTAATCGATTTTCCTCATATTCAAGAAGTTTTTCCTGGAAAATATCGAAACATTTTGCTCACTTTTGACAAAATTGAGTCGAATTCAATTCAATTTCTAGTCGTAAGTGTACACGGCCGCTGAATCTGACTCATATTTTTTTTTCCGTTTACTCAAATTCGCAAAAAGCAGGTCCCTCATAGTCTGAGTAAATTTTTACTCAAATAAGTGTAAATATAACTCATATGTGAGTAAATGTCACCCAAATGTTCGTGACATTTACTCAGATTTGACCACAACTTTACTCAGTCTATGAGCCTACATTTTTGCGAATTTGAATGAATGGAACTCAAATATGAGTTAGTTTCAACGGGCGTGTAGGAATGAGCTTTGGTGGTGGAATTTGGGTGCCAAAGCTTTGAGTCAACAAACAGCAAATTTTATACACATGGAGACGCATGGTCAATTGATTGTTTATGGAATGTTCTTTTGTCGTTCCTGTTGGGAAAACACGATGCTTCAAATATAGGAAATATTTAATTTAGGACTGATCATCTCTTGCGTTCATGCTACACAAATCTTATCACTCTACAAGAAAGGAATCAGAAGTTAAACTACCTCAAGTAACGTTGATCAACATCTCCATATAATATATTAACGTAATAATATAAGTTGATTCATGATTCTGGTTCTTGCTTTTTATTGTTTTCGTTTCGCTTTAGCCATTCAAGCCACTCGACGTCTACACTTTCGGTCACTCAAGCACACACGCAGCCGGGACTCGTTCCTACACTTTCAATAATTAACCTAGTTTTTACTCTATGAAACTACGAAAGGACTTATAAATTAAGATTATTAATCTGCTGACTAGTGCTGCTTCTTTTGATATTTTATATTCTTCACAATAAGCATCGGTGCAAACTTACACCGACTGATGTCCATCTTCGAGTTGAAAATTGATCAAATTCCAAGATGTTTGTTCCCAAATAAGCTACAGCTAATTTATGTACGTAAGTTAGTTGTAGGATGCCGGTGGCATTCGCCTATAGAGCCGTAGCGTTTCAGGATGGGATGGACGATTAATTCTGCTCAAAACAGAGTGACAATTTTGAAACCGATAGTATTTCTTGATGCGCATGCAGTAAAAGAAATCATCCGCACGTAAATGGAAACCAGCTTCCATTAGTGTAATAACAGTACACAGGAAAAAGAGAGCATTATGGCATTAGAATAAAACTACTGTATTTTAATTTAAAAAAAGTCGAATCACTACATAAGTAAAACTGAAAACTATCCTTACGAGTCACACCACATAGGAAGTTGGTAGTACTAGTAAATCGTCCAAAGGATAAATTCGTATGTATGTGGCTGAATACTTGTTGCACGATCAGTATAAGGGGGTATATTTGTAGCCCTTTGTTTTGTTTTTGGTTTATTGGTCCAGTAGAAGTTACTCACTGTCAGTGGTTTTACCTTCCACGGATGATAACCGGAGAAGTCGTAGTTTTTCGCTCCCGGGACTGACCCAGCCGTTTTCCTTCTTGCCTATCAGGTAGGATGGAACCTCCGAGAAGGCAGTCGTCGTTGACGTCAAATCCACCCCGAGCCGGCCAACGATCTTTTCCGCAATGTTAGTGCTGGTATTGCTGGTTTCGTTAGTACCTATACTATGGTTATCATTATCAGTGTCAACCGTACTGTTTGCATTACTACATTGGACATTACTTGTGGGTGATCCTAATGTAGGTCGTAGGTTGTTGTCACTGGACTCTTCTTCCTTCTCCTCCTCCTCCGCCTCCTCCTGCACATCCTCTTCCTCCTCGCCATCCTCGGTAATCGTGTTGGTGCTGCTGTTCTTGTTTTGACTGCACATGTTATTGTTATTGTTGGCAAATTTCTCTTTGGAACTCTGCGCCACATCAAGCCAATGGTTCTTGTTATCCTTGACACCGTCAACCAGAGGAACCAACGTGTCGGAAAGAGAGGCGAATGCCTGGAACGAAATGCCATAAAATCATACATAAAAAATACGGTTGGAGTTAGATGTTGACATCTGAATCAATCTTAGAGTTCACTTTAATCTGGAGCAAATTTGTATTCGTTGCAAGCCTCACGCACGATAAGTTCTCGACTAACAATAGAAAGGGCCTATGAGCTTTTGTAAACCAAATTATTAATGCACTTCCCGAAGGTACCGACGTTCGCCTACGCAAATCAACAACACTATTAGGATGGAGAAATTTCCTCTATCCGATGGAGTTGTTGGTTTGCATAAGGGTCATTCCAGATCAAGTATATATACTATATCTGCCATTCCATAGCAAACCGATGTATAGTAGTGTTACTCCTAATTGTAAAATATTTGATTCGTATTTTTATTTCGTCTACAGGGTAACCATTTCTATGTTAGGGTGATCCATAAAATCAATTTTCATCAAAAATGTACATGGGTTCATTTCATACAATACACTCGGGCGTATCGATGTGCACAAGTGTATTCGCAGATGTTTGCACACGGGTACATTGCACATGGGTTTGTGCACGGAACAAAATTATAAAATAACGAAAACAAAAACGCTGTAGATCGGGACTTGAATCATGAATTTTATAATCATCAGGCCTGAGTCTTGACCACTCGTCTATTTTAATGCGCGAGTAATGTTAAGGTTAAAGACATATAAGAAGTGCTCATAGTAGGTAAGGGAACTATTTATTCTGCCCTTTGTGCAAGCCGGCTCCCATATGAGCACAAGCATGACTTTGCACTCGAGTACAAACGTGTGTTCAAATGGGCTTGTACACATTCGAACATAGCAAGCGGAGAACAAGTGAGTGCATAACATTCGTGTACTTTAAAACACATGTTGTACCGTGAAGACTTTTTTCCCTTGATTTGTTTTTCCTCGATCTTGTTTTCCGTGCTGACCACCAATGCTACCGACGCCAGGGAAACAGCTCCCACACCTGGACCCTACCTATCGACCCATCAACTCATGAACCGGGGACCAACAGCTTTTACTTCCCTTTCGAAGGAAGGCGTGATCAGAGATGTTATGCCTCAGAACATCCCAGCGGCGCCGACTGGTATTGAACCCAGGCCTACTGGGGTGAGAGGTAATCACGTTTACCCCTACACCACCGGCGCTGCTACCGTGAAGACTGAAATTGACTTATATAAAAAAAAAATAGCTTTTGAACCGATTTCCAAGATCAAAATAGAAGAGCAATAGTTTGTATCGAGTAACTCGATTTGCTAACATTTGCTACGTAGGACTTTTTGAAAAGTTACGCGAAAATTATATATTGGCGTTGACGGCACCGTCGAAAAATCGCCTCTTCTAGCAAAGATAGACAGTTTCGTATGGGAACTTTCGGTGGAGTGAAAGGATAGTACAAAGCCCGCCATGTTTTACGTACAGTCTGACGATTGCTTATGAATCTTACCATAGGAGTAAAGACCGATAGAGTCACCGTCAACGCCAATTGCTTGTCTTCTTTGTTCATGGGGCAACAATTAAGAATTTCATCGTAGCTCACATCAATGTTGCTCTGCGATGCAAGTGTGAAGGAGTAAGATGTTTTGTTCTGTCATAACTCGGTCAGTTGTATCGCTGTCAGTTTTAGCGTTGCCAGATTGTTTTCATCATTATCGGTATCGAATGATTAAAAAATCGGTGTTTATTGGTATTCACTATTTTAATTACTTTTAATTTTTTCTTTAAAACTTTTGGACTAAAATCGAAGGATGTACTTTCCATGTAAGTCGGAAGAAATTTCTGGGAAATATTTGAATTAGTCTCTTAATGGTACCGACAAAATTCCAGAGGAAAAATAAAGAAGATCTCGTGGAGGAAGTTTGAAGGAAGTTCTAAAAGATGTCGAAAAAACATCTGATGGGGATCTTCCAAGACAAATATTGAGAATCTTCTGGTAATATTTTTTTTAAACTTTCGGAAAAAATCTAGGAGCCAGAAAGTTTGGAAATCGGAAGCCAAAGCCGGAGGCGCTATTTCCAGGGGAAGTTAGGAGAAGCTAAAAAACCCACAATAAGTCGGAAAAACCTACGGAGAGTGACTTATGGAGAAACTTCCAGAGGAAGACAAAAGAATCTTCTAGGGGAACTCGATAGATACATCCGGTAGAACTTTAATTGAACTTCCTGGAGAAGACGGAAGAAACTTCCAGGAGACACTGGGACATAAAGGGCGAACACGAATTTATTGCGACACATTCAACAGGGCATAACTTTTTTACCATTGGGTAAAAAACAACCAAATTTTGCACACTTTCTCATTGATGTGTATTGTGTACATACTGTCAAACTCGAAGTCGTGTTTTTCAATTCAACGAAAATGGAGGTGAACCAACGCGAGTTGAGAGAACAAATTCTTTCCAAACACCTGGAATTTCCTGACCTGTCGCACCGGCAGTTGGGAAAAATGTTGAACGTTGGACCACGGCAAAGGAGCTGGAAGAAAACCGGGACCGGAAAACAAAAAGACGGAGGGAAAGGTGAAGCGGATGATTAAAGCAAATCCCAACGTCTCAAGCCGTGATTTGGCTAAAAAGATCGGCATGTCGCAGAGCTACGTCCAGAATGCAAAGAAGAGAGCTGGACTAAAGGGTGATACGGTCAAAATTTGGTCAAGGGAAAACGCGTGTAAATCGGTGAAATCGTTTATTTAAAAAATCAAATTAAATTTCTTTTTCAAGTTCAATTAGTATAAAATTCAGGAAAAATATTCAGTTAGGCTTCCGCTTTTCCAAATCCGAATTGCCGGGCCTTACGCTTGACCCCTGCCATCAGATTTTGTACAGCCACCTTTTCCACCTTCTTCGCCGCAGAAAGCCAGTTTGCCTTGAACTGCTGCTCGCTCTTAGCAGTTTTTTTTTTAATCTTCTTTAGGTTCCGCTTGACAATAGCCCAGTATTTCTCAATTGGGCGGAGCTCTGGCGTGTTGGGAGGGTTCTTGTCCTTGGGAACCACCTGCACGTTGTTGGCGGCGTACCACTCCATGGCCTTTTTACCGTAATGGCAAGATGCCAAATCCGGCCAAAACAGTACGGAACAACCGTGTTTCTTCAGGAAAGGCAGCAGACGTTTATTCAAACACTCTTTCACGTAAATTTCTTGGTTGACAGTCCCGGAAGATATGAAAATGCTGCTTTTCAAGCCACAGGTACAGATGGCTTGCCAAACCAGATATTTCTTTGCGAACTTTGACAGTTTCATGTGCTTGAAAACATCTGCTACCTTTCCCCTTCCTTTTGCCTGTCCCGGAAGCTGCTTGTAGTCGGCTTTGACGTAGGTTTCGTCGTCCATTACCACGCAGTCAAACTTCGTCAGCATCGTCGTGTACAGCCTCCGGGATCGCGCTTTGGCCGTCGTATTTTGTTTATCATCGCGATTTGGAGTCACTACCTTCTTGTAAGTCGATAGTCCGGCTCGTTTTTTGGCTCGATGCACGGTTGTAGACGATACACCCAGCTTATTTGCGGCATCTCTGAGAGAGAAGTTAGGGTTTCGCTTGAAACTACCGGCAACTCTCTTTGTCGTCTCAGCGGCTTCCGGTTTTCAATTTGCCCTCGATCCAGACTTCCTGGCTGTCGAAAAACGCTCCCCAAACACTTTAATTACATTTGTAACGGTTGATTTGGCAACTTTTAGCGATTTTGCCAACTTTGCGTGCGAGTAGCTCGGATTTTCGCGATGCGCGAGCAAAATTTTGATACGCTGCTCTTCTTGCTTGGACGGCATTTTGACAACTGAAGAGTGAATTCCAAAATCAAAATAGGAGCAACATTCTACACACACACACCTTCAAAATGAGGGGTGTTCAGGTTTTTTAAATGCAAAATTGAAAGAAATACGTCAAGTTGATATTGACCAAATTTTGACCGTATCACCCTTTACATACATACAAGGTACAGAACTTCCCAAACCGCGATGAGCGGCAACAATCGACGGCTAAAACTCGGGCACGGAAGCTCTACGAGAAGATGCTGACAAAATATGGCTGCTGTGTGATGGACGACGAAACGTATATAAAAGCCGATTTTAAGCAAATTCCGGGGTTGGAGTTTTTCACCGGCAAGAGCAAGTTCGATGTGGACGACAAATTTAAGAAGAAGAAAATGTCGAAGTTCGCCTCCAAATATCTCATTTGGCAGGCCATCTGCTCTTGCGGACTGAGGAGTGAGCCTTTCGTGACAAAGGGCACAGTAAATGGCGAGATCTACAAATCTGAGTGCCTCGAGAAGCGCCTTTTGCCGTTCTTGCAGCAGCAGCTCCGCTATTTTGGCCAGATTTGGCATCATGCCACTATTCTAAAAGTGTCCTGGAGTGGTATGAGGCCAATTATGTCCATTTTGTTCCAAAGGACATGAATCCGCCAAACTGTCCGGAGCTGCGCTCGGTGGAGCAGTACTGGGCAATAATGAAGCGGGAACTTCGGAAGAGCAAGAAGGCAGTCAAAGACGAGAAGGACATGTTAAGAAAATGGAAAAAAAAAACTGAGAAACTGGTACCGGATGACACTGTAAAGACTTTGATGGAGGGCATCAAGTGAAAATGCGTTCAATTTTACACTCAAGGCTCCATCGATTAACTTTTCTTTTAATTTTTGAAGTAAATATATGTATAAAACTACCCTAAAATTTTGGTTTGATTCTAAACATTATAAGAAAATTGGCATGACATTTTCGGTGTCGCAATAATTTCGTGTTCGCCCTTTACTTCCTACGGTAGATTGGAAGACACTTCTGGAAAAATTCGGACGCCAGAGGGCTTACGTAACAGTCGAAAGATACTTCAAAGAGAAGATGGGATAATATCTGGACGAAATAGATTCCTGAGTTCGCTGAACTTCCGATTTTTTATTTTTTTTAAAGTTCTCGAAACTGCCGATAGAAAATACAGAGCTTCCACAATTCTCACACTTTTCTAATGTTCATGTAACTTCCCTTACGTTCAAAAATTTACGTTTTTATGGGCCTATTTTCCACAGAATAAAAGTGTTTCCCGATTTGCAGGAATTATTTGGATAAAACATCAGCTGTTTATCGACTCCTTGGTAACCAAAAACGCGAGGAAATGTAAGCATTAGTCGAAAGATTATCAAGCATAAGATATTTTTGAAGAGGTTTTTTTTAGAGCAGGCTCAAAAATTTTAATTATTCAAGAGATAAAATTCTCGCACAAAAGTTTCCTCCGACAATTCAGTGCGGCCAGACAGTAATCATTTTGACTATTAATAAAAAAAATCGGTACAAATCGGTATTAAAACTCAAAAATCGGTATTCTGAGAAACCTTATCTGTATTGATGAATCTACGCGAAACTGCACCAGTGCATGCGACACTTAGGTTTGAAATCCAAAACCACAAAAGGGATGATGTACTAAAAAATATTTCATACGATTTGACAGGTAACAAAACGTGATTTTATTTTTCTCATCATTTCCATCTGCTGGTCGACCGTAGTGTAGATTCATCAATATCGGTATCAAGTTTGAAAATCGGTATATCTGGTAACGCTGGTCAGTTTGTCCAAAAATGTCAAAATCATGTGAACTAAGGTGCATCTATATGCGGTTGATAGAGATAGAGTCCCCCTGGCTCTGTTGCAATACACTAAGGGTTACCATATGGTATCCTAAAGGAGGACATGTCCTCCTTTTTCAATTTTTTTCTTCATCCTCCTTTTGCCCGAAAATGTCATACTTTTTAATCCTTGCATTTTTTCCAGTAACATATTCATAAAATTGTTTTCAAAGAGGGTTGTTTGAAGAGCTTATTTGTTTAATTATGTCACAACCTCATCTTATCCAGCAAATGCCATTCGATGGTGGGACTAGGAGTATACTACAGATGTCAACCCCAGATGGAACATTTTCAAATAAACCTGCTATTCTAACAGACTTATTTCAGGCAAACCAGAAATCAATTTTGAAAAACAATTCCTCGAAAATCGGACGATCAACAACAGAGGGATTATCGAACATTATAATTTATTTTCGAAGTGTCAGTGAAAATTCATCAATTTTTCTGAATTTTTACATAAATTTGACATTTTGAAAATAAATTATATTGTTCGAAAATCTCTCTGTTGTTGATCGTGTGATTTTCGAGGTGTTTGTCAAAATTGATTTCTGGGCTGCCAGAAATAAGACTGTACAATAACAGATTTATTTGGAAATTTTCTAACTGTAAAATTTAAGTTAAAATTCACCCAATGGAACACAGCCACACAGATTCAATCCAACATTTGTTCGATTTTGACATTCTGGTTATTTTTTTTTTTAATTTTGTCTAGGCCGCTACCATACTGAGAGCGAAGAGGCACGCGAATTATGAGATCGAATGTGGAAGCGGCCTTAGAGTCCTATGTTGAATCAAGTGTAAAATTAACAGGTTGCTCAGATGTTCCATTTTGGTTTCAATCAGCGATGACATTTATCCTGATTTATGAGCATGGTAAAAGTTGGGATGGTTTTAAGGCTGTAAAGCTGTAATTTTCATGCAAATCAGCTAGACTAGATCATTTCCAAGTATCAAAAATGACTTATGAAGACTAGTTTGATGCATTTTTTAGAAGTATAACGAGAAGATGAACTGAATTGGTAACAATTACAAGGAGAGAGAGAAGGATTAGTAATTTCCATTTAATTCCCCTATATTATTTTCTTATCCTTGACAGATACGCGTATTTCGTCTACAATGTGCAGACTTCTTCAGTGTCTTGTACTAATACTCGAGTATTCCACTAAGACGCCCATTTTCATCAGGAACCATTACAAGTTATGAACAATCTCAATTGAATCTTTGCAAATCATGAATTTTGTTATTGATGAATTTACACGAAACTGCACCAGTGCATGCGACACCTAGGTTTGAATTTCAAAACCATAAAAGTGATGATGTACTAAAAAATATGCCATACAATTCGACAGGTAGCAAAACATCATTATCATTTTCACATCATTTCCATTTGCCGGTCGACCATAACGTAAATTCATCAATAGCGCACATATTATTAAAACGTTTGATAAATACTCATTGTCCTCCTTTAATGTTAAGAAAGGGAATCATTGTCCTCCTTAATCTTCAAAATGAAATGTCCTCCTTTTCAAGTTTTTGATATGGTAACCCTAAAAACACATGGTTCACGGCTTACATATACCAGGCTAGCTACTCCACTCCTTTCCTGTGTGTGACGTCATCAGAATCGGTGAAATGAACAAAAAAGTTTTCATTGTCAATATACATAAATTTTCATACTTTTCTAATGAAAATTATGCATCTGTGATCTAAACATCAGATAGAATTCATGATAACCAAATTAAATGCAATGGAAAATGCAACAATAATGTCGTCGGTTTAAAAAGCTGTTCCGGTATCCACCGTATACCGTATGCTGGCTTCCATGGCAGTAATCCGGAAGAGTGGTAGCGGCTGTCTAACGAAGATAATGAATAAGAAGACGCTCCGCTCGCTACACAACATGTTCAACAACAAGGATTCGGTGAGTCAATAGGAAGCGGCCAGAAAGTACCGTTGTTCGAAGTCACATTTGCAATTAGAGTCTTGCAGAAAGAGGGAATAGTGTGTAGAAAGAAAACAATATCCCTAGAGTACACTGACGGGCAAATCCAAACCGCGCGATCCCAATGCCGCTGAATGACCCTGGTGATGATGATGATGATGGTCCCACCTCTTACCCCTTCAAAGGTTTGAGCTGGACGATTTATCTTTAAGATAATTATATATGAAATTTTACCCAGGTTAACAAACAAAATCGAACTGGTTTCAGTTACAGATATAAATTTCCTCTAGAGTTTACAGTTGCTTCACAGCGATATAAATGTGGGAAAACGCAGGCGTCCACCTCTTAGTTCAACTTTGTGTCCACCTAAAATATTCATAAGTATTACAAGCAATCAAGAGTTAATGAACAATCATCAAAGCATCCTATTACACTAGCAACCCCGCAATCTAATGCGATCATAATTGTCAGCAATGTCAGGAATGCTTACGAACCCCCAACATTTGCCAGAAAACTTACTACTAACTCAAGGTATCTTCCAAATAAGCTTCAAAATTTTATTTTTTTTAATCAAATTCTAAATTTAGTCCTCTATATCCGTAATACGAGCGCGAGGCTCAAACCTTTGTAGACAACTTTTTTTAAATTAATATACTACTATTGAATCAAATATTAAAAATCCATCATCACCAAGTACGGCGGAAAGCCAAAATATACCATATGTGCCAAAAGACCGGAATCCGACAAATCTGCCTATCGAGGATTTTTTGGTCTATTGAGCTCCATGGTATACAAGGATAATTAGAAGGCCAAGAACACCAAGCAACTCACAAACAGGATCAAAAGCTACATCCGGAAAATCGATGAGGCAGCCGTCCAACGGTCGTCTTCCAATATCATGACTAAGCGGCGACGCACGGCGGATCACGAACCCAAAATGCCATAATCCGCTAAGCTTAGTTTGAAGACTAAAGTTAACCCTTTGTATAAAATAAATCAGTTTAAACTTAACTTCACGGATGTTTTTTTCTTGACCCATTCTTTTCATTCTCATTTTTTAGTGCACACTTGTTATAAAACAGTTGTATAAGTGGGGTCTATCCGGTCACAATGTACGTTTGCTCCAGTACTTCTTTAGGCACCCAATGCTTTTAATTTACTACGATCAGAGTTTTTGAGGTCATTCTTAAAAATATATAGGAGATCTTCGTTTTTTTACGAACGACATTGTGCTCTTTGCTGTTGGGCATAGACCAGTCTCACTTCGCAGAATACTTCAGGTGGCTACCAACACCGTAAACGCATGGGTCAAATAAGTATGGTGGGGTAGGATATGCTTGGCCCCGTAACGTGGGTAGATCACCTTTTCGTGGTACGTTACGGGATGTAAGATCTACCACCGATTCCTAGTCCTGACTACTTCAAACTAGGCGAACAGGATTTTTCAGTAATCCAATGAACACATCTTAATCCTTGTTACTTTTTATGCCTTGTTGATAGTGAAAAGACTCGGCTTTGTCCACCGAGGATGATCGTGAAACAAGGAAAAACAGTCTTCATCTATTTGGTCCTAATCTTCTATTCGTTGTTCTCTAGTTAGTGGCTAAGACTACCCGAGCAAAGTCCAGCATCAAAATGACAGCAAATTGAAATCAAGTTTTGATATCAACATCAAACTGAAATTATAATTTAATTTCAGTTTACGCAATTGACAAATTTGATAACAAATTTTGTTTTCATTTTGCTGTACATTTGCTCTTCAAAAATATGTTGTTGCGGGTTTGTTTTCATTGCCTTAGCATAACATCAAATTGAATACATGTTTTGTTATCAACAGAAAAATTGATATCAAATTAAGTTTTCAGTTTGCTTTCACTGATAGCTGAAATAGTTTTCGATGTGATGTCACAGGAAGATTTGTTTGCTCTCAATTTTGATATTTTAACCGTTAAAACGACCACAACGACAGCATCCTGAGTAATCATTATCAGCGAAATCACAACATCAAATTTAGATTTCAATTTGATCTCAGACTTTGCTCGGGTAGGGTTCTGATGCATGGTCATTATCGGTGTCATACCTTGATTTTGATGCTAAGGAATCCAGGAATCCAATTTTGACTAACAAAGGGGCGCGCCTTTGGAGGGTGTTTCAACACTCCGAAGGGTATAAATAGCGAGACCTTTCAATTAGAGTCGGATCCTTGCGATAAACGCAAGAGTGGCAACTGTAAAAAAAAATCGAATACTTCATCATTTCTCAATAGTGATGGAGTAATACGACACGAGATATACTACAATAGATCAATTTTCTGTTCGCAGTAGTGTTAGGTTCCGAACAGAGGAAAAAAAATGGATGTGCCTGTAAATAGCAACTTCTGACATATTAGCAATAGCTGAAAATCGGGTCCTGATTAACCTTCCAAATTTTAAACACATTTGGTAAGAAACTGACTTGGCATAACCATTTGCAGTTTATATGGAAATTACTATGGGAAAGTCAAACTTTTTGTTCATTGCATTTTTGTACAGCGCTGTTAAAAAGTTTAATAGCTATTCTTATGAAAAAAAAAAATCAGCTACAACTTCACAGAAAATCATTTTTCAGCCAGACGTCAAATTAAATAGTTATTAGTTGTTTAAGAGATTGATAATCTAATGGCATGATCATGCAGCTGTTTTGTGGGCAACACTGTATTCTGCAGTGTGACATAGTAACCATGATTGTTGTGCTCTATTCTACATGTCATAAGACATGAGCGACATGAATCATTATTAACTTTTGTTCCTTACATTCAATCGAAAAGTAATATTTGTCAAAGTTGTAGCTTAGAAGCACAGTTATTAAGAGCAGAGTGAACTGGTGTATTTTGAGATAGATATGAACAAAACAGTTGGTTTTCCGATATTAATTTCCGTATAAACTTCATAACGTTTGTGACAAGGCTGTTTCGTAATGAATTAGTTCAACGAATGGGAGACAAATCATGACCCAATTTGGAACCGTTTGAACATCGTTCAAATTTTGCATCAGTCTACTGGTTCACCCTGGTGCCCATCATGTCTGTACAATACTAGTTTTTTTTTTTTAAAAAGAAATCAATAAAGCTATTAAATTGGGTCAGTTGATTAAATTTAATAAGAAACAAACAACGAGCATAAATCATATTGTTCTTTGTTCCGAGCATATTTTTTAAAACCACAGGACTTTCAGCACCAACTACTGATTGAAATGACTCACCTCATAGATTGGTAGGCAAATTGAATCGATAAATCCCACTTGCATAATTGGTAATTGGTCCTCTTTCTCGCGGTTCATAATGTCCTAAAAACCAAGAGAAAAAACATCCATTAGAGACCCAAATACAGCCACTTCTCCACCTCAGCAGAACTTACGATTGGAGTGATGTTCAGCTCCTGTCGTTCCATGTCGCCCTGTTCGAAAAACTCCGAACTCACCAGTTCGGCGACCCGTTTCTCGATTTCCCATGGCTTGGTGATGGCCGCCAGGTCACAAACGGTCATACTCATCGCTCGCAGCAGCGAGCGAGGTACCTCCGCTTGCCACACTTCAATCTGCGTATTTGGTTTCACTAGACTCAAAAATGGGCCACGTTTCCTGAGAGGTAAATACAAATTTGTTAACCTACACTTCGAACATGAGTTTAGTGCTGTTTGTGTCACCTAAAGTACACCGCCAGGTC
Source organism: Ochlerotatus camptorhynchus (assembly GCF_037179485.1). NCBI lineage: Eukaryota > Metazoa > Arthropoda > Insecta > Diptera > Culicidae > Ochlerotatus > Ochlerotatus camptorhynchus. The sequence goes on from NW_027040879.1 coordinate 2,136,691, forward strand.
GGTGGATAGGATCGCATCCTCTAATACTTTTATCACCCGGCTGTAGTCCTCGGAGGACATGTTCGATAGGATCTGGTTTCCGGGGCTGTTGATGATCATCAAGCACTGATCGAAGTGGTGATGCTCCATCGTCGATGTGGAGTACAGTTGAGCTAGGGGTGCTGAGGCTCTGTGGGAAGAGGAATTTCTCCGATTAGGATCAATCAAACTCGAGCCGGTAGCTGGCACAAACTTGATCTGGAAGGAATTGTTGGTCCCACGGTGGTCCAGATCATGGCACAGACAAGCGATGATCAACGCAAGGCACTCAATCTCGCCGAAGATCTTCCACCACTGCGTGGACGTCAGGATGGCAAACATCATCTGCGTAACGTTGAACGCGTGCCGCCAGTTGTGATAGGTGACGTTGCGATAGTTCTTCTTCACCGAACACAACCACCGGCAGAGAACTTCGTAGTCGATGTGAAACCTCTCGACCAGATCCAGATCCAGGAACATCCGCAGGCAAGCCTTCAACGTATCGTCGTCCTCCATGAAAAGGTCGTCGAATTTGAAATCATGCAGCTGGTAGAACGCTGCGGATGGAACTTTGAGTTGCTGAAGAATTAAAATAGTGGCAATTTGTGTTGGATTGGAAGGAACCGAGCAGGATGACTGATCTTACCCGTAACCGGCACGCGTCATCGATGGTGGCCGAGGCATGATAGCTGAGCACCTCCAGTGTGACGCTCTGCTTGGCCATTGCCACGATTGCTTTTTCGTACATATGGGTATTGTGGATGCCCATGCCGCAGAAGATGGCGAATGCTTCCACGAAGTTTTCGTCGTTTTTGGTAAAGGTCTGGAAAAATCTACGCTACAGTTTGATGAGAACTTACAACATTTCATGGGTACTTACAAGTTCGTCAAACTTGTTGATCAACTGTATTACTCCTATAATTTGACCTAGAGAATTCTTGATCGCCATACAGAGGATGGTTTTGTGCTGGAAGCTCTGCCCCTCGTCTACGCTGGGATCAAATCGATCGTCCTCGTAGGCGTTGCCGATATTCACCGTCTGGAACCAAGTGCATTGTTCTCATTCAGATTGACACGCAACATACATGTGGATGAACATCAGTTACCTCTCCGGTTGTGGCCACATAGCCGGTGATGCCTATGTTGATGGGAAAACGGGACTCGAACGGACTGGTCCGCGCATCACCCTCGTCCTCGCTGAGATCATTTGCTTCAAAATCGAACACACGCGAGAAGCTTCCCTTGGATGCCTCGTGCACTAGTAGGATCTAAATCGTCGGAAATTACTCAAATAAGCTGGAGTGAAATTTTTCTAAGCGAGTTCTGCAGATACTCACTTGAACTCTTTGGCATTGAATTAAGCTCTGCATGTGGGTCAATATTCGGAACACCATATGCTCGATTGTGCTCTGCTCCTCGAAAATCATTCGCGCCAAATCCAGCAGAACCTGGTTCCGTTTTACTTCCAGCTGGGACTTTTCGTACAGTTGAGCGTTTCGCAGCCCGATGCCACAGAACTGCAGATAGGACGCAAATACCTAGAATCGGAGAAAATTGAAAAATGAAATCATAATAATATCCTGGTAACTCAATATCCTCCGGATAATTCAAACTGCACGGTATCGCTCCCGGTCGGGATGCTGCATTGCTTTTACGAGTTGGATGCTCTCCATCTCCATCATACCGATATTGCATCAATTTTACCATAAAAGCAAACAATGTTTGCATTGTGCTAAAAATAGTAACAAGCCACCCCCGAAACACTCTCACCCTATTCTATGCTGCTACACATTACAGATTCAATTTTCAACCTTTTTTGAATCCATTCTCGTGTGATGTCCCATGGATCGAATGAGCAAACGAAATTTCGTTCGACATTTCTGAAATATTAAAAGTAGATCAAATGGTGGCATCTGCGGACACACAGTGGACGGATTTTTTTTCTGGTGCTGACCCTTTTCCACTCACGTAGTTCGAAAGGTGACGGGTGTTATTAAAATTGGATTCGTCATATTTTTGTGCGTATCGCGAAGCGGTAAATAGCGTTAAAAGATTTTCGGTGTTCGATTAAAAATGCAACATATACGCAGAGCCGACCAGTTACATGCTGTTTTATTCATGCAAGTGGCAAGCAGTTTTGATGTTTTATTTTTAATTAAGACCAATTGGCTTGTGGAAATGCATTCACGGTGCTGTGGCTACCATAAAACATGAATAAAATAGGCGGAATGTGATTGGCTGGTATGAACATTTCGCACTTTCATTCCGTACGTCACATTTAAAGGGACGCTTTGTTAATGTTGGTTGGTATTGCAAAATTAAACAGAAATACATTGAATTGGTTTATGACCAGAATTTAAGTACTGCCTTTGTAACTTTGATTCAAAAGCTTCACCGTCTGGTTTTCATCAGTTTCAATATCAATGCAATTGATAAAAATATCTCAGTCATACAAAATATTGATCTTGATAGCACAAAATGATATGCATTTGCACGATATTTAAGAGGCAAAATATCAAGAAATAATATCTGAAATTTGTATCATCTCTATTGGTTCTCTGTGTTATTACAGTTGATCTGGCTATTACGGAGTAGCATTCGCAGGCGGTCAATCATGCTCGTGCTCATGCTCACGCAATTATGGCTTTAAAATCGGTATTTCTTCGGCATTGTTTTCATTTGAGTTTTAAATTGCATTGTGTACAATCTTCAGCAAAGTTGCGTTAATTTATGCAATTAAAAACTTGTCCAAACATATAATGTTATTACAATCTCGAATGAAAGTGTTGTTGAAGAAATACCGATTTAAAAGCCATAATTAAACTGAAAATCTTGATGTTTTTAACTCCTATGCAATACTCCACAACTTCCCTTCGAGTATTTTTACTTCAAAATGTTCATCGCGGTATTAGTTTTTGAAAATATTTGCCACATTTTGAGATTTGACTTATGTAAAATATCATGTTTTTAACGCGGAGAGCGACACATCTAAATCTCAATTATAGATGCTCAAAAAATCTTACACTAACGAATCAATCTTCGAACAATCTTCTTTCATTTATCGCATCTTCTCGCATCTACTTGCAGAAAATCTTCAGAATCGTCATCAATCTTCTTTCTGTCTACTCAGCATGCGCGCAGTTAGCGGTTCCTGTGGTGTAGTGGTAAGCGTGATGACCTCTCACCCCAGCAGGCCTGGGTTCAATCCCAGTCGGCGCCGACGGGATGTTCTGAGGCAAAACATCTCTGATCACGCCTTCCTTCGGAGTAACCGGAAGGAAGTAAAGCCGTTGGTCCCCGGTTCATGAGTTGATGGGTCGATAGGTAGGGTCCAGGTGTGGGAGCTGCCTTCCTGGCGTCGCACACTGGGGCACATCAGTGATTTTCTCGGAAAAAATTAATAACTTTTGAACAAAGCATCCAATCAGAATACTGTCTTGAGTAAAGTTGTTTGTTTTAGTTAAGCGCTTCTTTTGAATAAATTAATTAGTTCGCAACTTGGTCGTAGAGATGGCGCGCGAATCTAACTTTTGAATAAAGCATCCTAGACGTATGGTGTTTTCAACAAAGTTTTTTATCTATTAAAATGAAGACATAAAACTTCCATAATCTTTAGTTTCGGAGATATAGGGTGTATTGAAAAATATGATGCCAACATTCTTATTTGTAATTTTTTTGTATATTTTCATATGTTTGCTCTGGTTTCTGCATTTATTCCAACGAAAACAAACTAGGTGCAAATTTTCATTGCACTATTTGTGGAATTTATAGTGGTTTTAGTGAAATATTCTCGAAAAACATTATATTTTGCCTCTATTTTAGGTGGGTGGGATTCTCGTAGGGGCAGCTAAGGGCAGCTGGACTTTGTCTCTTTTGCTAGCTCATGTCATTGTCTAACATATACCAGAAAAGTGAAGACATGATATTCGATGATTTTTTTTAATTTCACCTTTTGTAAGCCGTTACAAATATCTCTACTAATAAGGAAACCTGTCAGTTATGTATACTTTTTATTCGTTTGCAAAAGCAGTAATGGTTTAAAGATTAAACTATCTCTTAAGTTGAAGTATTTAAAAATCAGTTGTCCTTAATTGTCACTATTTGTCAAATGAATCCGGTGGTTGTAATAATGCCAATACCTCGCTAATTTTTTTTTTATTAATTGGGCTGAATTTTTCTTTGGTCTTTTTCGCAGACTTGTTATTAATGGATCTGGTTGTAAAAATAGTTTGATGTGCTTGTGTGATCTATTATCTTTACTAAAATTAATTTTGAGACATGCATGTTGAGCATATGGCATAGAATAAACAACTGTTGAAAATTTACATTGAAGGTGAATCCATTATTGCTCAACACCGGAAATTGATCACTGAACTGAGACGAGAAAAAAATTCACGCATATGGATACCAACTACTGAAACATTGACGCACATTAATTATTGCTCAACACCGGTCTCTTCGAAAAAGTAATCGATAATTGTACGTTGTACACGATCACGTTGGCACGGCAGCACACAGCTTGTACGATGATGTCACATATACAACTTTACCTGGATAATGCAGCTGATTGAGCTGACGTATACATGGTGGAAAGGGACGGATAATCGTGTGGTAAGCAGAGAGTCAAAAGCAGATGATAGCATCAAAAACATGGCCGCCAGCCAGGCCCCTGGTTCGCTGGCAGCTCATAATAAGTAAACAATCTCAATATTCAGCACAGCATTTAAAAATGGTGACATGTCAAAAATTTATATAATGTTTTTCATTATGTGAAACAGTTCATTTCAATGTAAAGGATGTTTTTATCGGTATATATAAAGTGAAATTTAAAAAAATCATCGAATATCATATCTTCAGTTTTCTGGTATATGTTAGACAATGACATGAGCTAGCAAAAGAGACAAAGTCCAGTTGCCCTTAGCTGCCCTTTCGAGAATCCCACCCACCTAAAATAGAGGCAAAATATCATGTTTTTCGAGAATATTTCACTAAAACCACTATAAATTCCACAAATAGTTCAATGAAAATTCGCACCTAGTTTGTTTTCGTTGGAATAAATGCGGAAACCAGAGCAAACATATGAAAATATACAAAAAAAATTACAAATAAGAATTTTGGCATCATATTTTTCAATACACCCTATATCTCCGAAACTAAAGATTATGAAAGTTTTATGTCTTCTGCAACTTTCCTTCATTTTAATAGATAAAAAACTTTGTTGAAAACACCATACGTCTAGGATGCTTTATTCAAAAGTTAGATTCGCGCGCCATCTCTACGACCAAGTTGCGAACTAATTGATTTATTCAGAAGAAGCGCTTCACTAATACAAACAACTTTACCCAAGACAGTATTCTGATTGGATGCTTTGTTCAAAAGTTATTATTTTTTCCGAGAAAATCACTGATCTACCCCAGTGTGCGTCGCTTCGTCGTGACTGTAAGCAGTTCGTCACACAGTGTATCCCCTGCCAAAAATCAAAAACACAGCGATATAACAAGACGCCATTTTCCAGGATCCCAACACCTGAAAGCCGATTCGCTCACATCCACATGGATCTGATCGGCCCGCTCCCACCGTCGGAAGGTAATATGTATTGCTTGACCATCATCGACAAATTCACCCGATGGCCTGAAGTCTTCCCACTACCGAACATGACGGCACTCACCTTAGCTCGTACCTTCATCAACGGCTGGATCGCACGGTTCGGGGTGTCTACAAACGTGACAACAGATTGTGGTAGGCAGTTCGAATCTGAACTGTTTGGCACACTGACAAGACTGCTCGGAATCACACACTTGCGTACAACCCCGTATCACCCCCAAGCCAACGGTCAGATCGAGCGAACACATCGTCAGCTCAAAACAGCGATCAGCTGCCATCAACACTCTCGTTGGACCGAAGTTCTTCCCATCGTGCTCCTCGGAATACGCTCGTCATTGAAAGAGGATCTACAAGCAACCGCAGCTGAGCTTACCTTCGGTCACAGGAGTGGAACTTTGGATCAGAAAGTGGCTCCACTTGTCATTTGCGAACACTAGCGCACCTAGCGGTAGAAGGCATCTTCTGCCTGCAGTTAAGATAGGCAGCATGCTATGATAGTGTGAGTGCACATAGAAAGCCCTGTGGAACGCTACCACAACACATCGCTTGTTGAGCAGAAAAACGAACACTTTTTGATTCACCGATTTGTTTGCACTTCTCCTTCTGTTCTGTGCTTCGGTACATCGCTTCGGTTGCCCGGCGAATTTTTCATCTCGGGTGATAGTAACAAGCCGACACCCGAATTCGTAACTGATTTGTAAGCCACCATGTCAACGTTGCGACCAACACCAACCAGCAATCACTCTACAAGGAAAACTACCTTCGTGCAGAAACACTTGTCCACGTGCAGCCATGCTTTGTGAAGGTAGGAACAATCAAACCACCTCTTTCGCAGCCGTACGATGAACCATACCCAGTGATCCGTTGGAAAAAAAAGGTTTTCGTTGTGGATATAAAGGGTAAACCCACGGCGATTTCAATCGATCGTCTGAAGGCTGATTTCAAGCAGGCAGATCAACCGACCACCGATACCGACGCACAACAGCAAACAGTTACTATGACGGAGCCAACTACCTACCGAACACGATCTGGACGCCGCGTGAAGATCCCTTGCCGCTATTGGTAAATCTATGGGGGTGTAGTGTGGCGTATCAAATCAGTTATGTAACTTGTATTTCCACAAACACTACATCATACACTATCCATTCGTCTCACGACACCCGATCTTTGTTAATATAATTTTAGTATAGTATAGACAACCAAACGCGATAGTTTACTATCTGTCCGAAAGAACCCCCACTAAAACCGTCGGCCTACGTTCCTACAGTATCTTACTCCCAGTCGTTGGGGATAATGAAACATTGCAGTTCATTTTCGACAAAACTGCAAATTTAGGATTGAACCAAATCAATCACATTAAGAACCAACTAAATTGCTATTTAGACTTCTTGCTTACGAAGATTTCTGTGTGACCGAACCATTAAACCCATTGTGAAAAAACGAAGCGTTTCACTTAGCAATTGAATATTCTTTATTTGTGCACGAATACATCAATGAATACAAATTAGCAGACTACGAAAAAATCAAACATAAATTAAACACCGTCAATTGGCAAATAATTCTAAGGAATGAAGGAAATGTCGAAACTGCTGTAGACATATTTTATCAAATTTTATCAGGATTAATTTCGGAAGAAATACCTTTAAAGAAAAAAAGACGCTTCAGAAGCACTATAAATCCAGTCTAGTATAACAGAGAAATAAAACAAATTAAAAAAATCGAAAACAGAAAATACATAAACATTACAAAAAAAAACACAATAATAGTGAAAATTTGGCTATCTATTTGGACATATGCGATCAACTGGATTAAGCCATCAGTAATGCATTTGAAGAATTTAATCCAAAACTGAACTTGAAATAAAGTCCAGTCCAAAGAACTTCTTCGATTGCGTAAAAACCAAATTAAAATCTGACAATTTTCCATCAATAATGCATCTTGATGAACGTGTCGGGGATAGCTCGGAAAATATTGTAATCTTTTTGCAATTTTTTTGACGTAGGACTACGTCTGTGATTTCTATATGGGGGTACACTTTGTGAAAACTGAAAATGGAACATGTAACAAAATGATGAAAGATTTTGAACGTTAATAACTCAGCTGCCCCTGGACCAATTTCAATAATTTTACCACCCATTACCTGCGACAAGCGATTTCCCCAAAACAGATTTCAAAGTTGAATTCCATCCGGTCTTACCAAACGGTGTTTACCCGAGCAAAGTCTGAGATCAAATTGAAATCTAAATTTGATGTTGTGATTTCGCTGATAATGATTGCTCAAGTTGCTGTCGTTTTGACCGTTTTAACGGTTAAAATATCAAAATTGAGAGCAAACAAATCTTCCTGTGACATCACATTGAAAACTATTTCTGCTATCAGTGAAAGCAAACTGAAAATTAAATTTGTTATCAATTTTTCCGGTTGATAACAAAACACGTAATCAATTTTATTATGCTAAGGCAATGAAAACAAACCCGCAACAACATATTTTTGAAGAAAAAATGTACAGCAACATGAAAACAAAATTTGATATCAAATTTGTCAATTGCGTAAACTGAAATCAAATCATGATCTCAGTTTGATGTTGATATCAAAACTTGATTTCAATTTGCTGTCATTTTGATGCTGGACTTTGCTCGAGTAGTGAGTGGTGGTGTTCTCCAGGACACAACAGAAAGCTCCCCGCAAGCAGCTAGCTATCAAGACTGGCCTCAACCGCTGATCGGATTCAGTTCCATTCACCGTGTGTGGTGGTGTGTTGTCGTCGGCATCAGCAGCAGTGCTTCCGGCGCGTGGCGTTGAACATTGTTCTCCAGTACACAACGAAAGACTGCTAGCAAGCAGTGAGCTGCAGCCCACATGTGCATGCATAGAAGGAGGAAGAAACCGCAACCGTCATTGATCGGAATCAGTAGCTCTTCGTGAGTCACTGTGGGCCATCTATGCCAAGCGTGAAACCATCATTCCAAACAACATACAGCTCACCAGACTCATATGTGTTTAACACCCTAATAGCTAAGCATTACTCAACCATCACGACAAAACGACCACCATAAATTTGTAAAAGAGTATTTTTGGACGTTTGTCAAGGTCATCAATCGTATGACAGTTCCTAAATCAAGATAGAACTGGAATTAGGGCGTAAAAGCTTTCGTAAACAATGACTTCTTTCGATGATGTCTTGAAAGTTATGTCTCGCCCACGCAAATCAACATCACCATCAGGTAGAGTAAGACTTCCCCTACCCGACGGTAATGTCGACGTACGTGGGTGTTCCTTGAGTTCCTAAAAATCATCGAGAGAAGTCATTGTTTACAAAAGCTGATACGCCTATTTCCAGCTCTATCTAGATATGTTTAAATCTAACAAACCATGTTCTTGAAGGCAAAATTGGGGTCGCGGCCTGAAAGTGGTCTGTACGCCAATCGAATAGATTTTTTCTACGATTCTGTTAAAATTAAGACTTTATCATTTTTCAAAATGTCACTATTGAAAATTGCACGAATGTGCAACTGTTGCTATGATAATTAAAATTATCACCGATTGCCTGCGAAAAGCGATTTCCCTAACACAGATTTCAAAGTTGAATTCCATCCGGTCTCACCAAACGGTGTTTATTCAATCACCGCGTGGTGAGTTGTGGTGTTCTCCAGTACACAACGAAAGGCTGCCTGCAAGCAGCGAACTGCAGCCCACATGAGCATCCATAGAAGGAGGAAGAAGCCGCACCGCTTTTGATCGCAATCAGTAGCTCTTCGTGAGTCACTGTGGGCCATCTATGTCAAGCGCGTCATACTAAAGAGTATATACAGAGAGAACCCCGCTCAAATTCCTATTCCTACACAAAACACAAACTCCTGCTGCAGTTAACAAAAAAGATTTTTTTTTTTATATCTTTATTAAGGAGACGTCACCATTATGTACAACCCCATAAGGCTGTCCCTTGTAGTTTTTCAAGAAATCAAGACCGCGATTATTTTGCATTTTATCCAGAATTTTCAAGACACATTGGTGTCAATCAACTTCAATAATTTGGCAGGCTTCAAAGAATTTAGACACCTCAAAAAGTCCTGGACCGGACGGAATTCCTCCAGTATTTTTAAAGAGTCTAGCAATGGAACTCACTACTACATTGTTTTGGCTTTTAAATATGTCACTGGAATCCGGAACCTTTCCAAAAATATGGAAAAGCTCATTTTAGAACCTATTTTCAAATCTGGTCGGAAGCTGACGTACGTAATTATCGTGGAATAGCCATTATCTCTTGAATTCCAAAGCTTTTCGAGGCAATTGTAAATGAAAAGTTATTCCTTCAAAAAAAAAAAAAAAAAAAAATACTGACATGGCTTCATTAAAGGACGTTCGACCTCGACAAATTATAGACAATACATTAAATGCAATGGATAATGAAAACCACGTAGAAGTCCTCTATACGGCCTTTAGCAAGGCATTTAACCGAATTGACATATCAATGCTACTCCTCAAATTGAAAAAAAAAAAATGAATCGAGCCAGGACTCCTGAAATGGCTTGAATCATATTAAACTAACCGCCAACAAATAATTAAATTCAATGGAAAGAAATCGACCTCAATTCAAGTCACCTCAGGAGTCCCTCAAGGCTCTCATTTGGGACCTCTTCTTTATATTCTGTATGTAAAAGACATTTCCTTCATTCTCAAAAAAAAAAATGCTTATCTATGCCGATGAATTCTGTAAAAATTCCATTTTAGTAGCAGTAATGCTACCTAAGTCGAAATTTCCGTTAGAACTATTTTTACTAGTATTTTGATTTTTACTCGCACCATTTACTCGCTGAACATTGTTTGCAGCGAGGTGAGCAGGTATAGATGAAGAATTAGTAGCAGGGGTGATATTTGTACCTGTAGAATTTGTTCGTCGCTGACCGTTGTTAAAAGCAGAGGAATTTGTACCAGGTCGGGAACGTGGAGTGTTTCCTACCTGTCGCTTAGAACGAGATTGTAGGATCGCTTTGCGAGTCGTGACCCCATCCCTGGCACTTACGGCACTGGATGAGGTTTTGGAAATGTCCTCAAGTGTTCCCACTTTACTCGGACATGGAGCATAAGGCTACATAGCTTTTTCCAAGGCCTTAAGGTTGTTTAGTTCACTAGACTTGAAGTGAACTAAATTAAAATCATTAGAAATCCCGTTGCATGAATCGCCAGGACGGGATTTAATTTTCATTTTGATTACTTGGAGTGGCACAACTCCAAGTAATTTTTCCAGTTCAACTTTGATCTGATCCAGGGATTCACCACTGGGCAGACCTTTCATGACAACCTTGAACATTCGTTCAGTTTTGGTGTCGTAAGTAAACAATTTGTGCTGCTTCTCAGTAAGATACTTGAGAAGACGTTTGAATCCGTCCAAGGTTTCAGCCAATACACGGCATTCACCCCGGCCGCCAATTTACAGGGAAAACTTGAATTTCAAGAAGTTCAAAAGTTCCGTGCGAAGAGCACGGAAATCGGAAGTGGTTATCACAATAGGGGGAATCTTTTCATTTTTGGCATTAAGCCGGGAAAGTTAACTAGATTTTTTCCTGAATGATGGATCATTCTCATCATCCATGACCAAATCAAATTGATTGCTCAAATTAATTTCGTCAGAAGGGAGATCAAGAGATTGCCCTTTCCTTTTGCGCTTAGGCGCCATAGTGGCAGTAAAACATTTATCCAAATCGACTTCCAAGCGGATTACTATAAGAATCCGATAGATCAAAGAAGAAATTAATCGATTTCCAAGCAGGATCACCTTGAGTAGGGTCCAAACAAGGATCGAAGCGAGGATCGAAGAGGAATAAGAGTCGAACAAGGTAGAAAATGTACAGGTATATTGAGCTGTCAAAAATATCAAGATTCAACATGACCGAATTTTAGCACAAACGTGAATGATTGCCCGTATCAATTATGCAAAGCTTCATGAAAATCGTATATAGTCGTGTCATAAATTCTATTTTTTTGCCTGGAACTGCTCACCGATTAACCAAACAGACGAACCAGCCTACGGCTGAAAGTCTCTAGAATAAAGGCAAAACAAAAAAAAAAATACCACCACTCAACTTACCTTCTCATCGGCCACGGAAAAGCGCTGGTCTCCGTGCTTGTTGATAACCTGGGCAACCCCGACCACATCGCCGGACGCGTCCTTGATGGGCATGCAGAGCAGTGCCTTTGTACGGTAACCAGTTTGAACGTCGATTTCCCGGTTGAACCGTCCATCCTGGTCGTCATTGATCCGACGGGAGCGCATATGAAATGAAATTAATACTTTTTTTTTAATGGATTATTCGATTGACGGCGAGTAAAAATGTTATTAAATTTTGGTAGGTTCAATTTTGATCAATTCAAGTATTAACCGCCTATTTAGAGAATATTAGCGTTTGGTGTCAGATTATTTGACAACCGCAGCTTTAATAGCATGCTACGGCTGTCAGTTTCTTTTAAAAAGTTTCCCTGAAATGGTAATATTTCTTACTAATGGGTCGGACGGCGGATGGGTGTTTTCATGTTAGCGCCTTCTAATTGAATGCACGACGCCATCGAAATTTTCCCGGAGCTATGACAAGACAAATGATCGACGTCTAATTTGGCAATGAAATATTCCGTCCGAAGTGGGAAGGGACAGACTGCGAACTGCGACGCAACAGGCTTGTTTTTGTTTGTCTTGGGAAGGATAAGCCATAGTAGCTTTCACTAGGATGATTTTGCATTCTGCTACGCTTGGTTGAACAAATGATGCCGCATATATCAATTTTTGTTAAATTGGTTTCACGAGAGGGGCTGTTAGCAGTTTAGAAGCGCATTGAAAAAAAAACAAAAGGTTTTGTATTTGTGGTGCAATATCTATGAAGCAACGAAAAATGGATCCCCAGTGGGAGTGTTGAAGAAGTGCGATGAATTTTACATGAAATTTCATTTCGTCTGTCCCCACATAAAAAATATATAGCATGTTTCAGTGTCACAGTAGTACAGGAAAATGACAGCTGAAGCTTACATGATAAATTATGCAGCTAGTTGCTGATAGTTGTAGGCAAGTTTAGTGCTAATGGGAGCTGTTTTCGTCTAACTAACACCGTAACAGAATAGATGAGAGAGAGAGAGAAAGCTGAGTCAGGTGCCCTTTCCGAAATACAACCATCAGAACCATGTTATGAAGTTGGGAAAGCCGGCTTATAATTCAACTTTTTAATCTCGTTAAATATAACGTTTTCCGTTCCCTTTCGGCACCGACAAAGCTCACCAAGCTTGCACCCACTGTTTCGGAACAAAAGTACTCGGCTATCATCCTTTCCATTGGGTGCGTTTTCAGTCGGTAGGGCGTTGTAAGTTAATAAACAGTTTATAAAATTAAGAAATTCTGCTTTCCGCAACAAGATACGCTTCTGAACAAATTGTCGTCGCAGGGAAATCGGATCCAGAACGTAGTGAAGCGCAGCAAGATGAGCTGCTTTTAATTTTTGACTGGAAACACAACTCACCCCCTACCACCCTCATTATCTCCATCGGTGGCTAATCTTCAGTCAACTGCTGACAACATCGAAGAGCAGGTTCGGGTTCCAGCCTGTCTCTTGGCCCAGACTAATTACTTTTATTGTCTTCGCTCAAAGTGGCGTAGCTGCTGATTATACCTTCAACGCCGGTTTCCTGGGCTGTGTTTGCAAAATGAGGCGATTGTTTTAATTTTTCACGGAAGGTGGCGGAGGCCTTTGAAAAATGATCCAATTAGCAAAAAAGTTGGCGCTTAGAGAAAATTCCGGGAAAATCTCTTCATCAATTTTGCACAAAATAATAACACTGCTACATTTCGTTGAAAATACTAGAATATTCAACAGCACATAAACCGAGCACAAATGAACTTCTTCTACCGACATTGCTTTCTTTACAAGCATGGTGTTTTATGAGCACTCGAAAAAAAAAAACTGAAAAACTCCTCGCATGTACTCACCTGGTAAGCATCCGGTATGTTGACGGGTTCTCCGCTTTCGGCCACGTGGCCCGCGATTCCCATTCCCCACGCCACCTTCACCTCGTCCTGCTGTTCCATCTCCTCCAGCGTGCTGCTCGAGCAGACGTCGAATAATTTAGATACTAAACATCTGTGGGTGGAGGAAAACAAAGAGCGGGATTTATAAAAGGAACATAATCACATTCAAGCACAGTAACAATAGCAACAGTGTTCAAAGTTCAACACACATCAAAGACAAAGCAAAAAGTGTCCAAGGCACGACCGCATTGTTGACGTAGAACTACGGCTGTCCATAAACTACGTATACAGTTAAGGGGGGGTTGAGAATTATCCACGGCCCATACAAATTTTAAAAAAATGTTTGGACAATTGTCTACGCAATGGGGGGGGGGGGCAAGAATAAAAAAAAGCTGTCTACGTAGTTAATGAAATGAACAATTCATTTTAATTTGGTATTCGAATAAATCCTCAAATTAAGGTTCCAAATATACTTTTGCCTATATAAATTAATAAATGATCCATAAAAATTATAAAATTATCAAATAAAAAAAAACCTTACCCATAAACACATTACGAATGATCCATAGAAAGTTCAAAAATGAACATAAATTAATTAAATTGATCCATAGATTTTCAATTTTGCGCACTTAAAAATAAAGGAATGATCCAAAAAAAAAAAATGGGATTGAATCCACAATATTATGCTCAGTAAGCAAAATCGGCAGCTGCTAGGCCATCGAGCTTCTTTCATCACAGTGACTCACGATCGCTAAAGCCTGGTAACATAAAGCTATTCAAATGGAATCAATATTTCCCGGGTGCTCATCACGTTTTTATTTGGATTTATATAAACAGCAAAATTTGATAAAGCATGATTGATTTCAGCAATACATGTTGTTGTAAAAAAGGAGCGTCATTTTTTCTAAAGATACACAACTGGAAAACATCTCAGATGAAGAAAATAGATTGTGATTTAGATAAATTTTTGAAGCCCGAAATTTTAAATATTTTTATTGTCGCATTCCTAATTTTGAATATTGCAAGGCGAATGGGTAATTGGACAGAATATTATACAATGAATGAATAAACTCAGAAATTTTTATAATAAGAAAACAATAGGACTCTTCTGAAATCCTCTTCCACATAGGACTTTTGAGATCCAGGACAAAGATTGCTTTAATCATTTGAAAAATTTTACCGCCTTGCGATAGAAAACTTATCAAAACTCTAGGGCATTGCTATTTTTTTGGATCTAAATTTTATGTTTTGGATCTAACTTTTATGAAAAATTTGAAACAATTTTACCAAAACTTGTTTCATGCAGTTTGTTGTCTCGATTTTTTCTGCCACCTACTCGTATTGTTTATTTTCTGTCCTTGATAATCTTGCCTTGAATTCCGAATCTGTTCTACTGGATTAACGAACTGGACGCCTCAACACAAATGATAATTTGATAAACACTTGAAAGTAAATTAACAAATTTAAAGCAAACAAATCAGTGTCAATATTTCAACGGGGCGTAATTGCTTTGGTAAACAATGGCTTAGCCGTCGATTTCTCGCGAATAAAATCTCACACATGAAAATTAATGAAACCAAAAAATAGAAGAATGTTTCCTCTACCAGCTAGCATTGTTAATTTGGAGGGATGAGCTTTAATTTGCGAGAAATTGACGGTTATAGCCACTGTTTACAAAAGCAATAACGTCCAGGTTTGCAATTGCTCGTTACAGCTAAAATGTTATTTTTCGTAATTATGAAACAATGAAATACTATAATGATAATTTTTATTTGAAAGATGCAAGAAGAGGTGGTAAAGTTTGTGTATGACATATAAAATTTGTCAATTTTGCTTTCAGAAGGTCACAACTTGGGAGCTGCCTTCCTGGCACGTCGGTAGCATTGGTGGTCAGCACGGAAAACAAGATCGACGGAAAAAACAAACCAAAGGAAAAAAAAAACAAAAAAAAATTGAATACAATTTGACAAGCGCGTAAGTGGAAAATAATCAAAACAAATAAAAAAAAAACCCAAATTTATCCACCTATGGTGTGATCAGACCCTTCTTACTTATTCAAGTTTATTTATTTTATTGTCATTATCAGTGACCAAGCCCCCCAGCCCCGTGTCATCCAGTGACGTTACGCCACTGTCTGGGGGTACCCGGAATATATCCGGGTGTAGTCTATTTGGTGAGGCTACCAATCACCTTATCATCGTATTTTAATGTGATTTAATGGGTTTTAATTCAATTCATTTTCAAGCAACTTCTCCGGGGTACCCGGAACAAGTCCAAGTGTGTCCAATGTGGTCTGGAACACTTAACACGACTTGCATTGATCTTATTTTTGAATTCTGTAGTAATTTGATGTGTCGCATGATGGTGTTGATACGTTTTCCGTTAAATCCAGCGTGAAGACCCATATTCACCGGATCTTATTCCGGCCATATCTCCGGAACCGGTTCACCGATTCCAAAACCGTTCAATAGCGTTCAATGGGACCCCAAGACCTATCATTTGGCGCCGAGTTTGTCCAAATCGGTTGAGCGGTTGCTGAGAAACGTGAGCGCATTCACTTCGTTACATACACACACACATACACACATACACACGTACACACACACACACACACACATACATACATGTTCCGATCTCGTCGAGCTGAGTCGAATGGTATATGACACTCGGCCCTCCGGGCCTCGGATCGATAGTCGGGTTTTCAAGTGATATCTATACCCTTCTTTGTAAGAAGGGTAAAAACGATCAAAGCATGCACGCCTGTGGGTGAGATGAGGGATCGTGACTGAGAAAATAATTTCAACTCAGGAGTCTACTAAGGTGCAAAATGCGCAGTACAATGTTTTAGAATTTTGATCAAACATGTAGGGTTGCTCCATTTCTGGCCTATTAAGCACAACCCGCACTTAGTCTTCCTTTATCTCCCGCAGCTTAGCACCAAACGGAATGTTATTACACTGGAACCTCCATTTACGAACCAAAACGGGGGTTCGTAAATCGAATTAGTTCGTAAAAAAAAACCACGTTATTTGGGATTTACTTCGTAAAAAGAAAACTCGTTAACTTCGTAAAATGAGGTTTTTGCCAATATTGTCAAATACCCCACATATGGGTATTTTTGGAATCAGGGTGACGTATAGGGACCGGAAATCGATGTCTGAAGCCATTTTGAAATCCAAGATGGTGGCTTCCGGTTACAGAAAAACTTGGAAATTCTGTTAAATACCCCACAATATGGGTATTTTTGGAATCGGAGTGACGTGTAGGGATCGGAAATCGATGTCTGACGCCATTTTGAAATCCAAAATGGCGGCTTCCGGTTACAGGAAAACAGAAAAATACCGTTAAATACACGACAATATGGATATTTTTGGAATCGAGGTGACCTGTGAGAACCGGGAAACCATGACCGACGCCATTTCGAAATCCAAGATGGTGACATCCGGTTACAGAAACACTGGAAAATACTGTCAAATACTCCACAATATGGGTTTTTTGGAATCGGGGTGACTTATTAGGACTGAAAACCCATGTCTCACGCCATTTTTAAATTCAATATGGCGACTTCCCATTAAATAAAATATAAAAAGTAAATTTAAATAACCTGCAATATGGGTATTTTAAGAATCGGGGTGATGTGGTGGTATTCGCCAATTTTTCTGTAACTGAAAGCCACCATCTTGGATTTCGAAATGGCGTCAGACATAAATTTCCGGTTCTTACACGGCACTCCAATTTAAAAAAAAAACACATATTGTGGGGTATGTGACAGAATTTCCAAGCTTTTCTCTTACCGGAAGCCGCCATCTTGGATTTAAAAATGGTGTCAGACATCGATTTCCGGCCCCTAAACGTTACTCCGATTCCAAAAATACCCATATTCTGGGGTATTGGGCAGAATTTCCAAGTTCTTATGTAACCGGAAGTTACCATCTTGGATTTAAAAATGGCATCAGACATTGATTTCCGGTCTCTACACGTCACTCCGATTCCAAAAATACCCATATTGTGGGGTATTTCACAGTATATCCCAGTTTCTCAAAATCAAAAAAAAAACTCGTTATTTGGGATTTACTTCGTAAAAAGAGGGACGTAAATTGAATACTGCGTAAAAAAGACTTCGTAAACGAAGGTTTCAGTGTATTACTAATGGCTTTCAAATTTATTTAACTTACCGTACGTACCATAAGATTTGATAAAGAGAAACCAATCGTTGAGATATTGCCAAAAGTCCAACAGTCTTCTTGACGCCAAACTCGGCCTACGGATTCTAAACTTGGCCTAACGCATTGAAACGCCAATGAATTCACTTCGGTCTATCGGATGAAGATAAGAATTGATTCGGTCGGAGCGCTTCTTTTGTTTTTGGGAATAATAGGTGCAAACCTTCATATCACGCGTTCTCATTGACTTCGTTCGGTAGCTTATTAACTAAAGTATCGGACCAAACGCATAATTGACTTGTTAACTCTGAAATCATGGATTTATTTGAAGTTTTCTGCTCGATAGGCCCAAAATGGGCGATTAGGTCGAAGTAGTTCTCTACCCTACATACGAACTAAAGATTTCGTTAAGAGGGTATTCCCAATCTTTTGCCTTTTTTCGGCCTGTTTTTCAATTAATTTTTTTTAAAGGAAAATGAATAGTAATGCGCCTAACTCTTTGGGATTCTTGTCTATTGAACATTAAAGTTTACAAATAAATTTTTTTCGACATAAAAAAAAAAAAATTATTGACGTCACAAAATGGCGACAAACAGACCCATGTTCGCCGCAAACGCCTGGACGGGCGAAGACTTTTCTCTGGAACGGCTTCATCTGAAACAGATTTCGTGATGAAATTAATAATCTGCATAAGATTCTCTGGAGCTTCTCCCGTTGGCAGCAAAAAATCTTGCAAATTAACAAAATGGCGGCAATATGAAAAAACAGGCGATTTTTAGCCCGCTTTTTTGCAACTTTAAGGTGCTTCAAACAATGTTAAATGTTAATATTTTTGGCTGAAAGTGGGAGAAAATCCAAAGAATTTAATAAGGAACAAAATGCGCAAAGATTCAAGTCAATATCTCTTATAGTTTCTGAGAAAAATCTTCGCCCGATAAAAAAAATGTGGTTTCGAGAAAAACGCGTTTAAAGTTTTGACTTTAGTTAAAACCATTTGGGGGTTCTTACCATTAGTCAGCTATGCCTGGACACCGAATTCGCTGATCGGAAAACGGCTTGGGGGGATGAAAGTATATAGTCTAAAGTACAAAAAAACGTGAAAAAAAAATTTTGATTTTTTGAAAAAAAAGATCGGGAATACCCCCTTAAAATAAATTTCATCCTTGGACATGTCATGACAGCTTCACTTGTATTCACAATGAAAACATATTTATGTGTGCCTTATGCATTCAATGATATTTATATAAGGTCTGGGCCAACAGGCAGCTTGCTGGTGTTAGAAGCAAAAATGTTGTAAAGATTGCTGAACATCTGCGAACAGACAGAAATACGTCTCTGCCAACATACTGAGAACAGATAGAAATACGTCACTGCCAACAGCTCCCAACAAACATTGGAAGCATAATAAGAGCTTATTCAGTCAAAAATATGCTTTTTCACCTAAAAAATGGCTTATTCAGCTTTCAACCAGCTCAAATTGTTTGTTGGGCTGTTTCGTGTAAAAAGATAAACATTGCAATAAAATACGAACACCACTAAACATTTGCACATTTCACTAACACCAATAAGCCCTTTGGCCCAGACCTTATATAAACGTCATTGTTATGAATTGGCTTGGACACGGTAATAATCAATCAATTATGATCGGAAATGTGGCAGCGATAACGATAAATTATAAAATGAAAAGAGCCAACTCGTATGGCGCTCGACACATTTTTTTTTGCACGTCTACATACATGAAGTAAAACATCACTTGTAACATAAAGACTCCTCACTGACGAATTGAACTTGAAAAAAATTCAATTAGTTGTTAACATTTCAGATAGTGTTAAATTTTCGGTGATAATTTATCGATTATTACTTTGTTTTTTTTTTTTTTCATTCCTTGTCGGGTATTTTCATAACTGCGACCATTTTTCTGAGCTTTTGTGATAGAGAAAATGGATGTAATGTCGACCTAAATGTCCCTAATTTAGGCCCATACATAAATTCGACAATCGACTAAATAATACTAGATAATATTGATATATAGCATATTTTTAGCGATGGGTCCAATCTTAGACCCAAAGGCCAACATAAGAGCCATTTCCCCTATATACCCCATTTTTTTCCAACTATACCAAGATGCCGTGTCACTATTATTTGGAATGATCACCATTGTTTGACTAATAGCATTTTCCCAGTACAGCATTACATTTCGAATAAAGTGCACTGCCGTACTGGGAGGTTCCCGTTTCACCTGTGCATACAATGCCTTGGTTTTCTTTGCAGACACGTAGCCTGTAGCTCATACCATAGTAGGCTGTGAATAAAAGAAAACGATTTACTTAGTTTGACAGTTGCACCATGACGAAGTGGCAGCGTAATCGTGAATTGTTCCACGCGCAAATGTCGCAAAAAGACATTTCAATCGCCGTGGGAATGTCCCGGTGGACCTTTGACGGTCAGCTCGGGTTCCGAAGGTTATCGCTGCTATCAAAAGGAAGATTCGGGTAAATCCAGTGCGTTCAATAAGGAAAATCGCAAAGGAACACGGGATCAGTGACTTTACGGCACGGAAGATCGTAAAGGATTGCGGGGCGAAGTCGAGGGCACGGAAAAAACTCACATGATTACCAACCGCTTCCGGGAGATACGAGTCGAACGATGCAAGAAAATCTTCAACTTCCTTAAGCGAACAAATCCGGTAATCCTGTTCACCGACGAGAGCATGTTTACCGTCGATCCCGTATCAAATTCCAGAACCGACCGGTATATTAGTTCTCTTCCGATAAAAGACGTGGCCGACGAGCACAAGAACGTGTATCTGACCAAGCATTATGGTGTTTGGATTGGCGGCTTCCGATGGCAAAAAAATGGACCCGGTGTTCATTCCAGAAGACGACAAGGTCAACACGGAGGTCTACATCGGGATTTTAAGTAAGTATGTTCTTCCGTGGATCAAATATCCGAAGCCAAATGTTGTAATTCAACAAGATAGGGCTCCACGCAACACCTCAAACTGCACTCAGAAGTGGTTGCAGGAACATCTTCCGTTCTGGGCGAAGGATATGTGGCCGCCATCCAGCCCCGATCTTTATATTACTCAATATGGCGCGTCATAAAGGCCAAGACCTGTTCTAAATGCCACCCGAGTACAGCAAGCCTCAGACAAACATTGACCCGTACCTGGAGAGAAATGGATCCAGACTACATTATTAGAACCTGCCGTGCATTCCAGAAGCGTGCGGAGGCCGTAATTGCAGCAAGTGGAAACTCGATCAATGATTAACATAGTTTAAGACTCTGAGAAGCATCTCCCTTTTTGGAAAAATAAAACAAGACTCGAAAACGAAATTTTTGAGATTTTTTTTTTTTAATTTTGACATTACTTAATGGTGCAAACATTATCACGCATACGGTACATTTCAAAATTATTAATTTGAAGGTATGCGAGCTCCCTGCTATTTTAAAAGCATCTTCAGCACCGGTTTTGTAAAATCCTCTCAGAAGCGGTTCTTGCACGATGCCTATTATTATTTCACTCATTCTTAATTTATAGCCTCATAATCTGCCCCCACTGCGTCCCAGCTGAGATCCTCGGTGCGTGTTTCGTGAGTTACTTCGAGAGATTAATAAGTAGAAAATGAATGATGGGTCGAGTCGAAAAGTGGACTTACGAAATCAATTGCCAGCCCCAGTAATTTGCAAAAATAATAATAAAATTCGGGGAAACCAACCTCGAGCTGATCAAGAATTTTCTGCTTTGTGCTTTTTCTTGGATATTTTTGCAGCTAACTGTGAACGGTACTCAATGGTTTCCCTTGCATTAATTGGCAAAAATATTATATACCTTTCAGACTAGATATTTCCCACTGGACGCTGTTTTTTTTTTATTAATTCCCATTTAAAATCATTTCTTTCGAATTTCTTGCAAGCTCGACGGTGCTGACCTTAGATTGGAACCTTGTTCTGAATATCAGTAAAACAAGAGTTGATTGGTCCATGAATGAGCTTTGCGAATAGATTTCTTTGTACTGTAAATAGGTTCCGAGAAATGTTTCTCACAAAATTCATTCCTTAACTTCCCACGCGCAGTGCCAAGAGATTGTAACAGATTGGAATTATTCATCCAATTCTTCGAAAAATATGGAACAAAAAACTGCTGCAATTCCCGCTGAGTAAAAACGCTAATCCAACTCAATTTGGCTAATGAAAATTTATTCATTTCGTCGCCAGTTTTCCCTGGTTTGTCTTTTCTCCATCGAACCATATTTTCGATGACTCCCACTACCTCGGATGGCTGCTATCACGTCAGGATAGTTTTTGTTCGACCTCCGCCGAGTGCCACAACGACAATCAGCACAAAAAATCTCCATATACGACTAGAAACATTTGCGGTGACTCCGTCGTCATCCTCTTCGTTGTCCAATTTGTATGCGAAGGTTCTCGCGAGGACGACGCATGCCATCTCACCCACTCCCAGCCCAACTGAGGTCATTCCTATGTACTCTGCTGTGTACAAACTTTCCCTAAACTAAAATGTCCCTCAAGGGCACTTTGTTCAAAGTTTCGCTGTACAAAGTGTTGTTCCCCATCGAATTCAATGGAGCAGCAGTGCCCATTCGAACGAGTGGTTGGTGCGCGTACACACACTCACATAGTCGAAAGAAACCTGGAAGCGATGTTGGCATCAACATGTACATTATCTGGCCGAGATGGGTCGGACGGACGGTACATTACTTTGTAGCCCCAGTCCAGCCTCGTCATGTTCTGTCGGTGGCGATGGTATCATCAATTTCCATTAAAGGTACCATACACACACAGACACATTTCCCGGAAAATTCCTACACCATATGCGTGTGCAACGGCGGCGGAAAACGGATCGCTTCGGGATGCGAAAGTGACGGATGTCATGTGATAATTCGATTGAGGTGCCGTCTGGTCTAGTCATGTGACTGATAACGGCGGAGGGACTGTTTTCTTCTGCGATAGTTGGTGCCCTTATTTATCAGTCATAGATTCTACCAGTGCCGAAAATAAAATTGAGTGGAGGAGGCGAAGGAAGAGGATTTCCCCGAGAGTTACTCATTAAATAGTGGGCGGGCATGTAAGGCACGATCGACATAATTCATAATAGAATACAAAATCTCAAAATGTTGCATTATTTGTCCCATGAACTGTTCTTTGAGAATAATACAACAAATCTAGATATAAATTTCAAAAGGTCCTATCTGCATTGTTAGATTCTCTTCATCGACTTTATCTTTCCTCAATAACTCACCTGAAAAACCTTTTCCTGTTGTATTTGAAGTTTTGAACGCTAGATAAGAACCTCCTTTATCAAACTATGTGGTAGAATTAGCGCGAAATCTGTTTGCATAGCAGTGGTTATGAAAAGAGAAAGTCGATGAAGAGAATCGATCAAAGCAGATAGGACCATTTAAAATTTTCATCAAGAAATATGTACAAACGATGATACGTTAAGATCAAGGAATCAAAAATATCTCCAAATGACAAAATGACAAGCGATCAACGAACCGAATGATAACGCTATGTCAGAAGTGGAAAGCAATAATGATATAATCTTCTTCCTTTTGTCATGACACGAAGCCCGTGCGACACAGCTCTCTCGGGGCGGTAGAAGGGAACGAGTAAATTGTTGGCAAGCTGCTTCACGAAGTAAAGCCAAAGATGATACACGTATGGTAATGGGAATTTTTTTTGTTATGGCTTTTCTCGATTCAGATCAAGCTATGTCCTCATCCATGTATATTCCAACAAAGTAGGCGAGCAATATGTCATTATCCTTCTACCTCTCCGATCGAGCTATGTTGCAGAAACAGTTTGTCGTGGTAGTCGTAGCAAGAGTTTTGTCTGTATCGTTGGTTGTTTTATGTGTTTGGATTCGCTGGTTAAGATACAGTCGAATCCCAAGTAACAATGTAACAGCCTTTGGCTTTCATGCTGATTTATTGTGGTTTTATGACGGCAAACGCAATCTTTTTGGTTTAAATAAAGCATTCAATAGTGCAACATATTCTTGTTAAGCAGTTCAGAATTTTGGTGTTTTGAAAACCTTTTTAAGTCTGACGATAAAGTCAAAACGGGTCTGGTTTTAAAAATGAATTTAATGCATCACTCTATCCCTTTATAAAACTATGAAGTTAGTCAATCATAAACCTACTGGGTATTTTTTTTTTATTGATGTCATGACAAAATGCTCCATAAAGGTGCTTTATCATTATAAAAGCAATTATAAAACCGTTCGGTTTAAAACGAGAACAAAAAGCATACATTGTTGCTCTTTGATGTTAATAAAGTGTATCACAAAATCCACCAATGTTTACAAATTAATATATATTTATTTATATAGATCCATCTAGAGACAGAGAAAAAATAAATAGAGTGGGGCTTATAAATGCTGAATCACAAGTAAATGCCGATCGATAGTCGAGTACTAGCGATAGAAGGAAGAATAATTCTAGCGATACTGTCGACGGAAGGGAAAAATAATCCAGTCCCAGAACTTCCAGCATGTCCAGCAGCTCCGTCAAAACCGGTCAAAAACAACAAAGCAGCCGACTGAGAAGAGTGAAGTGAATGCGGTTCACGAAGCACTGGTTGCCGGCTTCCAGTGACACTTAATATTGATGGGAATACACAAAATATTGTCAATGGCGTTTGTGTCGCGTTCTGAATAAAAACAGACCAGCCTTCTCCAGAAATTGCGTTGCCGAAGTGTAAAACTGGGACTGCGGAAAACCAACAATCAATACGAAACTAACGATTTTAAATTGGCTCACTACTTGACTAGCCTATTGGTCCCAAGCAAACGATTAACGTACCCCATTCTAGTCGAAATTCTAGTACTACGCAATGTTTGTTTTGATTCGCTATGAAAGTTTGACAGATAAAATTAGGGGTTATTGGTTTTTCTTATGTTTCGAGGGGTGAATCGATTAGCTTGGGACCGAAGAGAGTACCAGAGCTTAGCCAAAAAGTTGAGTACGTTATTTCTAGTCTTAGAGTTACCTCTATAGACTTTTTTGACGTTTAATCATCTTTCTCTATCTAGCACCCATGGATGAATGGACGGTTTGTTTTCCCACTAATCTGTTTCCCTCTTGCTCGCACTCGTTCGCTTTAAATGGTACAGTAGTGTGCGCCGATTAAACGTCAAAAAGCTCTATGGGAAAACTGCCAACGGAAACTTCAGAATCTGTCAGTTAGCTAGAAATTGATCGCCTTCCGAACCTAACCAGCAGTTTCATTCGGCGAAAGAGTTGACCCATCGAAAAAACCCAAGCAAGCACACATAAAATTCTTCGCAATATCCGGAGAAGGGAAACTTTTCGGGAACGATTGAGGTTTCACCTGTTCCAAGTTACGTCGATACACTTCCTGATTTACTGCTTCCGATGGATGATATTTGCCCTTATCGAGGATGCACAAGTTTATCAGGAAGCAGTTTATCAGGAAGTGTATCGACGTAACTCCAATGCTGGAGAAGAAGCTAGTTGCAATGATCGCACAAAAAACTATCGAAAAATAAGCAAATTTTGACGTTTAAGTTTTTCCAGGCAACTTTGCCATCATTAATGCCGTCATTAAACTAAACGGAATAGGATCAAGCAAAATGTCTTCAGATAAAAACAATTCAGTCTGCAAATTAGCGTCACAAAAGCAATATTAAAATATTTTGCATTTGTTAGGGATTTCATCAAAGAAAAACAGCTTTTTCACAAATCAAGAGCCA
Organism: Ochlerotatus camptorhynchus; assembly: GCF_037179485.1. NCBI lineage: Eukaryota > Metazoa > Arthropoda > Insecta > Diptera > Culicidae > Ochlerotatus > Ochlerotatus camptorhynchus. Next base: position 2,162,222 of record NW_027040879.1, read on the forward strand.
CATCTGAAAAGGGCATACAAGCTTTTTGTAAACAATACTTTGTAGGCCCTTTTTTCGCCAACCGAGTGTCACCCACGCAAACCAACAACATCATCAGGAATGGTAAAGTTTCCCCTACCCTGTGATGATGATGGTTTACGTTGGTGTCATATGGGTGGCGAGAAAAGGGCAGAAGAAGGTTTGTTTACAAAAAGCTCGTATGCCCTTTTCGTATGTTGTTCTTGAAAAGGATTATGGAAAATCAATGCTTATGCAATCGCCATGTTGTTATTATTCCATTTGTTTGTTTACTATCTTCATTTTTCAAGATGGTTTTCCTTAAAAATAACTTTATTCTCATCAATTTCATCAATGAGCAGTAATAGAGATTAAAAAAAAACATCAAATTATCTCGACTGGGCGTAATGATTAACATAAAAAATAACTATATTCTGTTTCCTAAATTAAAAATAATTAGTCAAATCAACGTTTTTCGAAGGCGGACTTATATTTTTCGATCCTCCGAAGCTCATTTCACATTAGATTTAATTTGTAAAGTAAAAATAGTCCATGATATGAGTTTCGATAATTTTGGTAATTATTTCAATTTAATGATGAGCGGATGATATTAATGTATCCCATTTTATCTTGATTGATGCTTTATTTTTAGTGCGCTTATCAAACGTCAATGGCAAATGGTACGAGTATTGATGCCAAATGGCTTTTATCGTAGTTTTAATAAAGATTTCAAATGGTTCTCATTCGTGGTATAACCTTTTTGCAGCAAATCAATCTTGAAGTGCCTCGATAATATGCCCTTCAAAACCTTCTCCAGGGTGGGCCAACTAGACTAGTCTTAATGAGGTTTTGGGGGATGTTATAAAAGCAAAGCTGTCTTGACCAGGGTTTTAAGAATGTTGTTTTATAGTAGCCTTGTAGTTCTGCATAAAACGTAAAATGTTACTTGGGATGCTTCTTTCCTTCACCAATTGAACAATTATTTTTTTAGTTATAGTCACTTTAACGCTCTTGGGTCATTGGTGATTTGTCCGGGGATGAGAGTTGATTTCGTGACTTTAGCGTGTATGGATGCTAACCACTACGCCGGTTTCGCCCCCAATTGAACAAATTGAAATTATCATAATTTACAAGAATCTTGAAAAATGGTCTCAGTATGCAATCGAGTATTTGTGTTGTAGCCTGAGATTAAAACTGTTTGCTCAAGTTTCGGAATGTAAATAATTTTACTGAGCAAGAGATTAAAAAAAACACATTTAATAATTTTAAAGTTAGCTAAGGAACGTCTGTCTTGAAAGTTGTCTGAACTGAACACCTTCAGTTGTGCTTAGGGCCAACTAAAAAGATTTCCATCCTGAGAAGCTGCTTGCTTTTGCCTTGACCTTGGGCCTGGTTGTTAAATGGCAAAACCCTAAGGCTGCAATCAGCGAGTCGATGCATGCAGACATGGCTGGTTCTCGGCAATGCGATGATAAATTGATTCAGTCACCACTCGAAAGGTCTATCTACTTTTATTTGGAACAGGTAGAAACTCGAACGGAACAAACAACGGTTTGAAGTGGTTGACCAACCGGAACGGAATATCCCAGGAAAGTCCAGAGCATACTGCATGTCAATTCATGTTGACATGACTGATTGCCAAATTTTAAGATTGTGCCATGACAATTTATTTTCGAACAGAACAGACAGGGAACCGATTGGACCTGTGGAAGAATTATGCAAAAAAATCGTCGGTCTTCAGGTCTACTTTCAGAAATTTCCCTGGTGATTCCAGATATGTATCCACAGGACAGTTTTATGGTCGCCCGGTAGCAGAATCAATATGGTCATGACATAATACCTCTAATACGTGGATTTCTAGGTCTTCTTTCAGGAATTGACCATTTTCGCGGTTGATCTGAATGTTAGCAGAGCCACCTCTCATGGACTTTCTCGTTCCGACAGGCCAAATTTCGGTCCAATCGGTTCCCTGTTTGTTCCGTTCGAAAATAGATAGTCATACCTTTCAAAAAATGGTTCATTCTTAAAATTTGGCAACCAAATTACTGGCAACCAGTAATGTTAATATGAATCTACACGCATTTTGCTCGAGACTTTTCCGGGTTATTCCGTTTCTGTTCGTCAACCACAAGTCCAATCGTACCTGTTCGAAATAAAAGTAGATAGCCATACCTTTCGAGTGGTGGCTGAATCATAATGATTGATAATCGTATTGTCGAGAACCAGCCATGAATCGACACGATGTTTGCAGCCTTGGTACTTTGAGAAAGTTTTGATGGCTCGGTGGCTAAAGGCTCCATTAGATCATGGATGTACCTCTGTTGCGATGTTCTGCCAGGTTCCAATCCAGAGCTTGAATGCAGATTAAGTTTTCGCCCCTCCGTAGTGTGTAGCCGATGCACATTCACTTACATTCCAGAATTTCCGTGGTTGCGGGTCAAATGGTCGAAAGACAGAAGGTCGAACGTACAAAAGGTTTAATGTACAAAAGGCAAGGGGTAAGTCACTCAGCACATTGTGTCGGAATCATATTCTACACAGCTTGGGCACATCTATCGGCACATTTTCAGCATACCTTCGGCACAATCTCGTAGGCGTTAGATTGGTGTAAATAAAATGGGAGCACTGTTGGACAACTGTCATTGAAGTTGTTCAGAACATTACGTGCTGATTGACTGTATGTTCAGGAACATCTTCTAATTCAATATACCAGAGAAACTCAGACCAGCAGTTCACTTATAGATCTAAATACGAGATGTAGGTTCTAGGCAGTTAATCAGACCTCATTAGTACCCTTAATTCAAATACTGCTGCAACTCACACAAAACAAACTAAAGAAGTCTATTACCCTCTATAGTCCCCACCAGTTCCAACTCTTTCCGGCCGAAAGGCTAGGTTTCTGGTCTACCTTTGAGGGCATTATAAAACACTAAAACACACACACTTAGATTTTTCTTACGAGATCGGCTGTGCAAATCTCGGCAAAAAAAGTTTTACTGAGATATCAGCAAACATTTCATTTGTTTGCTGAGATTCAGCTAAGCATTATCCGAGACTCAGCAATCAAATGTCACCTTTGCTGAGATCTCAGTGAAACTTATTTTGCCGAGATTTGCACAGCCGAGCTCGGTAGAAAAAACTAAGTGTGCAGGACTTTTATTACCCTATGGAACACAAAACACCGAAATGTCGCACACCTGCCACTTCCCGCGTGATCCTCAATCCGATTTATCCTTGCGATTTCAAACCAAAACATTCAAGGTGTCAGAAATACCGGGTTGCCGGGATGGGTATTTTACAAACAATCGCAGCTTGCTCTAATACCGGCACAATCAGCATACTTGCGACACACTGACAAAAAATATTACCCAAAATGGATGTGTGGAGTAACCTACCCCTTGACAAAAGGTTTAATGTACAAAAGGTTGAATGTACGAAAGGTTTAATGTTCAAAAGGTCGAAATGATAAAAGATCGAAAGTACAAAAGGTCGACGGAACAAAAAATCGAACGGACAAAGGGTCGAATGATGAGAAGGGGTCAAAAAGTTAAATGATGCGAAGGGGGACAAAAAGTCGAATGGTCAGAAGGTCGGATGATTCAAAGGGGGACTAAAGTTCTAATGTTTCAAAAAGGGACAAAACCGTTCAAACTTTTGTCCCCCTTTTCATCATTCAAGCTTTAGTCCCCCTTCTCACCATTCGAACTTTTGTCCACCTTCTCATAATTCATTCAACCTTTTGTCCCTCTTCTTAGACCTTTTTCCATTCGACCGTTTGACACGCTTCTCATAATTCTACTGTTTCGCAGTGGTGCGAAAGGCCAAAACCATGAACTCTTTCATTAGCACCTTTTACAGTGGTTTTTTAAATAGGGTGTCTACGGAATAGTTTTTGTAAATGACAAGACCCATTGAATGAAGTTAAGTTTAAGTTCAAAACTTCACCACAGGTAGCGCTACAAAATCTAACTTTTTAGTTTGGCCAGATAGAGATATAGAGCATTCCGCAAAATTGTAGGCTGCTTCATTACTAAAAACTTTGTAGAAGACGCTATGCCTCTATCTGCTTGTGATTTTGAATTATGAAACGATTTTTTTATAGAAGGACCTTAAAAATCAGATTTTTGTAACACCCTGAAAACTTCAAACATTTCAATTGCATTAGGAAATCAAACTGTAGACAAATGTGAAAGAGTTAGGGATTTAGGAATTATGTTAGACTCTTAGCTAACTTTCATAGACCATTACAATACAATTATTCACAGGGAAAATAACATGCTACGCTTTATCAAGCGCTTTTGCTATAACTTTCAGGACCCTTACACAATTACAACACTATATATTGCCTATGTGAGGTCAATACTGGAATATTGCAGCATTGTATGGTCTCCATTTTCAATCACGCACGAAGAAAGATTAGAATCAGTACAAAAACAATTTCTATTATACGCTCTTCGTAAATTAGGTTGGACTTCATTTCCTCTTCCATCATATGAAGCACGCTGCATGCTTATAAATATACAAACATTAAAAGAGCGTCGTGAATATGCAATGGTTTCATTTGTAAATGATATCGTTTCGCAGCGAATTGACTCAACAGAACTTTTATCAAAATTAAATTTCCATGCACCCACTCGGCAACTCCGAAATCGAAATTTATTTGCCATAAAACATCATCGCACAAATTATGCAAATATGGGCCATTAAACCGCATGATGGCCTCTTACAATAAACACTGCGAAACCATTGACTTTACAATGTCTCGGCATAAACTAAAGCAATATTTTTATTCCATAAGAAATAACAACTCATAAATGAAAAAACAAGAAAGCTGACACTACTTTTTTTATATAAATATATATTTAAGAAAACAAAACTGTATTAGTTGTACTAGTCTACGTTGGTTGACGAAATAAATAAAAATAACACTCATGCGAAAAAAAATATATTTAAGATTTTTTTAAATCAAATTACATTGGAAGTCACAATTCAATTGAATATTCCTTTTGAATTTGTCTCAGTTTTTTTATAAATTTTCTTCAAAAACTTCGATTTAATTATTTCTTGAATTACGTTCGATTTCTGCTAAGAAATTCTTCAAAATCTTCCACATAATTCTCAAGGAATTTTGCTTTGAGTTCTACTATGTACCTCAGTGCTCGCCTTTTTTTTCATTGGAATTCTCCTCAGTATTCCTTACAATTTTATAGGAACAATCCCTCATATTTCAAACGAGTTCTTCTCATAATTATTCTGAATTTCTACTCCGCACTATCTTCGAATTCTACTTGGAACATTGTTAGGGTTTCATAGTCAAAACTTTCTTGGCAATTCAAAATTTCCTCATAATTTCCATTCCACTTTTCCTAGCATTTCCTGTTTCTCATCAGAATTAATTAAGATTTATCCTTATAATTCACTTACGAAATTCTAATTGAATTTATTGTTGATAAAGCCACGGATAAAGTTTCTATCTTCCTTGATTTTGTTTTAAATCATTTTGATGTTTGTTTTCAAATCGTGTGTCATGGAAAATTCTCAAAATTGAACATCAGAATCTCTTGTTTCAGAATCTTTTAAATTTCACCGAGCTTAGATTATTATTTTTTTCAAGGCCCTGTTTTCAAATACAAATTCAAACATTTCAAAGTGTTTTAGAATGTGGAATAATTTAACTTCGGATTTGATTTTTCAAGATTAATCTAAGTTGGAATCTAAGGTCCGAAATCCTTTCGTGATCTTAATTTATTTCAGTTTACCATTTCTGAAATAATTCCACATGGTTAAACAAAAATTACCGATGTAGTAGACGCATGGTTTGCTTCCATATCTCTCACGATAAATGTCATGAATTTAAATCACTTCTCCGGATATGAATACGAATACGAATACGAATGACCTGAAATGTGTTAAAGTGACTATAATGAAATTAAAAAAAAAAAACTGATTCCTAAGTACAATTTTTTCTGAACTCAGTCAGTTTGTTTTGCACAAAAATAGACTTTTGCGCTAAAAATAATAGCTTAAAATTTCAAAATTCTATGCACGTTAGTATATGTCGATATGCTATTCTATTCTCAAACGTGGCACTAGGTTTGAATCACAACGATATATTTTTATTACGAGAGTTGCTCGATAAATTTTGAGATATAGCAACACTTTTTTCAATACGTCAAATCCTAAATGAGCATCGTTTCAATAAGTGTTTTTAATTGTATGCGTGCTCAGAAACTTTGTCATTCGAGTCTACTTGTGCTATTTATAGTGAGTTACAAAATTCAGTTCGGCGGAAAATGGAATCATCTCGAGAAAATGTTCGTGCTCGATTCAACTTTTGGTGATGGGCCACCGTGTTTCGATGGTTTTCCGAATTCAATCGTGGTCATCGTGCGCTCCAGGACGAATTTCGTGAGGGACGTCCAAAATCAGCTGTTGTGCTGTGCGTGACCTGATTTCAAAAGATCGGCATGTGACTTACCCTGATATTGAGGCATTCCTGGGCATTAGTTCCACTTCCATACATTTAATACTGCATGAAAATTTGCCCGCCAAAAAGATTTGTTCTCGTTAGATACCGCATAATTTGACAAATTTAGATAGAGCTGGAATTAGGGCGTAACAGCTTTTGTAAACAATGACTTCTATCGACGATTTCTAGGAACTCAAGGCACGCCCTCGCAAACCAACATACCCGTCGGCTAGGGGAAGTCTTCCTCTACCCGATGGTGTTGTTGATATGCGTTGGCGAGCCTAAACTTTCTAGAAATCATCGAAAGAAGTCATTGTTTACAAAAGCTGTAACGCCCTAATTCCAGCTCTATCTAGAAATGATCAAAAAAGGCAAGTGTCGATTGGTCCACGGAAATGTTGAGAAAATTCGATCGCGGTGCTTCAAAAGACGTATTAAGATCGTGACGGGCGACGAATCATGGATCTATGCATATGAGCCTTATACAAAACAACAGTCGACTGTATGGGTGTTTCAAGAAAAGCCAAATCCAACAAAAGTATTCCGCGCACGGAGCACTTCGTAGAACGTAGAACCGTCAACTCTGAATGGTACATAACAATTTATTTACCAGAAGTTTTCGGAAAAATGAGGAAAACGAACCGCTCAAGAAGAATCATTCTCCATCACGACTGCGACAAATTGCGTGGTTAACGTTTTTAATTGTTTATCTCAAAGGTTATCTAGCACCCTTTTTGTTTGATTGTATTTTTTACCCAACTGGGTATTTTTCATTTTTAGTTATATGATTCTTATTGAAATTTGAGCATATTGAAGCTATAACTTCTCGAATTTCCGATTCAATATTACACCAAATAACGAAACAACAGTCATATCTAATGTTTAATCCGATTGACAGATATTGCTAACTACTGGCCAACATATAAATATTTACATTCCCTTTGTTCATGACATAATTTTCGAAGGAACGACAATTTCAAAAACTTTCCATAAATACTAAAAATTGAACAAGTCATCTGAAAAATAATTTAGACAAAGAAAACTAATTGTTTCTTTAGTGAACAGCAAACCACATCCGTCCTTTAAGCGTCCAATGTTCAACCAATGAACCAAAGAAACCAACATATTTCCAATGGAGTGTGTGCTTTCCCCCCGCAGCATCCGGGAAACAGAGGTAAACCTGAATAGTGAGCAGATTGTGTGCTCTATTGTGCTTTCTCCGTTCCTACTTCCGAAGAATCCTTCACTGTGGACATGAACGTCAAACAGACGGACCGGATGACAGTGCGGGCTCGCGAGTTTGACTATTTCATTCGTCAATCAATCAAGCCACACCGTCGACATCAGCACCTATCAACAACGCAATCGTAGTTTGGATGAAGGTAGAGTGTCCTTCACATAAATTTTCCACTGTCCATATGGCAACGGCTGACGCTAAAAGGGTCCTCATATATTAGTCCACGTCCATCCCTAGTGGTTTTTGATGAAATATTACACTGCCATCTAATTAAATCCGCTCGATCAGCCGGATCCTGACAGGTGCGACATTGATGCGAGGTCTCATTGTTTATCATCATTAGCTGTGCAATCACTGACTGCTGGCTAGTTTATGGCACAGATTGTGTACTTACTTTTTGGTATTATCACTGCCACAGGTACTTTTGCCTTGCACCAGAAATAGTGATCCCCGGTCGGCATTCAGTAGAATTGACACGTTTTGCAGAATTTTGTGGCACAACGACCGCACGTCCAGATCGTTGCAGATGTCCTTCACCTGCGGAAATCATAAAATTGAATTATTGAACGACTCATAAATCATAATTGCTGTGCTGCTCCATACCAGTTCAAATATCAGCTCCCGCTCGTCCAGCTGTCGAAGTTCATTCCGAGATAACCGCTGAGGACGTTGGCTTCCGCTTGGTCCACCCCACGCTCCTCCGTTCTGATGGCTTTGATGGCCTCCGCCGGACAGCAAACACTCGTTCTGCAGCCCAATACTGAGAAAGGTGGGTGTCCCGTCGATGGTATTCACGATAGGCTTCAGCAGACCGCCGCGCTCGAACTCGTGGGCGGAAATTTTCCTGGAATCAATGCAATAGAAATATATAACAATTAGATACGGTTGGCAATACCCATGGAACGGGGGGGGGGGGGGGGGGGGGGGGTGACACGTGAAAGACTGAAGGGTTTGGAGTGACGTTAGATTGCCGCAATAGGATAAGTAGCGAATCTGTGGAAACCACGCTTAATTTGAATTGAAGTGTATACCCGTTCGCATGCAGGATTAATGCGGAGAGCCAATTTGGAATTCGTCAGGCGGTGGCAAAATCCTGTAATCTGGTATCAACATCAGAGTGATGGCGGATGGCTTGCAGCACGCGCCTATGTCGTCAAATATTTAAATGGAGCGGAGTTAGAGTGTGTGATATAGCGACCGGCGAGGAATGAAAGCCTGTTAGATTAACTTAACTACAGCTGTACGTCCGTTGAATCAATTTATCATGGGTGGCTTTAAATTTCAGTTGTTGGCAGACTATTATCAATAATGCATTAATAAGAGCGGTTTGGGGTGATTTATTTAATAGATAATTGAATCCAGATTTTCAAAAGCACATTCTGAATTCATGTACAGATTTGAATTTAAGTTCTCAATTGCATCACAGTGATATAAGTGCGGTCATGTAATGATTAATTAAGCATTTAGGGTGAGGGTCAAATATATAAATCAAATGCAGAGTGATTGATAAAAAAAAACCACACGCTAATATTAGAAGAAAAAAAACCATAGGTATATACAATAAGTTTACTTTTTACGCCCAAAGGGGACAAACAAAACAAAGGGTAGATTTAAGACAAGTTTGCATAAAACTAACTCATATATGGACCAATTTGGGATAAGAATTTTTTTTTCATATTTTGGTTTGTCCGCTATACACCCGATCTCGTCAATCACTTAAGGCAACTGATCTTAGCGTGTACAGTAGACTGATGCAAAATTTAAAATTTTCACTCCACGGTTCACAAACGGTTCCAAATCAGTTAAAATTGTGGGAGGCTAATCAGGACCTGATTTGAATCCGTTTGAGCATTGTGGAGCGATTATTTCAAATTTTTCCTCAGTCTAGTGTACAGATGCACTGTGATACAAAATGGAAAAATGCGGATATTTTTTTCCTAGAGCCTGACCTTTTTTTTTTTGTTTTAGCCTCCAGAAGATTTGTTTGTATGAACATCTTCCACAATTTGAACGATACAAAAATTATTCATGATTATGTTTATGATGAACATAGAAAAACTAACTTTTGTCTTTGAAAATAAAGAGTAATGATGTCTTCAGCAAAGCTCCAGAAAATGTCAAAACAAGCAACTTTTCTCAAGAAATCAACATTCTAAGACCAGTAGCGATCTAGCTGGATGGATTTCCTGGATTCAATCGGCGAATCCCAATCGTCGAGTGAATTGTAGAATCGCGTCAACGCTCTGAGTGGCAAGCGCGTCAAACCTTTCACAAGCAGCATTCGCGACTTGCGAATTCCACCCGATGTTCCTGCTCTCCAGATCAACGAAGCTCTTACCTTCCGGGAGCTTCAATATGCCCTCGGCAGCAGTAGTGGTAAATCTGCCGGGCCGGACGAGATTGGATACTCACTTCCTCGACAGAAAAAAAAACCAGGCTACTCGCCCTCTTCAACGATCTATGGCTCACTGACTCATATCCGGACCTTTAGAAACAAAGCTTGGTTGTGCTCATTCCGAAGAACAACACGGCGAGTGATGAAGCCTCCTCCTTTAGGCCGATTGCGCTCACTTGCTGCGCGGCAAAAGTGATGGAGAGAATGGTAAATCGTCGTCTTAAGCAGTTCCTGGAGTCAAACGGCATCCTTGACGAACGGCAGCATGCGTTCCGGCAAGGACACGGCTCTTTCACTTATTTTGCAGCCCTCAGGAAAGTACACACTTGGAAATACCTAATTTTACACGTGACGGAATCCATCTTTGACATAAATGATGAGACGTAAACAAACATGCCATGTAAAATTAGGTGCTCCGAGACTGAAAAGTTTGTTACTCGACGAAAAGTACGTTTGATTGAGCTGAATTTCACTTCAATTATGACTCAATTTTATGTCAAAATTGACGCTCGTATATGTCAGTCTCAGAGCACCTAAATTTACGTGGATTTTTCTAAGTGTGTACTTAAGGAAGCCCTGGACAAAGGTCACCATGCGGAGTTAGTCTCCCTTGATATTTCAAAGGCGTTCAACAGGACATGGACACCAAGTGTCATCAGGCAGCTCATCGGCTGAGGGCTGGAAGGTCACATCACACATTTTGTACGGAATTTCCTCCTTGATCGTACCTTCCAGGTGACTGTCGGGAATACTCGCTCGAATCCGTTACCCGAGGAAACAGGAGTGCCCCAGGCATCCGTCATAGCGTGCACGTAATCATTAATGCCGACGACATACTCATCGTCGTAACGGGACGAACGACTAAGCGGATCAGGAACAGTCTCCGCCGTCAGCAGGTGGGCGCTTTCGGTTGGTTTCCAGCTCTCAGCGCTGAAGAGTGTACGGTGCCATTTCTGTCACTCGGGCCATCTGATTCGAGGGCCACCGATCACCATCCAAGATCAACCGATTCCGCTCAAGAAAACAGTGCGTGTTCTGAGGGTAGTACTGGATCGCACCCTAAGCTTCAACCAGCACTTCAGGATGGTGAAAGAAAACTCTCGTAACCGCATCGACATAGTCAGGACAATCTCCCGCCCGTATCGCTCCAGCAACCGCGCTCGGGCTGTTATCGACAGTCGACTTTTCTACGGCCTCGAAATAACCTGCTTAGCCACCGAGAAGCTCAACTACATCTTCGCTCCGGTATACAATATCTACGTACGCATCGTATCCGGCCTTCTCCCTTCCACGCCTGCAGAAGCCACATGTGTGGAAATCGGAATCCTCCCATTCCGCTATCGATCTGCTGCAGTCATTGCTACGAAAGCCGCTGCCCTCGCTGCTAAGACATCCGGGAACGAAAGGGTCTTTCTCCTCAACGAGGGCAACAGAGCCCTCCACACGGCAGCCAACCGTGACCAGAGTCCACTAGCATGGAGAAAAGAGTTGGCGATCAAACGTCGTCAAAATAGATAAGCGGATTAAGAGTGGATTCCAAGCCGGAGATAACTCTGTGGTTTTAAGACGCACTGTTGCAGAGCTTCTCGGGTCGGTTTATCCGGGGCACTTTCATCGCTTTACGGATGGATCGCGGTCGCGGGCTGGAGTTGGACTCGGAGTGGCAGGACCGAACACTGCAACGAGTCAAAGTCTACCGGAGGAGTGTTCCGTCTTCTCCACTGAAGCCACAGCTATTCTAGACGCAGCCATCACTCCGGCAGATCAACCGATCCTCGTGTTAACTGACTCATACAGCGTCAGCCCCGAGCCACCCCATAATACAAGCCATTACACGGTACGCCCTACTTTCAACCGTTTTTACGTGGATCCCCGGACACTGCGGTGTTCCCGAAAACGAGGCTGTGGACAGACTGGCGGGATCTGGTACATCCCGTCCCGCTACACCAGGAACGTACCCCTCCTAGACGTCAGGCGTTAGATTGTGAATACTATTATGGAAGCCTGGCAGCAGGAATGGTTTCAGTCGCAGACCACTTTCCTGAAGAAGATCAAGGAAACCTGGACAGCCAAAAGTACAAGGACCAGCGGATCATCTTAAGACTCCGGACCGGCCATGCGAGGATTTCCTGTAATTTCGGTGGGACACCTTTCCACAAGGTTTGTTCAATTTGCAGCATCCCCGTCTCGGTGGAACACGTACTGTGTGTCTGTCTGGAGTTCCAGAAGCTACGCGAACAACATGGACTCCCGGAGAACGTCAGTAATCTGCTTGGTTACGATCCCTCGACGTTGGCTGCGCTGATCGCCTTTCTGAAGGACGCCCACTTGTATGATCAAATCTAGCCCCGCGTCGGTGGCTGCACTGATCGTGTGTTCCTCATTGTTTCTCTTTTTCTGCCACCGGGCTTTCTCTGCCAGACCGAGCACTGTCTCCTACGGTGGAGCTCTACCTTGTTCGCGCATCCAGTGCTCACCACAGCCCCGATCTAATCCTCATTTGACATTAAGATTTTAAAATGTTGTCTGTCTCATTCGTTGGGTAATCAGAGCCAGTTAAACGGGACGGACTTGCCATGAGCGGCAGTATAATGCTATGAAGGTTTGATTTTTCGCCTTCAAACCATAATTGAGATTGATGCTGAGAAGTATCAAAATTTTGACTGTATTCGTAAACACAATATTATTGTATAGTTATAATAATTGTACTACTGGAATGACAACTTCAATTCAAAGATTCCAAGTTCAGGAAAGTCCTGTTAATGCTCAGGGAAGTCTTGCCGTAGTTCAGTGTTGAACTTCAGCGAAGTCCTGATGAAGTTCAGGGAAGCCCTGCCGAAAGTTCTTCCAAAGTTCAGGAAAGTCCTACCGAAGTTCAGGGAAGTCTTACCGAAATTCAGGAAAGTACTGCTGAAGTTCAGGGAAGTTCTGCCGAAGTTCAGGAAAGTTTTTCAGAACTTCAGGGAAGGGCTACTGAAGTTCAGGGAAGTCCTTTCATTTCAATTCTTGGAAATCAGGGAAGTCCTTATGAAGTTCAGAGAACCCATGCCGAAGTTCAGCGAAGGCCAGCCGAACCTCAGGAAAGTCCTGCCGTAGTTCAGGAAAGGCCTGTCAAAGTTCAGGGAACTTCTGCTGAAGTTCAGTGAAGTCCTGCCGAAGTTCAGGGAAGTTCTGACGGGTTTAAAAATAGGTCAAATCTGCGTAACATAATGGACCTTCCCCTATCTGTATTCAAACCAAAATCTATAAAATAGCGATACCTTTAATTCAATAAGTTTAACGTCCATTAAATTGTTTTTGTTAGTTTGAACCTGATCTATCTTTGTTTACACTAGGCATAGGGCTGTATATAAATTTGCAAACATATTCTTCTTCTTCTTCTCTTTCGCATCGCAAGATTATTGCTTATCGCATATTAGCTTATTGCGTGCGCTCAACTTAGTGTTCTAGATGCACTTCCACAGTTATTAATTAAGAGCTTTCGATGCCTGTACCATTTTTGCATTGGTATAATTGTGTGGCAAGTCCAATCATACTTCTATGCCCAGGGAAGTCGAGACATTTTCCAACCCGAAAAATTCCTAGACCGGACCGGGAATCGAACCCAACCACCTCCAGCATGGTCTTGCTTTGTAGCTGCGCCTTTACCGACTGAGCTAAGGGAGGCCCCTAACAATGATGGTACCATTTTGATAAGTCTTTGCCTGGCTTTGTTTCGCTGATGTATGCCATGAAAGCTGCATATCTTATACTGACAAATCAATACGTTCAATTCAAAATCAATTCGTGTAATCTCCATTTCACAAGTAACAACGGCAGTCTCAAAAGAGCAGATGAAATGACAGTTGAAGACAAAAGCAAAGTTCCAGTTGGGACGTAATAACTATGAAGAATAAGAAGAAATAGTCAAAATTTCTATTTAAAGAATTATTATTTCAAAGGCACCTTTACATCCCTGGCGAAAGAATTCTGAACTAAACTGTGCACCATCCAACTCGGCCAAAGATAGTAAGTCAGTTCGTACACTGATGAAGAAATTTTCAACTAAACTGCCCACCATACAACAGGTCTTTCAGATCAACTTTGTCAAAAACAGCAACCATCTATCTAGTTGAAATTTCAAGATAAAGCAAGTATTTATAAGTCAAATCGTATACTCGCCGGGCCTGGTGTGAAAATTGATAACTGATCTGTCTACTATACAATATGTCGTGTTGACAGTAACCTTCTATCTAGTCGAGATGTCGACATAAGCAAGCCATTGGTATCAAATGGCACTAGTGGTTCGTTATTTTTTCGAGTGAGATACGATAGGTCTTGTCATTAAGAACTGAAGACTGTAAACTTCTGTCTAGCCGTACTGTCAAGTTAAGGCAAGCAATAAGATATCAAATTGCACACTAGCGTCACATGGTGAGTGATTTCGGAACTGAGGCCTTATTCATTCAGATCAACTTTGTTCAAGACCGCTACCTTCTATCTAGTGAAGTGGCAAGTTAAAGCAATAAGAAGTAAAATGGTATTCTAGCAATAAGAAGTTATAAAGCATACTAAATAGTGCGATGTACACTATCCAATAAGTCGCTTTGACTTGAAAAACTTGTCCAAACACAGACCTTCTATCTATTCAAGATGTCAAGCTAAGCAAATAATGTATTAGTGCCATCTGGAAGACGAATTCTGAACTCAACTGTTCACTTTAAAATAAGCATTATGCATCTGAGCAACTTTTATTAAGACCGCAACCCAGTGATGTCATGATAAATTTGGAACTGGTTATTTATTTAGAATTACCCTTTGCGCCATTGTAGAAAAAATAGATATATTTTTTTGAATAACTGGTTATCCTGGAGGGTCACCAGTTCTTACCATCATGATATCACTGAACATTTCTCTTTAAATCGCGAAAGTGGGGTTAAGCACTGAGTGGATTAAATTTTCCTCAAAACTCTGCTCGAATATGACAAAAATCGAGAAAAAATTTACCCCGATAAAAGTAATACCTGAGTCGAATTCTACTTGCAATTGCATTGCACAATAGCGCCCGTTAAAAAAATCGAAGGGAGTGCCGTTTAAATGCAATTTTAGTTATTCAACGGGGTTCTACGGTATTCAAGATTTTTTTTTAGAAAATCGTTGAAAAATTTACTCATTCACTAAGTAACGTTTTTTTGCAAATTTGGAGTCAAATTCCACTCAATTTAGAGGTAAGCTCATTGGCCATGTACTAGTTTACTCATAGACTAAAAATACGTTATTGTTTTTTTTTTATTTTCAAACCGGTTTTTTTTTTTAATTTTAACTTACTTTCCACTATTTTGAGAAAAAATCTTACTCAATTTTGAGTTAGTTTCATCAACCGTGCATGGCATCTAACGATCCCCAGACTATCTTAAGCAAAACGTACAGGTAAGCTCTTTTATACCCTCGCAATCGATCGTCTCTCTTTGTCTCTCGCTAGTCACGTGATTGGATGATTGCGGCCTCAAAGTTTGATCAATGTTCAATAGTTTACTAGTGATAGTTAAATTACTATAATCTTTATTTCAAACAAATTTTACATCAATTCTTAATCAAAGAATCTGAAAAGAATTTAAATCCATCAATATATGGCCAAGTTATAAGCGTTTAAAACCTAACACTATTTCGTTACTCGTTTATTAGCACCTCAGTATAGTTCAAAAAAACGTTAAAATGTCTGCAACAAGAATACAAAGTCTGCACATCCGCAGGCATGTCTGCAAATCAGGCATCTCTGCTTCCGTGCTTCCGTCTATTAACGTCTCTTTAAACTGTTCCCCTGGTAGAGGAGAATTAAGTTCTAGGCGAGTAAGAGAGGTGACACAGTCGGAAGAAGTGTTAGTTTGTTTACTAAAATGAATCGCCCATATTGTTATGGCAAGTTTTGCTATAAGAAATGCTCCTCGTGTTTATTAGCGAAATTCACATCATTGTTTAATTGCGTGGGAAATCAATATGGCACGGCATTTGTGACCAGCATAAACCTTCCGGTCGTATGAAACAGGTCATAAAACTGTCCAAATCCGCAGATAAAAATTTTTGTTTTGAATTTCTGTATGGCGAAATAGTGAACTTTTCGTGGACATTAACGGCAAAGAACTCACCAACACTGGGAGACCGTGAGTTCCTGCCCACCTGACAGATCCCATCTCGAATTTAGTTCATTTAGGCATCTCTGGTTGTAACCACAACAAGAAATCAAAAGTACGGAAACATAGGAGCAATTCCCTATGAATTTGCAAATCTGTTTATTTTTGTATTTTTTTTAATTGGTTGAAAATTTTTCAGAAACGTTTCTTTATGCCATTTAACATCTTCATATCGCCATTTTGAATTCAGCCTTATTTTTGAAAAGTACATTTAGAAAAATATCAAGCTTATCTTCAGAAAATTTATACTCGAAAACTGTTAGCCCGATTGGTTAGGTGTCTTTGGCAATATTTCAGATAATGGATGAGACATTTTATTTCAGATAAAATCTTTAAAACTTTTTTTTCTCAAAAAAGGTTTTTTATATTTTTATTTTTATTTTTTAATGTTTTAGAGGACAAAAAATGCCATCTATTGCACTATAGTCCATCTTGAACTATGATGGAAATTATGAAAAAAAAGTTGGAGGGTGGTGTACATGACACAACCGCATTGTTGACGTAGGACTACGAAATTTTTGTTCGATTTTCTAGTTTGTTGCTTCGGATATTGTTTTGGAATTAAGAGAATTTCATAACTCAACTCTTTTGTAGAAAGTTGTGGTGGCCCTGAAAAGGGCCGATTGTTTTTGGGTGGTTTTGTATAACCAGTTGATGGTTGATGAAATGCCTTCCGAGATTGATGTTGTCCTCGGAGTGTTAGGCCTTGGGCAATATGGAGGCCCTGCAATACGGTCGAGAACATGACACGATATTGGTTTAATGATTCACCTTAGGCATGGTGGATGGCGTCGATGATACAGCAGTAAATAATCAAGATGCTCTTTGATTATGATGTCTGTGTTTGGGAAACAATCAAAAAATGAAATTTTGATTGCCTTTCTTTTTTAACACGCCGGTAAAGTACACAGACTCCTCCCATCATGAGTAGTTTGCTATCAATTAGCGACACTGGCTCCTCTCCTTTTGTACTCACTGTTATCTGTAGTTATTTACGGTTCGGACGTTTTCGAAGATGTCACGCAGCAGGAAAATGCATACAATGAGAATTTCTCAGTTGATGAAAGTGAAACGAAAAAAAAAAACTAATGCACCGATATGAACATAATTTATTTCCCGAACAAATTATTTGATTTTTGAATCATACATGAATTGATGTATTTAGTGACAATTGGGTTCTTAAATTTTGAAAAAATTATCGGTTTTTATGTATCATCTGAAAAAGCTCCGTTTTCTGAGCACAGCGATATTTGTTCGAACCCCCACACTTTCATCACGATTTTTAAATCAAGATTTAAAGCAAAATAATAACTTCGCTGTTTGAAACTGACAGCTCGCTCCCATACAAAGTGACACCGAGGGGTGCTAATAAGGTGATTTTTGCGAATGTAATCGTTCTTATTTAAAATAGTTACAGTGTACCAAAATTGATGAAATGATGATTTTAATGCAGATTACGAATATGCATTTCCTCAATACCCTTAAAGAACCCAATGGGTGAATTATGGGTTACTCTATATATATTATATTCTAACTCTTTACTGAAATGAACTTGGTGGCCCTGAAAAGGGCCGTTTTTTTACGTTGGTGAAAAGTTTTAACCTCTGAACCCGTTGACGACATCCATGGCCGGTTTTGCGCTTGGCGTGTTCAGTGTATTTTCAGCACATGTCGGGTTTCCTCGAAGATCAGACAGGAGACGCTTGACATAACCACGTCGAGCCAGACGACAAATGGCGGGCTTGGCAGTACCCTTGATTTCCACCTAGAACCTTCCGATGACGCTTGGCCTTGGTGCCTCCTTTACTGAGCCTAAAGCATTTTTTTTTTTTTTCGCCATTTAAATGATTTTTATTTCTTGTGATTGTGTGGTTTACATGTATGAATTTTCAAATGACACAGATGCGTCTTTTCAACTTTAGTACATTTGAGATTTTAATTATTATTTACAGTTTCTAGTCCTATCAGGCCTATTTTAAAGTATGACCACCTTGGTGGGATTGGTTTGATTTGAATTGGAAAAATGAGACTACTTATAACTACTATTTACAACTACAACTTACCTACAACTACTATGTACACCTAACCTACTATATACAAATTGCTTATCAAAGCATGTTCTGATAAATTACATTTTTGTTCAAATTTAGTCTTAATTTCGTTAATTTTGGAATCTATTTTGGCAATGCCTGCCTCTTCATGTAAATTTGTTATTCTAGTGTCGAATGGACGATCAAGAACCATCCTCAGCACTCTATTTTGTGTGACCTGAATTTTGTTCCTGTGGGTCTGTGCACATGATTCCCACACCGGAGCAGCGTAGAGGATCGCAGGTGCTATGATTTGTTTGTAGACGGCCAGTTTGTTCACCCTTGAGAGGCGGGATCTGCGGCAAATCAGCGGATACAGACACCTAACCAAGACAGAACACTTGACTACTGTTTTCTCTACATGCGAACGGAAGAGGAGCTTTTCATCGAACAGCATCCCGAGATAGGTTACTTCGGCGGACCACTCAACCCTTGTGCCATCCATGATTACAGTACAAGATGGAGCCGGTTTCAGTTTGGGCGATTGCCGATGTAGGAACATGATCGCTTGTGTTTTGGAGGCATCGATTTTGATTTTCCATGTGGTGGCATAATCAGCAAAGGCGTTAAGGCATCGTTGAAGTTTGTTCGTTATTTCGCGAGGCATCCTTCCTTTGACGGCTATTGCGGTATCATCTGCGAACAGGAAAAACACGCAACCGTCTCCAAGGGGAGGAATGTCGGAAGTGTAAATGCTGTAAAGCAAGGGGCCCAGCAGACTGCCTTGCGGGACTCCTGCTGGGATGGAAAACGTGTCTGAAAGACAGCCATTCAACGATACCTTAAACGACCTTTGCTGGAGGTAGCTACGGGTGATTTTAACCAGATGTAATGGAAAGTTGAAGTTACAAAGCTTGTATACAAGCCCATTGTGCCAGACATTATCAAACGCTTTCTCAACGTCTAACAAGGCCATGGCTGTGGACTTGGATACAGCTTTGTTACTTCGGATGTTATTCATCACCCGTACTAGCTGGTGATTGGTGGAGTGCCCCTTTCTGAACCCAAACTGTTCCAGAAGGAGAATGTTATTTTCCTCGACAAACTTGAGCAAACGATTGAGAATGAGTTTCTCGAACAATTTGCTCAGCGCTGAAAGGAGGCTGATTGGTCTGTAGCTTGAAGCTAGCGTTGGGTCCTTCCCGGGTTTGCGGATAGGTATGATTTTCGCTGTCTTCCAGATGCTTGGAAAGTAGTGCAGTTCCAAGCATCTGTTGAACACAGCAGCCAGCAGAGAATGAACCTTCATGCTGAGATTTTTCAACACTAGGTTGAATATTCCGTCAAACCCGGGGGCCTTCATGTTTTTGGTGCATTTCAGCGCTGAGCAAATCTGTTCCACTGTGATTCTATCCTCCGGAGGGATGGCACAAGGGGAGGAATCAAGGTTGAGTACGCATTGCTCAACCTGAACTTCGAGCGGACTTTGGATGTTGGAGCCAAGCATGTGCGATTTGGCAATATGCTCACCAATCGCATTTGCTTTCTCCTGAGGGGTGATTATGAGCCGATCGTCATCATTTTCATCTTTTAGTGGCGGAATGGGTTTAGGGTGCGTCTTTAAGACCTTGGCAACTTTCCAGAATGGTCTGGAGCGGTCGTCCAGATTCTGGACAAGCCACCCGAAACTTTCGTTCCGGAGTGAGACCATTCTGGAAGCAATCTCCTTGTTCAGATCGGCCATTTCACGTTTCCTCGCTTGATCTCAAGTCCTCTGAAACTGGCGTCTACGAACATTTCTCAGGCGAATTAAGAGTTGGGTGTGGGAATCAATAGCAATAAACTTACCCCTCACAGGAACTCGTCGGACGCACGTCTCGTCAGCCACGGTTATGGCTTGGTGGAGTCCCTCCAACGCTCGGTCGATGTCCTCCACGGTGTCGAGCGGCGGGTTGTCGATGATGTGCCTGTCTACCACGCGTCCAAACTGGGCCCAGTTTACGTGATGATAGTCCTTGCGCAGGCTTGAAGCAGGAGCCACGTTGCAGCCCAGCTCAGACACCACCGGTTGGTGGTCGGAGCTGAGTTCGTTCAAGGCTACCGGCTTGGACAAGCCGATATTTGCCAGGAACAGGTCTAGCGTCGATGGGTTGCCCGCCGGTGAGATGAATGTTGGTTCATCCGAAAACCAAACGGAGTACAGCCCATGCTGTGAGTGGTCGACCGTTCTGGTTCTGCTGGTAGTTCCGCCAGGCCTCATGGCGAGCATTCAGATCTCCTCCAACTACGAAGCGGGAACCGGTACGGGTGATGGTGGACAGGTCCTTCTTAAATTTAGCCGCTAGTCCACTGCTGGCGGCACACTGTCGAGGGCAGTAGACGGCGATGAACTGGACGTATCCAGTCGACGACTCCACCTCCACACCAAGGGCCTCGATGATAGAGGTGCGGATATGGGACAGAGTGTGGTATTTTATTCCTTTCTTGACGACGACAGCAACACCACCCCCCCTGGAGCTGGTGCGATCAAGCCGGATAATGTTGTGGTCAGGCAACCAGAAGCTGTCGCCGGACTTTAGATGGGTCTCGGTTAGAAGGCCCACGTCGATGCTGTGCTTGCGGAGGAAGTCGGCAAGCTCAATCCTTTTTGCTCTTACGGAGCAAGCATTCCAGGTGACGATAGTTAGCGGTTTAGACGCCATACTGGATGATGAACTTACCGAGCACTTGGATCTGTTCGGGCTTATTGCGGCACTTACGAAGAGCACCGGACATCTTGACGAAAATTTCCATCAGTTCATCCGCTGAGAACAGATCGGGGTTGTTGTTTTGTGTTGTTGGTTGTCTCCAGAATCCAGGGGGGATGGAGAGCTTTGGCCAGCAGAATCACCGGAAGCTTCTTGAGGAGGGGCGGGTTGCACCCGCGAATTCGCTTGCCTTTGCTGGGGAGCACGAAGAGGCGGAAAATCCTCCGTCCTGAATGCTGGGGTTTTGTCCTTCTTGCGTCCTGGTTGATTGTTGCTTGACGCCTGCTTTCGGATGCGTTTGAAGTCCTCGCGTTTGGAGCACTGTCTGTCGGAACCTTGATGTGCACCACCACAGTTGGCACATTTTAACGCCACGGCTCCATCCGCAGGGCAGTTGGAAGTGGCCTGTTCTTGAGCGCAGTTGCTGCAGCGTGGCTTGATGTTGCAGTTGCGGGTACCGTGACCAAAATTGAGGCACCGCTGGCACTGCGTTACGTCACGATGGCCGCCACGGTATGGCTCCCATCGTACGATGATGGAGTAGATCGATCGGATGGCTTGCAGCGCATTGAGAGTCACCGTCCCTTTCTGGAAGTGCACCAGGAAGAGGCAATCCGGGTACGTCTTCACGTTTTCGTCTCTCCTTGTCATTCGGAATACAGCGATTGGGGCTAGCTTGTACCGGTTGATTTCAGCTTCGACCATCTTGGGGTCGAAATTTGGTAGACCCCTGATGACTACCTTGAAGGGCTTCTCACCGGGGATGTCGTGCGTGAAGAATTCCGCCTTGGAATCCTTCAGATATTTCACGGCCACTTCGTACTCTGCTTTTGTTCGCAGCATCACCTTGGTGCCGATCCTGCCGAGCTTAAACTCAGCGGCAACGCCCAGCGATGAGAGATCGCCAATCAGCGTGTTGAGTGGTACTTGCTTCACCACCAGTGGAGGAAGCTTGATTTTCACCGCACTCGGGCCGGCAGAATTCTCGGTTTCGACGGCGTCGCCGAAATCACCGATGTCGCTGGCGTTCGTCGCGGTAACATCGTCGCGTCCGCTCGTACCATCGGACTGTCCTTGATTCTTCTTCCTCTTTTTCGTCCGCTTCACCGGGACTGGGTTGGTATTTCCAACATCGGTGGGCAGAGTAGCGTACCTATTTGAGGTAGGTACCGAGCTACCCTCACCACTGTTCTTCTTCCCCGCTTGGTCACTGCTTGGTCTGCTCCGAGAGCGCTGTCTTCCCATCACGCTATGCGACCGACACTACTGACGACGCGACGTGCAGTATATCTGCGAACGTTTGTAACAAACTATAGGTTAATCGAACAACTGGACAGAGCGAGCACACATAGCAATCTGTTATATAGACAACCAGCTCTGCCGGTACCATATTTTCTCGCTTCCAATTGGCTATATAATATAGCCAATGGGAAGTGAGAATATATGGTACCGGCAGAGCTGGTTGTCTATATAAGAGGTTGCTATCTACGCTTTAGGCTCAGTTTCGATTCACCCGTCCAACGAGAAACAAGTGTTAAGTGCTCGGAAAAGGAGGCACCAAGCGTCATCGGAAGTTTCTAGGTGAAAAATCAAGGGTACTGCTAAGCCTGTCATTCGTCGTCTGGCTCGACGTGGTTATGTCAAGCGTCTCCGGTCTGATCTTCGAGGAAACCCGAGATGTGCTGACAATATGCGCGATGCCGTCACCTATACTGAACACGCCAAGCACAAAACCGTCACGGCCATGGATGTCGTCTACGCTCTGAAGCGACAGGGACGTTTTCTGTACGGTTTCGGAGGTGAAAACATATCACCAATGCAACAAAACGGCCCTTTTCAGGGCTACCAAGTACATTTCAGAAAAGAGTTAGAGTTAGAGTTTTCTGTACGGTTTCGGAGGAGAAAACTTATCACCAATGCAACAAAACGGCCCTTTTCAGGGCCACCAAGTACATTTCAGAAAAGAGAATAGAATTTATATAGACTATCCCCTGCTTCCATGTTTGGTTACCAGATGACAACTCTGAGAGCAGCGGCGCCCGTGGTGTAGTGGCAAGCGTCCCAGCAGGCGTGGGTTCAATCCCAGTCTATATGTATGCCGGGAAGTTCTGAGGCATAACATCTCTGATCACGCCTTCCTTCGGGGTTCCCGGTTCATGAGTTGATGGGTCGATAGGTAGGGTCCAGGTGTGGGCATGCACAGTTGAATACACCCAACTGCTCATTTGGTAATAATAACTTTCCACTCAAATGTTGAAATTTATTTTTCTTTAAAGTAATTGATAGATTAGGCTCATAGTTTACTATAGATATGCGAAGATTAAACATTAAAGCCAATCAACACTTATCAATTTAACACTTAAATTCCGAGATGTGTAGTGAGCATTTCTCACCTCATTTTTACAACGCAAAAACAAATACAGTTTACTACTAGCATTAAAATCTACTTTATTTTACATATCTTCAACAAGCTTACACTCTATTCTATCTACTGCTTCAAAAAGAACTATATTCCGTCAACTGTGTGCAAAGTTATTAGCAAATGAGCAGTTCGTGACCAAAACTGTGTATGCCAAGCATGGGTGTGGGTAGCATTGGTGCTCAGCACGGAAAACAAATCCTAGGAAAAAAACCGCATTTTGTGTGGTCGTTGCGGGCGTGTGGTTCTGAATTGGCAACAAAATGCTCCGCAATTGTATCCTCCCTATTCGTACACACCCGAAGATCGGAGGCGAATGTCACTTCGACTTGTTTCATCTAGGAACCATTATCTGATGACTGTGTTGAGGAAGCAGCACATGCATGTACGTAAATGGTGGATTTGTTAGTTATTTTGACGCTTTTGGACAATGTTTGACATATACCACTTTTTCAATAGTTTCAATTTGAAAATCAACAGTCAGTTATCGATGCGTAGAAATGTTTCTGATCGATTGGTGATAAAATAATTGAAATTGGTCCAGGGGCAGCTAAGTTATTAACGTTCAAAATCTTTCATAATTTCATTTTTCGCTTTTCATAAATTGTACCCCCATCTTCCCGAAAGACGTAGTCCTACGTCAGATTTCTCCGTGGAGAATTCGATACCTAGCTGGATAGCCCAAGTAGAAAAATTTTCTAAGGTATCCTGTAAGGGTCCCCATTTGGACGCTGTGACAGATACTACGCCCGTCATCTGCAAGTTGTCTCAACGTGTAGTTGTCACTAAGACGATCTGAAGTAGCAATTGATAGAATTTTCCAAAGCTGTTTCAAAACTTTTTTACAACGCTCCAAACTTCTAAGGTAAGTGAGAATATTGTCTGCAACCTCTTTTTCTTCGGCAACCTTGCCATTTGAACTGCATGTTTTTTTTTTCCTTTGGTTTGTTTTTTCCGTCGATCTTGTTTTCCGTGCTGAGCACCAATGCTACCGACGTGCCAGGAAGGCAGCTCCCATACCTGGACCCTACCTATCGACCCATCAACTCATGAACCGGGGACCAACGGCTTTACTTCCCATCCGAAGGAAGGCGTGATCAGAGATGTTATGCCTCAGAACATCCCGGCGGCGCCGACTGGTATTGAACCCAGGCCTGCTGGGGTGAGAGGTAATCACGCTTACCACTACACCACCGGCGCCGTTGAACTGCGTGTTAACCAGCTTTTCTATTGTCGGCAACTTGAAATCAATAACATTTTGTAGTGCGTATGTTGGCAAATGCGTTTGCTCAGTCGTAAAAACTAATCAGATTGAAGCTGAAAGACTAAAGAATTACCGTTTAAATTGTTGTTGTTGAAAACAGTCAATGGGTAACGACAGTAACCCTACCTCGTATGAATTGAATAATTAAAAAAAACTTGGAAAAAATCAATAATTCATATTTGAAAAAGTAGGGGAAATAGCTCTAATCTTGGCCTATGGATCTAAGATTGGGCCCATCGATAAAAATCTGCTATTTATCAATTTTATCTAGATGAACGGCTTCAATGGGACGGTACAAATGGATATTTTGGGTCGCTATTGAAAATTTATGTATGGCCGACATTACATCCATTTCCCCTATCATCTTTTCGTTCCCACTTCAACTTTAGCGCATTTCCTTCCCAAATCTCATCATTATGCCTGACATGATCGCACGCAGCAATAGCATGTCCACTTTCATTGAATCCAAATGAAATGAATTCAACCGGAATGAGAACGAAGTCTCTTTATTAACTCGACGGATTAATTGCCACCATTACAGGATTGACTCATCCGAGCTCATTCTAGACTCAATCCGCTATTTACCTTTATTGCAATGAATATTAGAACTTTCATCAGGCGGGGTACGAACATAGTTACTGTGGGTGGTGCCTTTTTCTGAGGATGGTCCAGAAGATTACATGCTACAACGATAACAACTCTCTGGGCTCTGGGCTCGGGCTCGACGGGTCGGGACGATAGTCATTAAGGTGGAAATAATTGGCAAATAAAATAGAAAATGAAGTCCCTCTCTTTCCGATCGCCTTAGCAATGCCGCCAAAAGCCCCGAAGGATGATGCTCAGGGAGAATGGAACGGCAATCTAATGTTGAATGTCGTCGTTTGGTTCTGGATGATATAGAACGTGGCACATATTGTGATCATCAGCAAAGCGCATATATTCGACTCCCAGACGAAAAGAAACCTCGTTCCAAACATGCAATGAATGTTAAGCGTGGCAGGGTTGTTATTTGGGAAAATCCCCGAGTGGCGACTCCGAGTGGTCGTGTAAATGGAATTGGATACAGCTTGATGCACACAATGGGACTTTCCTCGTTCTGTCCATCGTTTAGGAGGAATGATTATCGCGTCGAAGGGTAATGAATATTCATTTCACACATGACCGTCGGCCTGTCTGACGACGATGACGACGATGGGTCTCGAGTGGCCCGGCATCGGACCATAACAGAAGATTACTGACACGTGAGCCATTGGGTCAAGGTTAAATTGAGTGGAGTGTGTCGTTAAGTGTCTTAAGGGGATACATACCTCACTGGTGTGGTCGCTCCGGAGCCTGCCCGCGAGGAACTAGCCTGAGCTCCTACGCCATGAGTCGGTGAGTCCATGTTACTCCCGCTGCCCGTCGTCACCGGTGTGGCATGCGAAACCATCCACCCGTCGACCATGTTTCTGGTGGCCTTCCGGATGAAGTAGTCCTGCATGAACTCCGGATTCTCATCAAGCCAGGACTCCATCCGTGCGAATTCGGCATCATAGCTGGCGGTAGATCCAGAGCTACCCGCTCCACCGGTGGTGACACTGCTGCTTCCGCTGCCCACATGATGCTGGTGCAGCGGATGGTGATGGTGATGATGATGCGGGTGATGGTGATTGTTCAGGGCCAGCTGGTGATGATTCTGACCCGAGGTACTGTTCGGAGCGGATTGCGAAGCTGGCTGTAGCTGAAGCGGCAGGGGGACACCAGAACGAGAGCCCAACGAAGTATCGAGCCCCACTGTGCCCCCCTGCTCGGCGGGCATTCTGCTCTGAGGCTCCTCTATACTGCGCAAGTGCAGGCCTATAATTAGAAGCAGGATAAAAAGTGAGAACATTAATTAAATTTCGATTCGAATCGACAGCGGGCAACTACTGGAGGATTTATTGGGTGGTTGCGGTTTGTCGCCGGACACGTGCCTCGGCAGTATTTTGAAATGGGTTTTTGAATTAGAGAGGCGAGATGAATGCGAAAAATGAATTTAATTTAATTTACATTTTGATAAACAAGTATTGCAAAGCAGACTGCTGCAATGTGAATGAAAATCTGTTATGTCCATGCCTATAGAGCGTGGAATTTTATTTTCGTCATCATGGGTTGAACTTTCAGTTGGACCAATCAATATTTAATCATAAAGGTATAACAATAGAATTCAATTAGATGTCGTTTGCCTTTCTGTACACGTGGATTCTGAACACTGTTGTTGAATAAAATCTACTTTGTTATCATGCTGAAAGGAGCCAACTTTGGATTTAGGTCTAGACAGATCGGAGAATTCTATTGAAAAATTCTACCCATTTTTGGATAGGATTAGTTTTGGCCAAACTTCATAGTTCTCAAACAGAGTGCAAGGAGCCTCATCCCAACCATCTCCCAATTACCTTGCTTGTTTTTCTTGTAACGGCAACCATTGAAGCGGCACATGCTAGCGCTCTGGCCCATCAGGGTCCAACGGTAACGTTGCTAGTGTAAAAGTCCACTTCCTTCCGTCGAGTTCCGGCTTTGATTTATTTCATTCAAACTGGTTACACTTGTTTCACTGCTACAACTACTGCTGCTGCTACTACTACAACTATAAGTTCCATTTCTTGTACCGTCCCTCCATATCCGGCGTTTGCCTACCAGAAGTAGTAGCTGGTTCAACGACAACGACGACGATGACCAGTCGGTGAAAGGTTGGTCGCTACAACGCTTCATATCGTAAAATTCACATCGCCTACCACAATAAAGTCACAATGTTCAACACATCCGGTTCCGGTACGTTCGGACGACGGTGGAGGTGGCTCATTTTTTCCACCAGCTGTTCGCCGCTCAGCTGCTCATTTTTCTCCCGTTGAAAGTCCAATCGTCAGCATCGTAGTATTCTTTTACCATTTGAGCACTTTTTCTCAGTTCTGTCTTCTGTGTTGGATGACACTATTTTTTATCACGAGTTGCACCTGACATTAGATGGCACATTATTCGATTGTGATGTTTCTAGGGAAAAGTACTGTTTTTATAAGCCATTCTTTTATTTTAGACCGTGAACAATGGATTCAGAAGTTTGCGCTTGGTAGTTACTTAGTCAGCTTGTTGGATTCCTTCAATTTCCTTCACTGTTAATTAACATCAACCCCAACAAGAGAGCGGGAAGACAATCAAGTTGTTGAAGGGAAAATAATACTAATTAACGCATAAGACCTTTAAGTGTATCACATTTCAATGAAGCAGCCCACACGCTTCAATACTGTGAAGAGTGAGATTCCATAAAGTAGAACGTATCCGATATTTGCTGACCTAGCCAATTTATCGTGAAAAAGGATTTCTTAAAGCAATACGCTCCCGACCGCAGAACACTCATCTGTTTATGCAGTCCACACTATCTTTCCCTTGTGGTTTGTATTTGTATTTATTATGTCATATTATTTGGCATCTAGGACTTTGCGAAGTAGTTGCAATTCTAAGTAAAAAGAGTCCATGGAACTTCAACGTTGTCGAAATGTTCAATTTGAGAAATTAAAATCAAACGCATCATATGCTTCATGAAATCTTCTACAAACAGAATTAATGGATCCTGATGAATGTGGGCGTCTTAGTGGAATACCTGTATAATGAAAGAGAGAAGGATTAGTATTTTCCATTTAATTCCACTACTTTATTTGCTTATCCTTGACAGATACGCGTATTTCGTCTACAATGTGCAGACTTCTTCAGTGTCTTGTACTAATACTCGACTGAAGAAAAACATCGCATTTACCGAATATATATTAACAAAGGTACATTTTCACTTAGAAACTAGGTAAACTTAAATTTAATTTTCTATAGGAACAAGTACTCCGCTGCTTACTCGTTGATGTGTCCTAGGTAGTAACTTGAAAAGCCATGTGTGTCCGTTTCCTTGATCCCTGTTGAGTAAAGTTGAATTACGTTGTTTGTTGATCTCGAGGCTTTCTGCAACATCCAATTTCCATGGTGTAGATACGGTTCGTAAAATCGTGATGTCCTCCGTCGATAGTTGGTGGTCCTCTGTGAAGATGTGTTCTGCAACCTTTGATTTGAAATCATATGTTAGGCCTTTTTCCTTTTGCTTTTTGGCCTTATTAACCTCCGCTATATGTTCTTGAAATCTAGTTGCTACAGTTCTCTTGGTTTGTCCTACATATATTTTGTTACAATGATTACAGCTTATTTAATATACACCTGCTTTACCTACAACATTAACTGGGTCTTTAGTGGATCCTAACAATGATTTCAACTGGTTATGTCTACTGGTGAAAACTAAATCTAATCCGAATTGTTTTAACTGTGGTCTTAGTTTACAAGTAATATCTTGATCAAATGGAACGGACACTCGTTTCAATGTTTCAGGTGCTGTGTATTTACAACCCTCACCACAGCACCTGAACCATTGAAACGAGTGTCCGTTCCATTTGATCAAGATATTACTTGTAAACTAAGACCACAGTTAAAACAATTCGGATTAGATTTAGTTTTCACCAATAGACATAACCGGTTGAAATCATTGTTAGGATCCACTAAAGACCCAGTTAATGTTTAAGGTAAAGCAAGTATATATAAAATAAGCTGTAATCATTGTAACAAAGTATATGTAGGACAAACCAAGAGAATTTTAGCAACTAGATTTAAAGAACATATAGCGGAGGTTAATAAGGCCAAAAACCAAGAGGAAAAAGGCCTAACATATGATTTCAAATCAAAGGTTGCAGAACACATCTTCACAGAGGACCACCAACTATCGACGGAGGACATCACGATTTTACGAACCGTATATACACCATGGAAATTGGAAGTTGCAGAAAGGCTCGTGATCAACAAACAACGTAATTCAACTTTACTCAACAGGAATCAAGGAAACGGACACACATGGCTTTTCAAGTTACTACCTAGGACACATCAACGAGTAAGCAGCGGAGTACCTGTTCCTATAGAAAATTAAATTTAAGTTTACCTAGTTTCTAAGTGAAAATGTACCTGTGTTAATATATATTCGGTAAATGCGATGTTTTTCTTCAGTCGAGTATTAGTACAAGACACTGAAGAAGTCTGCACATTGTAGACGAAATACGCGTATCTGTCAAGGATAAGCAAATAAAGTAGTGAAATTAAATGGAAAATACTAATTCTTCTCTCTCTCTAGAATTAATGGGCCATATATGGGGTTGAATTAATTGCCTAGACTACAAAACTTATTCGGGGACATAAATCCGCATACGTCCCAGCAACTGTCAATTTCAGCGCGGAGTATCATCGATCTAAATGCAGCATGATTAATTACACACCGAATTTGAAGTGGTTCGATGTGCTTGAGATGAGTAAGAACTTTCAAAGAGTGGATAGTTTAGTTCCAAAATGCCTTACTAAGTGGCACTAATAAGCTAAACGTCGACGTATACGATACAATAAAATTTAAACTGTACAAATAAAGTAATTATAAAAAAAAAAATTTAAATCACTTTAAAATTCTCGTGTTTGACAAAGCTATTCAGGTGAGTATGGACTATCTGGTGATATAACAGTGTATCTCAAAATTGAAACACTGCGAATAGGTAGATTTTTGAAATCTTGGCTGGTCAGCCTACAAATGTTTATTGATTTATCAATATAATTTTTGATTTTATTGGAAGAGCCTGTATGAATATTGAGTAATTTTGGTAAAACGCTTGATTTTCATCTGTTTGACGTAGACCACCACAAAAAGGTGTTAGGTTTTATTGGCTTATAAGTTTTTCATTGATAGATGAAATTGAAATCCAAATATACCAATCGATATAAAATTATTTTAAAAATCTATTGAAATCAAAACTTTTTTAGTTTTCCATAAAAACTATTGAAAAATGTAAAAATAAAAGTTATCATACCACTGTTTTCTTGTTAAAATAACGTTTTCTCTAACCCAGTCGTCTTAATCGAGTACAACTTGTTTGCACATCGTTGTGCTTGAACCTGTCGGGCTTTCGCTTTTTTTTCGCATCGAGTGATATAACAGTGCAATAAAAAAAATAACAGTGTATCTCAAAATAGAACGAACACCTCATTCTCTGCTTGACCATCAAGCAGTTCAGTTCGGTTTTTGCTCGCTAAACGCTAACTCTAGAGTACCCATTAAATGAGCATCTTGTACTAATTTTTAGAACTATTTCTAAAATGTCAAAAAATGAGTATTTTCGTAATATTGAAAAATGGGTACTTTTCCCCTTCTTTGAAAACCTGTACTGGAATAAAAATGACTAAAAGAGATTAATTGTGGAGTCAGTGCGAAAGTGACGGTATTTTTAAAACCGTAGAAGCAAGCGCAGCGAAGTGCAAATCAGTTATATGATTGGTGCATGTGCCTGCGAATATGATTTATTTTCTGACGATCGAGAAAATAGAAGCCCTAAAAGACCAACTAAACCCAGAAGAGTATGGAAAACTGAAAGGTAGAATATTTTTCGTTTATTTGGATTTTTCTGTAATACTTTCAGCAATATCTTGTTTTGTTTCCGGATGCACTGTGTTAGTTTCAGGTTATCTGACTCCTGTTCAATTACGGTGCTGGTGTGGCTCAATACAGCTTTCATTTAAAGCTTTGAGGGCCCACATCCTGTATTGTCACCCCCAGAAAGCTGGACCATTCACCGGATGTTAAGCCGATGAAAGTAGAGCAAGTGCAGGAGGCGGATAGGGTGGACGAGTATCCCATAAAAAAAATCCCTTCTATTACCGCAGCAAACTGACAAAAGCAGAGCTTGGGGAACTTGCATCGACAGCTATTTATCTAGATAGAGCTGGAATTAAGGCCTAACAGCTTTTGTAAACAATGACTTCTTTTGATGATTTCTTGAAATCCAAGGCTCGCTCACGCAAACCAACATCCTCATCGGGTAGGGAAAGACTTTCCCTATGCGATGGTTTTGTTGGTCTGTGTGGACGTGCCTTGAATTCCTAGAAATCATCGATAGAATTTATTGTTTACAAAAGCTGTTACGCCCTAATTCCAGCTCTATCTAGTTATGATCTATAGATCAAATATTTCATTGATTTTTACTTGATTTGTACAAATAAAGAAAGTGATTTGTTTGATGATTTTAAGTTGAGCTTTGTGTGATGGTTTTAAGATGAATTTTGACGATTTTATTAGTGATGGTAATGAGCCCTATAAAGGCTTGTTTTTTTTCTAAAAAATGGGTACTTTTTCCCCATTATCAAAAACCATCATATTTGAAGTACTCAAATACTCATTAATGAGTAAAGTTGGTTTTACTCATTTCATGATTAAATGGGTACTTTTTTACTCATTAATGGGTGGGGTTAGCGTGTATCTCGAGTTATTCGCATAGTTCGTTGCGATTGTGTTCACGTTTTTCTTTCGTGGAGCTTAGTGCAGCATCGTGCGAACCAAGCATGGGGAAGCCGCCGCGTGGTGACGCTGCTGCCATTCCGATCGGAAAACGGACAGTTGGCATCGAAGAAGCTGCTGGCGGACAACCGCTACGCCGTCCTGGAAAAATGGCGATGAACCGCCGGTGGAAAAGAAAGAGAAGTTTCCGCTTCGTGCAGGGGTTCCCGCCCGGATTGATGGAGAAAATAGAGCATTACATCGGTAAAGGTCTCAAATGGGCCATCCACCTTTGCACTGAAGGCTTAAAGCTGATGGTTCTTTAAATGAAACACTACAAGCATAGAGGTAATTCTAAAACCAGAAGGTCCCGAAGAAACGTGCTAAACTTTTTGGCTCAGCTCTGGTACTCTCTTCGCTAATCGATGCACCCCTCGAAACATAGGAAAATCCACGAACCCCTCATTTTATCCGTCAAACTTTCATAGCGAATCAAATCAAATATAGTGTAGTACTAGAATTTCGACTAGAAGGCGGTACGCTTATAGATGTACTTGGGACCAATAGGCTAGTCAAGTAGTGAGCCAATTTAAAATCGTCAGTTACAACCCGTTGCTACAAGGCCGTTGATAAGCTGCTGAAGAAAGAAAACGTGGAGTACTTCTCCCACGATATTGAGGCCGTTCAAGGTTCACTTCCTACATGGACTTCCGGATATGACAACCGACTTACTGTCGGATGAATTGAAGGTGAACGTACTCAAGCCAGTCCATGTTTTCAAGATGAATCGACATGAAAACACTCGCAAGTATCGTGACCAGCTGTATCTGGTCCACCTTGAGAAAAATTCAACGTGCCTCAAGGATCTGCAGAATATTCGAGCCCTGTTCCACAGCGTGGTGAAATGGAATGAGTACAACAATGCACGAACTGACTCCTGTTCGATCATGGCACAAAAAATTGTCCTACCGATGCAACGATGCCTATGAGATGATGGAGAACGCCGACCCAACATGCGTCAATCGCAAGTCGTCCCCAAAACGTGCGGAGTTCATTGCAATCTGCAAAAGGGCCTGCACGCAGAGCCAACCAGGCCGCAAAAGGTTACCGGAAAACAATGGGCAGAACTTTCCTGCCATCCACCAACGGCGTTAAATTCCGGTGCATCCGCCGCTTCCAATCAACAACCGCCTTGCTGTTGTCAAACGTATGCGGCAACCATTGCATCCCATTTCGGGACTATCCAGGCGTCAGGATGATGCACCATTATCGAACGAAAACACAGATGCTCTGTTCACAGTAGAGCAACTGATTCCCGGGGCTTACTGCCCCAAACAAATCAACATCAGGGACGGATCGGCAGCAGACCTGCGACAAAATATTGTCAAGCTAACACGACGGCGGGAAAATGTCATCGTCACTGGTGACCTTAACGCCAAACATCAAGCTTGAGGCCACAGTCGGCGCAATCAAAACAGCACCATCCTGAACAACGACATACAAGAAGCGCAGTACAACAACTTGAGTCCGAACACTACCACCCGGTTGATTCGGTCTGGTGCTCACGCCACCATCGACATCTACATCAGCAACATGGCCCACATCTCACAACCGGTTGTCTACCAAGAACTCAGCTTGGTCACAATCCGGTGATGGCCGAAGTAGGTTCCTCCGTGAACAGATTCGAAGCTTCCTGGCGCACTACCATCGTGTCAACTGGGCTCAATAGCAACACTGCATTGACACAACCATCGACTACGATGTCCAACCGGAGACGTCCGAAGATGTTGACCGGTGTCTACATACTATCGAGGAGGCGATTTCCCGGGCCAGGGAACAATACACTGGCATCCAGACAGGTGAGTAACATTCTGAACCTTGACAGCTCTACTAAAGACCTCATTAGACCACGTAACACAGCTCTTGAAGATAAATTGTAATCGATTAACAAAGATTATTCAGGGCCAATAGGATCCGGTCTCTCCCAGATTGTGCAAAGCCTTACTGATGATGATGATGATGGTGATGATGATGATGATTATGATGATGATGATCTAATAACTCCTATTGAGAAGGCTAGTGAGATTAGTCCACATGAGGCTACTGTTGCTGAAAACGCAGCCAACCTCCATTTGGTTCCTAACAACTTCCCCGAAGATTCAGAGATTTCAGCTAACGAGCTGTTGACCTATACCGGATCTTCCAAAACAAGAAGGCCCCAGGTTTCGATAACATCTTGCCAACATATCAGCCTTCTCTCAGGGTTATCAAAGCTTATTGAGAAAAGTATTTTATCGGCGTCTTTCAACATCTGCCGACAAAAATAACGTCTTACTCGAGGAGCAGTTTGGTTTTCGAGAAGGCCGGTCGACTACTCCCCAACTGACTTGAGTAAGCAATATTCTTAGGCGGAACAAGTCGGTATCTAACACATCTGCCATGGCATTGTTATGGTCTTAAATCTTCCTCGTGAAGGTCATTCAAAATTACCTCTCAGACAGGTCTCTCTCAATGTAGGCTTGATGGAGTCTTACCGTAGCCTTTTTCTGAGGAGTAGAATGCCTACTGCCAAATCATTCCACTGAGCTTCAGAACTTGTGAGCGAAGGGGAAAAAATGAGAGTGAGGTTTGCTGCCATTTATGTTCATGTTTTCTATTACACATTCTTACTCTCATTCTGGGTAAACTCTGAGCTTCTTGCGTCGTGTAAAAAGTCATCCGGAGTCTCGAAAAGCGTCAAATCATCCCCTCGCTGAAGTTCACTCTCTCTCTTTCTCTCGAGGAGTTTTTGTTTACTTCTTCCATATTCCTACCGCCACTCACTCGAGGTGAGGGCTGGCTTAACTCACAGAACAAGTGTGTTTTAAAACCTCCAGAGAGTTTGAGGAGTTTCACTAAGCCTGTCTGAATGGGATCACTGCTGATGCTTTAATCATTGGTGCGGACGTTCCGCAAGGAAGTATCTTTGGGCCCATCTTCAGCTTGTTCACCTCCGACATTCTGGCTCTCCCAGATGGTGGAACGTTGTCTCTGTTTGCAGATGCCGCATCCATCGTCTACAAGGGAAATGCCATCGGAGCTCTTACTGCCAAACTTCAGAGAAGCTTGGATGTCTTGCTGAGTATTTTAATAATTAGAAGATCTGTATCAACGTGGAAATAATAAGATCGGCTTGAACGGCTCAGTAGTGGACAACTAATCCTACATGTCAGGGACGGCATAATCATTAGCAAATTGATATTTTTCCACTCTCATACGCTCTCAATATCACGCGTGATATTGGAGCAAAATATCATGTTGGATATTGATTTTACATAGCCGGCGCCGGTGGTGTAGAGGTAAGCGTGACTGCTTTCTAACACCCCGATGGGTCTGGGTTCAATCCCAGCCGAGGTCGGTGGGATTTTTCTGAGGCATAAAAATCTCTGGTCACGTCTTCCTTCGGAAGGGAAGTAAAGCCGTTGGTTCCGGCCCATGTGTGTTGAATGGGTGCGATATCCTACGCAGGTGTGGAAGCTGCCTTCCTGCACATTCGATTGCCGTCAATGGATGGCAATCGATGTCCGTCGGTGATTGGTACTAGATTGCGGAACAGAGACCGACGTTAAATAAAGGAAAGAATTGATTTTACATGCTCTTTTGATATTGCGAGACTATTCACAACGTATAAAGTTGAAGCTGCGAGTTGAATCGACGCAAAAATGATTCCGTTGCGCCTCGTTTTCTTAGAAAAGAGAAGGTATAATAATGCTATCTTTTTTCTCTTCATCGATGGCAACGAAGAGACTGCTGCCATCTGTTATGGAAGTTTCGGTTATGTTCGGGTGTAAAGCAAAAATCACAGTTTGGTGAGATTTGCAGCTGGTGAACAGGGTTGCCAGGTCATTTTCAGAAAAATCTGGACCAGTTAAAATATAAAATCTGGAAAAATCTGGAATGCTCCAAAATATCCTGTTTTTAACATAATGCTAATGAAATCAAAGTGATGTGCCAATCTCCCGTAAAAATTGGTCAGTATGATCATCTGGAGTGAGCATGAACATGGTCAGTATGATCATCTGGAGTTTATTTAAAGTACTAAGGCCTGTACTCGAAAATAATGCACCAGACAAAAGTGTTCGCCAAAATTTATTTTGAGTCGGATTTTCTTGAAACTTTCAGGAAATGAACTAATACATATGGATTATGTTTCGGCATAATTACTTTATTCAATTTCATTTCCATCGCTGAAAGCCCGCACCTTTCCCTTAAGACCCCTCATTACATTTTGTGCAATGGTGGAGCCGACCTTTTTTGATCACTTTCATCCATTCTTTCTTCAACTCCAGCTCGTTCTTAAACACCTTGGACAATTTTCAAACTTTGGCCTTCATTATGGCCCAAAATATTTCCACCGGACGAATCTCTGGTGAATTTGGGGGGTTGGCGGTTTTTGGTACAAAAACAACTTTATTGTCTCTGTACCAATCCAACGTCGATCGCGTGTAATGGCATGATGCCAGGTCCGGCCAAAATAATGTCTCGCATCCGTGGGACCGCAGGAAGGGCAACAGACGCTTCTGGAGGCACTCGGTGCGGTAAATTTCGCTGTTGATGGTACCCATTGTGATGTGCGGTTTACTCAGTTTACCGCATTGGCATATGGCCTGCCAGAGCAAGTATTTTTTGGCGAATTTGTGCATTTTCTACTTCCTTATGTCTTCCGGAACATCAAACCGTGATTTGGCAACGTAGAACTCAAGCCCCGGTATCTGCTTTGCGTCTGCCTTGATGTAGATTTCGTCATCCATAACCACACAAATCGGTTTCGTTAACCACTCTCGATACAGCTTCCTTGCGCGGGATTTGGCCGCCGTGTTTTAATGATCAGGCCGGTTTGGTGCCTTCCGGACCTTGAATACACGAAGCCCAGATCGTTTCATGGTTTGCTGAACGAACCAGGCGGAACACTTTGCCTTCAGAGCCGCGTCGCGAATCGAAAGGTTCGGATTACGCTTGAAATAATCCTACACCTTCCGGGCCTTCACAGGGTAAGCTGTCTTCGATTTTCTTC
This sequence comes from Ochlerotatus camptorhynchus, assembly GCF_037179485.1. NCBI lineage: Eukaryota > Metazoa > Arthropoda > Insecta > Diptera > Culicidae > Ochlerotatus > Ochlerotatus camptorhynchus. The sequence continues at coordinate 2,199,354 of NW_027040879.1, forward strand.
CACTTCCAGCCCGCCGCTCGGTCGTCTGGGACTCCTTAAACGATTTTACCACCCGATACACAGTTGTATGGGTGATTCCCAGTTGTCTTCCGATCCATCTCATAATCGCAGTCAGATTTTCCATGACGGCGCGCAAAATTCTCCGGCGATTTTCTTCTTGTTTCGATGACATCTCAATAACCACGGAACCGATTGTTATAAAATGTTGCACATATAAACAATTCACTCCAAACCAGTTATACCCAGATTTTCATCAATTTTTACCCACAGATAAAAAAGTTACACACGGATAAAAATGGTGCATTTTTTTCGAGTACAAGCCTAAGAATGATTATGAGTAACTAGTTGAAATAAATTATATGAAGCAAATAACTTGTTACCATTGCTAAATCATCCAGAAGTTTAAAAGTATTGACACAGTGTGCCCAAAAAGTTTAAATATTCAATACGCAGCAGTTCAAAAATTGAATCAAATATGGGTAAAATACTGCGAAAATATTTTTAGTATTGTTTTTTTAAAGATATAACTTTTTTAAAAAGAATTAGAAGCAAATAATTTGATGGGTTGAATTTTTTAAGACTTATAGTCGATGTAGTCCTTACTATTTGATGCAGTACCAGAATAAACAGATTTTATTAGTTCTAAATAATTCAAATATTACCCTGATATTGATCAGATTTACAATTGATGTAGACCAATAGGCAATTTTATTTTGAAGCAAAATTCACCTGGCTGAAGTGAGAATCAAAGCCAAGCATCGTGGTATTCACACAAAGTTTACCTAAACTACGGGTAATTTGACAGTGAGCATTCATAAGGGCGAATACGCGATGATCGATTCCCTTCATCGATTTCCTCTTTGCATTGCTACAGCTAGGCGAAACAATGTTCTAGAATTTGTTCAATGCAGAGTAGTAACAGGTTGTATTGGCTATCAAAAGCAACAGCAAACGCATCGAGGAACGTTAAATCTAGCAACTTATTAACAAAAGAGAAAATCGACGAATAGAATCGATCATCGCGTATAGGCCCTTATGCATGCTCACTGTCGAATTGCACTTTTTGCGCATGACCATTGCGAATAATTTTATGCCAAAGAATAATTTTATTATATTACTAAAATGAAAGTCTGATAGCGTAATTTTTGAAGTCTCAGGATCTTGAAATGATTATACATTCCGGAATTTCTATTTTCCTTGGTCTCAGATCATGAATTTTTTTGTTGGTCTGAATTTACTTGGAACTCTTCACATGATACCTTCGCCCTATTTTTTTAGTTCAATTTGAATGATCCTAAAATTTTTGTTAGTCTGAATTTACTTGGAACTCTTCACAGGATATCTTCGCCCTTTTTTCAAGTAACATTCATAGCAGAATTCAAAGCATTACCTCTTTTAATCTCTTATACTCCCTGTGTTCAGTTTTCTCTATGGAATTCTTAAAATAGTCTTAATAATTTCCTTGATGCACTCTTCAGAATGACCGTCACACTCTTCTCAGGCCTATTAGATAATTCCATTTGAACTGCTTTGTAGGTAAGGTCAGAATTATGTTGAAATCCTCTTCATTATTTCCTAAGTACTCAAGTACTTTGCCAAAATGGCCTTGAAAGTTTCCCAGAAATTACGCATAATTCCGTTAAAATGTCTTAAAATTTTATTAAAATGAATCTTCATAGAAACATTGGACAGAATTCCATTGAAATTATTCTTACGATTCGTATCAGCATACTCCTTAAGTTTCATCATAAGAATTTTCTATGATTTCTCTTCCGGATTGTATTTCCTATATTCACACAATCTCCACGCAATTTTCATCAGAGTTGACAAGCCAATTGACACCGTCTTCAACCAGAGGTTGCACAGACTGAGTATTTAACACTAAACAACGGACAACACACCACACCCAGTAGATCAGTAGGGAAATTTTCAGGTTGTCAAATTTTGCACCGGCTGGAGCGGGAATCGAACCCTTACTTTGTGGCACTCACAATACACCTGAACGACGGGTGACGCCGCACGAACACGAAGGCCAAAAAGATGGATGGAACTCTACTCAGAATCAGCTTGAAGTTCTCCTTTGATTACACAAGGCATTCGGCTCACACTTCACTGTGAACTATTTTCAGAATTACCTTAAAATTCCAATAATGTCCAACGTTGATGGCCTTTAATAATTAAAGTAGCAAATTTGGATTTATATTTTTTTTTATTAGAGGGCAAAAATCAGGGAAAATCTGAAACATATTTAAAAAATCTGGAAACATACGTGGTCTGTCTGTGTAGCTGGCAAGACGACTAAGAATCTGGAAAATCCAGTTAAATCTGGAATACTGGCAACGCTGCTGGTGAGTTTTGTTAGCTTGATACTTTGAGCTGCGATATCAGAGCTTGCAATATCATCCGCAGTTGTTTGCATTTTGATTTTTGTTTACGATAATCAAGCGTGATCTTGCTCTTTGTTGAGATTTTATGATTTGATATTTTCTAAACACTGCTACCTGTTACTGAGTATGGTATGCCAATTAGGGAGAGTTGTTCCAAATGCCATCCCCTTAAACTGCGAAGGATCCGGAACAAGATCCTTAGAATGATCCTAAACACTCCACCGCAGACTCGCATTTCTGAGATCCACCCTAGCTGAAATTCAAACATTAGAAGAACGGAGAGTATTCATCCTGGTAAAGGTTCAAAGACACCTGTTTGAGATCATATCATCAGATCATACGTGATCTAGCATGTTAAGTTAAGTCATACTCGTAGTTATCACATTTTGCAATTTAAACAAAACACACCCCTCAAAGGGGTATTTTGTAAAATACTTGAAAAACGCAAATATTAAATTAGAATATCCAATGAAACATAGCTGAAGTTAAACAGGTAGGCTAATTAATTAAAATGTTAAATCAATGTACAATCATAATCAAGAGAAATAAACGTAATTTTACTACTAAATCAATAAATCAGTCTTGTTCTAGTTAGCCAAATTCCTCTTTTATTGGGCCCCTCGGGCTACACGACAACAAGAAATACTCTTGCCTTTGCGCCTTTGACTTAGCCAGAATTACGATCTCCCTTATAGACTTGGCCATGCGCCTCTGATCCGTCAGAGCTACGCTTGCGTCTGGACTTAATTTATTGGCAAAAGAACGTCGGCGTCGTGATGATTTCCTCCTCGTTATCATTGAAGAGTAAGCGGCGGCGGTGGTGTAGTGGTAAGCGTGATTACCTCTCACCCCAGCAGGTCTGGGTTCAATACCAGTCGGCGCCACCGGGATGTTCTTAGGCATAACATCTCTGATCACGCCTTCCTTCGGAAGGGAAGTAAAGCCGTTGGTCCCCGGTTCATGAGTTGATGGGTCGATAGGTAGGGTCCAGGTGTGGGAGCTGCCTTCCATTGGTGGTCAGCACGGAAAACAAGATCGACGGAAAAAACAAACCAAAGGAAAAAAAAAGGTAGGGTCCAGGTGTGGTAGCTGCCTCTCTGGCGTCGGTAGCATTGGTGCTCAGCACGGAAAACAAGATCGACGGAAAACAAATCAAAGAAAAAAAAATCATTGAAGAGTCCGCGCTGAGACTTAGTATGAAATGACCAAGCAAGTAAAAGGTAATAGAGTTGATTGCGTAGTGCTTTATAAATAATTGGATATAATTATCCAATAATGTTAGCTGTTAATCCCAATAATTTATATGATGCCCTTATTGAACGAAACGGGAGGCATAAAAATACGCCCCCAAGGAGCAGGGACATGGAAGCGACAGCACCGATGCCTTTGAGTGTAGGTTGGGAACATGGGAAAGACGTAGCTCATTACCATTTAGTTAAAGTTCTACAGGCTGAGGCAAATTAGTAAAAGGTTTTGATTGGTTATTAGTTCCTCTGCTTTCATGGGTGTTTTAACAGCACAACTGAAATGTAGAGCAACATGTGAAAGTGGCCTATGTGCCAAATTCCTCTACCAGAAGTTGCTGTTGATTTTCCTGAATGAGTATTAGTCCGCGAGACATCGATGTTGAAAGTCATTTTATAGATCTGGTTCATAGGTCCATTTCAAATGATGCTCTCGAAAAACTCAAGACTTTCAAAATTGTTCCACTTACAATCTGTTTATCGTTAAACATATTCATAGCGAATCAGCTCCATCGATGTGCTTTCAACCCCATAAAAAGAACTTCTCAACAACAACAGACATAACTTCAATGCGGAATAGGCTGCTACGGAGCTCCGAATGTTCCGTTCTTTCATCGCCTGCATCTGCTACTCCACATTCATCCACCGAGCGTGAATTGGAAAACTTTTGTTCTTCCTTCCGATTCTCCCAAAACTTCCCAAATTCTGCCTGTTGTCTCGTGCTATATAAATTCATAAATTTCCACAAGATTTAGCAATCTATATTCAATGAAATATCCTTTCAACTTTTACTCTATTACACTCTCATGTGCTCATCTGCCATGCCATTGAGCCCATAAAGTGTCAGTGTCGGGCAAAACTTTCCCTGCTCCCAGCTCCAAGACGAGACGAGATACCGCATGTGGCCATTTCACTGCCACAGCGAGGACAACGACGTGCACGCCGGGGCTCTCCGGAATGAAGCTTTGGGAAACTTTTTCAATCAACGAGAATATGTGGAATCTCTGCTACTGCTGGCTGGTGGTGACTCGTGCTTGTCTCGCGATCGGATTGAATTTTCGGTCCCAGTTCGAACTTTTCATCGACGACATCATCCTCATCATCATCATCATCATCATCGATGTCGTCAATTTCAGTATCATCGCCAATGGCAATCTTTTCAAATGGGAGCTGAACATTTTCCGATCGAAGGAGTTTGCTTCTGATATCGATAAAGCGCTTGTACCTACCATACAGAATACGCTAATATCCTCTATCGGTTTAACAACTCATTGTTCGCTCGCATCACGTTTAACGTTCTGTACGAGCAAAATCGTATGTATCGACGTGATGCAGAGATACATTAGGAAATAATTTTCATAATGTGTTTTTTTACGATGTCGATCATCAAAGCATGGAAATCTGCCTTTCTCAAAGAAAAACTAATGCTTGTTTCCATAATAATTTCACCAGAAAACCAATCCCATTCCTCTTCAGTGAAACCACTGATGTTTCCTGCCATAGAAGTTCAGTAGTTCAGAAGTTCTGAAAATTGTGGTTTGTGGTTTCTGGTTCTACCGAACTCCACTAACCGGAGATGGTAACGATGATGATAGTGCTAATGATACCAATGCCTGTGGTCATCGTTGATCTGTTGGCGATGACTATGATGATGATAATAATGATGATGATGATAATGATGATGATGATGATGAGAAACAGCGGTATAAAATTTCAAAGCCGATTGCTTAAGTATCCTACTGGGGTGGGATAACGCTATAATTTATCATTCTTTCCGTGACTACCGACTCGTGGCTTTACGCGCGTTCTAACCTTATCTTGAATCCCTTTGGCATTAGCGTAATGTAGAATTAGTTGTGTGGTAACGAATTAAATGGAGGACGAGTGGCGCTGTCGTCAATTTGAAATAAATTACACAATGGCAAACGCTATTATTCCATCAACGATAGAGATTAGTGGGTGGCTTACAGTACAGCAATAATAACGCTAACAAATTAATGTAATTCAAAGCTGTCAGTGGCACGTTGCTGAATCTTCAATATATGACAAAAAAAACTTTTTCGATTGGACTCATTAAACATTCCGCGGATTAACGACGGAACCGCAAACGATTATTCCAACCTTGCAAATTTTATCAACATTACACAAGCAACCCACAAACAAAACAATTAAATCAATTTTTGGCAATCGTCAAACTTGTACCCGGCAGAAACGGACGGCTGCCATAAAGTCAGGTAGGCGAGCATGTAGAGTACACCCGAAACTGCTACCAGTGAGTGGTCGTAAATGTCGTTCCACCTGCAGTCATTCCTAAATGGGGCTCCAGAAAATGTGACGAGACCCGTGTCGTAAACCAAAAAGCGATAAAATTGGACAATTAATTTTTCATAACAACGACCAGATAATTGAAATCAAAAATATACGCACAGTGCATGAATGGTCACACCATATCGATACGTATGCGAGTGGTGACGTTTGGTGGGCATGACGCTGGGAATTTTATAGTATTCTGGTTTTTCCAAAAAGATATAGCGAAATGTAAATCAAGGTCTGTGACGGTCGATAAAGTTTGAAGGTGAATGATGTTGTGAAATTATTCCTTTTTTATTGCACTGTCATAAAATTGTAACATAATTATTCCATTGGTTTCACGAACGTTTCATGAAATTCCCACCATTATTTTTTGTACACTCTGCTGGTCAACCTCAACAAGCCTCAGCGGAGAGTTTTGTATTAAATATGGTCACCTCTGCATGATCCCGAGTCACCTTGCCAGTCTTCTTCAATTTCCACTTGAATTTTTCAATCGGACGGATTTGGAGCCAATTGGATGAATTAATGGCCTTTTCGATGAAATCCACTCCGTAGTCATGGTACCACTAAATTACCTCCTAGCCATAGTGACAGCCAAATCTTCTCAGCCCCTCCCAACTAACAATTATCATAATGTAAACGCTTTACTCATTTCATTTATACAGCTTCAAGCGTTATAGGATATGAAGCAACCTTTACTCAACCTCTATACAAGCAAATCTGGCTAACTTAGTCAGCTACTTATGGCTGTCGGGACGGTTGAAACAAGCTCTTATTGCATTTCCATTTACGCTTTCTAAACAGCTGTTATCCTGCTGGTTAGTTGTGTGCGAACTTGAAAGCGCTTATTTAACTTTTCCCTGGTTATCCAATAATCACTACACAGTTGTCTTTTGAAGCCTGGTTAAATTAATTTACGCTTTTTTGTTGGAGGAATCGATTGAGTTTATTTTGCTGTGAGAATCCAATTAATCAAAATTAGTTATAAGCACAACACCCTGCAATCGAACTCGAGACGACCGCATTGGTGAACCTGGATACTACCAACTTCGCTACGCCAACACTTTGAAATTACGTAAACAAATTTACATGCCCTTCTACAATAATGCCGTGTAGTATAAGCTTTATAATAGTGCACATGAGTCACTCGTAGTTCCTTCAGCTTTGTAAAGGAGCAGAGTAAAAGCTATAAAACTGCACACGTCTAAAAATAAACCTAGTTGACTGTAAAAATGCTTCCAAAGTAGCGCTAACACAGTGTATTAGCTGAATAGAGGTTGTTTAGTTGTTGAAAAAGCACTTTTGATGTTTATGTTATTCAGCAAGAGTGGTTGGTTGTATTGAAGCCATCAAATGAACAATATATTCACATTATTAGCAGTGTTTTGCAACTACAAGCTGAAAGTTGATTAATATTTGCATAGAAGTGACATTAGCGTTAATTGGCTGCTGTTATTCAGTGCGACTGACAAATTGAATAATGGTTGTGAAAAAGTTTAGTAAACGCTCTCCAAAACTATTTTGGTAGCCTCTGCTTAAAGCTGTATCTACAGCTTTTTTCAGCTTCTTTACAGCACAACGCTGAAAAAGTTAGCTTATAAAGCTGAAAATGTTAGTTGGGAAATGTGTGTCTTAATAAATAGTAGAAACCACTAATAGTCTATCATCTTCATTGATGTTCAAAAAAAGTTAAATTTCAACGTGTTCTCGATTTATGGAGCTGACCAAGTCAGATTTTCAATCAATTCTCTCAACATACATTTTTTAAATCGGTGCAAACAGTGATAAAGCATTCCGCACTTCATGAGGAACACTTTCAAAATAAACTGCTACCAACAATCCTGAACTGATTACTAGGGGCTCTGCTACAAAATAAAATCCGTGCCCATGTTTTAGCTGGACCAAGCGAAAAGGTGATCACATCAATGTTTCTGGTCATTTGTAATCTCAAAAAAGGAAAGGGCGAGCCCTACGAACGATGGCATATCTCGGGGATAGAAGTGCGCGTTTATGTGATTAAAAATGTATTTTCCTTCTTAATCATTTTATGACAGCGTCAACAGTCAGTCAATAACGCCTGCTCAAGTAGAGATAGCCATTAGAGTGATGCAAAATTTGAAATTTTCGCTCCACAATACTTAAACGATTCCAAATCCGATCCTGAATAACCTCTCAAAATTTGAACCCATTTGGTGAGAAACTGAGATGGCACAAACCATTTGAAGTTTGTATGGGAATTACTATGGTAAAACCAAGATTTTTGTTCATGTCGTTCTAATAATTCACCATATCGGTCTGCTTCAAAAGCTTTCAACTGTACTTGTAGGAAAATTTCCCAGCTACAACTTTGCTCAACACACTTTTTGATTAAATGCAAGGATCGAAAGTTATCAATGGTTTAATGCGCTGATGTCTTATGATCATGCTCAATCAACTGCTCAGCAGGCAACATTGGTGTTTCTGGGGCGTTGAATAGAACACAAAAATCATGGCTACTATGTCACACTGCAAAATACAGTGATGCCTACAGAGCAGCTGCTTGATCATGTCATAAGTTTACCAATCTCTTAAATAATTAATAACTTTTTCCTGTCTCGTTTTACATAGAAACAATCTTCAGCAAAGTTGTAGCTGAAAAAAATTTCTATAAGAATGGCTAGCGAACTGTTTCGCAGCTAAATATGGAAAAAGACTAGAAGGCAATGAATAAAAAGTTGGGATTTCCTATAGTAATTTACATGTAAACTTCAAATGGCTTGTGCGAAGTCTGTTTCTAACCAAATGAGTTGTTACTTTGAGAGGCTAATCAGGACCCGATTTGAAACCATTTAAGCACTATGGAGCGAAAAAGTCAAATTTTGCATCAGTCTAATAGCCATGCAAAGGACACCAAGAAATTTTTTGATCATCGTCTATTCCAAGTAACTGAAAGTTTTGTTGTTGTTGCATGCGGTAAACTGAAATTCTCTTCAGCTGTTGGACCGGACCAGGTGGCTGATACGCTACCATGAAACGTTATAATTCCAGTGTGAACTAAATGAAAACAAAGAAAGGAATAGCTGCTTCGAAAAGAGAAAAAAAAAACTATGTACTTCAGAGCGCCACCTAGCTGTGGAAAGTACGCTTTTTACACAGAAAATATTAGTAGCATTATACCAGTTATAATGACAGGTACAAGTACAACTTAACTGCTTTAAAGCGGTTTTATAAAAAATGAAACATTTTTCTACTAATACAATTCATTCGTATAGTAACGTATATGGTAAAATAGAATACCGAAAATTCCGGCACGAGCCAGTTGATTTTACTCTCGATCGAACATATCGTCGGACAAAATGCGCTGTATTCGCACAACGCACAATTCGCACAACGTTGCAACGTTGTAAAGGGATTTCCTAACTTTGACAGTTCATTGCGGCCATATTGTGGAAGCTTCAAGTGTCAAATAAACTGTTATTTATTTAGTGTGTCTTGCCATATTACCATGGAAAGTTATAGTTTCCAAAAGCACGTGCAAATGTTTTTTGACGTAGGACTGCGTCTGTGATTTCTATATGGGGGTACACTTTGTGAAAACCGAAAATGGAACATGTAACAAATTAAGAAAGATTTTGAACGTTAATAACTCAGCTGACCCTGGTTCAATTTCAATAATTTTACCACCAATCGATCAGAAATATGGCTACGCATTGATAAAAATGCTTCCGAATGTTGATTTTCAACAAGAAACTATTGAAAAACTGTTAAAAAAATCCACCAATTACCTACATGCACATGCTGCTTCCCCAGCACAGTCGTCAGAGAGTAGTAAGTAGACGAAACAAGTCGAAGTGGCATTCTTCTCCAATCCTCGGGCGCATGCGAATAGGGAGGATGGAATTGCGTAATATTTTGCACACTCATCACCATATTCAGAACCAAACGCAAATTCTTCGAGATAACCACCATCCGTCATCTGGCTATCCGTGGCGGTGTCTGACGTATCTCCGGTCTGATTTACGAGGTGTGCTGAAGGTGTTCCTGAAAAATGAGATCCGTGATGCTGTCACCTACACTATAAACACGCCAAGCGTAAGCGGCCATGGATGTCATCTACGTTTTGAAGTGACAGAGACGCACTCTGTTTGGATTCGGAGGTTAAATCATCACCAACTTTGGCAACAAAACGGCTCTTTTCAGGGCCACCAAGCTTATTACAGTAAAGAGTAGGAATAGAATTCATCTGCCAGTTTGTCCATATTCAGAACCAACGATCACACAAAATGCTCATGTAATCAAACTGGAAGCAGGGGTACAAATTATCTTGATCAACCTTGATCAACTTTGAATCGCCACGGCCGGATATTTTCGATGGAAGAAGCAATAATCTAGCATCTAATTCGACGAAGACGGCAGGAAACATGTGTGAAGCCGAGTTATTTACGAAAGAGAGTGTCGATGAAGCTAATCGATCAATGTAGATAGGACCTATTGAAAAGTGACGCGAGATTTGTTTTCCGTACTGAGCTCCAATGCTACCGACGCCAGGGAGGCAGCTCCCACACCTGGACCCTACCAATCGACCCATCAACTCAACCGGGGACCAACGGCTTTACTTCCCGAAGGAAGGCGTGATCAGAGATGTTATGCCTTGGAACATGCCGGTGGCGCCGACTGAGATTGGACCCAGGCCTGCTGGAGTGAGAGGTAATCACGCTAACCTCACGCTAATTTGAGTTTAGTTATCTCAGAAATAAGAAATAAAGTGCAGGAACTCAGCGATGAATAAATTTGCCTCATGTTTTCCCAGGTTTTTCCAGGATTTTCCAGGGAAAAATTCCCGAATTTGAGAAAATTAAAGATTGGATTCACTCAGTCTACTGGTACTACTCCGAGACTGAATAAAATTTTCGTCAATTTCCTCATTTTCTGGCAGATTTTTTAGGTTTTCCACAGGAAACCACGAGACAAATTTTACTCATTGCTGAGTTCCTGCACTTTTGGCGATTATGAGTGAACTAAACTCAAATTTGGGTCGTTCTCATTTGCCGTATACGCAAAAGGAAAAGAGCCAGTGTCTACGTTACAGATCGTGTAGATGTATGAGACATTTCATAAAATATTCCAAATCTTGTATGCAACCGTCTATCTTTCTAAGCAATTCATACAAGTGACTAATTTACGTGAAAAGGATATTTAGATGCATGAATGTTTGCATGCATAGATGTTTACATCACCCTTAAATATTTTTTCCTGCGTACGTATATCAGTTGTTTGAAGATGTACAGATTGTATGACTTCAGCAACTCCTCATAAAATGTTGCGTTCTTAAGGGGTTAGGCCCCTGTATCGGGTTCAAACATGACTTCCGGTATAAAATTTAAATCCAAGGTTGCAGAACATATCTTTACAAAGGGGCATAATTTGACAAAGGATAATATTAATATTCTGTGGCGTATATCTTCGCCTTGGAAACTGGACGCACCGATAAGTTTAGAAATATTTAAACATAACCGTGATAAAAAATACTGTTCACGCCGAACGTGAACTGCTTAAGATTATACTTATTTTGGCCACCATGGGCACCCACCCATAGCCCATAGTGCAGAAAGGCAGATTCTCTCCTTGCTACCTTACTTGAGATTCCACTGTTATTGTATCATGTACAATAGTTTTTTGACTATTTTGAGCTTCTCCACTATTCTTCACAGATCTCATATGATCATACGGGCAGACTGGAGGCTATTGTCCTATCTATACCCACAGGATCGATGGAAATATATACAGATAGTGTAAACTTCCAACTGCTCTCCACCCCCCCCCCCCCCCCCTTCCTGAACAGCAACAGCAGCACCTCAGTAGTAGTAGCAAATCAAACCAGCAGTTAGTTTGTTGACCGCCGAAGCAAACGGTCCTCTTCTGCACGGACAAACTCCGTGCATCGCGCGCGCTCGCTCGACCTGTCGCACCTCTCGCCCACAGACTGGGAAGGGTGTAGTAAGAATTTTATAAAATTGACTCCGCTGGCTCCGTGCCACTCCAACACGTTTCGAGCGTAGTGGCAGGATCAGGTCAAAACAGAGTTGATCCTTTGTGCTTCCTTATAAATGAACGTGTAAATCGCACCGTTGATTATTCTAGAAGTGATTAAGGGAGCGCTTATTTCACCTTATTTCGCCAGATCAGGAACTTCTATGCAAATTTCGATAGTTTCTTCTATAGAACCTCCTCCGGACCATCGAACTTAGACTTGGCAACGAAATATTATTGCCCAGGAAGTTGACGGAAGTTGGCCTTGTCTACCTTCGTGTAAAGTTTCCGGGCGCGGGTTTTCGCAGTGATTTTTTGCTTTTCCTTCCGGTTTGGGGCTCTTTGCACCTTGTAAACATGTAAAACAATAGATTCATGGTTTTCTGCACAAAACCGACTGACACCTTGGAATTTTTAGCGACATCTCGAATTGACATGTTTGGACGGTTCTTGAACTGTTGCACCACTTTCCTGGCCATTTTACTGCCATTGGACCACTTTTACGAACACTCCCTTCCTTTTTTCCGGCACTCAGACGCTCTTTGAAGGTTCTTATCACACGAGATACAGTTATTCCAAGCTTTTTAGCGATCCATCGGTGGGACACCTCTGGATTTTGATGATAAGTGCACAACATTTGTTCACGGACAATTTCTTGTTTTGATGCCATGACTGAAACCACTGTATGAATAACAATACACTATGAAAAAGATTTACTCAAATTTTCAGGTTTTTTCCTCATACGGTTCATAAGTTACAGAAGATTTTCGGTATGCAATTTTTATCGAACACACTCTTTAGTAGACGAAATGCGCATATCTGTCAAAAGCTAAGCAATTTTAACGAAATTATAAGGAAATAAATCAACTCAGTTTTTATCTTTATCTTTAAAAGTTTTTTTTTTATATAATTAACGATTATATTTGATATTTTCACCTGAAAATTAGACCACTTTTTTCAAACGCGCGCCATTTTGTCTACCTAAAATCAATATTTTTACAATTGTCCAGGTACTTCACTAGTTTAACCATTCTTGTTTATGAAACTTTTATACATTTTTTTCTAGAACTACCTCCGGCTCCAAATCGTATCAGGCCGCAAACCACTTCAAGCCGGAGATGTCATCACTTAGACGACTGCAGCGCCACCTCACTGCACATTTCAGAAACCAAAATTTGGGAATACATATGTTATTTAAAATATTTTCAATAAAATGCTGAAAACCGCATTCTCAGTGTTTCTGTTTGCCAAAAAAAAAAATCACGAAATTGACCCTTTTTTTGGATTTTTCTATCGCTGCGTCATCTTTGCGACAAAAACTTGAACTACTTTATGCACCAAATTGAAGGCCTATCTAAACCAAGCAGTGCTGAAAAATCTCGACAATACACGGTGATATTGACAATTCTGTTTTGGTCACTCATTTGAGCTAACAGTCCCAGTCAAGGCAAACCATGTCAATTGTCAATTGCATTGCTGTCAGTGACGAATATGTGTATATTTTTTAATTAATTTAATATGTAACGAAATTAAAACACTTGACCAACACAGTTATATGGAGCCGTTAATGTGAACAAGCTTCTACATTTTAAACTGCTTGAATAACAATAATGTGACACAGAATGCACGAAATTATACTTTTTGTTACCAGTTGAATCTTTTTCATTTACGAAAAAATTAATGAGATTTTGACGAAAGTGTTTTTTAGGATCAAGCCTGTCAGTGACTATGTGAAGAACAATTTGTTCAATATTGCGCGTAAGTCTGTCAATGACAATGACAAATCTCAGCACTGAAACCAAGAGACTTTGCTGAAGATCGCAGTTAAATTAGCCGCAATCCCGCGTTTTTATTTTTTTTTCCTGCTAGAGTTTATTCCTAACCCACTGCACACTGGGGACAAAATCGAAACAATGTGTTAAAATTTAATATCTTCGGTGCTCGCTGGAACAAGAGGCTAAAAAATAGTCATTCTTTTAGAAAAAGTCTCAGAAATCGATTGGAGTGGGTTTCATCTTGGGCACGATAGGGTAAGTTGGGGTTTTCCACAGTTTTGCCCTAAAATCTCCTATTTTGCATGATTTGAATGCTGTATCTCAAGATACCGAAGATATAGACGGATGATTTCTTCGGCAAAGTTGATCAGGAGGTCAAGAACTGTTGGATGATGGACAGAACATTTCGGAATTCTTCCGCTAGGCGGCGCTAGTGAGCATTCGAAGTGTATATGTTTGTGCTGCTGTATGTCAAGATCCTGACTATTTAGACGGATGATTTCTTCGGCAATGTTGATCAGGAGACCAAGGACTGTTGGATCATGGACAGAACGGTTAAGAATTCCTCCACTAGGTGGCGCTAGTGATTATTGCAAGTGAATATATTTGTGCTGCTGTATGTCAAGATCCTGACTATTTAGACGGATGATTTCTTCGGCAAAGTTGATCAGGAGGTCAAGGACTGTTGGATGATGGACAGAAAAATTCGGAATTCTTTTGCTAGGCGGCGCTAGTGAGCATTCTATGTGTATATGTTTGTGCTGCTGTATCTCAAGATCCTGACTATTTAGACGGATGATTTCTTCGACAAAGTTGATCAGGAGGTCAAGGACTGTTGGATGATGGACAGAACAATTCGGAATTCTTCCGCTAGGCGGCACTAGTGATTATTGAAAGTGAATAAATTTGTGCTGCTGTATGTCAAGATCCTGACTATTCTCAAGATTCCTGACTAGATCCTGATCTTCTCTGGCTATTACGTCCCAACTGTAACTTAACGCCTGCTCTCAACTTAGTGCTCTAGATGCACTTCCACAGTTGTTAATTGAAAGCTTTCCAAGCCTGTTCGATTTTACATGTGTATATTGTGTGGCAAGTACAATAATATACTATGCCCAAGGATGTCGAGAAATTTTCCAATCTGAAATCCTAGACCAACCGGGATTCGAACCCAGCCACCTGCAGCATGGTTTGCTTTATAGTCACAGGCTCTACCGACCGAGCTTATGGAAGCCCCCTGATCTATGAATGTAATCAAACTAAAATGCGAGATGGTAGCCTAATTAACAAGTTTTGAGGACAATTTGGTGAACCTAGAACGTCTTAAACATATCAAATTCAAACGTAAATAAAGTGCATGATATGTTTAACCCTGTTTGGAGATGTTTTAATACAAAGGGCTTTGAATCAGTGAACCTGGATGAGAATTTGATCTGAACTCAAGGACAATTTGGAGAACCGTGAGTATCTTATACACCTCAAAATCAACTATAAACGAACAGCAGAAACTGTATAAACGTGTTTCGGAAGTTTTGTCGGTGAGATCATCGTGCAGATTTTAGTTGATCCAGTAGATCAAATAATCTGACCTCTAGAACAATTTGAAGAACCTAGAACTTCTAATATACCTTAAATTGATGTTGTTTGGAGGTGTTTAGTTGCTTAGGACCTTGTATCAGTTATGATTGATCAGGTAAATCATTTGATCTGAGCTCAAGACAATTTGGAGAACCTTGATTATAAATCAAAATAAATCAAAAACGATCCGCAGAAACTTTATGAACATGTCTTTGTAGGTTTTGTCGCTGAGGACATCGTGCAGTTCATGGTTGAGCCAGTAGATCAAATAATCTGAACTCCAAAGCAACTTGGAGAACCTAGAACATCTCATACGCCATCAATTACAACGAAAATGATGTCCATATAGTCATGGACCTGGGTGCATAAACAGGCAATAATTATAAAAATTTGCCAAAAAAAAATTTCATTCTGTTAAAAAATGTCAAAATTAAGCGGAAAATATGAACCTTACTGCTTAAAATTTCTTTTGAATTTTCAACATTCTTATATGGTGGACGTCACTTATCCGTAGAAAGAGTGAAAACATATTACTCTTTCTCCGAAAATGTATGGTTACGTCACTTTGTCTCCAGGCTTCCAAAACACATTTTTATCACGAAGAGACTGTTTTCTGATGTATCTTAGGGTATAGATTATGAATATGATGAAAAGTGAAAATTGACCATGGTGGCGTTTACGTCACTTTGTCATTTAACGGCAGTAAGGGCCATGTACCGGTTATGACTGACCTGGTACATTGTTTGTTCTGAGATCAAGGACAATTTGGTAACCTTGAGCATCATATATACATCAAACTGATCATGAGCGATGTACAGATGTTTCGACGCTGAGGACATTGTGCAGGCCTTGGTTGTCAAATGTTCTTAACTACAGAATGCTTTGGATGACCAAGAACGTCACTTGAGCTTCTTATATACATCCAAATAGAGCAAGAACGATGCGCAGTAACTCCTTGAACATGTTTGGGAAGGTTTCGCAGCTGAGGTATTTTGAAGGACATTATCAAAAAGTGATGACCGGGTCATAGAACTTGTTATCAATTTGATATTTTACTTTGCTCGGGATTATGATTACATAGATCGCTACGGAATAGTTTCAAAATTGGTCATACAATTCCGGAGATACGGCCAGAACAAGTTCTTAGTGTTTCAGGGAAAATAACCAGCTTATGAGTAAGTTCAAACCCCATCAAAACCCATTGATCGATGTTTACGGTAAACTTTGGTGCAATAAAACCATTGAAATAGCGCATGGGTTTCGTAGAAAATTAAAAAATATTTTCAAAAAGTAGGCTGATAAAATCGGGTCATTATTGTATATATTATATCTTTATAAAAAATTCCACCGGCTGGAGCGGGAATCAAACCCTCACTCCATGGCACACGCAAAATAGCTGTTAGACGGGTGACGCCGCTAACCACTCGACCACGAAGACCACTTTGACGCGAAAATTTAAAATGTCGTCATCGAAACCCAATCCAAAAGAATTATTTGTTTACTCTTGTTTCTTGCGTGACAGTAGCTCAGTGTAGTGCAGTTCTTACGTGGTGTTAAGTGTGTTCCACTGAATTTCATTAAGCAAAATTCTGTCAAATAAAATTATCGTTGAGGAATATTTTGCGTCTGGTCGAGATAAAAACCGTTTACTTGACTTTGTGTCTAGAGCACTGTCGAAAGCACCTGCGGCTGTTGCGCAAGGTGTTAAAAACTGGATTGGTCAATTTAATCGGCGATGGTTCAAAACGTACAGTAAGGATCGATTCTTTAAGAAGAATGCCGAGTGGCTTGAAAGCATATTCGAGGTAAGAATCCCTGGGCGTGCCTAATTTTTGAAAACAGCATAAATTAACGAAGAAACGTTAAAGCAATATTTTTATCTAAAGCAATATTTTTATTCCATAAGAAATAACAACTCATAAAAGAAAAGACAAGAAAGCTGACACTACTTTTTTATATAAATATATATTTAAGAAATCAAAACTGTATTAGTTGTACTAGTCTACGTTGGTTGACGAAATAAATAAACGATAAACGATAAACGAAACGTAAACGAATACGATACCGTCGAACATTAAAAAAAATTACCAGTTCGGAAAAATTGTACCTGTTGAGCGAAGTGCTAAATTTTCAAAAAACCAGCGGATTCCAAACCAATTTAAATTGAACTTGAATGAAAATTAGTAAAAGCGTGGAAATGCGTTAATAAAAAGCAAGACATACTACTGATGAAATCTGTTTTTGTTCATGTTACTAAATAGTAAATAGCATCAACCGCGATTAGAAGAAGATTTGGCTTTGATATTTGTATGAATAATTTTAAAAAATCTTAAACAAAAACTACCGACAGCAGCGCAAACATATTCACTTCGAATGCTCACAAGCGCCACCTAGCGGAAGAATTCCGAATTGTTCTGTCCATCATCCAACAGTCCTTGACCTCCTGATCAACATTGCCGAAGAAATCATCCGTCTAAATAGTCAGGATCTTGAGATACAGCAGCACAAATATATTCACTTGCAATAATCACTAGCGCCACCTAGTGGAGGAATTCTTAATTGTTCTGTCCATCATCCAACAGTCCTTGACCTCCTGATCAACTTTGCCGAAGAAATAATCCGTCTAAATAGTCAGGATCTTGAGATACAGCAGCACAAACATATACACATCGAATGCTCACTAGCGCCGCCTAGCAAAAGAATTCCGAATTTTTCTGTCCATCATCGAACAGTCCTTGACCTCCTGATCAACTTTGCCGAAGAAATCATCCGTCTAAATAGTCAGGATCTTGACATACAGCAGCACAAACATATACGCTTTGAATGCTCATAAGCGCCGCCTAGCGGAAGAATTCCGAATTTTTCTGTCCATGATCCAACAGTCCTTGACCTCCTGATCAACATTGCCGAAGAAATCATCCGTCTAAATAGTCAGGATCTTGAGATACAGCAGCACAAATATATTCACTTGCAATAATCACTAGCGCCACCTAGTGGAGGAATTCTTAATTGTTCTGTCCATCATCCAACAGTCCTTGACCTCCTGATCAACTTTGCCGAAGAAATCATCCGTCTAAATAGTCAGGATCTTGAGATACAGCAGCACAAACATATACACATCGAATGCTCACTAGCGCTGCCTAGCAAAAGAATTCCGAATTTTTCTGTCCATCATCCAACAGTCCTTGACCTCCTGATCAACTTTGCCGAAGAAATCATCCGTCTAAATAGTCAGGATCTTGACATACAGCAGCACAAACATATACGCTTTGAATGCTCACAAGCGCCGCCTAGCGGAAGAATTCCGAATTTTTCTGTCCATGATCCAACAGTCCTGGACCTCCTGATCAACATTGCCGAAGAAATCATCCGTCTAAATAGTCAGGATCTTGAGATACAGCAGCACAAATATATTCACTTGCAATAATCACTAGTGCCACCTAGTGGAGGAATTCTTAATCGTTCTGTCCATCATCCAACAGTCCTTGACCTCCTGATCAAGTTTGCCCAAGAAATCATCCGTCTAAATAGACAGGATCTTGAGATACAGCAGCACAAACATATACACTTCGAATGCTCACTAGCGCCGCCTAGCGGAAGAATTCCGAATTGTTCTGTCCATCATCGAACAGTTCTTGACCTCCTGATTAACTTTGCCGAAGAAATCATCCGTCTATATCATCGGTACAGCATTCAAATCATGCAAAATAGGAGATTTTAGGGCAAAACTGTGGAAAACCCCAACTTACCCTATCGTGCCCAAGATGAAACCCACTCCAATCGATTCCTGAGACTTTTTTCTATAAGAATGACTATTCTTTAGTCTCTTGTTCCAGCGAGCACCGAAGTTATTGAATTTTAACACATTGTTTCGATTTTGTCCCCATTTTGTTGCGATGGAGTTCACACATTCCTTAATGCTATTTCTGAGATTTCTAACGCACATGTAGCTATTATGCTATGTTTCACACATTTAAATGAGATGATTTATGTTAAGGGAATTTACTCTTTAATAGACAATATTTTTACAAACTGGCTAACACTTGAGTTGTTTTTGCTAAGTATGGCTCAATGATACCCAAGGGATAATTTACACAACAATTACAATAAAACAGCAAAAAAGGTTATCTTCCATTTAATTCCACTAAATTAATTTTGGTATCCATGACAGATACGTATTTCGACTACAATGTGCAGTCTTCATCAGTGTCATTCCCACTAAAGAACTTATCAAAATCTAACCCCCTTAAGTACTCATCCCCTGTAAAAAAAAGTCAAGATCAAAGGTATAAAAATGAAACTACAATGTGTTGAATCGGAACCTACCTAACTAATAAAAACCAAAGATTTAAGTAAGCTAAAGGAGAAAAATCTGTGGGAATGACACTGATGAAGACTGCACATAGTAGTCGAAATACGTATCTGTCATGGATACCAAAATTAATTAAGTGGAATTAAATGGAAGATAACCTTTTTTGCTGTTTTATTTAGCATTCCGCTAACAACCCAATTTCATTACTTCACAACAATTACAGTTCATGTACTGTTTCTGCGTAGAAAATCCATAACAACTAAAAAATATACAAGCTGTGGGCAGTGCTATAACTGTCTACGATTTTGTACTGCCTCTTAATTGCACAGATGAATCGGCACAACAGCTTCAGGGCAAAAACACAATTCTTATCGCAACACAAAGTTGTTTTTTTTTACCAGCGAAGAATTCAACATCTACAGTAATTGACATTGAAAAGTTTTCCTTGGCTGCCGTAGAGAATAGAGAAACAGCAACTTTTCCCGCAAGGCATGATTATTCATGCCAACGCGGTTCAACTTTTCCGGGCAAACTTACCACTTCTGCCCTTGCTCACTGAGAGTGGTCGCATCTTCCGTCACGATAAACCACAAAAAAAAAATAACAAAAACGCTCCGTCGTTGGTCTGCATGTCAGTTAACTTCTGAAAGCTAAGATGCCAAAGTGACTTTACCCATCATCACCCAGCGGCAGTCGTCAGGCTTCGTCATCGTTGCTTCGGTTCGCAAAAGTCGGGCAGCCAACGAGAATGGATTTAGGCAAATGAGTTTCCACTTTGAAACTTGGCGCATGGCAGGGCAGGAAGAAGCTTCTGGGAAAGCGCGATTGGTGACCTAACAGTAGGTGGTTGAGAGAGGAAGTTTTCTCCTCACGCTGGTAGCTGGTAAACAGCGCACTCTTTTGCAGAGGATATAATGTTCGATGCAAGACAGGACCATAAACAAGCTTGCCTTATCGTCGTTGGCCCTGACGGTGGGTAGCGCTCGACAGGATGCTTCTCCGGAAAAGTTTCTCCTCCTAAGCCGAAGTGTTGCTCGGTAGATGTAGGACTTTTCAAATATCAACCCGATTTGCATAACATTATGAAAAGTCGTTTTATCTGGCGGTAATTTCCCGAAACAGGGCAAGTTATTGAGAGTTAAGCTGTGATGGGTATATGCGAGAACAGGTAATATCGTCGGTAAGTTTGTGCATCGGATATCAATCCTACTCTAACTGGAACAGGATTTCAAGAGCATTATTTTCATCATAGTTGTTGTCAAGGGTGTGAGAGAGCACGTGCCATTTCTAGCAGGAACATGGGCTACTACGAATCAGACAAACATCGTTATCCGTAAATTGAAGCTTGAGTGTCGACAGGCGATGCCAGTTGATGGTGACGATGCTAACGGTTGTACCGAGAAGCAATGATTCGGATTTGAAGGGTGTTTGTGAGGCTATGATGATTATGATGATGTGGCGACGAAAACAATATCACATCCGGAAAAACAAAACAAATCTTTGCATATCTGTAAGCATACCCTTTCAATTTCTTCAATATGGTTTCATACGTTTCCCTACCAGCTTGAGGTTGTTGTGGCCAATAATGTGAATTGCAATTTTCGCAAAAAATCTGTCGAGAATAAGCACATTGATTTTTTCGTAAAGCGTTTTGCTTTTGGGAGTACAATATGTGTTTTGCAAAAAAACATGAGCAAACTCGACAATATTCAACCCTGAACGCTTGTTTCTTCAGTACATTTTCTTCATAGCTCACACTGAAAAACTGAAAATCTCCATAAAAACGCTGCAGGCAAAGCAAATCTCCGCTCTATTCTGAATGTTCTTTACAATAAAGAGAAGCTGAAGAAAAAAATGTAGCTCTTCTAAAAAAAACCTAAATTGAAATCCGTCCTCCGTGTACACCCAAGTCGCTGAAACTGACGGGAGCAAAAAGGTCCTGCATACCGAAGAAAAGTGGAAAAAATGCTACCAATCTCCAGAGTGACAGTGCAAAGTGAGTTGCAAAAATCGACTCACTACAACCCACCGACACACTATGGGGATTCAGGTGGCCAATAAGAAGAAGACCAAGTCAATTTGGATTCTCAAATCTGATATAGAAAGAAGATAAATAGATGCATTAAATCCCCTTAAAAGAATTTTAAAAACCTACTCTATTACTGCAATACAAGGAATAGAGTTGGTCACCCGCCATTTTTTGTGAAAAACAGTCATATATTTGAAACTTGATTTCTCTAAGCTGCAACAACCTAGTGCTTAGAAATAAGATGTAACTGAAAGCTGAAATCTTAAGATTTCAAATGGTATATATTTTTTTCTAAACGATTAGAAAATGCATGCTATACAGGGTGTTTGGTTCCGGGTTTTACATATTTTCAGGGTAGATAGGGCTCCTAAAGTTATGCAAAAATCCCCCTGAAACAAAGGGTCGGAAATGACTGCGAAGTGAGTTATTCAACATTTTATGTTTTTTTTGTATTGCCAAATTTGGGTAGCTATATTTTTTTAATCTTAATGTGGTTTTCTGATTTCAACATACCAAATGAAAGATTAAAGTCTTAGCTATCAATGCTTTCTAGAAAATAACTCGATTAAAGTTAATTATCATACATTAAAATTGAAAAGTATGTTGAAAGTACCGAAAAAACTGGTGAAGTTTCATACATTTTAGTGTTTTTAAGTCGAAAATTTTCATTTCTGTTTATTTAGTTGTTCTACAAAACATTTTCCATGCAGTTCCCTAGATTTGTGTCTTTGGTAGTAACCTTGTAGGCTTTATGGTTTCTTCGTAATTATTGATTTAAAACAGCCATAAAAACTTGTCTGGCTATAGTCACCCTATTCGTTCGTACGTTCGGCTGTTGCAGTGGACTACGCACATGAAAATTTGGTAGAATGTTATTGTAAATGTTTAGCAACATTCTTAACTTTTGATTACCGCACATCTCCTGCGCCGAAAGAAAACATAACTGCGGAGATGTTTCGCGGTATCGAATATTGCTCAGTCTCAGCAGAAAACAACGAGAGACACCGAATCGGCGAATTCTGAGAGCGGAAGGGAGAGAAGTAGGTAGTGGCAGTGATGCCACATATACAGATTTATCTGTAATCATACAGATTTTTTACAATATTTTGATACAGATATCTGTATACACAGATTACACATTTTTTGGAAACCTACAGATTTTTCAGAATTTTAACATCAGCTGAATGTATTTTTAACTCTTTATTATATTTATTCATTCCGATAAATAATCGTTTCTTCCTTTTCTGTAGCAACGAGCACCAAACCCAAATAGCAATTGTGCAGTAAATAAAATATTATTTTAATATCTTCGTTAATTTTGAACTGACTACTGATGTTCAGAAGTTCTGATTTCGGATTGCTCAGTAGAAGCAATGTTAGTATTTCTTTCTTATTGTTTAATCAACCGTATCACATAGTGACAAGTACTATGGTTAATTCAATTTTTGGATTTGTCGAATCGGTAAACAAGCCGATTTAACAACCCATAAGCTGATTGATTACAGTTTGTGACTCAAAGGGTCTACTGTCTATTTCGCCATTTGAATAGGGTAATATCAGAAATAAATAATATTCCATGCAATTCGACTGAACATCTAATAAAAGTTTTGTTTTGTGACAAAATACAAGAAAGTTGATAAAGCAGATGAACACGATTACCCATCTAGAAATACAGATTGGTTAATTGGTTGTCTTTATTAAGTAGATTTTCAGCCAGACGCTGGTTCATCTCCGGAACAAATACAGATGGAACTATCTCAAACTTTATTAACTGACAAAATAATACTGAGTAATTTAGGTTCGAGCAACAACAAGTGAATTCAATATCCATTCAATCTTCCAAAAGCTTAATAAAGTTGAAATTTGGTTTGATTAGAAGTATGTGAGAAAATGAATCATCGAACAATAAAATTTAATCAGTAATACTTCATAAATTATTAATTTTCTCAAATGACCAGACAAAGATTTTTGTTATCTCGGACATAAAAAAATTAAATTCTAGCAAAATCTGATTGTTACTTCATTAAAGAAATTTTTAGGTTTATCTCTCACTACTGGTACATGATTTATTTATTTGTATTTTAAGACTTGTAGAAAGATAGAAATCACCACATAAATTCATGGTCCAGGATTTCACGATATTTTAAATAGTTTAATTCTTTATAAAGCATACTTAAATCTTTTTTCAACATTCTGAACTTTGGACAGACTGTTTCTGAAGTTCAATGAACTCAAAGGAGATTTGGAAAGATCCGCACTATGATCATAGTAAAGAAATTATACAGATTTTTTTTTTACAGATTTTTGACAGTCAGATACAGATTAAAAAGATTTTTTTACGGTGAAAATACAGATTGAAATTGGAAAAATGCGGCAACACTGGGTAGTGGTAATAAGTCGATGTCCTTATTATTTCATAGCACTCGCAGCTCAGCTGCGGTGCTGTTTCGATGGAGGAGTGTGGAGCTCCGCTGCTTCTGTATACACACTCAGATTTTTTTACAAGAGTTAGTATTTTTACTGGATTTTTGGATTACTGACTCGGTTAAAATTCAAATGACTGTTATTCGTAAAGATTGGATAAAATCGTTTTTTTTTTATATTTCATCATTACACGAGGTTAACAGAAGTTAGTCTGTAAATTTTGGTAACACATTTCTCAACTTTGAATTTTTCACAGATTTTTTAAATTTTACCGAAGAGTTCCGCAATTCAAAAACTCGGTAAAAATTACTGACTCGATAAGAGTGTACTGATGTATGGTTGGTGAAGAGGCTAGCATGTGGAGGGTATTCTCCGGATAGTGAATGCCACCCATCCCCACTTATACTGGTTGCCGACAATACTCGGTCTCGCTAGAGAAGATTGAAGCTTTGTAAAGGCGTTTCAATACTAGACACATATTGCAAAGAAACGTATTTTCTATATCTACAATTATATAGTTGGTATAAAATTCCAGCTACAGTGCATAAAGTACTCGCTCATGCAGGAGATATAGTGATCCATTCTCTAGCACCACTTGGAATACAAGCCGAAGAAGCAGCCGAATGATAGCAAAAACACTTGAAAAAAGTTCAACCTAGCATGCTAAGAAAAGACCAAGAGTGGAAAATTTACATGATGTTTTCATAAGAGCCATGAATGCCTTTCATAAGTTCGCTTTATTTTAGTAATCGATTGCATAAAAAATCAATTCATGCATGTCCCACAGTTGTACATACATTTATTGTACTTAAGAATAATAACATTTCAACAGAAACAACTTCAGAGATATCAGCATTAGAAGAATTATTGAGTGACGTTGATGAAATTGACGATGACTTTGTTGAAGATGCAAATGTAGAAAATGCGTGAATAAATATAACAGCTAACAATACATTAAACACTTTACTAAGAAAGAAAAGCTTTAATAAGATTCAACTGTGATTGATTAACATTAAAACAATGACTTTAATCAATTAAAAAATATTGTGGATCTTTTTCAAAGATAGTCAACATATTTACCCCAATTCAACGTATCGCATCGTTTCTCTTTCACTTACGAGACAGTAAAAGTCACTTTGTGAGGTGACTCTCCATGCAAATCAAATGTAGAGTCTTCTCACAAGGCGTGACTTTCATTGCCTCACAAATGACAGAAGGTTAACCCGATGTACAGAATAGGGGTGATTGTTTAAGGCCTTGATCTTGACTTGTAAAGTTCCATCATCTTTTTGCTCCAGAATAGTGAGGATAACCAGAACTTCTTGAACTGATAAATATTTTCGGGACATTGTTTACGACATTATTTAACCTTACTCAATGAACATAACTCCAGAATAGTTTGGAAGCAATTAATATTTGATACGGGGCTGCTCAGAAGCCACGTGGTCCTTTTTTATTGATTTGAACATATCTTCACAACGTGGTCAAACGTCCATAAAAATATCTGAAAATTTGTATGGATCGTGGTCTTTCGTCCCTCTACCCCCTAAATTGACTACGTGGTTTCTTCATGGCCCCTAGGATGCATATTGCGTTAAACATAATATTTTTTTATTTTTATTTTTTCCGTGTTGGGTCTTTTGACCACTGCGACCAGTACTTAGATCTATTGTGATATATTCCCCGTTTTAATATTACTTTATCAGCATGTCGTAACACCATTTTATGAGGCGACCGACATAGACTGACCGAAAGTATTTTCCCAGTCAGGTATTACATTTCGAATGAATTGCACTACTTGGCTGGGAACTGAATTCCAAATATCAAAGGGTTCTGTCAGCCCCTTATCCAGAAAAATACGCCTCTTATTGAAGATTGCTGTACACGAGCATAGCAGGTGTTTAGAGTCTTCTTTTTCTATGCCACATAATCGACACATGTCATCTTGAAGTTTTCATATTAGCTTCAAGTGATATTTACATGGACAGTGCCCTGTTATTAAACCAGTGTACATACTGAGATCTTTCTTCGATAGTAAAAGAATTTTGCTAGTCATTGAAATGTTCGGATTAATAAACCTTTTCGACTGCCTAGCAATGAGAGTGTTGTTCCAATTGGTCTCCACTTTCATTTTTTCCCACTTCTTGAACTCCATTCTAAGAGAGCAAGCAGAAACTCCACAGAATGGTTCTGGTCCTATAAATTGTTGAGATGATCCAAGTCTAGCTAGTGTGTTGGTTTTCTCATTCCCTTGAATTCCACAGTGACCAGGAACCCAAAATAGGATCACTTGGTTTTGGCAAGCCAATTTTTGGAGTGACATTGCACATTCCCATACAAGTTTAGAATTACA
The DNA here is from genome assembly GCF_037179485.1 of Ochlerotatus camptorhynchus. Lineage (NCBI taxonomy): Eukaryota > Metazoa > Arthropoda > Insecta > Diptera > Culicidae > Ochlerotatus > Ochlerotatus camptorhynchus. Next base: position 2,225,778 of record NW_027040879.1, read on the forward strand.
TGTTGCTGATTTCAAAGCATTTAGTGCTGCTTGGCTATCAGACATAATGCAGATATTCGAATGTCTATAATTTCTACGCAAGCAAATTTTAGAACATTAAAGAACTGCTTGGACTTCTGCATGGAACACGGTAGGCCAGTAGCCCATAGATATTGAGATATTTATACCAGGACCTGTTACTGCTTACGATTATCCAATCTAGAGCCGTCTGTATAAAAGACAATTGATCCTGAACGAATGTTTGGTCCCCCATTGTCCCACAAATCGCGATCCTCATCTGCTACACTGTAAAGACGATCGAAGTGATATTTTTTTTTCATCCAATCCTCATTTTGTAACACAATAGAATCAATATTGAACATTTTTAGGATGCTCATATGTCCTCTAAGATCACCTTCAAGGAAATGCTGTGACCGTCGGATCCTTAATGCACTCCTTTCGGCTTCTAATTGAATAAATTGATGCAACGGAAGCAGATAAAGTAGAGCATCTAGTGCCATACTTGGTGTGCTACCCATTGCACCAGTTATTGAAAGAGTAGCTAGTCTTTGCAGCCTCCCCAGCTTTTTCTGAGCTGATTTTTCCTTGGTGTTAGGCCACCAAACCAATGATGCATAGGTTATTCTGGGTCTCACAATCGTCAAATAAATCCAGTGGATCATTTTAGGTTTTAATCTCCATTTCCTACCAAAAGTTTTTACTTATCCAAAGAGCATTTGTTGCTTTACTAATGACTTGCTCTAGATGCGAATTCCAATTAAGTTTGCTGTCAAGAGTAACTCCCAGATACTTGACTGTGTTTGAAAGTTCTAAAATTATTCATCACTAGTAGGTTCCTGATGGCATGTCAAATACGTCGAAAATTTACGATCTAGATCTCAACTTGATAACGTTTTGTGGACCTTATAACCTTGACTTCAAAAACATCTTGAAGCTAATAATTCATACCCATACCCATCATAAATCAAGACAAAAATGCATAAAAAGCACGACAATATTTTTGGCCACCTTCTTGTATGGAGATTCCCCACTGTGCGAGAGTGGCCGACGCGGGCTGCGTGGAAACGAGACCAGGAGTCAATTCTTTGTTGGTGCTACCTAACAGCAGCGGAAGTCTTGCGTCGAGTAGCAAAAGGTTGCCGATCCTTTAGACCTACTCCCCCCTCTCCAGCCGTTTACATGAGAAGGGAAAGGATCAAATTTCCTTCCATTTCATCAGCTGGAGATTAAACGAATTTTTCACTGGAAAACGAGCGCTTAGGAGATTTGTTTTTGCCGGAGTTGAAACGTTCTGATGTGCTGGCTGGTGCCGGGGCTGGTGGATTAGTGTCGTTTGTAAAGATGAGTTTTGGAACGGTTCGCTGTTGCTGTTGGGGGGTGGTCTGATGTTTCGGTGTGTATGTATTTAAATTATACACACTTAGAAATAACTAGTTCTACACGTGACGTCTTTGACACAAATCATGGAACGTAAATGAACAGGTCATGTAAAATCAAGAAGTGTTCCGAAATCGAAACGGCTCGCCGAAAAATGTGATTGATTGAATTGGACTGCTTGCATGTGGCCGCAGTCAGTTTATGAGCAAAAGAAGGATGCACATTTTTTGCCTGTAGACTTGGAGACATACTTCAAGTCTCCGCGTACATCGTACGGGTTAGGCAATAGATGTGCGTCTAACTTTAAAAACTGTCGCATTAATGGCCCTTCGCTCATTTTCAACTTCTATTCAATTTTCATACTGCCGTACTCTAACGGAACTATCCACCTACCCTCTTCTAAAGATCATTCTCTAGCTAATAAATTATCACACTAAAGCTTCATGTTACCATTTCCAACCAACTCTGATGTCATTTAATATTAAGTGCTCCGAGGCTGAAAAGTTCGTTGCTCGACAAAAAGTCCGTTTGATTGAGCTATATTTCACGTCTGTTATGAATCAAATTTATGTCAAAATTGACGCTCGTATATGGGTCATTCCAGCTCAAGTGGGTACACCACCTGTGATCGATGTCACCGATTTGAGTCAAATTTGGCCAAAACGCTTATTTTGGCATTTTGAACAAATACCTTTTTTATTTTGCTCTGAAGTGCCTAGATCTCTCTCGGCTACAACCCTGGATTTTCAAATTAAAAAAAATCATCTTTCAGAAGACATTACTCCACAACCAAATAAGCTATTCGTGATATTAGAACGTAAATTTGAAGTTTTTTTTTTATGTAGATTCTTATAGGTGTACTCACATTTTATTTTTGTTATAGTAACTACAGTAAACAGGTATCCAAATTGTCAAAAAATGGCCTATTTTTACCATGGCGAGATTTTTAATTTATTAATATTTTGGGTTAAAAATTTCACCACACTTTGAAAAACTCTTCTACTTGATATGATTCCAAGGGCAAATGATTTGGGCAAATGGTGAGATGGTAGTTTTGAGATGAGTGAGTGGTAGTTTTGAGCTTTTCTGGTGGAAAATCAATGCCATTTAGTTTTTTTTTTATTTTTCTTGAATTCCTTCACACCGATGGCACAATAATATTTTTATGATATTTTTCACGTGTTCTGGGCAGGATTCTCATTATATGAAATCATAACTAGCTCATTTATTTACCTCTGTCCATAATTTAATTGAGGTCCTAAAAGTGAAAAATACGTTCCTATGGGATACAGCCAAAACTATGTGCTTTAGAAGTACGATGAAATCAGATAGATTAGCAGGTACATATATAAAATTTCAGTTGTGGATGACAGCTGCTACTTGAATAATACCCTTCAATTTATTTAATTAGATACAATCTCACGAGCAAGAATGCTTTTTTATTATAGTAATATAGAAAAATAAACGTTGAACCTTTATTTTTCATTTGTTGAAAAAACACTTTCCATTCATGAAAATAACTGTCACGTTCTTCTTCTACGCATTTGAAGCTACGCACAGGAAACAGTTGCAGACTTATATTTATGCCTGAGTATTAGTAAAGATTTTTACGCTTGCACGCACACAAGTGGACAGTTAACTCATGCATTGATGTTGGCATCGAAAGCGATGACAGAGCTGAAAGTCTCCTTAATAAAGATATAAAAAAAATATGGCATAAGCAATAAGCTTCAAATGTGTAGCCTAGAATAAAAAAAAATACAAAATCCCGCCCATGATGAAAATTGGCAATTTTTTACAATTTTGATACACGCTGGTAATCAGTCTGTTTACTGTAGTTAATATAACAAAAACAAAATGTGGGTACACCTATAGGAATCTACATTAAAAAAAAAGTTCAAATTGACGTTCTAAGACGAATGGCTTATTTGGTTGTGGAGTAATCTCTTCTGAAAGTTGAAATTTTTAAAAATCTCGAAAATCCAGCCCAGAAAGATCTAGGCCCTTTAGAGTAAAATAAAAAAAGGTGTTTGTTCAGAATGCCAAAATAAGCGTTTTGGCCAAGGTTGGCTCAAGTCGGTGACATCGATCACAACTTTTTTTTAAATTCTGTACCCACTTTAGCTGGAATGACCCATATGCCACCTAAATTTATTTGATTTTTTCTATGTGTCTAGTGTGTAGGTCTTCAAGCGTTGATTCAATTTTTCTTTCTTAAATAGAAAAGGTATACACACCACTTGAAAAACCGGATGGCCGAGTGTCATACACCAATCGAATCAGCTCGACTAGATTGGAAAATGCCTGTGGTGTGTGTGTGGGCAACGAAATGTTGTGACTCAGTTTTCTCAACAACCACTGCACTGAATTGAACGCAACAAGAGCTAAATGAAAGGTACAATGGTTCCATCCGTTGCTAGATGCATGACTGGAACCCAGCTGGATCATTGCCTACCGATCATGCGACACATCAAATTAGATTAGAATTCAGAAACAAGACAAATTTTAGTCAAATACAGTGGCCCCAGGGAAGAGGCCAGGTACGAACTTGGTCCAAAGCCCATCATGCGACACTTAAAATCTCATTTGAATTTGAAAACTAGGCCAATAAAGTATCATCAAATATGGGTGATAAACCAAACCATCCTAATTTTATTGTTCTTGACCCAAGATTCAATCTGATAGGTAGTTTTTGTGTCTCCACTTATCCCAATAATTAAAAATACATAAAATGTGCTATAACTCTAAAAGCGACTTACATTCTTCGACAAAAACGTGTGAGCTGAACAAATGAATGACTATAAAATTAAAATCGAAAATTATGTTTAATAGACTTACCCAGAAAACAATTTGATGCTTAACAAGTGTTTTTCAACGATTTTAATTCAGCATTTGTTGAATAATTGATGTGCATTGACCACGTTAACCTTTCTTCAGCTTTTAAACATCTAAAATTGGTGATTTTAAGCAGCCGAAAGCTTAACATTAATATAAATTATAAGCTGTTTAAGGCATTAAATAACAGTCTTTTCCAACCCTTGTTCAGCCTTCTAGTTTTATTAAAAAAGAGAAGACCGCTTCATATCTTTGAATCCTTTGTTTTTTGCTATCGCCAAAACTTTAACAATTTAATAATGCACAGTGTTAGCATGGAATCCCAGTAAAAAGCACACGTGAACAAAAATACCCTAGTAGCACGCTTGTCACAAATCAATTGTAGAAACTTATTTCAGTCATAAACAAGTTGCTGTAACTAATTGTGATGAAAGTGTGCTACTCGGGCAACTTACAAGAATTCAAATTATCATCCATGATCGTCATCCGCATCACCTATCTAAAAGAGTGTGCTGTATATGTCCGTCTCCGATCGCAAAAAGTACTCCCTCAGCCGTCAAATTCTCATGCTCGAGATCCTGGCTCAAACCAGTTAAGCCCTCTCAAATCCATCCCAAACGCATTCCAGTCGCAATCAAGCCCTGAAAACCCAGCCGGGCATGCTCCTTTCTAAGAAATCTCTGGTTCTAAATTTCGCAAAGAATATGAACTTTTTTGTGAGCAGCAGTTAGTAGGACGAATTTCTTTGATTTGGTATTGTGTATATGGAATGACTACCAAATTAGATAGAAATATCTCTCTTCAGCTATCAGTCAACAATTGACGTGATAATTATTATCCGCTTCTTCATTCATACACAGTTGCAGCTAGTTCTAGAGGCTCAATTGTCTGTTTTTTCAATGTCCCAATTGTTACTTCCATGTCCCGACCTGTTTTCTGTGGAATCTTCGGTGGAATCCTATCGATTGCTGAAGGGAGATGTCTCCTTCAGAAAAAAAAATCAACAAAAACAAAAAGGACACCAAACGAATGTAAACATTCTTGGCTCTAGGCAGTGCTGCCAGAAAAGATCGATAAATTGGTTCTCATGGTGGTTGAAGGGTGTTTCAGTGTGCCGAAGAGTGTTTTTGATGTGTTTAACACAAGGTGGCAGAGTGACTTACCCCTGACTTTAGCATACAGCTGTGTTCGATAAAATAGCAGCGCATGCCGATTTTCATACAAAATGATCAACTTTAATATGATGTAACTTTGTTAACTTATGATCAATTAGGCTGAAACGTTCGCCAAAGAACTACAAATATGTTCAATTTTACGATTACAAAATATTTAAGTTTTGGAAGCACCTGCCGGAAAGTGAGACGCCAGGTAAAATTGTTCGTAAAATCGATTCTCGTTTAAAATTACGCATCCAGCTTTTGATGCTCGGTAATGGCGGCCTGTTTGTATGAATAAATGTATCCTTCACTGTGCTTTTTGCTTTTTGTTGTTCCATTTTCTTCTGTTCCTGGGAGAGGGAAAGGAAGGGGTCAAAATCCGAACATCCAGATAGTGTGAAAAAGCACTGTGAAGGATACATTTATTCATACAAACAGGCCACCGTTACCGAGCATGGAAATCTGGATAGTTGGCATAAACATAGTATTGTATATCACAGTGCTGATGCGATATTGCTCTTAAAGTTGCATGAAATATCGTGTACATTTATGCCAAATCTAGCAAATCAATTCGTTTTTATTTTTCTAAAAATAGGGGAAATGGATGCCTTAATGCCCCTAATTTGGGCCCATACATAAATTCAGCAATCGACTAAAATTTCAACGGCGAGCAACAATATCCATTAGTACCAAATGACGCGTTCATCTACATAAAATTGATAAATAGCTGATTTATAGCGATCGGCTCCATCGGCCGACAACGCATCTGTTGCAGTTAGCGCTGTAAACGTAGTTCATCTCCTGCGCATATTCTACCAGAATGTTCGAGGACTACGGACCAAGGTAGATTCGTTCTTTTTGTCCGCTAGCGAGTGCGATTATGATGTCATTGTATTGACGGAAACATGGCTCGATGACCGTTTATACAGTGCTCAACTGTTCGGAAATCCCTTTACGGTTTATCGAACAGACCGCAATGCCTCCAACAGTGCAAAAACCCAGGGTGGAGGTGTCCTAATCGCTGTTTCATCTCGTTGGAACAGTTATATTGATCCGACACCTGTTTCCGATGCTCTATAACAGCTGTGAGTTAGAATCACTACGCCAAGTCGAGTTATTATTGTAGGCGTGATCTATTTACCTCCTGACCGCCGCAACGATGTCATTGGTATTCATTCATGGCCTCACGCAGATCAATGGTGTATTGAATAGGAACGCTCGCTTTCTAGACCTTGTTCTGTCTAACGAAGCTGCAACTCTGGCATGCACCGTTTCGGATCTTTCTTGATGCAGACCACCCTGCTTAAGTCGTCCTGATGAACCTCCCAGCGCAAATAGTTTTTCAGGAGTGTTCCGAAAATAAACGTACACTGGATTTTTCGAATAGTGCTGCTATTTTCGGTATCGATTGGCGACCATTAAAATTAACTGGATGTGTTGACTGCCGTTGAATATTTCATTCAAATGATTTGGGATATCATGGCTGAATTTGTACATATTGCCCGCCCCGCACCAAAGCCACCGTGGTCTAACGGTCACTTGCGTCGACTGAAACGGTATAGGGCTAAATCGCTACGAAGATACTGCCAAAATCGTTCGTACATTACGAAGCAGGAGTTCAACCGCACAAGGAAATGCAACAAATTTCTGTATAGACTATATGTCTTCCGTACGCAATCATCTCTTCGCAGAAATCCCAAGCGATTCTGGTCGTTTGTAAACTCTAAAAAGAACGAAGTCGGTTTGCCATTGTCAGTTCATCTCGGTGAGCAAACCGCTGAATCTGAACCGGAGAAATGCCGCCTTTTTGCTCAACAGTTCATGAGTTCGTTCAATGAATCTTCGGTCTCACCAAATCAAGTCACGATTGCTAGAGCGCTGTTGGAGAATAGATGCATTTGAGCTCCGTCCGTTTCACATCAGTGAACATACCGTCAATCTAGCTCTTGAGAGGTTGAAATTCTCGTTTGCTACCGGGGCAGACGACATTCCTGCGTCCGTTTTGAAGCTGTGTTCAAACCGTTGCGCACTCCATTGGTGAAATTATTTAATCTCTCACTACAGGAGAGTAAATTTCCTGAGGTGTGGAAATTTTCGTATATGTTCCCCGTCCACAAGAAAGGTGATAAAAGGAATGTCCAGAATTACAGAGGAATCACATCCAGTGCTGTAAATTCTCAAAATCATTTGAACATTTTTGATGAAAATGAGAAAAGTAGCTATTCGCTATCAAAGGGGACCTCCTCCGAATGGGTGATATCAGTTGCTTAGTCATTTGACAAAGGCATGGATCATTCTCATTTGAGAAACGCTATATATCATTCGATTGAGTGTAACCTACACACAAACGGAGCTCTGGTCGACATTCCGGCGAAAAAGCTAAGCCAACCCGACACCAACCTGACTTCTATCAAACCCCAACCCGATGTTGACCCGACATTGACCCGACATTGACCCGACATTGACCCGAGATTGACCCGACATCAACTCGACATTGACCCGACATAAACCCAAAATTGACCCGACGTTAACACGACATTGGGTCGACATCGACCTTAAATTAGCCTTACATTGATCCGACATCGGGGCGACTTGTCTGTTCGGGACCATTTTCCTGGATTTCTTCCATACTCCACTGTCGTATATCAAATGATGCTGAGTGACTCAATTGACAGTGACAATGAGCTTCGAATGAGAGAGGGGCTCTTCAAATTATGGTCATGTGTTATCGTTGACTGTGCTCTTCAAGCACAGACGAAACGCGTTCCGGGTGTTTTCGTTCGCAAACGACCTCTCACTCCGTGGTGGGATAAGGATTGCACCGACGCGAACAGCGAGAAGTCCGCCGCGTTTAAACGCTTCCGCAAACACGGTAAGGTCGAGGATTTCGAGCGGTACACCGACCTCGAGAACACTTTTAAGGGCTTGATTAAAGCCAAAAAACGCGGTTACTGGCGTCGGTTCGTCGATGGTTTGTCGCGCGAGACTTCCATGAGAACGCTCTGGAATGTCGGCAGGAGAATGCGAAACGCGTCATCACCGGTCAACGAAGACAAGGAGTACTCAGACAGTTGGATATTCAGCTTCGCGCGGAAAGTTTGCCCGGATTCGGTGTCGGTTCAAACCAACGTTCGTGATCGTCCGTCGGGTAGTAACGAAATAGATTCCCCGTTTTCGATGGTGGAATTCTCACTTGCTCTCCTCTCATGTAACAACTCAGCTCCAGGAATGGATAGAATCAAGTTCAACTTGCTTAAAAATCTCCCAGACGTCGCGAAGAGACGCTTGTTGAACTTATTCAATCAATTTCTGGAGCACAACATTGTTCCGGATGACTGGAGGCAAGTAAGAGTTATCGCCATTCGAAAACCCGGTAAACCCGCATCGGATTATAACTCGTACCGTCCCATCGCGATGCTGTCCTGTATACGGAAATTGTTGGAGAAAATGATTCATTTTCGTCTAGACAAATGGGTCGAGTCGAATGGTTTACTTTCAGATACGCAATTTGGATTTCGAAGAGGCAAAGGAACGAGCGACTGTCTTGCGTTGCTTTCAACTGAAATTCAACTGGCCTATGCGCAAAAACAGCAAATGGGTTCAGTTTTCTTGGATATTAAGGGGGCTTTTGATTCTGTTTGTATCGATGTCCTTTCGGATAAACTCCACGATAGTGGGCTTTCACCAATTATGAACAACTATTTGAGCAACTTGTTGTCTGAGAAATATATGAGCTTTTCTCATGGAAACTCGACAACTTCACGAATTAGTTACATGGGTCTCCCCCAGGGCTCATGTTTAAGCCCCCTTCTTTATAATTTTTATGTAAAAGACATTGATGGTTGTCTTGATGAAAATTGCTCGCTAAGGCAGCTTGCAGATGACGGCGTTGTGTCCGTTATAGGGCCAAGTGCACCGGACCTGCAAGGACCATTGCAAGATACCTTAGACAATTTGTCTACTTGGGCTATGAAGCTGGGTATCGAATTCTCTCCGGAGAAAACTGAGTTGGTTGTTTTTTCTAGGAAGCATCATCCTGCACAGTTACAGCTTCAACTAAAGGGTAGAACAATCACTCAAAGTATATCTTTCAAGTATTTAGGTGTCTGGTTCGATTCCAAAAGCACGTGGGGAAAACATATTGCGTATGTGAAACAAAAATGCCAACAAAGAATCAATTTTCTTCGTACAATTACTGGAACTTGGTGGGGAGCACACCCGGAAGATCTGATCAGGTTGTATCGAACAACCATCTTGTCGGTCCTAGAGTACGGTAGCTTCTGCTTTCAATCCGCGGCAAAAACACACATCCTGAAGCTACAACGGGTTCAATACCGTTGCCTCCGAATCGCGCTTGGCTGTATGCACTCGACGCATACGATGAGCCTCGAAGTACTCGCGGGTGTTCTCCCACTGACAGATCGTTTCACGGAACTGTCCTTCCGGTTTCTTATCCGTTGTGAGGTAATGAACCCATTGGTAATAGAAAATTTTGAGAAGCTGCTCGACAGAAATCCTCAAACAAGATTCATGAGTTTGTACTATGAGTACATGACGCTGGAGGTTGGTCCTTCTTCATTAATCTCCAATCGTGATTGCTTTCAAGCCTTCTATAGTTCCTCTGTAAATTTTGATCTGACCATGATGCAAGAAATCCATGGAATACCAGATCACCATCGGTCGATGGTTGTTCCCTCAATTTTTGCAATCAAGTACCACCATGTAAGTAACGATAAAAGATTTTTCACAGATGGGTCAACCATAAATGCTTCCACTGGATTTGGTGTATTTAATCAATTTCATAGCGCCTCTTTTAAACTGCAGAAACCATGCTCAGTATACGTTGCGGAACTCGCAGCTATATTTTACGCAGTAGAGCGAATTGCCTCACTACCTTCTGACCATTATTTCATTTTTACGGATAGCCTTAGCTCATTGGAGGCTATTCGTTCAATGAGGCCGATGAAGCACTCCTCGTATTTCCTGCCTGAAATACGATCTAAACTGAGTGCTTTATCTAACTGCTCCTATACTATCACCTTAGCTTGGGTCCCATCTCATTGCTCAATTCCGGGTAATGAGAAAGCGGACTCGTTGGCTAAGGTGGGCGCTATGGAAGGCGATATTTTTGAGCGACAAATCGCCTTCAACGAATTTTTCTCCATTGCTCGTCAGCAAGTCCTCATCAGTTGGCAACACAAATGGAATGATGGTGAATTGGGAAGATGGTTACATTCTATTCTCCCACAGGTGTCGAACAAACCATGGTTCAAAGGGTTGGACATGAGCCGCGACTTTATAAGCGTTATATCAAGGCTTATGTCCAATCACTGCTCGTTAGACTCGCACTTCTATCGAATTGGGCTCTCAGGCAGCAATTTATGTGCGTGTGGCAGTGGTTATCTGATATCGAGCATGTTGTTTGGTCGTGTACCTTACACCGTGTTGCCAGATCTGAGTTATCCACATCCCTCAGGGCCCGAGGAAAACAACCCGCGATACCCGTTAGAGATGTCTTGGCGAGCCGAGACCTTGACTATTTGAATTTAATTTATGTGTTTTTAAAGCGGATAGATTTGAGGATTTAGAAGTTAGTGTCATCTTGTGTTCTCCCAAGTTGTTAGCTACCCATCGGTGTACCCCCATGTTTGTCTTTTTCATCAGAGTGTCGCTTAGTTCGAGATCAAGAGCACATTGCTCTCCAAACCTTGTGTTCACAATCCTTACCCTGCCATCCATTTGTTACAATTTGTCACCCTTAACCTCGAGATAGCCGCGAGTAATCGGCCCCCGCTTTACTAACGTTAGTTTTAAGTAATTTTGTAATCTAATCAATGAATATTGGCTCCGCAAAGCTATAGCAAATGAGCCTGGAAAAATAAACGCATTATAAAAAAAAAAAAAAAAAAAATTATGGTCATGTGAGAATTCGTTTACACAGAATTTATTGAATGGTTGTAGTGGTTCATCTTCAATCGAATGATATGAAAATTTACAGCACTGATCACATCACTATGTTGCTGCTCCAAAGTATTCGAGATCATCATCAATGCTCTTGTAAAAATTACACCACGGCTCAGCATGAATTCTACCCAAAACGGTCAGTTACAACCAATTCGTGTCGCTCTGCGTTCGGACAATGGACTCTGGCGGACAAATCGACGCGGTTTACACTGATCTGAACATTTGACCGAGTAGACCTCAACATTCTTTTGAGCAAGCTTGAGAAACTAGGAGTGTCTGGATCCTTCATCTCGTGGTCCATATCTTACCTTACGAACCATTCGCTTTGCGTTAAAATTGGAGCTTCACGTTCTGAAGTATACACCAACGTTTCAGGCGTTCCAAAAAGAAGTAATCTGGGACCCCTTCTGTTTTCGCTTTTCGTCAACGAGCTTTCGTGTCTACTGCCACCTGGGTTCCGGCTATTCTACGCTGACGATGTCAAAATGTATGTGGTTACCAATTGCATCGCTGATTGTGAGGAGTTGCAGCTGATTGTGGACTGTATGCAGAGTTGGTGCTTCCGTAATTTCTTGACGCTCAGCATCAACAAGTCAAAGCTAACAGGCAGCTTGGCTTTATGTTCAAAATATCTGAATACTTTCGCGATCCGCTTTGCCTGTGGGCGCTGTATTGTTCATTAGTACGCTCAATCTTAGACTATAGTGCTGTCGTCTGGTGCCCGTACCAAGCATGCTGGATAGCCAAATTTGAGAGTGTTCAGAGAAAGTTTGTTCGCTACGCGCTTCGTCATCTGCCTTGGCGTGACACGGCTAACTTGCTGTCTTACGTGGATCGCTGTCGTCTGCTTGGAATTGACACCTTGGAACAAAGAAGACGGAACGCTCAAGCTGTGTTTGCTGCTAAAATCATTACCAACGAGAGTGATTCCCCCGAATTACTTCGGCAGCTTATCTTTTACGCACCTGAGAGACTGATTAGACAGCGTAATTTTGTACATCTCGCAGCTCGTAATCAGCAATATGGGTTGAATGAACCTATCCGAGCCGTCGCTAATGCGTTTAATGACGTCTATGCATTGTTTGACTTGAATGTGCCGTTAACTGTTTTATTATAAGACTGTCCTGAATTATACCGTGCCCTGCTTTTGTTTTAATTATACTTTTTTAATTCATTAAGACAACCATATTATGTCAAAACATAAAATAAACAAAAAATAAATAAATTAGAGCCATTTCCCAAACATGGAAGAGATAAAATTTGAACAAAATCCACAGACTCCAAAATCTATAAAAAAAATCGACCTTTCGCTTTTGAAGAGAGTCAAATTTTTTCACGATGTGGTAGAAAAAATATAAATAAATAGGGGAAATGGATGTAATGTCGGTCTAAATGCCCCTAATTTGGGCCCATACATAAATTTAGCAATCGACTAAATTCTCAATAGCGACCAAAAATATCCATTAGTACCGTACCAATGAAGCGTTCATCTAGATAACATTGATAAATAGCAGATTTTTAACGATAGGCGCAATCTTACATCCATAGGCCAACATTAGAACCATTTCCCCTACAGTGAAATATTTTCAGGAATGTTAGGAAAAAACGGATGTTCTTGCATTTTTTATAGAATTGAATGATCATAGATGATACTACCACCATCATAATATTTACGTGCTATTCTGAGTTTTAAAAGTATCCTGAATTGAGATCTAAGTGTCCGGACTTCGATGCTTTACGGTAACAGCATCGTTCCAATATTCTTTAAGTTTTAAGGCCATAATTGGCCTATTTCGACATTTTTAACGCTCCTACACAGCGCAGGATTTTTAAATTTATACTGTCGCGAAAGTAATCCTCTCGTTTAATTAAAAGCTACCAGGTATAGTTAGCACAAACAACGAAAATGTGCTTAAATTTACCTGAAACATTTTGTAAATTTACGCCAAATCTAGCGTTAATAATGTGTGCAGAATTTTACACGGTTTCTTCGTACGGTGTAGGTGGGTTAGTTTTTGCAATGTTTTAGTTATTATCGCGTTTTAAAACTATTTCAATGCTCGAAGTTTCAGATCACTATGTATTTTGAAGACTTTGTGGCGTTCTCAGGCCCCTTTAGCTTTTTTAAAAAAAATCTTTTTTGGGGCTTCTGGGCTAGTTCATCACCAGGCCATTTTTGCGGTTTTGAGATTAGCTTGATCTTTCAATAACTTTCGTCAATACCCGAGCAGGAGAAAATAACTAACGAATACCTAATTCTGATCTTGATACAAAAATTTGGTATTGACCAGCATGACATAAGAGGTAAAATACCAAAGAATAATACCAAAAAAATACATGGAAAATACTTTGTAACTACCAAAAATTGATATTTGGATACCACAAGAATACCAGGGTGGTATTGTTTTGGTATTGCATTATCATAATTTGGTATTGGAATGTTATTGTGGGAACATTTTTTTGGTATTATTTTTTGGTATTTTACCTCTTATGTCAGGCTCATCCATACCAATTTAAGGTATCGAGATATTCGTTCCTGCTCGGGTAATGGACGCTCGCGAGTTTATAGAAATTTACCAAAATGTCGAACCACTACCGTTCCATTGTCCTTTTTGAATTCCGGAAAAACTTCTCAGTGTCACCTCCTCTTCACCGGGGAATCATAAACCCAATCCACCGTACACGTTAAACGTAATGTAGGTTTTTCTTCCAACCCGTTAGAGTGCCTTCGGAAATGTGATTTTCATGCAATTTACTTGTCATTCTCCATTGCTTGGAAAACAATAAATTTTTATTGTTTTAGACCAACCGCTGCACTGACAGTTGTCAGCCGAGACGACCAACCAACCGACCGACCTCGTCTGAATGCGACTGAGAGCATTTCCGTGCATCCGTCCGTCCTCTCGCCGTCATAAAGTTTACGGTTTTAAATTTTATGTGTATGCCACATACATAACTGCACATTTGCAAACGCGCTTTCTGCCTTTACTGGGCGTTGGATTATTGGAACGATGTACGTACTCCAGGGAAAATGTTTTACAAAACCTCGACTCGAAGCCAGATTGAATCACTCCGCTCACTCACCCGGAACGCACACGGGGTTGGAATTCTTTCGGTAGGTGGCTGTTTGGAATTCGATAGGTATACGGGAGTTCCCCGAATAGCGCGGTGAGTGATGCAAACCACCCACCGTTATTTCTCGGATTTCTTGAAGGTGCCTAATATATGATTGACACTAACAAGATACAAAGAAAAACCAGCTCAATTGATTGGAGGACATCCGATTGTACCACCCACCACGCTATTCGGAGGGTTCCTGTACGAGTGTCTGTAATGTGCGATGATGTGATGGACTGCTGGGGGAGAGGAAGGAGCTGACCAAGTTACTGTGGGAATATTTCCCATCGATGATTTATGCGGCGAAGGGTGATTTATGATCTCCACCAGCAAATGGGACACACGTGGCGGCAGCAGCTGCCGAAAGGGATGGAGTTTTATTTTTATTTTGCTGTGATTTTTCGTGATCGATTGGGAGTACTTCCACAATTTATGGGATGCACTTTGGAGGGTTACGAAATGATATCACAGCCGGGTGCTAAGTGTGGTTGCTGACAAGCAGTGGATGTTCTATAAATAATTCTAATCTGATTATCTCCAACAATCTCAGGTCCAGAGATGAACGGAAAGTTTCCAACACATTTTCCACAATAAATAACTACTCACACAGCACACACAAACAACGGCAGGCACCCCGAGATAAATAATCAGCGTCGTCATTTTCGACGACGTTGGCTGAATAACGACAACGAGCCAGCGATGCGATGGTCCCCTGCCGTTAGAAAATTTTCCACAATTGACTTGATAGAGAGATATAAAAAGAGCAGCAGGATTGGCGATGCTTGAATAATTTCTCCATTCCGATTTAGACAGATCAGTTCGGTTCGGTTCATGTCGATAATAAGGGTTCAAGGCTCGTTGTTTGCTTTCTGGAAGTACCTTTTTCATTATCTCTGTTTAGGTTGATTGATCACGGAAGGCACGAAAGAACGCATTCCCAGAAGTGATCCGTCTGATGTCTAGGGTGGAAAAATGTTTTCTTTTGCTGGGCTCAAACGGAAGACCTGCTGGATTCGTGCTTAGAATATTATGATGTTCAAAGACCCTCAGGGGCCGTGATTGTTTGTCTCTCCATAAAAGTTCAAAGAGCTGTTACTTTTCGGTATGCGTGTCAAAATTTCGGATATGTTGGCTGCTGGTTGAAATAATATTCAAAGCACATCGGTAAACCAAAGCAACACACAATAGTTCAATATCAGTTTATATAACCGTCATATGACTGGTTTTGGTCGTAAAGAAGTTTTCTCAACATAGTTTGTGATTTGATTGAATGATTCAGTTGGAGTAATTCTTGTTAATCGCTGATTGGACTGTTCAGTACATTGTCCTTTTCAGCAAAGTTGATTCGTTAAAACAGCAAGCATAGATAAACGCTGTTGAACATTATTTTTTTCCCGATGAACTCAACATAGTTCATTGGTATTTTTGCAATAGTTCATAAACAATGTAGGAAGTTAGATGGTACTTAACAATCGATTCCAATGTATAACTCATTTTCACCAAAGTGAGACTGTTATGCCGCACAGGGCAGAAAAAATGTGTGTGTAGTGTATCTTAGGAATCTTCTGGTTTTCAGGAAAGTTTTAAATATGTACACTATAATAGGAGTACTGTACTACCGAGCTGTACGCCGCAAAAATAAAAAAATAAATAAACGAGGCGACTTAATTGCAAATGTATCCATTTTTAATGCATGATGAATTAAACATCAAATCGTTGTAAATGTTTTTGTCGTTGATGGATTTTAATAAATTTGATAATAAATGTTTTGAATACAGTAATGACCCGATTGTGACATTTATCTTTCAATAATTTCACATAACCGTAATTCCAAATCCTTCTCATTCATCTTCAAGATGGATGTTTAAGGTATTCTTTGGTGCAATAAGACCACTTAAAAAACTCATGGGTTTCGTAAAACATTAGAAAATATTGTCAAATAGGGGGCTGACAAAATTGGTTTATGACTGTATAAATAAAATCGGATCATTTGGTTCATTGTACTTCAACAAATAACAGTTTGAAAAAATACAGTCGTATAAGAAGCAATTTATTAAAACTGCTCAAACGTCATAAAGACTCAACCAACATGCAAACTAAACCGAAAAACCGTGAATATTTGCTTAACCAGCAGCCAACAGTTCAGAAGGTTTGTTGCGCATGCTGAAAAGTAACAGCTCTTTTTCCTTTTACGGAGAGATAATAAAACCCCGGTGTAAACTTGTTATGACCAGTACTGTAGTGACTTATTCACTGTGTCAAAATCTTATGTTAGCATCAGTGTTGTGAAAATCACTTGCATTACACATTTCACGCCAACCAAATATCAGCACTGATTAAAACTTATTTGATATTATTAAATACGCCACTCATTCGAGTTATTGACAACCCAAGCAATGCAAGTTTACAACTCAGCACTCACTTATTCTTGTCTTCTTTCACTCTCAAAGGATTATAGGGGAAACGCTCCGATAGTTGCGATACGTTAAAAGCGTTAGGTTCCTATAGTTGTGTACGGAGTCTTCATACACAACTATAGGAACCTAACGCTTCTATCGTACCGCAACTATAGGAACGTTTACCCTACCCATGTACTTTCCATTCAATGAAACGTAATACACAAACGTTTCCTTTTGAGTGGTATCTTCGATGGTATCACTGTGCGCCAGCTACCACTTAGCCAATAGTCCATTCTATATGTTTATTGACTTATGGACTAGAAATAAATAAATAAATAAACTTATATGCGCTAGTATTGATGTTCAGAAAGTGAGGATAACAATAACAAACCAATATTTTTGGCTGCAGCGAAAGTGAGGATAACAAACTTCTCACTTGAAAATAGGATTACTAAAGTGTGCGTATTATAAACGTCAGAAAGATCAATGAAAAACAAACTGTCAAAACGACCAGCTGCAAGCATCTTTAAAGCGCCTAGCGCAGGGCTGGTAGTGGATATGTAAAATAATAGTAGTGACTTAAAAAAGTGACTAATAGTGACATTTATTGATCGGAAAAAATGGTTACAATATTTCGTTAGCCCACTGCAACCCACTTTTAGAAATTTTATAATTTCACAATCACAACCCATCCTGAGCATTTTTCATGCTCCTTTAAAATAAAACAAATAATGGTTAACCAATCCCATAATTTGTCCCGAAAAATTAATATTTATTTGTTTTACAGTGAACCAGCAAAACAGGAAAACCGGGAAAAAGGCGCGAATTCGAAATCGCCGGGAAAAAATCGAGAAATGCCCGTGGATTTCGATGACAAACCGGGAAAAATAAGATTCTTGACCCTTAAACAATTAACCACTTCATTCGAGCACTTGAAATGACGTTTACTACCACTCGAACTTTGAAATAAAACATTATTTTGAGATTTTTTCTTCTAGAACCTCGAGAAAAGTAGCCAAAATTTGTGCGTTTCATAAAAAAATAAAAATTATTTGGTCCAGTTTTGTGAAATCGCTGGTAGAAAGTCACGCCAAAACTGCTTGACAAAGTGGTCAATTGCAAGACCCCTGGACTGGAAAATGTTTTCAGGATACAATCACTTTAAAGAACTAAATAGGGGAAATGTAGGTAATGTCGGCTTACATGTCCCTAATTTGGGCCCATCGCTAAAAATCTGCTATTTATCAATTTTATCTAGATGAACGCGTTATTGGGATGTTACTAATGGATATTTTTGGTTGCTATTGAAAAGATTTTAGGATGAATTCTGCAGATAACAACAATGTTTTTTTTTTTTTAGAGAAAAATACCAACAGATCTTTTTTCAAGAACTCTAAGAGAGATTTAACTAGAACTCCCAGTTATTTGTTGGACTTCAGACGTTCAGAGTAGAATCTTCTGGTAGTTCATGACGATTGTGAAGCGTATTCCAGGTCCATTTCAATGAATATTCAAAATAAGTTCTTAGAAAAATTGTGATGACAATTCGAAGGAAATTCTTAGCAGAATTGAATGACAATTCTAAGGAGAATTGCATGAAAATTATAAGGAATATTCAGACTTATTCTAAAAAAAATGCAAGGAGTATGTAAGGAAGTTTCAGTAGGTTTTTTCAAAACGAATCTTAGGATGAATTCTTCGATCTCAAAACAACCGGAAAAACCACTAAAATTAGGGGAAAACTCCGGGAAATTACAAATTGGGATTTGCTGGTCACCATGATTATGGCTAATGAAAATTTGATTTTTGTTTAATGCCACCCAAAATTTGAAAATTGAGTTCTTTTCAAAATCGATTTCCACTCGACGCTTTATCCTAAAAGTACATAAAATATTGTTTACATTATTAATTTATGAATTTATCTTTAAATGAGTTGCTTATACGTAAATTTCTTTCTTCTTTGTAATTTAATATTTGCCCCTCCTCGACCTATTTGAGTGATGTCGGACATAAAATGAATATATTATTTGCATCATCTTTTTGCCTTATGATTACCCAATAAAATCAAATAATATTAACAAGACTAATATTGACAATTTTCAGACAATCAATTTTAAGCCCTCGGATATATAAACTTTTGAAACACTTCAAATTTTCATGACTTTAGGACCTGCACAATTTTTCTAGATAGGGCTTCTAGAACGATGAAAATTTTCCAAGATGGAAAGATCGTGAATACACCGAGGAATGCACACGGCAAGTTAATCTTACTAATATTTGAGTCAAGTTCACTTAAATTTGCAAAAACGCATGTCACAAGAATGAGTCAATTTTTACTCAAAGATGCGTAAATGTCACTCATATATACAGGGTGCGTGACGAATGTTTGCAGTAAATGACATATTTTAGAAAAATTACACCAGTTAGCTATTCTAGCAATGAATGTTATGTGATTTATTTTCTTTCGCAAAATATGGAAGTTGTAACTAATTTTATTGAAAAAAATCGCCTTCCCTTTCGACGACTGTAGCTAGACGCTTCCGGAAACTGCCATATGCACGTTTGACAATGTTTTAATCCATAGATGTCATCACTACCTTGATTTTAGCTTTTAGGGACTTAAGTGTGGTGTTAGGGGTTCTATTGGTATTCCGTTCGACGATGCCCCGTACAAAATAATCCAACGGATTGATATCGGGACTGCTTGGGGCCAAATTTCTTTCTCCCAAAATTCCGAAATATTTTCCGCAAGCCATTTCTGTGTTTTATTAGCAGTATGAGCAGGTTCTCCATTTTATCACTTTCCCAGGCCTTTTTTTATATTATACACTGTTCTTTCAGACACATTTATCCACCGAATTATTTCTATTACGCTTACTCCGGCGCGCAACAAAGCGACAGCGGCTGACCGATTGCTCTTTTGTTTCGACATCTTTGCGTTTACTCACCACTGTTTGTTTACATCTTACACCTAACAGTATGAGCAATTCAGTGCTGCCAAATATATCTAAATCATGATCCGCAAGCATGAGAAATTACTATTTGAAATTTACTGCAAAAATTCGTCACGCCCCTGTAGATAAATGTCATTCAAATATGAGTGACATTTGCTCACATTTGGGTAAAAATGTACTCAAATTCGACTTTTAGTGAACGGGACTCACATATGAGCCAGATTTATTTGTCGTGTAGAATATTTTCCATGCGTCTCGGACTTAACCTCTGGAAATCGAAAAAAAAAATTGAAAGATTCCGGGATACATTTTAGAGATTTTCGACCCATTTTTCAATTCTGGGGCTTAAACATTCGAAATCTTTAAGACCAACACAGGGCTTGAAGAGGGAACGCATTCTGCCTGTGACTGCATGAACTTGTACATTTTCCGCATTCATCATTCGCAGTGATCGGCATTCACTGAACCTGATGAAAAAACAGTCGCACTGAATGGGATCTAAAAACAGTCAGATTTCCTTTCTACGCTGCATTGTGCTTTATGCAGTTGCTTTGCAGATGCCGATTTTTAAATTCATTCCTTCTGCTCTGGTCAAGTTGATTGCCAACTGCGGGAGCTGTAAATTCAGACGGATTACCTATCGGCTACCGCACGGAAGCATTTCGCACACACATTATTTTCCTTTCCAGTGTGAGATAGGAGCGCTTGGAATATATACGTATGATACGATTCATCTCGATGATATCTTTTTTTATATATCGGCAGTCATATTAAGCGGGTTAAGCGTTGGAAAACAGCGATCCGCGACGCGGATTTCGCGTAAATGAAGGACTCCCGCACGATTAGGCAAACAATTAAACTTGTCAAATACCACACAATATGAGTATTTTTTGAACCGGTGTGACATGTAGATGCAGGAAATGGAAGTTTGACGCCATTTTGGAATCCAAGATGGCGACCTATGTTTGCTATAAAACTGTGAAAACTCGTCAAACATTATGCAATATGGGTATTTCCGGAACTGGTGCGGAATGTAGATGCCAGAAATGTATGTTCGACGCCATTTTGGAATTCAAGATGGCGACTTCCGATATTCTAGAATACTATGAATACTGGATAAATACCATACAATATGGATATTTCCGGAACCGGTGCGGAATTTAGATGCCAGAAATGGGTGTTTGACGCCATTTTGGAATCCAAGATGGCGACTTCAGGTATGCTAGAATACTATAAATACTCGTCAAAAACCTTACAATATGGATATTTCCGGAACCGGTGTGGAATGTAGATGCCAGAAATGGATTTTTTTTTTCTTTGGTTTATTTTTTCCGTCGATCTTGTTTTCCGTGCTGAGCACCAATGCTACCGACGTGCCAGGAAGGCAGCTCCCACACCTGAACCCTACCTATCGACCCATCAACTCATGAACCGGGGACCAACGGCTTTACTTCCCATCCGAAGGAAGGCGTGATCAGAGATGTTATGCCTCAGAACATCCCGACGGTGCCGACTGGGATTGAACCCAGGCCTGCTGGGGTGAGAGGTAATTACGCTTACCACTACACCACCGGCGCCGTTTGCCAGAAATGGATGTTCGATGCCATTTTGAAATCCAAGATGGTGACCTCCGATATGCTAGAACACTATGAATACTCGTCAAATACCATACAATATGGATATTTTCGGAACCGGTGCAGAATGTAGATGCTAGAAATGGATCTTTGACGCCATTTTGGAATACAAGATAACGACTTCCGATGTACTAGAACACTATGAATCTGCAAATACCATACAATATGGATATTTCCGGAAACAGCGTAACTTGTAGAAGTCGGAAATGGATGTTTGATACCATTTTAGAACTCAGGAAATCTATTAAAATATTAATATTTACGGAGCTAACGTGACTAAACTCGTCAAATGTCATACGATGAAGATATATAAGAACTCGGCATGACATTAATAAGTCAAAAAATATACAAACATCTACTCTTCTTCTTCTTCGCATTTCAAGCTTATTACTTATCGCATATTAGCTTATTGCGTGCTCTCAACTTAGTGTTCTAGATGCACTTCCACAGTTATTAATTGAGCGCTTCCGATGCTTGTACCATTTTTGCAGTAGTATAATTGTGTGGCAAGTCTAATCATACTCTATGCCCAGGGAAGTCGAGAAATTTTCCAACCCGAATAATTCCTAGACCACCAGACCGGGAATCGAACCCAGCCACCTCCAGCATGATCTTGCTTTGTAGCTGCTCCTTTACCGACTGAGCTAAGGGAGGCCCCAAACATCTACTCTACTACTTGTTTCAAATAACAGAAGTAATGGAAGGGTGATGATTTAATGAACTTCAAGGCAACGTGCAATCATTTTTAACAAGCAGAGAAATAAAAACCTAAGTAGAGTAGACTTAGGTTTTTATTTCTCTGCTTGTTAAAAAATCATTGCACGTTGCCTTGAAGTTCATTAAATCATCACCCTTCCATTAATTCTATTATTTGAGTCAACAACAATATCTTGTCAAGAACTGGTTGGTTTATTTTGATAGTGAGCAAATCTTCTAGGGTGTTTTCACCCAAGGATGTGCGCTGATCTAAAATCGTTAACGCCAGAGCAATGAAAGCACGTTCCACTGATACTTGCGTCGATGGAACGGCGTAAATTACAGCAGCTGTACCCAGTACTCCCAAACGTTGACATGGTGTGGTTGTCGCAATCCAACATCCAACACACTTAACTGTTCTGGAAGCGTTTTGTTTGGGATACATTTCAGGTCTCCGCTTGAACCTGCTAGACAGCCTCCAAACATGTCCGCTAAAAAACTGTCCAATTCATCCTGTTGAACAGCTGGCTCAGTAAACGTGGCATGCTGAGTGAAAGGTCTGAAATCCGTGCAAATGTATTTATGATGAATTTCTAAAAGGTAGAAGTTAATAGGTTGACAATTTAATAAAAAAAATATATTATACAATCCTATATGAAAATGCACTATAGATTCATTCAAATACTCTCATTCTGATAAACAAAAATCATATTGATTCTTGAATGTTGTTATTCAAAAACCAAACATTGTTCTTTCAAACCAACATATGTGCTCCTGTCATCGTCGACTTGTCCCCTCGAGATCGTCAAGTCGACGATGACAGGAGCACATATCGTGGTAGGGGTAAACAATAGTTGCAATTTCCAAACCTACGACTGGATGCCTTCCTTCAAATAACAACTGAAGTGCGGTAAAAAATCGGTAGAATTGTTTCAAACACACAGTTGGTACTTGAGCGGGTCGGTTTTCATCTCTTTTTGCCAGTGGTGGCGGGGGGGACACCCCTCACCATCCCTCTCCAAAGGGGGAGTTTGGTAAAGAGAGATGAAAAAACCGATTTGTACCTTCCTTAAAAGTTGTTCTAGCTCGCTATTCTAATATCTAGGGGAATTTACGTATTCTCGGCAACCTAAGCAGCGACCTTCTTTCTATAGCCTTTTTCTCTAAGGAACGCACACATATGCAGTATTGGTTTGTTTACAATCTTTTGCTGCCAGCTGCTCTAACAATTTCAGTTGAAAGAATTGTCAAAAACTGTTTTGAAACGCTTTAACAAAGCTTCAATCTTCTCTAGTGAGAGCGAGTATTGTCGGCAACCAGTTTTTCTTCGGCAACCGTTCCATTTGAACTGCATGTAAATCTGCTTTTCTATTATCGGCAACTCGAAATCAGCTACAATTTGTAGTGCGTGTGTTGCATTTCAAGAAAACCTTGCTAGATTGCTTGTTCTCAGTGGTAAACATATAGTCAAATTGAAGCTGAAAGCATAAAGAATCGTTTGCATGCATTCAGCGAAGTGTTTTCGTAAGAAAATCCATTGAAAATAGTGTTTCAATTTGTGTTGCCGAAAATAGTCTGTCATGCCGAAGCCGTCATTTCCCCTATATGCAATCTTCACACTGCCGTACTCTAACGGAACTATCAACTCTATGCTTTCATCTACTCCATCTATCGTATAAAAATTACCACTACAGTCTGTTATTTGAAATTAGCATCTTCAACTATGTAAATCGTTGACTTCACGTAGAAGTAATACTAAAAACATATAGTCAAAGACGGTAAAATTGTTTAAGAAATTTAAATTCTTGCTCTCAGAAAACACCAAGGTTGAACTTTAAATACTAACAACAACTGTATAGCGGTTAAAACCCTTAACCTAAATACAAACAAAAGCAAGTTGACAAATAATAAGAGGTTCGATGGCCTAGTGGCGACTGTTTTTGAAAACAGAGCAGAAGATCATGGGTTTAAACTTTAGCGTGCTCCCACGCTGGAATCATATAACTTCGATATCGACGCAAGTTGTCTCTTTTCCATACATTTTGGTTGACTGCTGCGTCGTTTGAGCTGAAGCTACATGATTGCTGAAAGACGCGTCGAAGTTACATGATTGCTAACATGAACGACGCGCGTCTGACTTTAAGTTTACATTTATGATATATATATGAGATGACTAAATAGAACATTGCACAGTCCCTGCCCTGTGGTTCAGTTAGAGTTAGGCCGCGTTCTGCCAGGTTGGTCGAGGTAGATTTCATGAGTGAGTAAGTGATTACACTGGACATTGTTCACACTTCGAAAGGTGCTTTTCATATTTCATCAAATGTAGTTCCAAAGAGCCTGAACGAAATGTGGCGCTTGCGAAGATCACTTGAAGATACGATATGACGCAACATTGATACTAATTGTATAAAACACAAGTAAATTCTTCCAGAAATAAGTTAAGACAACATATAGAAAAATGTGTTAATTGTTATGTTAATGTGTTAAATTTAAACGTTCTCTCATTTCACGTCCATTGAACCATTCTGAACGGCCTTCGCGTTGTGTTTATATCACATCATTGCTAATAATATATACATCTATATCTTTTTCGGTACCATGGAGTCAACAAAGTAAAAGTAAAAGAAGAGCTGCAAATTGGAGCACATGCGATACGACAATGGAGTGATGCTCGTTAAGAAAATTCCCGGAGACACTGTCCATTTTCTGCATTGGTGTTACGGTGTTATAAGACGCAACTAGGAACTCAACATCATCATACAAAGATAATGGACGTCGAAATGTCGTAGAACACATCATAAATAACAAGGGAGACTTTCGGGAGACTAGCAGCGACTAGCAGTGATGTAGAGTAGAGCAATGAGTTCACAAATACGCACAAACATTGGACAGAAGGGTGCAGAAACAGCGAAAGTTAGTGAAATCATTTTAAATTTTTAATTTTCATTATTGCTCTCTAATACAAAACAATGCTGGGATTGGGAGGGATCATTAGGGCACCCGATTGAAACGATTTGGATGGGGAGAGTGAAGCAGTCAACATTGTTAACTTTTGTTAACACCTCGTGGAAAATGGGCGGACTCTTCTCCACACTCATTGGGGTATCCTTCTGTCGGACGGCTCGTTTTTTTACCAATTGTATGAACATGTGGCTGGAAGGAGATTCTCCATCATACCGTGGAGGCGTATAGGTGAATTTACCTATCGATCCACTAAAAGCGTTTTTGGCCCTTCATACAGTGACATGTTGAGGACAGTCAGAGCTTTTTAAGCTAGATCAAATCAAGCAGTCAGGAGAGCCCAGTTCTATCGGACTTGGTTTCCGTGCTACAATGAGTGGTAGACAATTAGATATAACATTGCGCAGTGGCCCAGGAATTAAATCTAGTAGGAAACAAATTATAACTCCGAAGAACTTCGAGATAAGGGCGTAGTTCGCGCGAAAAAATTTATGAAAAGTTGCTGAAGGCATAAGAGCTGCATATTTTCAAATAACAGATGAACGATATTTTGTAAAATTTGTCTGAAATTCCCTTTTTCAGTATTAAGTTTTACAAATTTATACTTTTTTTTTATCCTAAGTCGATCGCTTTTGAAACCGCCAATCTTTTCCAAAATAATAGTTTTATTTTTGAGTACCAAAAAAGTGCAGGGGAACGCAAAATGTTAGCTGCTATTCAAAATTAATATCAAACCGACTATCATTCTTGAAAAAACCCGGAGGTATATTGAGATATACTACCCATAATCGCACATCAGTCCCATCTTTGCTTGATTCCCTATCCATATGGGACTGATTTGCGATTATGAGCAGTATATTTGAGATATTTGGATTTGAATCAAAGAATATATTTTATGTAAAAAATCATATTATTCTATTATCTTAATTTTTCCACTGTTTATTCGATGTGTATTGAGATCACAACTGTGACAAATCTTAACAAATTTGGTTACGATCTAGAGCTGTAGGAGAACTTTAAAATTTGAATGGAAAAATGTATGCGAAAAGAAACAAAACTATTCATTTGCATGTCAAAAATTCAAAACTTGATAATTTTTATCAAACCTATAGGGTGGAACGGTGATAAATTGGTCGATTAAAATTTGGTGTATTTTTTTAAGTGCATTTAAAAAACTTGAACACCTCTCATGTTGTGGGTGTGTGCATACGAAAGGTTGGCTCTGTTTTGTTTTAGTAATTTTTCAAGCAAGAAGAACAGCGTATAAAATTTGGCTCGCACATAAGCAACATCCAAATTATTCACACGCAGACTTGGAAAAATAGCTGAGAGTGGCCAAAACGACCAAGAATTTTCCACGACTACGGAAAAAGGAAAGATTAAAGATAAATTTAAACAGAAAAAGTTGTCTGAATTTCCGAACAAAAAAAAATTGACTGGACCGCCACATCGACTTAGAAAATATAAGAGAATTAATTTCAACGAATTTATAAAACTTAATGTAAACCACATGAATTTCAGACAAATTTTACAATATTCCATCTTCAGCAACTTTTCATAAAGATTTATATCCTACAACTTTGCCAGCAAATCTATAGCATGCGAAAAAACGAATCTAGTATCGCTGCACCATCTGTGCGGCAAAAACTTGAACTATTTTTATCCCCCAAATTAAAGTCCTTACTAATTTAGGAAACTTTGATGCAGATGTCAACTCAATTGAATGCAATCCCAGAGCGTTATTAATTTTTCCTGCTGGATTTCATTCCTGACCCACTGTGCACGGGAATGAGCTAGGGGAAATGTCGGCTTCGGCAATACCTAAACCTATTATCGTCAGGGGATAAAAAAGTCCTTGAGCACTCAAATATGGCAAATAGATGCTCTCAAACACAATGTATCCAAATGCCAAAATTGAGCTCTCAAGGACATTGTTTACCCTGAAGATATTAGGTTAAGGTATTACCGGAGTCGTCATTTACCCTACCAAGTTTTCAGTTAAACTATTACTTATCTTTTGATTACATAAATAAGCCAAATTCCACCACTGGGTTTCGCTAGTGTTGCTAAAACACAAGCACAAGCAAACGACGCAGCAGGAAATGCTTTTATCTTAGAAATATGGCGCGATAGAATCCTGGAATGTACTACAAAGTAAAACTAAATAGTTTTCAGATGTTCTAAGAAGTGCACGCATCTTTTAAGAATCTGTCGGAAACTCTGGGAAGTTGCCAAAAATTGTGCGTAGTTATCGTAACTTTTGAGAATTTCTAGTAAGTTCTCGGATCTTCTGGGAAATTCACAAATCTTCTAAGAGGTTCTCGGTGTTTTTGGCAAGTTTTCTAAAATTCTGGAAAGCTTTCGGAACTTATGGGAAGTTTTCAAAATCTTTGGGTAGTTCTCACAACTTCTGGGGAAGTTCTTGGAAACTCTGGGAAGATCCCGAAATTTCTGCCGATTTCTTGCATCTTCTGAAAATTTTTCGGAACTTTTGGAAACCTTACGGAATATTCGAGAAGTTTTCGGGATTTGTTGTAATTGCATGGTTTTTTTTTTGGGAAATTCTCAGATCTTTTGAGAAATTCTCGGAACTTATGGGAGGTTCTCGAAAATTCTGGATCGCTCGTAGAATTTATGGCAAGCACTCGAATCTTCTAGGAAGTTCTCGGAACATATGGGAAGCTCTCTAAAATTCTGGATCTCTCTCATAATTTCCGGCAAGTACTCGGATCTTCTAGGAAGTTTATAGAATTTCTGAGAAATTCTGAGATCTTCTGGGAAATTCTAGGATTTTTTGGAAAGTTGTATTAATTTCTGGGAAGTTCTCGGATCTACTAGAAAGATCAAGGGTCTTCTGGAAATTTCTGGGACGTTCCAAGATCTGAAAGATCTAGGTCTAGTAGTACTCGAATTTTTTGAGAATTACACAGAAGTTCTAGAAAGTTGAAGTATCTTCTGTGGAGTTTTCAAAATTTATGCGAAGACCCCGGTACTGCCGTGCAGTTCACAGAACTTCTGAATGGTTACCGGAACTTCTGGAAAATTCTGTGAATTATCATTTTGAAATTCCCGGGTTTTTCTCGGTTTTCCCGGTTTATATCTTTAAAAATTCCCGGTTTTTAATATTCAACAAAAACGTAATTGAACCCAATTTTAAGAACGGCCTGGAAGGAGTTCACTGAAAGGATAAAAAAAGGGTTTTAAGAAAATTCTCAAAATTCTGGGGCTTTAAAATTTGTGGAGTCTGAAACTAGAACTTTTTTTTTAAAATTTGTGATTAATTACAATGTTCGTGATGCAAAATTTGAAGTAAAAATAATTAAAATGTGAGATTTTGAAAAAAATTTCAAGATCACAGAGTTGAAAAAATATCACACTTATGAGTCGTGGAGTCATAATTGTCACGCTCTGAGACTTGGAAGCTTTTTAATGGTTATAACAAATTACATAACAATCTATAGAATCTAGCGGACAAAACCTGGCATTTTTAGAAATTTTTTAAAGAATAACAAATATTGAGAATGATACCCACACAGTTTTCGAAGGAAACGTTCTGACCAGATTTCCAGAATAATTCTGACATGAAATCCTCTGAAATTGTTAGATTAATTTGGATGGATTTCTGTGGAGAAGAATGCAAGTTCTAAATTAAATTGTTAGGTAATTTTAGAAGATTTAAAAAGGAGTTGTGAAAAACAAAACTTTGCGGACAATTCCTACGTGATTCTGAGACGATTTGCATGGGGATCGCGAGGAAAATGACAGATGAATTTTAAGAAGAATTTTCAGAGAATTATGATCAGAATCCAACAAGAAACAGAGTGCTTAGAGTGTTCTGGCAATAATTTCAATCCTAGTGCGAAAGATTCATTACAGAACTCCTACAAAATTGATTGCAAAAAATTTGCTGATAATTATAAAAAAAATCTTTAAAATACTCCAAGGAGTTTCTTAATAACATTTCGAAAGATTTCTGCTGTTTTAAATAGAGTTAAAAGAAATTTTCGAAAATATTTTCAAATGAATCAAAGTCTCCGGATAGGTTCAAAGGAATTCTAAGAAGGATTCCAATTAAATTCTTAGAAGGGGTTGCAAAAAAATTCCAAAAAGAATTCAACGTTAATTATTACGCGGAGTGTTTTCTGGTTTATTTCAGAACAATTTCAAGATAATTCTGAACAGAATTTAAAGTTCATTCTGGAATTTATTTCATGAGAATTTTGAACAACGTAAAATTTAAACCCCGGAAAAGATTAATTCATTTTCATTTTTTACAAATATTTGTTTTCAAAGTCCAGCATATTTTCGTGTAAGGACTATGCACTGTACATCTGAAATTGAGACGACTAAAATCAATTTGCAATATTGCTGAGTGATTAAGTTCTAAAACAGTATGACGGGAAATAGTGCAAGACATTATTTTTTTGTTTATTCTGAAATTCCGGTATATAAATTTGTTCCTATGGTATGGTTAATTTATTTTTCCCGTTTCTCACGCTGAATTCCCGGGTTTTCCCGGTTACTTTCCGAATTCCCGGATATTTCCCGGTATTCCCGATTTTCCCGGTTTGCTGGCCACCCTGACTGTAATGTTTTTGGAATTTTTGAGAAGTTTTTGGAATTTCTGATAAGTTGAAGTTCCCGGAAATTGTGGAGTTCCTATGAATTTTCAGAAAATGTTCGGAATTTCATGTAATTTCACGGAATGTTTTGAGAAATTCTCGGATATTTTGAAAACCTGAAATTTCTAGATGGGTTCTGGGATGGTCCGAGAATTCTTTAATTATTCTTAGATTTTCAGGGAAGTTCTGAGAGTTTTTCTTAGATTTCTAAATTTTCCACGAAGTTTCGGGAATTGCCTAGAGTTTTAGGGCAGCGTCAAGAAAGTTCCGTATATTTGAGGAATGTTATGGAAACATTCCTGTGACATAAAATTGCAAATTTATTCTGCTATTAGTGAGAGCACACTAAAAACTTAATTTGATGTACATTTTTCCAACACGAGTCTTCAATTTTATGTTCTGCCAAGGCTACAACCTTTTCAGATCAGAGGGTTCTTAACCCATTCCTTCTCCTGGTAGTTAACAATTACAAACATAAAGAATAGTGATTTGGATGCTTGACTACAAGTGGCTGATGATTCTGAAAGATGCTTACTCACACGCATACAACATCAGTAATGAGCAGTAGCTTGTGCGAGCCGCACTGATTTCGTTCGTATTCTCAAAAAAGACAGCTGAGCGTAACTTGAATGATTTTGAGTATAGTTGTGTGCAGTGTAGAAAAATATCAAAAAAGCAAATCTCACCAAAGCCCAAGATCACGCTTGATTTTTGTAGACAAAAATCAACAAGCACACAACTGTGGTTGATATTGCAAGCTGTGATGTCGCAGCTCGGAATATCAAGCTAACAAAACTCACCAGCTGCAAATCTCTCCAAACTTTGGTAAGATTAAGTTTCATGATTTTTGCTTTACGCCCGAACGCTACCGAAGCTTCCAAAACGGCTAGCAGCAGTCGCTCGTGTCTGCCATCGTGAAGATAAAAAAGAGATAGCATTATTATGCCTTCTCTTTCAAAGAAAACGAGATGCAATGAAATCATTTTTGCTTCGATTCAACTCTCTGCTTCAATCGAGGCTTCAACTTAACAAATAGTGAATAGTTTCGCAATATCAAAGGAGCTTGTAAAATCTATATCAAGCATTATATTTTGCTCCAATATCACGTGTGATACTGAGAGCGTATCAGAGCGGAAAAATATCAATTTGCTAATGATCGTGCCAGCACTGGTTGTGTGCATGATTCCTCACTTACTATTTTTGCATGCTAAGCCATTTACGATTGCATTCTGCTGAGTGAGCTGTGGGAGAATTTTGCAGAAAGAATTACTTTTTCTAGCTTTAAACATACAATGACACATTTTCTTCATGTCTTCCTCAAATTTGACCTCCTTGGGATGCTTCCGTAGTGCCTGCTTCATAATAGCCCAGTATTTTTCGATGGGCCTTAGTTCTGGTGCGTTGAAGAGGTTCATGTCATTGGGTACGAAAGTGACCCCGTTGGCTTTCTACCACTCGAGGACAATATTTGAAGAGTGACACGAAGCTAGATCCGGCCAGAAGATCGTTGGGCCCTCGTGTTGCTTCAACAGAGGAAGCAGACGTTTCTGTAGACACGCCTTGAGGTAGATCTCCCCGTTTACAGTCACGAACGGCGCTCTCCGTTTGCCACATGAGCAGATCGCTTGCCATCATGTATTTCTTGGCAAACATTGAAAGTGTCTGCTTCCTTACTTCCTCCGGAACATCAAACTTGTGCTGGGCGGCGAAGAACAGTAGTCCCGGAAGCTGACGTAAGTCTCATCATCCATGATGAGACAATGAGGCTTCGTCAGCATCTGGGTGTACAGTTTCCGGGCCCGTGACTTTCCCACCGTTCGTCACGATTTGGAGTCTTCCGCACTTTGTACGTATGCAGTCCCTCACGGTCCTTGGCTCTCTGAACGAAAGACTTGGACAGATTCAACTTTTTGGCCACATCCCTGACCGAAGCATAGGATTCCGTTTAAACGCTTTCACGACAGACTTGTGATCCTGATCACTAATAGAACGTACATTCTGACCGCATATCTCCTTCCATTCGATGCTCAGAATTTCGTAAGAACGTTTCATCACATGACTCACCGTTGACTGCATGCTTCCGAGTTGTTTTCCGATGTCCCGATGAGAGATTTGAGGATTTTCCAGGTGCTTACGCAAAATCAATTCGCGACGTTGCTTTTCGGGTGACGCCAATTTTTCCAACTTTTGAAAAACTGACAACGATAAAAATACAGTGTAAACAATGCACTCTTAACTACTTCTACCCAAATTTTCAAGAGAAAATACCAAATGGGTAATTTTCTGCAGCGTTTTTTTTTTCGTGATCAATTTGATGCGGGACACCCTTTACTGTAACACATACACATAAAGGGTGATACGGTCAAAATTTGGTCAATATCAACTTGACGTATTTCTTTCAATTTTGGATTTAAAAAACCTGAACACCCCTCATTTTGAAGGTGTGTGTGTGTAGAATGTTGCTCCTATTTTGATTTTGGAATTCACTCTTCAGTTGTCAAAATGCCGTCCAAGCAAGAAGAGCAGCGTATCAAAATTTGTACAGCCACCTTGTCCACCTTCTTCGCCGCAGAAAGCCAGTTTGCCTTGAACTGCTGCTCGCCCTTAGCAGTTTTTTTGGTCTTCTTTAGGTTCCGCTTGACAATAGCCCAGTATTTCTCAATTGGGCGGAGCTCTGGCATGTTGGGAGGGTTCTTGTCCTTGGGAACCACCTGCACGTTGTTGGCGGAGTACCACTCCATGGCCTTTTTACCGTAATGGCAAGATGCCAAATCCGGCCAAAACAGTACGGAACAACCGTGTTTCTTCAGGAAAGGCAGCAGACGTTTATTCAAACACTCTTTCACGTAAATTTCTTGGTTGACAACAGATGGCTTGCCAAACCAGATATTTCTTTGCGAACTTTGACAGTTTCATGTGCTTGAAAACATCTGCTACCTTTCCCCTTCCTTTTGCCGTATAAAACTCCTGTCCCGGAAGCTGCTTGTAGTCGGCTTTGACGTAGGTTTCGTCGTCCATTACCACGCAGTCAAACTTCGTCAGCATCGTCGTGTACAGCCTCCGGGATCGCGCTTTGGCCGTCGTATTTTGTTTATCATCGCGATTTGGAGTCACTACCTTCTTGTAAGTCGATAGTCCGGCTCGTTTTTTGGCTCGATGCACGGTTGTAGACGATACACCCAGCTTATTTGCGGCATCTCGGAGAGAGAGGTTAGGGTTTCGCTTGAAACTACCGGCAACTCTCTTTGTCGTCTCAGCGGCTTCCGGTTTTCGATTTCCCCCCGATCCAGACTTCCTGACTGTCGACAGACGTTCCCCAAACACTTTAATTACATTTGTAACGGTTGATTTGGCAACTTTTAGCGATTTTGCCAACTTTGCGTGCGAGTAGCTCGGATTTTCGCGATGCGCGAGCAAAATTTTGATACGCTGCTCTTCTTGCTTGGACGGCATTTTGACAACTGAAGAGTGAATTCCAAAATCAAAATAGGAGCAACATTCTACACACACACACTTTCAAAATGAGGAGTGTTCAGGTTTTTTAAATGCAAAATTGAAAGAAATACGTCAAGTTGATATTGACCAAATTTTGACCGTATCACCCTTTAAGCGTCATGCAAATACTGTAAAACATCTGTGGCCGATTCAACTTTTAAATCTGTTCACTGATCCAAAAAACATCTCATTCGGCTATTTAAATCGTTAGCGTTTGGGTTTTACGCATTCAATCGGGCTCTTCCTCGGTACACTTGTTCGGTAATCTGTTTGTAGGTGAGGATGGCAATTTTGTTTCTGTGGTACTCGTGTGAGTGAATGAATTTTCCCATGCTTGCTCATGGTCACACCGAATGTAGGATTTTCTTCGAAGTCCTAATAGATAAACTAATTAAAACAAAACTCTACATTCTTCATTCAATCCTGTAGATAATTTCAAATGAACAATAAAGTCAATTTTCATTAAAAAAATTAAAACCAATGCCCTGATGAATCTAATGAAAAAATAAAAAGAAGAAGAAACAACTTTCCGTTGAAAATGCATTAAAGTTTAGTGATCAATTTCTAATTTATAATAGTTTCCGATGAAACTTCGAAACAAAGATCTTCTCCGCTGCTGTACCTCCTAACCTCCTCTCATGATAAACTTCGACATATACTATGCGAAAAGCTGCATTCCAATGCATTCTGCATTTTTCTTTAAACTTTATTGCACCTAATGCTGTTCCGATGCCATGGCGACTTTTACCTCCGGGGCCGATTCAAAGAATACCTGAAGAATGTTTCTTACCGACAAAACTTCACCATCCGTCCAACAACAAAGACTCCGTGAGACTTGGACAGTGATACCTCCCTTCCGCTTCCGCCCGAACACAACTCAGAAGTTTTTTTTTTTGTTATCCTATTTCCACTTCTAACAACAAATGCCACCAACACCGGCGAGTCCGAAAGGCATATGAATGCTCCTGTTGCAAGACAGCTGCAGCATCGTCATCATCATCATCATCATGTAGAAGAGAGACTTTTGCAGAGCCCGCTATTGTTTGCCAACTTGAACAGCAAAAGTTTCCCCTTTTCACCTCAGTGCACGCAATCCCCGGTCATATACAAACCCTGGGTGATGCGAAGATGGACCTTAAAATCAAGCTGTCAAATTTTTTCTCTCCTGGTATGAAGAAACGAATATACAAATATTGCAGTCCATCAATATAAAAATATTCTAATTCACCTCGAATCATTCTGCATTTTCAATTGGCCGTATCTTTTTTTTATAAACAAATATTCAAACGTCAATTTTTCGAAACTCTTATCGCACCTGACCTCACTCAAACTACCCAACAAACAATTTGTGATGATTAAAGGCTGAATAAGCTTATTTTTGCCTGAATAAGCTCTTATTCAGCTTTCAATGTTTGTTGGATAACCCCAGCATAATGTTGGGAAAAGTTTACCGTACCTCAATGTTTTTTTTTTTTTTTTACAAAAGCAGTTACGACTATATGAGAATTCACTCGTGATTTATAAACGGATGCAGTAGGAATTTAAGCCTCACTATAAACATGTTCATCAAAAAAATGTTCATTATGATTCTACCTTCTGTTTCCTGAGTTTACGCATGTAAACTAAAAATGGTGATGAATCGATTATTTCAGCGCTACCAACATTGAAGCAAAAACCACTCCGCATCACCCAGTACAGAACATATTTTGCTTTCCACCTGTGTACTCGGTGCTTTCCAAACAGGGAAAGGAAATGGCGCGAAAAGCATAAAGTTTCCATCCGCCTGTAAAGTGTGCACCACCGCATCCTGTCCGTCACTACCGCGCACCGTGGCAAATATGACGGAATGCGGGTTGTAAAGTAGAAAGTGAAGAATAAGTACCCTGCGTGAAGAAGGCGGAAAAGCTGAACTGCTGGTTTCGGTGTGCTTGCGGAAAGTTTTATGACTCTTAACAGGTTGCTACAGAAAGGTAATTACTCACGCTGGCTGACACTGAAGATACTGCTGAAGTTGGGAAGCTGCTGTGCGGGTAACGATTTGCAAATAGATAACAATGTACGGTGAAATTTCTTTGATGGGCGGTAATTTTTTAAAACAAGTACTACATTTTATTCTAAGTTTGACCTGCAACGTGTTCACGGATAATGCTCGTGAGATGTGATAATAATTGTTCGCACCCTTTCATGGCTTGGAAGCGGAATCGATCGTTACGCATTCGCACCACGAGGTACTCGTTAAATGACTACTTGACCAACAATTGAAATAGGCGGAACAACCAAACTTAAACAATGACTTTAAACGCAAATTTCTCGAGAATCTTAACACATCTACGCACACTAACAATGCCATTAGATAAAGGGAGTTTGCTTTTTGAGATGCTGGTATTAGATTGCCGATTAATTTTCGAGAAATTTGCATTTAAATCCATTTTTTACGTTTGGTTGTTCCGCCTACTGCAATTGTTGGTCTAGACTATATCGGCTCCAAGAATCGGGTTCAATCGAACACATTTTCCCTACTCAATAACAATACCATATAAAAGTCCCTGAAGCAATAAGCCATCAAATAAAACGATTCAATGCCCACCCACAGTTCACCTCCCCTGAGAAGCTTGGGATCATAAAATGTAAGCGAAAGTTTTGTCAAAAATGTTTCTTCACTTTTATATTTCCTTTCACGCGTCAAGTGAACGGCAACTCAAGTTCAGTTGGTACCCCAACTCGTCCCTGTCCAAGTGACACAAAGCTTTGACTCCATTACTTCTGCCATTAACATTAATATATCACACACTAATCTCGCAAAACGGTTCGTCTAGTCCAGCCCTGGAGGTGAACCGCCCTACCATAAAGAAGACGAGGTTTTTGTAACCGTTTGGTGGAGCTAATCTTTTGGATGGAATCGAAAATGGTCGAGTTTTAGTCAGATCGAAAAGAGAAAAAAAAACCGAATGCCACCAAGTGGGCATTTATAACGTTTTTTCTGACAGAGGATGGAATAGCCCCATGATGAATATCTAAACATTGTAGCTTCGGCGCCATCCTAGACTTGCGTGGGCAGGGAGAACTGATTCTTGGATAGGTTAGCATTGAAAGCTTTCAATTATTAACTGAGCAAGAAATCAAAGAACACTAAGTAAAGAGCAGACACAACCTCGTGTGAAGTGTGAAAGTCAGGTTGAAGACTCTGCCTTTAACACTTCACTCTGTTTTAATTTTTTTATTACTCTTGTTGATCGAGTTAACAAAACAACTTTCTAAAATTAGAATGTTTGGCTCTTTGGGAAGTGGTAATAAAACGGGTAAAAATGTACGTAATGTAATCATTTGTATTTAATTGTAGCTTGTT
Source organism: Ochlerotatus camptorhynchus (assembly GCF_037179485.1). NCBI lineage: Eukaryota > Metazoa > Arthropoda > Insecta > Diptera > Culicidae > Ochlerotatus > Ochlerotatus camptorhynchus. The sequence goes on from NW_027040879.1 coordinate 2,262,338, forward strand.
TAACAATAATTTCCAGGAAATAAGTGAACGACAATGTCCATGAATTATTTCTTTAGACTGCCGTTCACTGTTTTGACCTGAATATGCATCGAAAGCGAATTATTCCCGCTTCTCTCAATTATATATGCAGATTTTCATTACTTCCTACCAGCGGAACAGCGCCACCTCTGTGGAAAATGGCCAGACGATATGATTAACTAATCGATTAGTGACATCCTTATAAATAGGGGAAATGGCTCTAATGTTGGCCTATGGATCTAAGATTGGGCCCATCGCTAAAAATCTGCTGTTTATCAATTTAATCTACCGGTGCCGTCATTGGGACGATACTAATGGATATTTTTGGTCGCTTTCGAAAATTTAGTCGATTGCTGAATTTAAGTATGGACCCAAATTAGGGGCATTTGGGCCACCATTACATCCATTTCCCCTATTAAAAAAAAATACTACTGGTCGTAATTTGATCCAGCCCCATACAACTAGAGGGATGACTGTTTTTAATATTATATTTCGATTGAGGTATGAAATTTTAATCAAACCGGACCATTATTCACAATGTAAACTTTTCATTGATCCTAAGCATACACGTTTTAATCAGCAGCCAGAGTATTCATCTCACAAGGGAACATCCATAAATGACGTAGGTTTTTTAACCAAATTTGGACCCCCTCCCCCTTTCACCCTTAAATGCTTCGTCATTTTTGCATGTCCCCTAAGGAGAGCATTGGTAACTAAATATAGCATCACCAATTTTTTTTTTTTTTTTTTATATAATTACTTTATTTGTACAGGCTCAATCGAATAAACTTTACAGAGCCGAGTTATCCTTTGCGTTATACATTATTACTGTCTTAAATTTAAAGTTAAAGGAACTGGACCGAGTACTCGCGGTTGTCTCGAGGTTAGTAGAGATTTACAATTTTTTGGATGGGAAAAGGGAAGAAGGAGGTTTGAAATATGGTTTACGATACAACTATTTAATTAATCCTAAAGCATGAAATTATTTCTATTCATCTTGAAAACAAACATTGAAAAAAAACCCCACATTTACAAAATACAAACTAAACACAAGGTTAATCAAACTTACAATCTAAGGTTAATATCCTTAAAGTAAACATATATGAGTTTCATAAACTCCAGATCGCGTCTAGCCAAAATATCCCGAACTGGAACATTAGGTTGTCTACCTCGAGCCCGAAGGGAATCATAAAAATGTGATCTGACTCCACGATACTCCGCACAAGACCAAAGGATGTGATCAGCGTCCTGGTAACCTTGTCCACATTCACAGAGATTGCTGTCTCCCAACCCCACACGGAACAAGTGAGCGTTTAGACAATAGTGATTGGACATGAGACGAGACATCACGCGTATGAAGTCTCGACCCAAGTCCAACCCTTTGAACCATGCAAACTTCGACACCTTAGGGATAATTGAATGTAGCCATCGTCCCATGCTCCCTTCACTCCATTGATGTTGCCAGCTAACGAGCGACTGCTGACGATAAATAGAGAAAAATTCACTATAGGCGATTTGTCGACCATTAATGTCGCCTTCCATAGCGCAGCATCACCAATTTACAGCTGTTGCTTTTCGATTAGACAACGTATAATCTTCAAAGAACGTGCTACGAAGGCAATTAGCGTGCGCACCTAATCCTCGGATTCATTAGGATTCATTTCATGTGCACGTGAGCGGATACTCACAAAAATCGACATCGAAATACCTCACTTTTCGTATCCAAGCACTGAGCAGAATAAATCCTATAGTCCATGATCCATATTTCGCTGGGTAAATCACAACAATCCACTATAGCTTATCTAATTAGCGCCAATTTGTTGTCTAATCCATCAGATGTTGAGGGGGCGCCAATTGTGTGCGAAAATGTCTGCCGGATAGAAATGAACATTTGTGATGCTGCAAGCATTTAATCAGCAAACAGTTCGTTGAGAATTATCTTCTTCAGAAAAAAAAAAACGGAGCAAAATCTTTAGTCATCTTTCGAGCCACCCAACCGGGCGTTGATTGATCAAGATTGACGCCTTTTTTGACAGGCAGAAGTCGACCAAGGGGAAAGAGACCAACTTTCCTCTCAGTTATATTGCGGTCGTATCTTCGCATCGCAGCGTTCTGATTTCCGGCCCTTCCTTGATCGAAATTGAAAAATGATGCTGCATTAATGGGTCACTAATCCTGAGTTGGGAAATGACGTAAGCTTCGTCGGGGAAGAGACAAAATTCTGGGCAGCTTTCTAATTAAATGTCAACAAGCTTGATGAGCTTCAACACTCTACACTGCTGACCTTGGAATTGTTGCGTCAACTGAACAGCGCTGGCTCAGTTAGTTAATTTTGAAGTAGCACTTTCTTAAAATTTTAATAAAGTTTCACTGCACCTCAGATTACACAACGCAACTGTTTTTACTAGAACCACATTCATTCTCCAAACATGACCGAAAATGTTTGCCATCCGAACGCAACAGTGCGCCTATCGCACGTTCCACTCGTTTGTCTTATTTTCTATTGTCTTTAGCAAGGTTTAAATACGGTCTCCCGCATCGGCACTCACTCAGTTCCCGTATTCACCTTTCCCCCGAACAGAACCTGCACAGTAGTCGAGTGTCGTCATCATGCGAACCTTCGCAACCATCCTAGCCCTCACTCTGTGTGCCATATCGACATCGTACGTCACAGGCACATTTACTCACTACGCCTTATTCAAGAGCTTCGACACTGCTTACCGGGAGTGTGCCGTATACTATGAAGTACCCAACTGCACCGTCGAGGAATACATTGTCAACGCATACCCAAACGATCCCGAAAACCAAAAACTGATGCACTGTGCCTGTATCAACATAGCTGCTTGGCGGGATGAATCAGGGGTCGTCGAAAGTGTAATGGGTAATTTCTTTAACCCTGCTCCCGAGGACACGTGCTACGCCGATCGAACCCGTGATTGCATTGCAGACTCCCGAACGCCATGCAGTGACAACCAAACGCTTGCCTACAATGCCTTCCAATGCTATTACCGCCAGTACGGGAATTTGAACCAAAGTGAGCAATTCATTGCCTACTCCGAACTGGAACAGCAACAACTTGTCCGGGATTCTTTCGCTATCGTGAACGTTCCCCAAAATGAACTGATCAACTTCAGCAATGGACTCATTTTGGATCAACAACACATTACTGAACTTATCTACGTGCTCTTTGTACGCGGTTACTTCTACAGTCCCGAACAGGGGATCCGACTGGATATTCTATACACCCAGTTCGGCAACCCGGAGCTGTTGACTCCAGAAACACAGCAGTGCATCGATGCAGCGAAAGCTGCATGGGACGGAAAAAGGCAGAAGGATCTGGTGTTGGCCATCTTTAAAAACTGTCTGCAAAAAATCACTCCTTGGCTGGACCTGATCCAGAGTGTCGCCACCGCAGTGCTGACCGTTCCACCACCACCGTGTCCGGAACCACCGACCACTACTACGACTACGACGACGACCACCACAACGACTCCTGCGCCTCCCAGTACGGCTCAACCGTGCTACAATTTGAAGAACTAGTATCCAGCGATTGAGTCGGGAACTCTTATACGTAAATCGTGTCCGTATGTTGTTTTAATTGACTTTATCGAAATAAAGGTGAAATGTGCAAAACAGGTTGCTTTGGAAGGTGAAGTATAAATGTGGATGTGTCTAGATCAGCGCATCTCAATCCATAGGTCGTGGGTTGCCGAAATTCACGCAACTTGACAATGTCATTTTGAAAGTAAAGGGGCTATTTTTAATATTTTTTTTTTTCTTATTTTTTAGCATTCTGTTTTATTAAAAGGGAAATGGGGGTAAAATGACAAAGCGGGCAAAATACGCCCTCTGAACGCTACCAATTTTAACGATTGGCGTTGTTGGTGATTCCCTTTAGCGTACTTTTTCGTGTTACACTTCGCAATTTCACATGTAAAAATAATAAGGTTTCTGTGAATGCACGTAGCTGAAACTACTATGTACTTGTTGTTTGGTGCGGAGAAGCAAGCAATGTCTGAAATTTGCAGATGTTTGAACCTCGTAGATCTTGAGTTGTGTGCTCTTAAAATTGCGAGGTGTGATGGCAAAATGATCGCAGAGATTCGTGATTATTTTTTTTCCACAATACCTAGCCATGAAGACTGAATATTGTAGGTTAAGATCCAACTAAAGACCAAGTGGCTTAAGAAACTGTCCTCCGGAAGATCCAAAACATCCGCAAAGGTTGTCAATTCGTGAAAAAGATCCTATAGCCCAACGATTTTTTTTTTAAACTCACTTGTTGTGATGCTACATGAATGTATTTGAAGCTGGGACCAGAATGTATACACTGATGGTCATAGAATGGTTCTCTGGAAGATCCGCAATATCCGTAAAAGTGTTCAATTCGTAAAAATGATTCTAGAGCACCGTTATTAAATCGCTTGTTGTGAAGCTACATGAATTAATTTGGATTTAAGACCAACATGTGCACTCCGCTGGTCACGGAACGGTCCTTCTGAAGATCTGGAATATTTGTAAAAGTGGTCAATTCGTTTAAAAGATTTTAGAACTCTGTTGCCTTATATGGTACTTTTTGTCATGCTGCATGAATAATTTGGGATCTGAAACCAGCAAAAAAAATTGTAAGGGGCGGAAGAACCAAAATGTTACAAACCATATTTTGCAACAAAACGAGAGAAAAATTCACAATTTACTCGAATAAACGCGAAGAAGTAGAAGAAAACATCATTGAAAATTATCAAAACCGGTTCCTTTTACATGGCGTATTTCCAATTTTCAACTCTATGATGCATCTGGTTGTTACGGCTTACACCAAAACTACGAATTATATTGTTTTAATATGCAAAACGAACTGATTCTGAAGTATCTAGTCACTCCCGATTCATTTGGAATATATACAATTGAACAAAAAGAAGACCGAAAAAATCTCCGGGCGTAATTCCACTCTCGCCAAATTTGTTGATGATAAATCTTTTAAAAACAAATTTACTCAAACATTTAACAAAGAACTGATCAGTGCTCAATAGACATTATTTTGGCCACCTCATGAATGATCAAGCGCATCTATGAAGATAGTTCACCTCCAAATTAATTATGTAATTTATGGTTTTCAATAGGAACCTTTAGGTAAATACGGCTCCATCTCTTGTGATAAATATAATCAAACTTTAGAAAAAATGAGTAAATTACACGAGAAAACATAATATAATCCATAATTAAGCCAGTGAGTGTATCAATTTGGTCGGGTTTAATACGGTAGATCCATTAATATCAGAAAAAAATGTTGGAACCTTTAATAAGATCTGATTGCTAGAGCTTTGAGGAAGTTAGAAGATCGCTAAGAGTAAGTTTTGACAGCTTCAGGATAATCTCATAAAATTTCAGGAAAACTTATTGCAGTGAAGATCAAAGAGCATTAGAGCAGTTCCATTAAATCCAGGAAAATTACAATAAATTAACAATAGTTGCCAAAACTTCAGTTAAGTTTAAAGATTTATAGGTAAGTTACGTGAAATTCAGGTAAATTCTCAAAATGACAGATACGTATTTCGACTACAATGTGCAGTCTTTATCAGTGTCATTCCCACTAAAGAATTTATCAAAATCTATCCCCCTTAAGTGCTCATCCCCTAGGTATAAGAGTCAAGAATTTGATAAGTTTTTTAGTGGGAATGACACTGATAAAGACTGCAAATTGTAGTCGAAATACGTATCTGTCATGGATACCAAAATTAATTAATTGGAATTAAATGGAAGATAACCTTTTTTGCTGTTTTAATCAAGTAGTTCCAAAAATATAATGAGAGTCCAAAAAATTGCTGGAAAATTTAATAAACGTAAACAAATAATAAAGGCACACAGAAGTTTTAAGAACTTCACGGTAATTCAGGGAAGTTCAAAAAGTTGCTGGGCAGCTCCATTGATTTCTGGACAATTCCAGGAACGTCATCAGAAGAACAGCGAGAACATTAGTTAGTTCCGTGAACCTCAGGAAACATTAGACATCTCCAGGAGAGGCTGAGGAATGAAAATAAATACTAAGAATTTCAGTGCAGTTTACTAAGCAGACTCCGGGAACATAAGGGAAGTTCCGAAAACTTTTCAAAATGTTTGTGTTTCAGGAAAGCTTCAGGAATTTAAAAGTGGTTCCAATAGTTTTAGGAAATATTCAGGAACATTAAAGAAAGTCTGATAAATTTAGGGATCCTGAGAACTTTACCGTACCGTACGTGTACTGTTTAAAATTCGCACACACTCAAATTGCTCTAACTTTTTATCCGTTGGGTAGAATTAATTGAAATTTGTTTGTTGTGGACTTAGTTTAATGTGAATTGTTCTCTGTGAGTTGATTTCATCAGGTGCGCAAAAGTTTTCAAAATAGCGACGAAAGAACAGTGCGTGCGCGAAAAAGTTTTGCACGTGTACTTTGAGAACAAGGATCTATCGCATAGTGCCATCGGAAAAAGTTTGGAATCGTGAATTCCACGGTGTCTGGTATCATAACACGGTTCGAAGAACGTCTGACTGTTGATCAGAAGAGAAGATCCGGAAAAAACGCAGTCAGGTCAACGAGAACGATCACATCACATCACATGCGTGATTGGGGCCTTTAAACGGAAACCGAACGCCTCAGTTCGAGATGTGACTAAAAAGTTGCATGTGAGCAAGACTTTCGTGCATAATACCGAAACTCGAGCTGGACTACGTACGTTTGAGGTTCATAAGTTCCCAAACCGCGACGAGAAACAGAATACGGTCGCAAAAAGCCGTGCCCGGAAGTTGTACAACCAGAATTTAACGAAACCACACTGCTGCGTAATGGATGACGAGACATATGTGAAGGCGGACTTCAAACAAATTCCAGGAAACCTGTATGTGACTGCCAAGCATAAGTGTTATGTTCCCGAGAACCTCCGGACACAGAAGATGACACGAAGTTTGTCAAGAAGTCCTAATTTGGCAAGCGATTTGTACTTGCGGAAAGCGGAGTACACCTTTCGTTGCCGCAAGCACCATAAATGGACAAGTGTATTTGGAAGAGTGTCTCCGAAATCAGCTTCTCACTCCTGAAGGCTCACGACGGTCCGACGATCTTCTGGCCGGATTTGGCATCATGCCACTACACGAAGGACGTGCTAGACTGGTATAAGGCGACTGATGTCGATTTCGTGCCGAAATATCTGAACCCCCCAAACACTCCGGAACTGCGCCCAATAGAAAAATACTGGGCCATTATGAAGGAGCACCTCCAAAAACGACCTAAAGTGGTGAAGAATGTAGAAGAAATGAAGAAAGCATGGGTGAATATGAAAAAAAACTGTCGATTCTGAGGTCGTGCAGAACCTTATGGCTAGGGTTAAGGCCAAGGTTCGCGCATTCGGATATAAAGGCGAAATAAATTAAATGAATGATGCCAAAACTGACTTTGTAAAGAAGATCCAAGTATCTCAAAGAAGCTAGGCCTAAACAGTGCAGTTCCGAGAACTTCAAGGAAGGCCAGGCTTTCAGGGAAGCTTGAAGATCTGTAAGAGTAAGTCCGATAAATTCAGGTGAAATCCATAAACTTCATAAAAGCCTCGAGAGCTCTTAAGAAGATCTGAAAATTTCAGGGATCCGAGGGAAGTTCAGAGAGCTCCATAGAACTTAAGAAAACTTCATAAATATTTCGGTAAATTCAAAGAAATTTAAAGGTTAAAGGAAGTTTCGAGAAACTCAGGGAATTTCCGAAACTTTATCAAAGTACCGGACTGTCATTTTAAATAAGTAAACGTAAGGGGAACTACAAAAGCATAACGAATATGTGAGAACATTTAAATGGTGTTCCATGATTTTCATGGCAGTTTAGGGATCTGCAAATAATTACAGCAACTTCTGCGAAGATCAGAGTAGTTCCATTATGTTCAAGAAAATTGCGAGATCTTTTAAAATGATCAGAATTTTTTTAAGACGTCTAGAGACCTTCAGATGAGTATTTAGAATTTTGACAACCACATATTTAAAGATTGTCAAGATCTCCAGAAAACTTATCTCTTGCCAATGTGAATATCTCGGCAACTGCTTAGACTTAGTATGTAGGTCACCACTTCAAAATTAATTAAAAATCTCCTTTTCAAATCTTATCAAAAAACCCATGGAGCATTTGGATCAGTTTTTACGAATTTGCCATTTTTTCAAATGTATTGGATCTTCCGCAAAACTTATGCCTTGTTCAGACTTCAAAGTAATAACATATTGCAAGGGTGTTATAATAATTATCAATAAGAAAAACCTCATCTAGATAGCCTTCTAATATGTTATGGCTCTGTAGTGCGAAGATAGCATTAGACTAGGGTTCAATCATGTAGCTTCACAATATGTGATTTCAAACAAATCGTGAAGAGCAAGGATTTTTGGGGGCCTCCCTTAGCTCAGTCGGTAAAAGCGCGGCTACGAAGCAAATCCATGCTGGAGGTGGCTAAGTTAGATTCCCGGTCCGGTCTAGGAATTTTAGGGTTGGAAAATATCTCGACTTCCCTGTGCATAGAGTATGATTTTACTTGCCACACAATTATACTAATGTAAAAATGGTACAGGCATCAAAAACTCTCAATTAATAATGAAGAAGTGCATCTAGAACACTAAGAGCATTCTTCTTTTTCATATATGCATTTCAAGTTTATTGCTTAGCGCATATTAGCTTATTGCGTGCTCTAAACTTAGTGTTCAACTAAATGCACTTCCACAGTTATTAATTGAGAGCTTTCAATGCCAATACCAATGCATGAATTTGTATATTGTGTGGCAAGCACAATGATACTTTATGCCCAGAAAAGCCTATAAAAATCCAACCAGAAAGATTCCCTCGACGGGACAGGGAATCGCATCCGCTGCCTCGGTAATACACTGACTAGGCTATGAGGCCCCTGCGCTAAGAGCATGCAATAAGTTAATATGTGATAAGCAATAAACTTGATATGCGAGGAGGAAGAAGAAAAGAAGGATCTCGAATCACTTTTACGTACGTTTCATTGTCCACGTATGATCAAAATTCATTCATTAAGCTTCACAACAACTGATTTAGAAAAAGATCGCATCTCTAGGATCTGTTATGCGAATTGACTACTTTTGTGGATGTTCCAGATCTTCTGGAGGACCACTCCGTGGCTACCTGATTGCACTTGTTGGTCCTAGATGGTAATTCATACATGAAGCATCAGAACATCCGCGGAACTCTTGGATCTTCTTTATGAATTAATCAGTTTTACGGATAGTCAGGAGCCGGTGCCTGTAATGGGTCTGGGTTCAATCCCAGCCGAGGTCGGTAGGATTTTTCTGAGGCATAAAAATCTCTGGTCACGTCTTCCTTCGGAAGGGAAGTAAAGCCGTTGGTCCCGGCCCATGTGTGTTTGAATATGTGCGATATCCTATGCAGGTGTGGAAGCTACCTTCCTGCACATTCGATTGCCGTCAATGGATGGCAATCGATGTCCGTCGGCACTAGATTGCGGAACAGAGACCGACGTTAAATAAAGGAATGAAAGATGGTCCGGACCTCTCGAAGGTCGGCTGTCGACTCAATGAAGAAAACAAAACTCCATGATATTCCCAGATTTTCCAAAAAATTTCAAAAAAATTCCATGTGCAGTGTCCACCCGATTTTGGCAACACAACCCCATCAGCTAACCCAGCACTGCAACTATCTAAAATATAAATATACAAAAAGGCTTGCTTGATCGCTTAAAGTTTTCATCAAGGTCATCAAAGGTTTCCTACCTCGATTTACTCACTGATACGAGAAGAGTTCCTTCGCATGGCAATTTTCTCACCATTAGAAATTATTTTCTGATTGCTTCCGAACTCAACCCAGGGGTTGAAATTCATCCAGATCTCCTCCATCTTCATGGTGACCAGTAAATCTGGATTAGCAATTTCCCGTTTTTTCCCGTTTTTGGAAATTTTCCCGGCCTAACGATATACATTTGAATTAAGCATACAACTGAATGCGATTGAGCAGAAGGTTCAGTGAGTCATTTTTAAGACAGTCACGTTCAAAGTCTTCGCTCAAAACTTTACAGGCTTTTATTTGATTAATAGTTCTGTCCAGAATTCTTCTAAAACAAATTTGAAATTCTCACTGGAAGTCCTTTGAAAATGTTTTCATATGTCTATACAAAAATTGTAAGTAGAAAACTCAAAAAAGTTTTTAAAATTCATCCTTAGATTCTCTTCGAATTTTAAACTCTTTCTAAAAATGCACAGAAGCTTCCATTTTTTTTAAAGATTTGCTTGAAATTCTCCGTAGAGATCCCATGCCATTCACATCAGATTCTCGACCAACAATTGAAAAGGGCCTATTAGCTTTTATGAGCAAAACTTGTAATCTCCCTTCCCTGCCAATACCATTGGCAGAGGAAATTTTCCCACTGAGAATTGTCTTCAAATTTTGCTTAGAATTATCTTGGAGTTCTGATTTAAATTCACCTGGAAATTGCATGGAATTCTTGTTAAAATTCGTTTGAAATCCCATTAGAAATGTGCTTGGAATTCTTCTCCTTATCGATATTTGCAGAATAATTTTGGAATTTTACTCCCAACATTCAATTCCCTTGATATTCTTCACAACTCATAGAATCCTCTTTACTCTTGGGAGGTCTAGTAAAAACTCTCTTAGACATTTTACTTAAGCTCCATAGAAAATATTGTCTTGAATACCTTGGTGTTTTCTCTAGAATTAATTCTAATCCCTGCTCGAATTTGTATTGAAAAAATAAATCTACATTCCTTTAATACTCTTCAAAGTGACTGTATTCTGAAAATTTAGGTCAGTCTAAGGGTTTTGAAATCTGTATGTTTTCGAAAAGATGACAAGGTATTTATATTTTTTTTTTCAGATTAGTCATCTTTCGGTTTTTTCCCGGTGACTTCAATTTCCCAGCTTTTATCCGGTTTCCGCGGTACACTGGTCACTCTGCATTTTACATACGAAACACTTGTTTTTAATCCCGTTATATTTGTTTTGCCTCCAGTGGGAAATTGTAAAACAGCGCTTTCACCTCCAAAATTGTGTCATTTGATTCCATCTTACTTGCAATAGCAGCAACTTTACAATACTAAAACTTCATTGAGTAGCTAATTTTACGAGTTAACCAGGATTTCAATGAAGACATAGAATACTCAATAAAGCCACTCTATGCTGTCAAGGCACCGCTTGTTTACGTATATTTGAATTATTCTTCAATCATAAATGTCTTCTCTTAAAGCCGACAAGGCAATTGATCAACTCAATGGAAACCATGCCATAAAACTTTTTTTAATGAACTCACTCGAATTGAAATAAGTTGAACCAGGTTCAACACTTCAAGCCAATTGAATTCAACTGAGTTGATCAATGACTAGCCTTGTCTAAGCCCAGCTTAACTCTTTACCATTCTTGCATTTACCATCAAAGGCGCTCCAATACGCTCAAGGGATTGATTTGTGTTGAACACAACTGGATCGAGCAGACTCACCAATCTACTCGAAGGCTAAATTTTGCAATTAGTTGTAACATCTATTAAGAGAAACACATACCCATTACCAGCATAAATGTTGCAACAACTAACAGCGTCTAGCGTCTAAGGTAATGGATTTTTATCTCAGTTCAACTCAGGAATGTTAAAACATTTAGTGGGAACTGAAATAATAATAGATAATCATTGAAATACCCTTTAATTTGAGTAAATTTGGCTCGACTGGAAGCAATCCATCAGCAAGCACAACCACAAGTTTGCAACTCTATTTAAAATTTGAAATTTTAAATTAAACACCATCCTTAATCGACACTGATTAATTAAATTGTTTGAAACTAGGGAAGTAAATCATACTTATTAATCAGTTTCTTTTTTTTTTTTTTGTTTATTAAGAGGGGAGTACACTTTGATTTTTCAAAAAAAATGCATTTTTTTTGGCTTAAAATGTTTCTTGGGATGTATACTTTATATTCCTTACCGCTTTACGAAGCGATTTCCTAAAACATGTACCGGCGCGCTGAGAGAGCAATTTTATCTTTTAACGCGTTTATCTCGAAACGGGGTTTTTCAAACTGGCGTAACCAGTTATCATCAAATTTGGATATCGCCTAGGTTTTCTTGTTCAGAATTAAATTCTGCTTAGAAATACGTAAGCATTTTTAGGGTGAAAAAATGGACTTTTTTTTTCCTACAACTCTTGAAAAAATTAATTTAAAAAAATCGGAATACGTATTTCTAACCCAAATTTCATTTCTAATCAGGATTTTTGTTCGATTTAAGTTCCAGGATCACATGGAAAGGAGTATTTTCCCACGCCGTTTTCCGACTTCCATGCGACCTGGTGCAACAAATTAACGAAAATGCCTTACTTTTTGGACGTTCAAAGTGTACTACCCCCTTAATTTATTTGATAAGGCTCAACCGAATGAACTTTACTGAGCCGAGGATTCTTGTTCAGTATAAAATACATCTTAAAACTATAGTCAAAAGATACAACATAATAAACATTTTATCTTCCGCTGTCCAATAAGCCTCTTCCACCAGAACGGGAGCCGCTTCCAGTGGTTTCATTCTATGGCAGATTCGCCAACGAGGTTCAGAGCGCTTCCATTGCAGCTATGCACAGTGGTCCAGAATGCAGATTTAGGTGGAATGATATGTTTTGAGCCTGAAATTGAAACATTAGACTAAAAGTCTCTTCTACAAAGTTGTTCCTTATAGTTAGGCCCTCATTTTTATGACACTGAATTCTAGGGTGGTTCCTATTATCATTAAAATCAAAAATCTAACTCTTTTGTTTGAATAAATTAAGGTATACATTCTTCAGCAAAGTTATAGCTGAGCTAATTTCAAGCAACTTTAATGAAAATAACTTTTTTGTATCTCTTAAATTGGCCGATTTAGAGCTATTTTCTTGAATTGAGTTAGGGTGGCTCTTAAAAAAACAGTTTTTTTGCTCTAGTTTTCTTATTTAGAATTTCTCAGCAAAGGTGTCTTTAGATAACTTTTAGATCTTAAAAAGACTTTTTTATTTGAAATTTATCATAAAAGTCATCTCATAGAGACTTTTAAAACTCTTTAAGACGAATGTTTTAAAGCTGAATTTGTTGAATGTATCTCTTCTAATAAAAAAGATATACCCAAATATTGTAAAAAATATGCATAAATTCAAATTGATTTTATACGAGTTTAAAAAATAATATACCTCCAATTTTGTCATATTATTGAGAATAACATACGCCCTTTCAAATGCCGTAAAAAAACTTTTTTTTTGTTTGCCCCAACCAGAGATATTAACATTTGAAAAGTGCATATTTTTAGTATAAAAACGTCAATAACTCTTGATCGACGAAAGATATTGACAAACTTTGTGCGCCTTTTTAAGATCTAAAAGTTATCTAAAGACACCTTTGCTGAGAAATTCTAAATAAGAAAACTAGAGCAAAAAAAACTGTTTTTTTAAGAGCCACCCTAACTCAATTCAAGAAAATAGCTCTAAATCGGCCAATTTAAGAGATACAAAAAAGTTATTTTCATTAAAGTTGCTTGAAATTAGCTCAGCTATAACTTTGCTGAAGAATGTATACCTTAATTTATTCAAACAAAAAAGTTAGATTTTTGATTTTAATGATAATAGGAACCACCCTAGAATTCATTGTCATAAAAATGAGGGCCTAACTATAAGGAACAACTTTGTAGAAGAGACTTTTAGTCTAATGTTTCAATTTCAGGCTCAAAACATATCATTCCACCTAAATCTGCATTCTGGACCACTGTGCAATGGACGCAAAACGTGGTCAGTACTCACACATTCATCACGAAACGGTTGCTTTTCAAAGTCGACGACACATCGACTGTAAGAACTGCTGATGAAGAACAATGAGGAGGACCACACAATAGTTACTGCCGAGTAAACAGCCGATCGCGTAATACACATCGAGAGTGGTCTGCTTCTGTCGACAGCCGAATGAACACTGATTAATAAGTTTCTGTTGTAAAGAAATATTTCCCTGAATTGAATAAATTTCCCTGAGGCTCCCTGATTGTCCAAGTTCAAACATAAATTCCCTGGTAGTCCCTGATTTTCCAAGTTTTTTTCTTCAGGTTTGTCCAGGTAGTCTACACCCTGCCAGCGTAGCGGTTAGCGGTTTTGTTGAAGTGACTATAAATACAAAAAAATAACATGTTCAGCATAGGGGAAATGCCACTAATTTGGGCCCATTCATAAATTCAGCAATCGACTATATTTTCAATAATGACCAAAAATATCCATCAGTACCGTCCCAATGACGCGTTCATGTAGATAAAATTGATAAATAGAAAATTTTTAGCGATGGGCCCAATCTAAGATCCATGGTCAACATTGGAGCCATTTCCGCTACAATCTGAATTATCTAGACATTTTTACAGGACCCAGCACTGACAAATTGCCAACAACTCGTTTTCTAGGCTTTCAGTATCTGATTAAGCCGATCACTACCTTATTTAATTATAAATGAGTCGCAAATATGTGAAATTTCACAGAGTGGGTCACAATCATCAAAAGTTTGAGAGCCACTTTTTTAACTCATAAATAACAAGTGCAAGATTGGTCAGACGAAAAAAAACTAATCAAAATGTGACATTTTCCACCAAAGAACACATCTTTCTAACAAATAAATGCAGCTTGGAAGCAATAAAAAAACGTTACCTTTCCACATGTAGAACGTTACATTCAAATATAGTCTAACTGGTTTTCGGTTGTTGCAGCACGAATTGCTTACCAACATCCATCGCAGACATGGCGTCATAATAATGCTCCAAAATATTATGACTCTTATTTCCACATCGAGCGATCACATTTCCTGCTCTCCGCACGCTTAAATATACCGGTTCGGGAGTGCAACTCTTCAGTGCAGTCATATTCCAACGTTGCAATGCAAGCTTTTATCGCTACCTTACTGCTTACGTTGTATACCGTTTCGGCAGGAGACGTCCCCACAAACTATCCTCAGTATGCAGTGTACAAGAGCTTCCCCACGGCACTGGCCGAGTGTGCCGAGTACTACGAAGTATCCAACTGTTCCTTGGACCGCATAGTCCGGACTTCCTTCCCAAATGAACGAGAAGTGAAGCAAGTAGTTCGCTGTGCTTTCCTCTGTTTGCGCTGCTGGAACGATACCACCGGGGTGCAGGAGCAGGTCATGCACTATTTCTTCAATCCGACTCCGGAGGATTCCTGCTTTCTTAATCGAACCCGAGAATGTATCAACAAGTCTCAGTTGCGGCCCGAAAGCAGTAGCGACGTTGAAACGCAAGCTTACAATGCATTCATATGCTACTATCGTCAGTATGGTAATTTGAACGACAAAAATCAATTCTTGCCGCTCTCACCGAAGGAACTGGACCAGCTGGTCCTGACATCGCTTTCCCTTGCAAGTGTGTCCAACGAAGTGCTGAAGCAGTTTTGCCGAGGAAACATTCTGAACAATCCCAAATTTCCCGACCTTCTATTGATCATCTTCATCCGAGGAGGCTTGTTCCAAAATGGTTTGCTGCGAGAACATCTCTACATCCAGTTCGGTAATCCTGAAATTCTGACCCCACAAACGGAGCAGTGTGTTGATGCGACTTACAACATGCTGCCGTGTCACGCCGATGAGAAAGAACAGCTGTATAGGATTTTCCGAAACTGTCTTCAGGACATTACGGACACGCTAAGTTTGGTGCAGCGATTGGCCAAGCAATTACTAGGGAGTGATACCTGTTGCAGTGAAGACAGTTCCGGGAGTTCAACTACTACGCCCAGTACAACCAACAGTCAAGCTCCCTGTTACAACGTTGGTCCAAGATGAGGAGGTTTGCCACAAGTTGCTGGTGACAATTCAAAAGACTCTCAGTTTGCTATTTTCTGGAGATGATTAATGCAGTGAAATAAAGTCCAGGAACGTAAAGAATCCTTCCCTATATCCAGACGGGTAACTGTAATTTCCTACCGCCAGCCATCCACCCATTCTTGTTGCGGTAAATTCAATTTCCAACTGGCGTAAATTGTCCGCACCACTGCACTGCCCTCTGAAATTCCAACATGAACATGAAGCAAATGGAACAGCACTAAACTTGGCCCGTAGCTGTCATTTGGCGCAACGTTCGGTTGGCAGTCGAATTATGTTACACCATCTAAAATTGTAGATGAAAATTGCTTTCTTGGAAATGTGCCCACTTGTTTAAATTGTACGCTCTTGTTCTCCCCTCATATGCGGTGCATTTGAAGTGTATTTAGAGCAAAGATCTCCTGGAGTCGATGAACCGTTTTTTCCCTATTACTATCCGTGGGAACTGTCAAGCAGCAGTCTCTAATGTAGGTATTCCCCATTGCATGATGGTCAAAGTTTGAAGCGGAAAAGCTAACAGGAAAAAGAAATGTACCAAGGTCGGGGGGAACCATTGTCGATGGCCAGTACTGAAAAAGACGGGGGAAATTATTTTCCTGCTTTTCGCTCACCAGTCATAAGAATAGATTATTTACTCAGCTCTAGCAGCGCAGAATGATGCTGGTGAAATAATTTTGACCGTACTTGCACGTTTTTCATGGTTCCATTCTTTGATGTGGTTGAGCACTTAATTCTTCCTCTAGCTTTGATTGCTTAAGCAACTAAAGAGAAATTATAATGGTCTGAATCTTTTTTTTTGTTTTGTTCGTGTCAATGATGGTTGTGAGACATTTTTCTTCCCTTATTACGTTCGGTCTGAAATGTTGTGCCTACCCTCAACCAAGGTCTTTGAGCACTTCTACAGTTACAGTGTGTGACAAGCTGGAATTTTTATTTGACGACAGAAAAATGTTACCATATCTGACTTTATTGTGTTCTTTGAAATACCAGATGTCCCTATACGACACATTTTTAGGTACCATCCTCTTTATGAATTAGGATACCGTAGGGGCAGTTCATATGCTACGTAGACCGATTTTGAGAGGTTTTAGACCTTCACCGTAGACAATCCTCCATACAAATGTTGAACCGGAATCATGGATTTTTTTTTGAGCCGTAGACACTCGCCCAACCCCCACGTCACAGTGCACACTGGGCAAAAATTGACAAAACTACGACTAAATTGATCTCGGCAGCCAAACGGTTTCAGTCAACATGTTATACATATTCTCAAAGGAAAACACTCTGCTGAATCGATTGGTGGTGGTCTCATTGGCCGGAGACTTATGCGTACCGAGATAAAGGGCCAGGATCAACCCGAGTTCCCGGTAAAGTAGGAAATGCCACTATCTATCGACATAATTTTACACTTTACTTAACGTATGTTACTGAAAATTGATAGTACTAAGTATGTATGGCGTAAAGATACCATAGACGCCCTCAGAAAAACTCCACTGGCCTAAATGTGGATCCGGAACGACCGATAAAGTGGTTAAATTATAAAAAAATGCACTAGTACCTTGTGATGTTTTTCTATGTTGTTCAGAATCAAGAGATCAAAGCGTATTGAATATGGAAACTATATTTTGGGGTATAGTGGCTATGGTCATTTGTTCCCAAACTATAAATTCCATATTCAATACGCTTTCATCTCGTGATTCTGAACAAACAACAGTTCAAGAACAATTTTTATAATGTTGCTACTTTATCCGTCAATCCAGATTATCCGGAGAACCAGGATATGGCCACTTTACCCCAAAATTTAAATTATTTATTAAATTCGCTTTGATCTCATAATTATGATAAAACAAAGAAAAATCGCAAGGTTCTATGACAATTTTTAGAATGTGGCCACTTTATCGGTCAATCCAGATTATCCGGAGAACCCACTTTCATAAAGTGCATATAAAGTTCCAACACAACTTTCTGGCAACTTTAGAAGCTATTGAAAGCACACGAGGAACTTCAGGCTCCAAAAAGTTCCGATGTGTACTCCTAGCAACTGAAGTTCAAAAAAAGTTCCAAAAAGCATCCCTAAACACTTCTTAGGAACTTCAGGGAAGGCTGAAAACATTGTCGCAACAAAGTTCCGAACAAGTTCCCAGTGGAACTTTCTAGCAACTTTAAAGTATCTTAGAAGTTTCCTGCAAGACTTCGTAACAACTTGTAAGTTTCTTAAGAGGTCCGTTATAGCTCATATAACAACATTTAATGTAAGTAAATATTAAATGATCAGTGGCTCAAATAAATTCATAATTCTTATTCATCAAGCCATTTCCTGGATTCGAACCCGTGTATTTGGATTTGAATCTGCAAACGCTACCCACTGTGCTACAAGTGTGTTGGAATGCCATGCGGGATAACACCAATTTGAAATTCATCATGGTGTTGTATTTCGTGTTCAAGTAAGCCAGCCTTCACTGAAAACTCCAACAGTACGCGGGACAACCGCTCACTTTAATATATCTCAGATGACGTAGTTCAAGTTCCGCCAGAAGCACCTTAGAATGCTCTTCCATTATGGTATCGGAACTTTCAAGTTCTTATAACGACTTAAAAATGAGGCTGCTTAAAATTATATTGACCACCTTCGTCTAAGCTGCTTAAGCCTCACTTACCTTACCAATCAGGCTAAGGCCTTGTTGTCCTCTGCTGTCCGAAGAAGTCGTCTCCACTCGAATCGATCTATGGCCACACTTCGCCAGCCTCGTAGTCTGCGAAGGGTCCACAGGTCGCCTTCTACTTGGTCGATCCACCTTGCCCGCTGCTCGCTTCTTCTTCTTGTTGCTGTTGGAACAATTTTCACTGGGTCGTCGTGCGGCATTCTAACGACGTGCCCAGCCCACCGTAGTCGCCCAATTTTTGCAATGTGGACGATGGATGGTTCTCCCAGCAGCTGGTGCAATTCGTGGTTCATTCGCCTCCTCCACGTTCCGTCGTTCATCTGCACTCCACCGTAGATGGTACGTAACACCTTCCGTTCGAAAACACCAAGGGCGCGTTGGTCCTACATGAGCATAGTCTAGGTCTCGTGGCCGTAGCGGACCACCGGTCTAATCAGCGTCTTGTAGACAGTCAATTTCGTTTTATTCGACCGAAGCGTCCTCCGGAGTCCAAAGCAGGCACGGTTCCCTGCCATAATGCGTCTTTGAATTTCTCTGCTGGTATCATTTTTGGTGGTCACCAGTGAGTCCACATACACGAACTCATCGCCCACCTCGATTTCGTCACCGTCAATCTGAACTCGAGGTGGGAGGCTAACATTGTCTTCCCTAGAACCTCTTCCTTTCATGTATTTTGTCTTTGATGCGTTGATGGCAAGTCCAATCCGCCTAGTTTCAGCCTTCAATCTGATGTACGTTTTCGCCATCGTCGCAAAGTTCCGTGCCATGATGTCAATGTCATCGGGGAAGGCAAGAAGCTGGATGGACTTCCTGAAGATCGTGCTAATCGTGTCTATCCCTGCTCTTCTGATCACACCTTCTAACACGATGTTGAATAGCAGGCACGAAAGTCCATCACCTTGCCGCAACCCCCTTCGAGATTCAAAGGGACTCGAGAGTGTCCCCGATACTCGAACAACGCACATCACTCGATCCATCGTCACCTTGACCAATCGCGTCAGTTTATCCGGAAATCCGTACTCGTGCATAATCTGCCATAGCTGATCTTGAACAAATGATGTGTGGGCACGTTGTATTCGCGGCATTTCTGCTGAACCTGCCGAATCGCGAAAATTTGGTCCGCGGGCACCCATGAATCCCACCTGGTATTGACCCACGAACTCTCTTGCAAATGGTGACAGGCGGCGGCATAGAATTTATGAGAGTACCTTGTAGGTGGCGCTCAGCAGTGTGATCGCGCGGTAGTTGCAGCAATCCAACTTGTCGCCCTTTTTGTAGATTGGGCATACGATACCTTCCATCCACTCCTCCGGTAATTTCTCCTCCTCCCAAGTCCTGGCAATTACCCAGTGCAGCGCTATAGCCAGTGCTTCACCACCGTATTTTAATAGCTCACTTGGTAGTTGATCTACACCAGTTGCTTTGTTGTTCTTCAGCCGGGCGATATCCTCCTCAACTTCTTGAAGATCAGGGGCCGGTAGCCTGTCGTCTTCTGCGCGTGCTCCAAGGTCTGTTGCCGTGCCACCTTCGTTTTCTGCTGCTTCACCGTTGAGGTGCTCGTCATAGTACTGCTTCCACCTCTCAATCACCACACACTCGTTCGTGAGAAGGATACCGTCCAAGTTCTTGCACATATCGGCTTGCGGCACGTAACCTTTGCTCGAACTATTTAGCTTCTCGTAGAACTTCCGTGTGTCGTTTACGCGGTACAGATTTTCCATCGTCTCTGCTGCTTAAGCCACAAATAGCCTTTTATCAGAAATTTTGGTTACTTGGGTAGTATCCGTTATTATTCTGGACGCTGAAGTGGGGCTTAGTATACACAGAAAAAAAAAAGTTTTGAATATTACATCCCAACTGCTGGAACCAGGTCAATCCATCGGTTGTGCAATATAACGTTGTACGATGTACATCGTTTTTGCGAACAAAATTACATCCATTGATGTAATATTGTATGTGCTTTTTGCTATTACATAATTATTTCATACATCAGCTTGAATTACATTGATCGATATTACATTTTTTTTTTGCTGTGTACATGGAATAAATATTTTTTATGGCACTATTTGGGTAAAACTAATATGTTCATTACTTGCAGCATGTAAAAGCGCCTTCCATTCATTTTGGCTAAGAAAATGTTTTATGAAATTATGGAATAATAAGATTATATGATAATATTTTGTTTGTGTAAGCAACAAGAAAATATTGTGAAGTTTGTGTCTGACGCATAATACCTGCCAATTTGGCTACATTAGCGTCGTTACAGGGACTTTAGGTACAAAAACAAAGTTATACTTAGTAAGGTAACCTTATCTTTTTTTGTATTGTAAGCAAATCATAAAAGGACAACTAAATTAAATTCAAGAATTGTGCTAAAATTTAAAAACATAAAATAATGAAGATTGGAAAACAAATTATTGCGAAAACGCTTGACAAATACCTTTTCTCATATGGTTTGTTTAAAAACTTCGCAAATTGTTTGGGCTCACATCTAGAAATCTTCTTGATGTATGAAGGTAAAAATACAGTTCAGTGTTACTACAGAGAAGCATGCAACAAATTCCATGAACATCAAACAATAAATATTCCATTATTAAATAATGGAAATGGTCACCAAACTACCAATTTTAAAGAAATTCTGAGAACCACTAAATAGTTTTGTTTTAAATAAATATGGCTCTTTTTACTCAAACGGTCACCCTTTGAAATATTTAAAGAGTTTTAAGTTTATAGATTTCAAACAACTAAAAGAACCAAGCACGAAAAAATTGTAGCGGCCAATCGCGGTCCTACATCAACCTTCCGTTCGTGCCCCTAGGCACAGACTCTTCAACTTTGTTTGCAACTTTATCTAGAAAGACGACCAAATGTAACCATCTTCAACCCTATAATTCAGAAGCAAACTGACGTAAATAAACTTTAAAAAAGAGATGAACGCAATCGAACAATTTACACGCTTTTCGGAAATCATCCAATTTGGCGATGACGTCCCATCATTGAAAAAGTTCGATCCAATTAACAATCCTCCCCCGTCCCAACCGTGCGTTCAATCCAATCGCACCGAACCACCCAACGGAATCCCGCTGCAATTTGAACCTCCGGTTTTACCTAGTTTTTGAGCAACCTTCCAATTGGTCCTGAGCTGTGAGACCGCGTCATTCGTCCTCCAGAGCCGGTGCTGCTGGAGACTGTGATAGTAAAAGTGATGCTGTCGGTACGCCGCCGACTGGTAAAGACCCTGGTCAGCACCAGGAGGGCGGTCCTGGTCGAGCGGGCGCGGGTGGCCTCTGCCGCCCGGCTGCTGGCGTTGTGAATCTAGAAATACACAAACAGAGACGGAAGACGGGGAAAATCGGGTGTGTCTCGCTCTTATTTGCGGCTCGAAAGCTCGGAAAAATCTAATTATAAAATAGTCGTTGGTCAACCACCACACTCAGTCAGTTTGCAAGGAGAGACGGAGTTAAAAAAAAAAATATGTTTGAAAGGACACAGGAAACGTTTTCCATCAAGTGCCACGACCGGGAAAGTTCACACTAGCTCGGTGGTGGTGCCGTCGTCGGTGAGGAACATGAAACGAACAAGGATGCGATGCGTTATGAATGCGGCTGTGAATGAACCAACGTCAACCAAATAGACGGACAGGCTTTGAACCGGGCTACGAACGGATGGTGGTGGGTGGCACGTATTAGAAGCAAATGTGTGAATGGTCACCGTGGTGAGCATGACGACGGAAGCACTAAACCAACACGGAACATGTGATGTTTATTAACGAGAAGGGGTTTTCATGCACAGAGAGCAGCGTGGGATGTGTGTGTGTGTTTGTGTGTGGGTGTGAGAGAGTGTATGTTCATTGTTCATGGTATGATGGTGTTAGGAATAATTCTGATGATTATCATACGCTCCTTTACGCACGAACTTCAGGTCAAATCATAAGGGAATAACATAACATTTTGCATAGTTATTGCGTAAAGACAAAGAACTGTCATGCTCTGCCACCAACATCCATATGAATGCAGAACATGTGGGACGTAATTAATCAATTTCTCATCCATATCCTGTTTTCAATAATAGTATACGCGGATCTATCCGGCTGTGGTGTGCTCACTGGAAAATTTCATCCCTGCCAGATGGTATGCATCCATATCTTGCGTGCATGTGCTGCATGCTATGCTCGATCCACAGCCAGAACATCAAAGCAAAAACCCATCTTCTGTGTCCTAGTGCTATTGGAATGTGAGAGATTCTACCATTGGAACTACGCCAACGAGATTACTACATCATGCAGAGGATATTGAAAATGCATATTGCACTAGAGAATACTTTAGAATAGTACTTGTTTTGTTCATTACCAAAGAATGTGCACCGCAAAAGTAGGCCGATGTTAAACTCGATTGAACAAAATAATTGTTCAAGCTCTTCTGAAACTGTATTTCCATTCGCAATTACGAACATTTTATATTGGTCTTCCGATTCGTGGAGTGCTTGGTGCACCATCAAACCTTTGCTAGTGTGCCTTGAAGGTTTTATAAGGCATGTGAATTATTTTAGTGAAATAAAGATTTCTATCAATAATGTACCTGCTTATGATTATAACATTTATGGTGCATTACTGAATTAATGTGACCAAGCTAAACATTTTTCCCCAGTTACTAGATATATTTACGTACAACGGTTTTCTGGCTCTGGCAGTCTTAATAACAGCTAAAATGGTTTCGTTTCTATATCCGACGGGTTTAGATTATATACAACAAAATGTAGGGTATTGGATCAAATTATCGATAAAACTTGCCTCTAATCCTTTTGGAAGGACGAATATAAAACCGAAACCGTCGGATGTAGAAGCGGAACCGTTTTAGCTGTTATTAAATCTGCCAGAGCCGAAAAACCGGTGTACCCAAAAATTCGAACCCCGTCGTTAAACAACCACCGTAAATATATTTCCTATTTACTCCTCAACCGTCGTTACGTCTTCCACCTTGATTGATAGCAAAAATTAAGCTGTCAAGCCATAAAAAAAAAACAACGTAAAACAAATTGTTGCGTCCAGAAAAACATGGGAATTTCAGACATTCCCGACCAAGGGGCATCCCACCGTAAACTTTAGTACTCTAGTACATTTTTTAATCTTGCATAATTTCCATCGTAGTTACCGGTTGCTAGTGTTGTTGTTTGTCGTTGTAAGCTCTGCCAATTTTATAGTTTTCGTAACTTATTAAATGAAATTATTTCTTGTTTTAATCTATTTTAATTGCACTTAAATCGTGCTAATTGGTATATGTATTTCAAGTATGCTTATCTAAAAGTGTAAAAAATCGTGTGTTATTCGAATTACTGATGAATTAGAGTAGAGAGGTTCTAGAACCTCTCTAGTTTTGAGCAGATTTTCCAGTGCGGTATCATGAATTTGGACTCCTTTACAGAGCTGTTCCAGATTCCCAAGAAAATAATGAACCGTTGATTGACATGGCGGACCCAAGAATGAAACCAAGAGTGTTAACCAAATATATCATATTAACAATATGATCCATTCATGGCTTTTCCAAATGTTGCAAGCGTTTAAAAAGGTCAGCAACAATCATTCAATTACAACCGAGGGGTGCAAATATAGCACTTATTACAAAAGTAAGCGTCAAATTATTTTCATTAATTACATTGTGTATATTGCTTTAAAATTTGTCTGACATGTCTTTGTTGTCATCAAATAAAATAAAATGCTGAAATACATACTTTTGAAATATTAATCAAATTTTCATTTGACTTACCCCTCGTGACAATAAACAAATACATTGGTAGCATTTTTGGCCACAGAGGTGCTTTCATCGCTGAAAATTCGGGTCGCCAGCTAAGCGAAAGAGTGGATCATATTGTTAATAGCACAAGCTGTGCAAGTATGAAGAAGAATAAGTTCTTGGCTATGCATATACAGGTCAAGGATACCAAGGTTACGCTGCGCATTTGCCTGTCGAACTACGAGGATGAAGCGAACCTTTTACAGTAGGAAATTGTACTGATTGCAATACGCTTTTCGGGGAACAAAAATCGGAAAACATAAATTTCCCTGTTTTACTAATTGGAACCACCAACGACAAGGTGTTGGTGATTGAGGATTTCAAAACCACTAGCATCGTTATCATTCTGATCCGTAGTGGCAAATAGATTATCCCGGTGTAATCGAAGCGTTTCATGCAAGACTTATATAGCTCGATCGTTCCAAAACGCGACACGTGAAAGAAGTTGATTGGTTGGTTGTTTTTAATTTAAAAGTTTGAACAATCGATACTTATTTATTCACATGTCATATGTTAAAATAAATTGATGAAATTTAAGTTTAACAATCGTTGCCGTTAGCTGATAGAATCAATGAAAAAATGGATTCGACATCAACACATAGCAGATATGGCTTTTCAATGATGTCCAGCTCTAATAATGGTTCAACAGATGATAATTGACGATTCCAAATCAGAAGAAATATAGTTCATATTTACAACATGTTCACTTTGTACGGCAAAGGGGCATAATTGTGCGCAGCACTAATTCCGTGTACTTCGTTAAATTTTGCAGTATTTAACAGTTTTATCTAAATTTTTTACCATGCACAAGTAGTTAATACCTGCCATCATGTTCAATTCAATTCAACTGCGCAGAATTATGGCACTTTACGGCAGAATAAACACGTTCGGTGGGAAGCTACAAGATGCGACTCTCCAGATGCCACAAGCTCGACAACAAGTACAATGCGAATGGTGTGGTAAACCTTCACAACTTCTTGTTGAGATTCGATACTCCTAAGAGTCTTAAGTTAGTGTTACATGGCCAAGTCATAACAGTCGAATGGTACCTAATCTTATAACGCAACTATCGATAAAACCATACGAACAACGGGGGGAAGGGTTTTATGATTGTCAACCTGACTTCTTCCAGTAACATGTCGAATGGATCATGCAAAATTCGCATCAAAGTGTGACATATTTGATAATGCAGGTATAATGCGGAAATGATGCAATTGGTTTCTAAATTGGCGAAACAATCAGCCACTGTTTGTTCCACCGTTGACGATTCTTCTCCACTTTGCTATAATTTATAGTTGAATAATTTTTGCAACGTTCTTCTCTTATTCGAAGACCATATCTTGATGCAAATAAAACAAAAAGAAACATTTAAAATAGCTGTTAAAGCTTAAAATATTAACACTGAAGTTTTCAAATATTCACACAAAATCCTGGACGACATCCGATAAATAAACAACTAAAATGTGTTTAGCAACGGTGGCAACAGCCTAATACAAACTATAGGTTAAGTTTTTCCAGGTACCTTAGGTATTCGTAAGAACATTCTGAGTATAACGCGAGAAATATAGAGTTTAGAGTGGGATGCCCCTAGTTCCCGACGAATATTCCAGACGCCAATTTCAGACTTCGTAGACAAAGTAACCAGACATTCTCGAAACACAACCCGAGCAAATTCTGAAATCAAATTGAAAACTAATTTTGATGTTGTGGTGCCGCTGATAATGATTACTTAGGTTGCTGTCGCTTTGGTCGTTTTAACGCATCAAATATCAAAGTTGAGAGCAAACAAATCTTACTGTGACATAACACTGAAAACAAATTCTGCTGCCAGTGAGAGCAAACTGAAAACTCATCAAATTGGCACAGGTACAAAACAATAAACACCTTATCTTTCGCTATCCAATAAACCACCTTTACCAGGACGGGAGTCGCTTCCAGTGGTTTCATTGTATGGCAGTAGCGCCAACGGGCGTTTCCATTGCAGCAAAGGACGTAAAACGTGGTCAGCACTCACACACTCATCACCAAATGGTTGCTTTCCAAAGTCGACGACGAGATTCCGCATCGAACGTTCGACTGTTTCGGTCTAGTGTTGCTTGCACTCCGTTATCAGTACTAGTTTTTTTTTCCCTATTGAGGTTTTTTTTCAATCCGCTTTCACACTAAGTGGTGTTATAGTATACACAAGTGTAGTGAGCATCGCGGAATTGCATCTGCCGCACAACCGTTCGAGAAAGGAAGCAGTCATTTCCGGCCGAGTCCGGCAGATGAGCTGTTCATCTTTAGCCAACAAATTTCATCGCATCACGCCACTGCAACATCAAGGTCATCGAGTTCACCAGCCGGCGAGCCAGCCGGTGCTTTGTTGCAAACACTCGAGGGCAACAATAGAACGATCATCACCATCATCCTCACATCAGTAGATCATCGTCATCAGCCGCACTCCGTGCGCTTGTGTGGAGAATTAAGTAACAAACGGTTATCTTCCGTTCTCCGCAACCTGATTAATCTCCATACAGCGTTGATTAACTTTTCTGACACCTTTTTGTTTTTCCTGAAAAAGTTTTCATTTTTTTT
This sequence comes from Ochlerotatus camptorhynchus, assembly GCF_037179485.1. Classification (NCBI taxonomy): domain Eukaryota; kingdom Metazoa; phylum Arthropoda; class Insecta; order Diptera; family Culicidae; genus Ochlerotatus; species Ochlerotatus camptorhynchus. Next base: position 2,289,250 of record NW_027040879.1, read on the forward strand.
TTCTTTTTTTTGCACTTACTGTTTTTTTTTGCAGTCTGATTAATCTCCCTATAGTGTTGATTAACTTTCCTGGCCCTTTTTTTTTTTTTTTTGCTTTGTTGGATTAAGTATTATTTTTACCGTATATTTCTGGATAAGTTTTTTTTCTCATATATATATATTTTTTTTATTATTATTTTATTTTATTTTTTTTTTGTTTTCCTTACGCATTTTTTTTTTCTTCTTGTTTATGTCGAAATCTGTTGCGGAGGTACTTAAGACCCCGCAATGGATGAAACAAATGATGGCGGGGGTATTTCGCTAGCAGATATCTCCGATGATGAGTCTGTTGAATCTCCATCATTCGAAAATCTGCTTCTCACTGAAGAGAAAATGGATACCTCAGGGGACTCTACTTCGGACCCCAAAACGAGCACTGGAGCTTACCCAAAGGTGATGTCTAAACAACAACCTCCTTCACCCCCTGCCCCCCCTTCTCCACCATCGCCCCTTCGTCCACTTGTTCCCCCTACTCCAACCGTTCCCTTAAAAATTTCTGCGACCCCCCGCCATAAAGCTTACCCAAGCGACTCAAAAGGTCCGTGGGTTGTTTTTTTCCGGCCCAAACAAAAACCTTTGAATATTTCTCGGATTTCGAAGGATCTGACAAAACATTTTTCGGCCGTAACCGATATATTTAAGGTGACGCCAAACAAACTGCGCGTTACCGTTGATGACCTGAAACAGGCAAACCGGATTGTTGCCTATGAGCTTTTTACGATGGAATATCGAGTCTACATCCCCAGTTGCGACGTAGAAATCGAAGGAGTGGTCACCGAAGCGAGTCTAACTTGCGAAGATTTCCTTCATGCCGAATCCTTCGGTATTTTTAAAAACCGTGCCCTTCCGAAAGTGAAGATTCTGGATTGCATCCAAATGCAATCAGTGTCTCTCATTGGCACGAACAAAAACGTACTCTCTGTCAGACTCGTTCCGTGTGACCTTTTCAGGATCGGCGCTACCTGACTACGTCGTAATTGGGAAGGTTCGACTGCCTGTACGCTTGTTTGTACCGCGGGTAATGAACTGCTCAAAATGCAAGCAACTTGGTCACACCGCTGACTTCTGCTCCAACAAACCGAGCTGTGATCAATGTGGCGAGCTGCATGCAGATGGTCCTTGCCGGGCTACCCCAAAATGTGTTTACTGCAAGGATACTCTGCATGCTTTGGTTGATTGCCCGAAGTACAAACAGCAGGGAGAAAAACTTAAGCGGTCTTTGCAAGCTCGCTCCAAGAGGTCACTTGCAGAACTCTTAAAAAACACCGCTTCATCTTCCCAAACCACCCCAAAAACCAAAAACACATACTCCATTTTGCCAGATGATGATCAGGGCTCTGACTCAGAGGTTGGTGAAGGTAGTCCCTTTGTCTTTAATGGCAACACGAGAAAGCGATTAAAAAAAAACGTCACTCAAAATCCGCGTAAGACCTCTCGTATGGACTACCAACCTACCTTGACAAATTTAAGAGGTAGCGGAAATGTACCGAAACCCCCTCCACCGGAATTTAAATCTTGTAATTTTAACAAGGACTTTCCGCCACTTCCGGGATCATCTAAAACCCCAGATATCCCAGTTTTTCAGCCAGAAAAACAGCTGAATAATCAGCAAGAACATGATGCCATGTTCACGTTTTCTGGAATTGTGGAGAGCATCTTCAATATATCCAACGTCTCTGACTCAACTAGGAACATTATTAATTTAGTGCTTCCATTTGTGAAAACTCTTTTGAAGCAACTAGCTTCTAGGTGGTCCTTCCTTGCATCGATCATATCCTTTGATGGATAATTTTCCGAATGAGGTCGGGGATATGATCTCTGTTCTTCAGTGGAACTGTAGAAGTCTTATACCGAAACTTGACACATTCAAATTTTTAGTTCACAACTCACTTTGTGATGCATTTGCTCTTTGTGAAACATGGCTTTCTTCAGACACCGATCTCCCTTTCCACGATTTAAACATTATTCGCCTTGATCGAGCAGATTCGTATGGAGGGGTGCTTCTCGGGATTAATAAGCTCCATTCCTTTCATAGAATCGATCTGCCTTCCGTGACAGGCATTGAAGTTGTCGCATGTCAGGTAAATATTCGAGGTAAAAGCCTCAGTATTGCCTCAGTATATCTTCCTCCAAGAACTGCGATTTCTCGCCAAGGTCTCTCAGATATCTGCTCAGCTTTATCTGAGCCTCGGTTGATATTAGGAGATTTTAACTCCCACGGTACAGGCTGGGGGGAACTGTACGATGACAACCGCTCAACCCTGATATACGACCTTTGCGATAACTTCAATATGACAATTCTAAACACTGGGGAAGTAACACGAGTGGCCAAACCTCCAGCAAGAGAAAGTAGATTAGACCTCTCCCTCAGTTCGAGTTCACTATCGTTGGATTGCTCGTGGAAAGTAATTCAAGATCCCTACGGTAGTGACCACTTGCCAATCAAAATTTCTATTACCAATGGTTCATCTTCCACTCGCTCGGTTGACATCGCGTACGACCTCACGAAAAACATCGACTGGCAAAAATTTGCGTCCGCGGTTCTCGGTGGTACTGATTCGGTTGAGATACTCCCTCCGCTGGATGAGTACTCCTTTTTATCGCGACTTATCGTTGACTGCGCTCTTCAAGCACAGACGAAACGCGTTCCGGGTGTTTTCGTTCGCAAACGACCTCTCACTCCGTGGTGGGATAAGGATTGCACCGACGCGAACAGCGAGAAGTCCGCCGCGTTTAAACGCTTCCGCAAACACGGTAAGGTCGAGGATTTCGAGCGGTACACCGACCTCGAGAAAACTTTTAAGAGCTTGATTAAAGCCAAAAAACGCGGTTACTGGCGTCGGTTCGTCGATGGTTTGTCGCGCGAGACTTCCATGAGAACACTCTGGAATGTCGGCAGGAGAATGCGCAACGCGTCATCACCGGTCAACGAAGACAAGGAGTACTCAGACAGTTGGATATTCAGCTTCGCGCAGAAAGTTTGCCCGGATTCGGTGTCGGTTCAAACCAACGTTCGTGATAGTCCGTCGGGTAGTAACGAAATAGATTCTCCGTTTTCGATGGTGGAATTCTCACTTGCTCTCCTCTCATGTAACAACTCAGCTCCAGGAATGGATAGAATCAAGTTCAACTTGCTCAAAAATCTCCCAGACGTCGCGAAGAGACGCTTGTTGAACTTATTCAATCAATTTCTGGAGCACAACATTGTTCCGGATGATTGGAGGCAAGTAAGAGTTATCGCCATTCGAAAACCCGGTAAACCCGCGTCGGATTATAACTCGTACCGTCCCATCGCGATGATGTCCTGTATACGGAAATTGTTGGAGAAAATGATTCTTTTTCGTCTAGACAAATGGGTCGAGTCGAATGGTTTACTTTCAGATACGCAATTTGGATTTCGGAGAGGCAAAGGAACGAGCGACTGTCTTGCGTAGCTTTCAACTGAAATTCAACTGGCCTATGCGCAAAAACAGCAAATGGGTTCAGTTTTCTTGGATATTAAGGGGGCTTTTGATTCTGTTTGTATCGATGTCCTTTCGGATAAAATCCACGATAGTGGGCTTTCACCAATTATGAACAACTATTTGAGCAACTTGTTGTCTGAGAAATATATGACCTTTTCTCATGGAAACTCGACAACTTCACGAATTAGTTACATGGGTCTCCCCCAGGGCTCATGTTTAAGCCCCCTTTTTTATAATTTTTGTCTTGAGAGTCAAAATTCCTGAAGTGGACCACTGATTTTTCACAAATCATTGGATTCTGTTCAAAATACGTCTATATATTGCTCTTACCACGACAAACATTAACCCAAAATATTTCGGCAAAATGCGCATTTAAACAAAAGTTATAAACAATTAAGTTTTTTGGACCCTTTTTCGAAAAAAAAATCTTATCTCTAGATCGGGCCAATGAATTTATCTCCAGTTTTGATATAATCACAAGAAGACATGTTTCTTCCAAAATCACTAAAATTTATTCATCAAAAATGTAATTTGTTTATAATAATTACAATTTTTTATAAACAAATGCAATTTTTTTGGTGTTCCCCGCGCGATTTAAGATTGTTTTTTTTTTAGAATTGTTCCCTGACTTTTTTCCCATACAGAACCGTTTCAACATTTTTGTCACCAGTATTGGGAGCCGAGTTATAGCAATTTTTGTAACGCGCTGCACCAAGCGCACGGCGCCGCGTCGCGCCGCTCGCGCGTTCACGCATCGGGAAAGACACGGGAAAGACGAAACGAGGAAACGACCTAGTAATATACGCTTGTCTCAAAGGTTAAGCCATGCATGTCTAAGTACAAACAGATTTAATGTGAAACCGCATAAGGCTCAGTATAACAGCTATAATTTACAAGATCATTTACCTAGTTAAGTTAACGGTGACGACCTGACGTGGCTGACCTAGATTAGATATATTCCACATGGAGATTCTAGAACTAGAATGAATTTAATGGTAAATCTAAATGTATCTTAGTTGATAAAACCACCACCTGTGACACGCATGCACAAATGGATTTGAGTTCATTCACTCTAGAAAAGTGGTACCAGCTGCTTACAATGTTTACTAATCATGAACACTAAATGTTACAACTAATCAAACATTGGTCAAATAATGTTTAAAACATAGAGAAAATAGGTTGAATTGACCTATTATGGACCCTGTTGAAGCTGTTTTAGCCTTTTACGCTATATTCATTACCTTTTAATTATTGTTTCTGCAATTTTTTTCAATAAGGTGCAAATTTATCCATTACTTAGTGTGATTGATATGTAAAATACATTGTTTCAGTCTGTATCTTTACTTTCATTGATATAATTGAGGGGGTCAAACGGATACTATCTAAGCAAATATTTTTGAATAACACATCATAACATACCAACTCGACAAGATAAGAAACACCGAGGTTATTTCAGTTGTAAACTTCACTTCTATTGATATGAGTGAGAAGGGTGTGGAGGATATAGTAAGCCCCCTCCCCACCTGTGCATATGAGATAGAGTTATTGTTTTTTTTTTTTTTATAATTCATCTAAACATACTAAATCGATAAGATAAAAAACTCCGAAGTTATTTCTGCTTGGAATCTGACTTCGATTGGTACCCCGGCAGTGTTGGCAGAAAAAGTGATTTTTGGCATTTAATTAAATCCATAAATATTTAAATCCATCAATATTCCAGGAGTTTTACTTAAATTACTCGAAATGATTGGGTAACAAATAACAGAGATACAATGTTTTTAATGACAATCAGATTTAAAGTGGCTCAATTGTTCTCACACGCCTCGTCCCTAACCGAAATTGGCTTGAAGGTATGTCTCGGCGATGCCTAATTTACTCCTTCATTTCACGTTTTCAGAAGCACAAATCTCATCATCCGAACAAACCGAACCAATTGGAAAAATCAACTCAAAGCTTGCTTCTCTACACCATATTCTGCGTGACAATTTCAGTTTAATTCACTAGCTTGATCGCCCGAAAAAATGTTATGTGCTGGAACAAATTGATTGAACAATGGTTTCCGTACTGTTAACCAACTTTGAGCAAATATTTGAATGACCCAAGAGTGTTAAAGTGACTATAATAAAAAAAAAGTGTGTTAGTAATTTCTCCAAGTTTGATCAATTTGATCCTTCCAAATCGCATTAAATCGTCATATATATTAGGATGTGTCATCATGATCATTTTTTCAGAACAATGTTTTTTTTTGGTTCCATTTGGCCACCAAACAACTGTGCAAAATTTGGGGACGATTGGTTGTAGCCCGGTTTTCCGCATTGCGTTTGAAATTTGTATGGAAATTAGTATTGGAAAACCAACTTTTTTGCATCTTTATTACTAGGAATTTTGCACAAACCACGCATCTAAATACGTTTAAGCATAGCCCAAAAAGTGCCTGAAAACTTTGCTGAAGGATGTATTGTGCTACAATAGCCCTTAAAAAAGTTATAGCTGTTCAAAAATCAATGTTTCGAATTTAATGCCAAAAATCCCTTTTTCTGCCAACACTGCCGGTGTACCAATGAAAGTTAGACTCCAAACTGAAATAATTTCGAAGTTGATTATTTTTATCGGTATGTCGGTATGGTATGTTCAGATGAAATTTTCAACAACAATAGATCTAACTCATATGCGTAGTCAGAGGGGGGGGGGGGGAGGGGGGTTACTCATATCAATAGAAGTAAAGTTTCAAACTGAAATAACTTCGGAGTTTATTATCTTATCGATTTGGTATGTTTAGATGAATTTTTCAAAAACAATTTTTCAATCTCCTAGGCATATTAAGAAATGATGGGGGGCTAACTATTCCCCACCCCCTCACTAATATAAATGGAAGTAATGCTTCAAACTGCAATAACTTCGGTGTTTCTGTTCTTGTCAAGTTGGTATGTTCAGATGTTTTCAAAAACATGTGCTCCATTTAATAGGTGTAGTTAGCGGTGGGGGGGCTTCTTTCCGCCCCTCACTTATATCAATGAAATTATTGCTCAATACTATAAGAGCGAGTAGAGATATATTGACACAAATGTCATTGGATTGTAATGATTATATTTCATTTTAATATAGGTATTCTACGATTTCTCATGGTACTTTTTTCAATGCTGTTCTATCCCCTGAAGCAAATATTGCTGTTGAACTCGGTCTCGGGTGGATCTCTTGGTAAGTCAGAAATAAGCTTCACCTCTCATATCGCTGGCAACTATCGAGGAAGCAACTCGTTGTATCGCATTGAAATAATCTGTATCATTACTCCACTCGTTTTCCGGTTTTGCATGAAGCCGGTCGAAATTTCGAAAAGGAATCAGCACTCTTAGAAATGACGTTTGACTTGGAAGCCTAACTGAAACGTAGCCCACTTAAAGTTAGCCCAACAAGCCAAATCCGTCTGTACCTGTGTCTGAGACGAAACTGGTGAAGCCAGTTTTCGTTTTCTCCTGTTTTTGGTGTTTGGCGAACGACTACTTCTGTGTTTTCTTTATGCGGGTGGCCCAAATGGCAGTTTAATATTTCAAATAAAAGCTTTGTATAGAATTTTAAAATTTTTCAACTGCTAATAATTCAAACAACATCTGCTCCTGAATAATTCATCCTGAACATACCAAATAGATAAGATAAGAAACTCTGAACTTATTTCAGTTTGAAACTTCACTTCTATGAGTGAAGGGGCGGGGTATATTGTTACATCCCTCCTATACGACTACACATATGAGATAGAGCAATGGTTTTGACGTTGGATAACGTCTTTCGGCCACATACGGGGGTACAAAATTGAAAACAGTCATTTTGAATGCGTTACGAAAAATTAAAATATTTTGAACGATAATAACTCAACCGTCTCTCTATAGATTTACGAGATAATGGCATCAATCGATTGGAAATATTTCTAGCAATTTGCTGAATGCTTCAAAACTATTGATTTCATTCTGTAAACTATTGAAAAATGGTTAAAAGTAAACCATTGTCTAAAGATGGTGAAAATCGATTGATTTTTTTATATTCTCATACTTTCTCCAACCGAGACCTCAGATGCGAGGATCTGACACCTCTGATATTTTCTGTTCTACTATATAAGCGTCCAACAAGGTCGCCCGTTCCATCATTGTAAACAACATAACGGCCCTTTTCAGGGCCACCAAACTTTCGCAAAAGAGTTATTAAGGAATATTCCTAAGATATAATATACACAATTAAGTACAACACATAACAGACGTTATCCAATGCCAACCCTGCGGTCGTATCTAGTATACAACCCTTCCAAGATCCGGCAAGATAAGAAGCTCCGAGAATATTTCAGTTTGGAATCTGACTCCGATTGGTACACCGGCAGTGTTGGCAGAAAAGGGGATTTTCAATATTTAATTCAAACCATAAATATTTGAATAGTTATAATTTTTTTTAGATACAATGGTAATTCTAGCACCGAACTTTTTTTAGGTTAGTTGTTAGGCACTTCCTGGACTATATTTGTACATACTTAGTTGCATTGTTCATGCAATATTGTGGTCTCTAGGGATAAAAATGCAAAAAAAGTTGGTTTTCCCACTCTAATTTCCATACAAATTCCAAACGCAATGCGGAAAGCCGAGTTAAAACCAACCGCCCCCAAATTTTGCGCAGTTTTTTGGGACTCCAAATGGAACCAAAAAAGGGTTGTTCTCGATTGGTGAGGTAATGTTTGCATTTTTCCATATAACGATGACCCACTCTAATATATATAGTCACGAATGACACTGTTTCAACTGACTGAAGCGTTTCAGTAAGAAATCCAAAACGCCACATGCTTAGGTGATAATAACCCTTAATGCACCCCTGGGGTAAATGCCCACTTGCAGAAAAATATCGATCACTTTTCTTCAGATGCTTTTTCCAGGTAACGGATTGGGCTTGTTTTCTCTAGAGGCTTGACAAAAAATTCCTGATCATGAAATCATATATTAGCCATCCGATTCTTTTAAAAAAATGTATTGCCGTTATCTCCTCTGCTTGCAGGTTATGGTTTGTCTCTATCAAGTGGTGCAATATGCACCCCAAATCAGGTGTTTTACCTCGCTATCATTTTGGAATCGATTTAAAAAATGCCTTGAAAATCATGAAAAATCATCGTTTTGAAGTTTGAAATCTCTCGATCTTCGTGGAAAACATTGTAATGATCAAAACTTAATTGCTTTCTTTTTGATTTTAGCTTCCATATGTAAGCAATTGACGATTTTGCTTAAACGGAGCGTTTTTCACCATCCTACCCTACTCTCTCTTATTCTCCTCTCTAGTTTCCATACAGCATTTGACACAGTAATTGGCTCTAAAGCCACATGCACTCTCAGTGAAAGCGCTGCTGGCATGTTCGTAGATCGTCTGTAAACGGTCTGTGTCCGTTTACTCTAATTTTCAAAAACGTAGATCACACATAGATTGAGTAAATTTATACTCAAATATGAATAACTGTTCCTCATAGGGTTTTTGATCTAATTTCCGTCCTACTAAGCACAACCCGCGCTTTACCTCTCTTTTCTAAACGAGTTTAAACAAAAAATGGAATATTTCTTTCACAGATGACTTCCAAATTCATTGACCTTTCCATACGTACCGTTGGATTTGATAAAGAGTCACAAATTGTTGAGATATTGTCTAAAATCTAACACTGCTTCTTGATTCTAAATCCGTTCTACGAGTTTCAATTCCGTTCTAACGCATTGAAACGCCATTAGATTTTCTTCGTCCTACGGATAAACGTAGAAAAAGGGGATTCGCTAGGAGCGCTTCTTTTGTTTTGAGAACAATGAGCGTAAATATTCATATAATGCGCTCTAACAGGATTTATGTTGTAGGTAATGAACTTACGCATCAGAACAAACCTATTATTGATTTGTGCACCGTGAAATCATTGATATATTTGATCTTTTCTGATCGATAGAACGGAAATGGGCGATTACGACGAAGTAGTGCTCTACCCTACATGAGCAAATGTCACTCAAATGTGAGTCATATTTGAATAAAATTTTACTCAGACTATGTCCTTAAAAAATAAATAGGTATTGTAACCAGACAACAGAATTAACCCTTGAATTATTATTTACACAATAGAATCTATGGTAAAGGGAGAAATCTGCAATAAAACAAAGGGATTTTTATGTATTTAACCTACTTCTCTTTTTTGTCAAACAATCTGGAGTCATTTGCCATTAATTGTGTTGTTTTTCTGTTGTCGAAAATTCTTCATATTTGGGACGTTTTCGACCGCTCATTGCAAGTCGGTCCCGATTTCGTTTTTGTCAAAACTGTGATTTTCAAAGGAAACGGTAGGTTATCACCGATATTTTCATAATACTGGATGAACACAGCAACTTTGTTCTGAAAAAGTTTGAAAAAACAGCCAAACTGGTCGTCCCATCACATAAGAAGCAATGGTGCGAAGCAAACTTGAAACGCGTTTTCCTCGGCTTGCTGATTTGTGCTATGGGACGGCCCTGCCATGAGCATACTACCGCGTAGATCTATTGTAATAACAATATGCTAATTTTACATGTATGATAAACGTGCAATAAGATCGATTGTTGACAATAGATTTTGTAGTAGGTAGTTATAGTTAATTCTATCGTTATTGTATGGTTATTTTGTCCGGGTAGGTGGCCTACGTTCATGCGAATTTTAGAAAACGGATCCCAAATATGAGTCAGATTCAACGGCCGTGTAGGCACATGACTCACGATTTTCGCAACGTTTCCTCTGGCTTTTGACTGACGATCTCGGTCGTAATGGTCTAGCTTGAGTTACAAATTTTTGTTCCCATCCAATTCAGCGAAGGCAAGTGGATACAATGTTATATTTTTATATTCCCTCAGAAAGTATTTGTTTGTTCTGGTGATTACGTTCGCAACACTGCATCCATTCCCACAAATGTGTATTTTCATTCAATTTATTTCAGACCGAAATAAAAGTACATCATCGGAAAAAGTTTCACATTTCCCATCCGGAACGTGTTTCTGCCCTGCCCTGCACACTCGTATTTTCATTTCTACTCGAATTCGTTCGAATAAATCTCTTCTCAACCACGTCAGGAAAAGCCATCCGTACGGCGGCTTGATGGCCTAGCTAGCGTTATGACGATGATGATGCTGATGGACAGAGACTGCTGTCGGAATCGGAAAGCAGCCAGCACCACAGCAGCAAAGCACGGATGAGAAGGATAAACAAACGCTGCCGGCAATTTTGTCGGTGGAAAAGTATTGCCCTGTACTATACCTCCGCTCAACCGCTTCCCGTTTGCATCGAATGAAATGCCATTCGAGATTGGCTGAACGAATTAGGGTTTTTTTTTTGTCATTAGATAGATATTCTTATGTTTCATTCGTTGAACGACATGTGGAATCAAAGAAGAATTTGCTTCCATTTGCATACTGAAACCAGTGAATGTCTGAATTTAGATCGGCTATGATAAGCTTGATGTGCTGTGGCACTTTTCTATGCAAACTCTCCACTCATTTGAAATACGTTTTTTTTTTTTATTTCTTCATCTGCATTCGGAGTGTAGTGCAGTGCATTTCATGTACGATTCTAATAAGAACATTCAAGGTGGGAATATTTAGATTTTAATTATAACATATCATGTCATTTCCAACCAATTCAAACATTATTCCACAGACAAACAGACGTAACTCTTTGAAAAAGTTTTTCTTGAAAACATAGTATCTCAAAACATAGGACCTCAGTAGCGACATCTTTCAGGCTTCTCGCGGAAAACAAACTTGCCCGCTAACTCGCAAACAATATTGCATAAAAGTTCTACAGAATGTATAGAAACGTCAAAGTGATCCGATGCCAGCGCTGCGGCGAGTAGTTCGCGGAACTGATAATATTCAAATCAACCGTTAAATGCGTGAACGAAGATACACAATGAAGAGTTACGTCTGTTTGTCTGTGATTATTCCCTAAGCTCAGTCGGTAAAGATACACCTGGAGGCTGCTTGGTTCGATTCCCTGTCCGGTCTAAGCATTTTTATATACTTCGCACGTACAATATATAGTAAGTACTATAGTTACATGCAAGTATTTTATAAATTAAGTTTTGTTCTTATGCGTTCTCATGTGATTGCAGAAATTTTAAAAATTTGGTAAATCGGATTATCCGGAATATACTGAGCCCCATTGTTACATACGGCTGAAAAGTGTCAAGCACATCCTCAGTTAGAATCATTAAGCAATTCGACTTTCTGTTATAATTTAAGATAGAAACCTGTTTTTTTTCTTGCTTGGAACCGATTCAAAGTAGACTAGTTTAGCTTTCATCTGCAACTAGCTCATTAAGTTTAGTTAAGAATTTAATTTTTGACAGGCAAAACAAAACAGGTGTCACCTATGGGTGCTGGAGAGTTAAAATTCATCAAAAATGCTCAATATAATTTTCATTAAGATTTTCGTAGTATTTCTTGAGCATTTATCAATTTCCCAAAAATTCATCCTTCAACTTCCATGGAATTTCTTTCTAAGAATTCCCATGGAATTCACATAGCATTCTTTCCAGGATTCTTCTGGGATTCTCCTAAGAATTAATTTGATGTTCTCCTCGCAATTTCCTTAAAATTGTCCTCAGGTTTCACCCAGAATTAGGAGCTTCTAAATCTACATAAGATTTTAGTAGAATCTCTCCTCGAAACAACATTTGAGTAACCCTCAGAATTGCTTTAGATTTAATCAGATTTAATTTAATTCATCAGATCTCCCTTCCCCTCTCGTATCATATTTTGCTATACTTTTTTTTTCCTTGGATTTCGATCTTGTTTTCCGTGCTGAGCACCAATGCTACCGACGCCAGCAAGGCAACTCTCACACCTGGACCCTACCTTTCGATCCATCAACTCATGAACCGGGGACCAACGGCTTTACTTCCCTTCCGAAGGAAGGCGTAAGCAGAGATGTTATGCCTCAGAACATCCCGGTGGCACCGACTGGGATTGAACCCAGGCCTGCTGGGGTGAGAGGTAATCACGCTTACCACTACACCACCGGCGCCGCTGAATTTTGCTATACTTAATACATGGTTTGTCACAAAATAAAAAAAAAACTCCTCTTCTCTCAAACGCATGATTCCCTATGTGGGTCTAAACATGTTTTAGAATTTTCCATCGAAATTCTTTTCCAAACCGAAAAATTTCTAGACCAAACAGGAAATCAAACCCAGCCACTTCCAGCATGGTCCTGTTTTATCTTGAATCTCGAATTTTGACGTAGAATTACGTCTTTCGGCAACATATTGGGAGTGCAATTTAAAAAAAAAAAAAAACAAATAAAATTGACCGCGTTGCGAAAAGTGGTCAGGTTTTGATATCTTATAACTCTGTCAATAGCGGATGGATTTAAATTCTAAAGCCAATCGGATAAATTGAACACTTTATCAATTTACATTAGGTCACTATTGAAAATTACACGAATGTCCAACTGTTGCAATGGTGATCAAAATTATCACCGATTTCCAAAATCGAATTCCATCCAGTCTCGCCGAACGGTGCTTATTCAATTACCGTGGGTGGTGCCCGCTCGATCGTCATCAGCAGCAGCAGCAGTGCTTTTGACGCGTAGTGTTGAACATTGTTCTCCAGTACACAATGAAAGGCTGCCCGCAAGCAGCGAGCTGCAGGCCACATGAGCGTCCATTCACCGAAGAAGGAGGAAAAAGCCGCACCGCTACTGATCGGATTCAGTAGCATTTTGTGACTCGCTGTGGAACATAAATGTCAGTCTCGTTCCAAGCAACATACTGCTCGCCGGCCTCATCTGGGTTGAACACCCTAATAGCTCAACTTTACTCAACCTTCACGACAAAACGGTTCTTTTCAGTATCACCATAAATTTGTTAAAGAGTGTTTTCTGGACATTTGTCAAGCTTATCGGATGCCAGTTCCCATAAGTTTAAATCTAACAAACCATGTATTTTTCAGGCAACATTGGGGGTGCAATTTAAAAAAAACGAAAGTCGTTCGCGGCATGAAAGTGGTCTGATTTGGATCCAGAGATGATGGATTTCAATTCTTAATAGATCAATACATAGGAATTTTTTTAAAAAATCTATTAAAACTAAGTCGTTCGCAATTTTCAAAAGATCACTGTAACTGTTGCTATGATAATTAAAACTATCACCGATTTCCTGCGAAAAGCGCTTTCCCTAACACAGATTTTAAAATCTAATTCCATCCGGTTCGCCGAACGGTGTTTATTCAATCACCGCGTGTGGTGAGTGGTAGTGTGTGGTGGTCATCAGCAGCAGCAGCTGTGCTTTCGGCGTGTGACGCTGTACATTTTTCTACAGTACACAACGAAAGGCTCCCCGCAAGCAGCAAGCTATCATTGGGGCATGAAGTAGTTTGCCTTCTCGTGGTGTGCCCTGGAAACGTTAATTATCGCACCCAAGGGAGAGATATTGCGGCTAAACGAACTACAGCAGAGCAAGGACGCTGGAGTCCCACCCAGCTCGTCCCAGGAGTTCGATAAACCCTGCACAAACCCTCGTTGTGCAAAGGCAGGAGTGACACCGGGTTCTTAGAGTGTAGACGACTCTGACCAAGTCGCAGCACACGCAGCTGGTAAGCGATCACATTTGTCCTGTCCTGCCGTGAACAGTTAGCTGGCTATCACGTCTGCTCTAGAACTCAGGCGAACAATAAGAGGAAGGCCCTGCACAGCTGCTCACTGTGCAGTAGTGAGTGTCACGTCTGTGACACACCACAAGTGTGATGCGCCATAGCGCAACCGGCCCCCTCCCATGATGTAATGCTTTCTGGCGGCTCCGGGGAGGGCAAAGGCCAAGAGCACAGGGTAAGGTTTAGTGGGTCGGGAGCGCTACTTCTCCCATCCCCACACCCTGAGTTATCTTCTCAGGTGTCTGGGAGCAGATTCCCCCTTGTTAAAAAAAAGCAGCAACGACCTAGACCAGACCAGGCCTAGATCAGAAATATTCCTACGCATCTGCTTAAATTAAGACTTCAAAATGTTACTATTGAAAATTGAACGAATGTGCAACTGTTGGTATGATAATTAAAATTATCACCGATTGCCTGCGAAAAGCATTTTCTCAAACACAAATTTCAAAGTAAAAATTCCATCCGGTCTAACCAAACGGTGTTTATTCAATCACCGCGTGGTGAGTGGTGGTGTTCTCCAGTACACAACGAAAGGCTGCCTGCAAGCAGCAAGCTGCAGCCCACATGAGCATCCATAGAAGGAGAAAGAAGCCGCACCGCTATTGATCGGAATCAGTAGCTCTTCTAGAGTCGCTGTGGGTCATCTATACCAAGCGCATCACCCTCATTCCAAACAACATGCAGCTCACCAGCCTCATCTGTGTTTAACACCCTAATAGCTCAGCATTACTCAACCATCACGACAAAACGGGCCTTTTCAGGACCACCATAAATTTGTAAAAGAGTATTTTTTGGACATTTGTCAAGGTCACCAATCGCTGGAATTAGGGCGTAACAGCTTTTGTAAACAATGACTTCGTTCGATGATGTCTTGAAAGTCAAGGCTCGCCCAAGCAGATCAATATCACCATCAGGTAGGGTAAGATTTCCCCTACCCGACGGTAATGTTGGTTTGCGTGGGCGTACCTTGAATTCCTAAAAATCATCGAGAGACATTGTTTACAAAAGCTTAGATGTGATAACTTCTTACCGTGCAGTTTTTTTTTTCGCTAATAATTCGAACGTGTTAGGTACATGTGTTTTGGAGGAAATTCTTGTTTTACCTTAGGAAATCTTTATCTTTATCTTTATCTTTCTTTATTAAAGAGACTTTCAGCCATCGGCTGGTTTGGGGTGCCTTAGGAAATCACATGGATTTCAATTCAATCAAAAGCTTCTTTTGGTGCTGCTCTAGACAACAAATCAAAACAGATATTCTCTACCTTTTAGCTATTTCCCCCACTGCGGCAAATAAACTTAAGAATTTCATAAGGCTCAACTTATGAACGACACATATGAATATCAGAAGCGTGACTAATGAATTTATTTCTATCTAACATGGGGGAGCTCTTATACGCCTTTCCATTTCATTTTCCCAGGAGTTGAAAATTGAAAAGTGGTCAGCATACGGGCCCCGAAATCTCAACGTCCATGGTTTGGTTCCAGTCTGCTTCGTTTTATTATGTTTTGTCAACATTATTTTTCATAAGGCAAATCAGTGAATTCAATACCGATTTATTGTGGCTAAAGTTCATAAGTGGATCTTATGGAATTCCTACGTCCATTTGACTCAGTACCATCATCGAAAACAATCCAATGAAGTTTGAACCAAATGGAAATTCCTTCACGGAGCCAATACACACTGCAATCTCTGGTTGTACACCACTATGCACAGTGGTTCCTGGCTGGCCAAAACCTCAAACATTAAAGTTGATATTTTTTTAATTCAATATTTTTTTATCATTTTTACATGTTAAGAATATCTTAAATTGAATGATTTGTGCAGTTCTGTTGATAACATATTTTTTTTATGGTTGTTATAGTGTAGCGATATCACAAATTTTTTAAAAATTCGTAATGTTTCTTGTTACTGTTTTGCTCAAATATAGCAAAAAATAATGTGTTAATCAACTTGGTTGCTTCAGAAGAAATGTTCTTCGGCTTATTTCACATCAAATGGATGGTAAAAAAGAGTGTCTGCGCTGTTTTAAGTGACAGTTTCTCATAAAAAATTTGCAAAAATATACTTTTTTCACATTTAGACTAAGCAAAACATATGACGGACACATCCGCCCACTATCTTTTAGTAATCAAAAGATAGCTAGAAAAATTAGCTTTCAGATAGGCTTTTATGTGTTTTGCGATTTTTTGCGAAAAGTGTTGAAATTAGGAATAACAAGTTAAGTGTTCTTTGGAAAATATCCGTTTCTAAGTTATATAATCTGCGGTGTATACAAGCAAGCTTCACAATGCCTTTTTCTAAGCACGTCAACCCGCACACACATACACACACGCACCATATATCTATCTCTTATGGTTCATGAGTTATATTTTTTTAACAAGCTGGTTAGGGTGCCCCTAGACATTCGGCATTCTTTAAATATATTTTTATACGTTCATTTCTCGTGAAATTTTTATGCTAGACACTTCAAGAACTTTTTATGACGCATATTTTTGTTAAGTTGATATCTATTTGACTAGAAAAGTTATGGCTAGTTTTTGCTGAAAAATTTTACTTCTTTTAAATTAAATTAAATGCTTTAAACAGAAAAATCTCTTGCTGTTTATTTTTACCAAAAATGAAGAAAAAACGATGTTTCCAATAAAGAGATGAACTAGCCATATAGCTAAAAATCTCAATAATAAAGAAAAAAAAAGATGTTTCCAATGAAATTAAATGTTTGAAAATTGGTTTGCTCCATTTTGAGATATTGCCAATTGAAAAGAGCCATTTTTTCGAAGAAAATAGCCTTTATCTTTCTAATCAAAAAAGATACTAACCTAGTTTCTTGAGCAAAAATATGCGTCATCAAAAGTTCTAAATGTAATCATAACAATGTTTTTACAAAAAATTAACGCATGAAAAGATATTCAAAGAAAACCGATTTTAGTAGCCACCCTAACCTGTTTGTTTAAAAAAATCATAACTCATGAACCATAAGAGATAAAAAGAATGTGTCTTGAACAAAGTTGCTTTGAATTGATTGTTCTACAACTGTTTAGAACACTGCTTTGGTCTATCTCAAATAATAAAAAAGTTTGTATACTTAATTCACCAATTTTATGGACCACCCTAATTTTACGAACATAAAAAGATTGAACAAAAAATATGAAGCAACTTTTCTTAAGAAACCATATTCCTAAAACTGACGGTTTGGGCGCAAACATTTTTGTCTTCCTAAATACGGCTTTGGGACCATTGTGCATTGGTTTTTGTTCTACTATACTCCTTTTTGTGACGTCTTGATTGTCAAGATTTCTTCGTACAGCTAAAAAACATCTATTTCAACTGTTTTTGTCTATTTACAGCAATTTTGAGGTTTTGGCCAACTTTTGTTCTAAGGGGAACCACTGTGCTATGGTTTTTCCATACAGTGTGTGTTGGCCCCATTATCCACTGCGACCGAATTGACTGACATCCTTCCTGCAATATATTCCATTTCCCGATGAACTGGTTCAAGGTCCTGTCGTCACCCTACGTACGTAGGCTAGGCGTAGATATTCAGTGATTATAGACAACAAAGAATCGAGCGGTATCGAACCCAGCTTCAAATGTGTGTTGTGTATATTAGACTCGAAAGGCATCGGTATGCCAGAAAGAAGAGATCCTGTGCCGACACAGAACAAAGCAGCAAGATACGTACCTATCGGAAAAGGATTCCAGTCCCAACAAGCGGCCGAAACGAAAAACGTAGCCGAGGGGTCAGTGGACGCATAAATTTTCCCCGACTAAATCGAGCTTTTATTGTGCTTATACTCTACACAACAACGGTCGTGTGTCTTGTCTGTCGCCCTTTGGCTCGGTTCAGTGCGGTCTGTAGCAGCGCCAGTCCAGAAATAACTTTGAATCGAAGCCAGGTTGATGTTTCCTTTTTTTTCCTCCAACCCAAATTCGATGCCAAGGAAAGCAGCACAACGAATGATTATGTTCGTCTGTTGTTGGATACTCTCCAGAATGTGCCAGCAGAGAAAGCAACTATTTGTATGGGTATATTTTGATCAATCGATCTGTGTAAACCTTATAGAACAGAAAAGCACTGTGTATGCTTTCGTTGAGATTGATCTGTAGCAAATAGGGAGCAAGAGGTAGGTATGCAAGCCTCTTCAGGAACAATAATGCAAAATGCAAAATTGAGGCGGTTGTCGGTTGCCTTCAATGGCAGAAACCGATTTGGTTTGGGTTTAAAATTGGAAAAATGGTTGGTCGAATCAAGCACAATTATACCATCAAAGTTCAAAAGACGCAATGCCGAATTTGGTCGGTAATTGCTGCCCGGATGATTTGATTCAATCCGCGTAAATTGGCTAATAAGCGTTTCGCATCATCTGCTGGCCAAATCTGTGGCGAAACGGGGGCTGTCGGGTGGTTTCTCTTCCCCCTCATTCGTGTTCCTTTTGCTGGCGAGGAGGGTTCGATCGGCTCGTAATTGAGCGGAATTGTGATGATAACAATCGAAACCGGCAATCAATAACGATAACAAGCTTCGTGTGAAACAAGTGGGAGATCGATTTTTGATTTCGTATAAATCAAAACGAAAACAAACGGTTTAATAGAACTATTATGGAATAGTGTTGAATAGATGCCACAATATTGTTGTGTAGTGTTAAATTGAGCCATTGTGTGCCGTTCAACAAACAATTAAACATTTGAAATTAAGGTATAGGAAAGTCTCGGATTATCGATTGATTATTGTTTTTGCAAGATATTATGAAAGCTTCCCCGAGCAAAGTCAAGCAAGTTAATCCATGCAAAATTAGATCAACTGCACTGCCCATCAAAGCATATCAGTCCCATCTGGAAAAAAATAGCAAGCAGAGAAAAACGGGTACACGACGTTAGGTATACGGACGTTAGGCATAATGTACGATAGGCATAATGGACGTTAGGCATAAAGGACGTTAGACATAATGGACGTTAGGCATAATCTACACGATGAATTCCAGAAGAATGATAATGGGGACCTTCTATTGATGGCTGAAATCGGTGACAATAATGAAAGAGCCTTAATTATTGGGACTCATGAAAACTTGCGACCTCTTGGTCAGGCAAAGTATTGGGTTGCAGATAGTACGTTTGCCACAGTTCCTTGTTTGCTTCGGCAACTCGTCACTGTTAATGGAAGTATCGCTTCCTCACATCAGCAGACGGTTCCACTAGTTTTCATTCTGATGACAACAAAATCAGAATGTATCGAAAAGTACGGCAGGAAATCCTGGAAGCAGCAGGTATGTTTTTCGTTATTGAATGAAAAACCAAAGAATTCACCATTCCTCATTTCATGAGCCGTTCTTTGGCATCATATTTTATTCAACCTTAGCTGTTGTTTTGTTATGGAATGAAAAATCATATAATCCACCATTCTTTATTTCATGAGCTGTTCTTTGAGGAAAACCTTTTCTTCTTTGACAATTGCAATATGTGTGTAAGAATATATTGCAACAAATGTGTGATTGTTTTATTTTTAGATGCGATTGATTTCAAGATATAGTTCAAAACAATGCTGAGTTTTCATAGCCAGATTACTGATCCGCTATCGCTACTAATCTTGGATTCAAGTAAATATGTTGCTACGATACACTTATGAAATGAAAATAATGTAAAATTATGTTTGTATAACTTGTATCAGATTTTATTCAACGCTTAGCCTAATTTAGGCATTGTTTACGTCAATTATGTCTAATGACTTTATGCCTAACGTCCGTATGCCTAACGTATTTATGCTTAATGGGGTACACTCGTCAGTAAAGGCGCATCTACAAAGCAAGACCATGTTGGAGGTGGCTGGGTTCGATTCACGGTCCAGTCTAGGAATTTTTCGGGTTGGAAAATGTCTCGACTTCCCTGGGCATAGAGTATGATTGTACTTGCCACACATTTATACCAATGCAAAAATGGTACAGGCATCGAAAGCTCTCAATTAATATATCTGTGGAAGTGCATCTAGAACACTATGTTGAGAGCACGCAATAAGCTAAAATGCGATAAGCATTAAGCTTGAAATGCAAAGAAGAAGAAGAAGAAGAAGTTATGGATGAAATAGTGTTTCCTACCCGGAACACCAAAAAATCACCTTTCCCGACTACTGGGAATCTGAATCACGGGAAGAAATTTTCTTCAGAGGACGACTAGAGTGTGAAACAATCGATAGAGCTGTTTCCACACATCGAAGGTACGTGAGCGAATCGGCGATCATCTCTTTTTGCCAATGGTGGCGGGGGTGATACCCCACACCATCCCTCCCCAACAGGGGAGTTTGGTAAAGGAGATGATCAACCCGATTCATACCTTCCTCAAAATTGACCTTTGCTCGCTTTTTACTCTCTATATACAATTTTAACACTGCAGCGGACGAACTATTGAGTGTAGCATTTTGATGTCCTCTGTTTCTTCAATTTTTAAATGCTGCATTGCAGTGTTTTTTTTTGCCTAAGGGGGATATACACTAAGATAAGAAAAATAATATGTCTTGTTGAAATTTATGAGCATCTATGGAAAAATTGAAGATGAAGTCATTTTAAGGAACTTTGTCTAACACGTCAATTTTGCGTCGCACAAGAGGGCGAAGTTACAGGGTGAAAATGGAGTGCAAACGGTAATACCCCCTTAAAACCGTTTTTTATCATAACTTTTTAGTTTGAATTTTACAATTTGTTCAGTGTTCTACAAAGTTGTAAATGTTCAAAAACTGCACATTTTTGCTGCAAAAAAAAAAAAATCGCTGCCTCTTTGTTTTAAGGATTTAAGTCCTTTTTTATATTTTTTAACGCTATCTTGCAGGCTAGCAGGTATTAGCAGCTTATCTTAACGTTGTTTTGTCCTCATCTTCTAGTCCACTGTGACATATACAATTCATAGGAAGAGCCATGGGGATCCATAATGAATTTTCTAAAAAGCACTTAAATGTTTTGTTACGTTTTGCTGTTTTCATTACCATTTTTCCAAGTGTTTATATTAGAGTGGGGTTCCCACGGCTCTTTCAATGCTTATTCTAGGCCCCAACAACTGGGCAAAGTTTGAAGTAATTTGGTGATAATCTCGATTTGCAGAAGAATTTTAAATTTTGCATGGCAAACGGAACGATCCTATTCATTTGCTCACCAATAATCCAAATATTGCTCAAATTTCATCAAAACTTGGAGTTAGATTGAGAATACTATACCAAATAACTTTGTCGAAGCTACAACCCACTCTAATGTACATACAGGGTGCGTGACGTATTTTTGCAGTAAATTTCAAATATTAATTTCTCATGCTTGTGGATCTTGATTTAGATATATTTGGCAGCACTGGATAGCTTATACCGTTAGGTGTAAGATGTAAACAAACAGTGTTGAGTAAACGTAAAGATGTCGATACAAGAGAGCAATCGGTGAGCCGTTGTCACTTTGTTGCGCGCCGGAGTAAGCATAAAAGAAATAATTCGGTCGATAAATGTGTCTGAAAGAACAAAGTATAATATAAAGAAGGCTTGGGAAAGTGATAAGACGGAGCACCTGCTCATACTGCTAATAAAACACAGAAATGGCTTGCGGAAAATATTTCGGAATTTTGGGAGAAAGGAATTTGGCCCCCAAGCAGTCCCGATATCAATCCGTTGGATTATTTTATATATGGCGTCGTCCAACGGGATACCAATAGAACCCCTCACACCACGCGTCTAACTACAGTCGTCGAAAGAGAAGGCGATTTTTTTTTTGAATAAAATTAGTTACAACTTCCATATGTTGCGAAAGAATATAAATCACATAACATTCATTGCTAGACTAACTGGTGTAATTTTTCTCAAATATGTAAATTACTGCAAAAAATCGTCACGCACCCTGTACTTGGAAAAATGGTCATGAAAACAGAACGAAATTACGTCGAGTTTAGCTGCTAATACCTGCTAACCGGCAAGGTATACCAGTTAAAAGTTAGTGTAGAAAAATTATACATACGTATGTAAATCTTTTACATGAAGAGATAGCGATTTGCTTGAAGAAGCAAAAATGTGCATTTTTAGAGAACTTACAACTTTGTAGAACATTGAAAAAAAAAAATGAAAAATTCAAAATCCATTTCACCCTTTAACTTCGTCCACTTGAGAGATAGAAAATTGAAGTATTAGACTAAGCTTCTTAAAATGACTTCATCTATAATGTTTCCATATTCCTTCAACAAGACATAAAAAAGTTATTTTTTTAGTGTATACCCCCCCTAATCAAAAAATGATGAAACATTCTAGAAGACATCAAAATGCTACACTAAATAGTTTCGTCACAAATAGCCATGTCCAGGCATGGAAAATCATTTACATTCATTAACATTCATTTGCCTCTAACTTTTTTTATCAACAGCATTCCACAAAATGATGTATAGAGCTTTTGTAGGTTTTGTTATTAGCTACTATTTTTGCCCAAAACTTAAATCTGTATCTCTTATGCATCACTAACTAAAGCGGGCAGAACTTGTTACTGTTTTTCAGTGAATGTAAAATACAAAAACAGTAGTAACTTCTGTTCGCTCTGGTTCGTCTTGCATAAGAGAAACGGATTTGAGTTGTTAACAAAAGTTGTAGTTAATAATAAAACCTACAAAAACTCCAAACATTATTTTGCGAAATTCTGTTGTAGAAAAAAGTTAGGGACAAATGAATGTAAATGAATGCACGAAGTGAATGCAAATGATTTTCCATGCTTGGCCATGTCCCACTATTTTTGATTTCGTCCCACTGTGTGCCGTACTCTAACGGAACTATCGGAAGAAATTCGCTGGAAGAGCCATCAGCTGACGATATTTTCTAAACAGAACATGTAACTTTTAGTGCACAGTGTAAAATGCCGGTAGTTTACAATCGATGCTAATGGATAATCCATTTCTGACAAAAATCCATATTGAACTGTTATTTATGCATTTATGACCAGTGGAGTCATCAGGCTGGGCTACAAAATGGTGAGTTGACAACCTGGAAGGACTGAAATACCTAGCTCTGGTCATCACAAGTTCCTACCTCACACCTCCTCGAGTCATATGATAACAAAAGACTACCAGCTGAAACATTGACACAGCTGGGTGGCGTAGCCAGGGCAATGTTGATCTTATATGTTAATCTATGAGGAACTTCAACCACGCAACTTCGAAGTCGTAGCACTGCAGGAACTTTGCTGGACGGGACAAAAGGTATGGAAAAGCGGGCATCGAGCGGCTACTTTCTACCAGAGCTGTGGCACCACCAACGAGCTGGGAACCGGTTTTTTGTAGTGCTGGATAATATGCGCCAACGCGTGATTCGTTGGCAGTCAACGCGAGGATGTGCAAGCTGAGGATTAAGGGCCGTTTCTTCAACTACAGCATCATCAACGTGCACTACCCACATGAAAAGAGACCCAACGACGACAAAGAAGCGTTCTATACGCAGCTGGAGCAGGCGTACGACGGTCGTTCGCAACGGGACGTCAAAATCGTCATCGGCGACATAAACGCCCAGGTAGGACGGGAGGCAATTTACTGACCGGAAATCGGGCCAAACAGCCTGCATGCCGTATCGATCGACAACGGCCAATGATGCGTGAACTTTGCAGCATCCCGTGGTATGGTTTTCCAGAAGTACATTTTTCCCCCGCAAGGATATTCACAAAACCAAATCGATCACGTTCTAATCGACGGGAAATTCTTCTCCGACATTATCAACGTCCGCAAGTACTACTTAGTTGCAGTACACCCCTCGAAGTCGAACGCCGGGACCCAAAACTGAGCAATTACGAGACGCCGGAGTTTCCCAGGAATACGCGCAGCAGCTGGAATCTGCACTATTCATGAGAAGCTAAATAGTTCGCGCATTGCACGCATTGAGTAGTGGAAGCAGTACTATGACGAGCACCTCAATGGTGATGCAGCAGAAAACGAAGGTGGCACGACAACAGACCTTGGAGCACGCGCAGAAGACGACAGGCTACCGGTCCCTGATCTTCAAGAAGTTGAGGAGGAGATCATCCGGCTGAAGAACAACAAAGCATCTGATGTAGATCAACCGCCGCCTTTCACCATTTGAAAGAGAGTTCGTGGGGCAATACCAGGCTGGATTCATGGCTGCCCGCGCTACTACGGACCAAGTTTTCACTATTTGGCAAGTTTTGCAGAAATGGCCCGAATACAACGAGCCCACACATCATTTGTTCATCGATTTCAAATCCGCATACGACACAATCGATTGATATCAGCTATGGCAGATTATGCACGAGTACGGATTTCCGGATAAACTTACGTGATTGGTCAAGGCGACGATGGATCTAGTTATGTGCGTTGTTCGAGTATCGGGGACACTCTCGAGTCCCTTTGAATCTCGAAGGGGGTTACGGCAAGGTGATGGACTTTCGTGTCTGCTATTCAACATCGCGTTAGAAGGTGTGATCTGAAGAGCAGGGATAGACACGAGTGGCACGATCTTCAGGAAGACCATCCAGCTTCTTGGCTTCGCCGATGACATCGACATCATGGCACGGAACTTTGAGACAATGGCGGAAACGTACATCAGACTGAAGGCTGAAGCTAGGCGGATTGGACTTGCCATCAACGCATCGAAGACAAAATACATGAGAGGAAGAGGTTCTAGGGAAGACAATTTTAGCCTCCCACCCAAATTCAAATTGACGGTGACGAAGTCGAGGTGGTCGATGAGTTCGTATATTTGGGCTCACTGGTGACCGCCGAAAATGATACCAGCAGAGAAATTCAAAGACGCATTATGACAGGGAATCGTGCCTACTTTGGACTCCGGAGGATGCTACGGTCGAATAAAATTCGCCACCGCACGAAGTTGACTGTCTACAAGAGCTAATTAGACCGGTGGTCCTCTACGGCCACGAGACCTGGACTATGCTCGTGGAGGACCAACGCGCCCTTGGTGTTTTCGAACGGAAGATGTTGCGTACTATCTACGATTGAGTGCAGATGGATGACGGAACGTGTAGGAGGCGAATGAACCACGAATTGCACTAGCTGAGAGAACCACATTGCAAAAATTGCGTAACTACGGTGGACTGGGCATGTCGTAGGAATGCCGCGTGAAGACCCATTGAAAATGGTTCACGAAAGCGACCCTACAGGTACAGGAAGAAGATGCGCGCCTCAAGGTGGCAAGGTGGATCGATCAAGTAGAAGGCGACCTGCGGACCCTTCGCAGACTACTAGGCTGGCGACGTGTGGCCATGGATCAAGTAGAAATGAGACGACTTCTTCGGACAGCAGAGAACAACAAGGCCTTAGCCTGATTGGTAAGGTAAGTAAGGAGTCATCAGAAAAAGTTACGGAAAATTTAGTTTTCAATATGTCCTCCAGCTTTAATTGGGTCAGAGCATAAACTATATTAAAATCGTTCCTTGTCAGTTGAAGAATCCAAAACACGTTTCTTATTAGTTACAGAATCAGAAACTTGTTTCTTAATAGTTGCTGAAGTCGAAATGAAGTTGTTGCAGATGTAAATACAGATCGAAAGAGCAGGCGTTTCTTGGAATTTTATCAATAAGATACAGCGAAATGAGCTGATCTTGTGCTAATTTTGAGCACTCTTAAACATATTAAGCTCTGGGACAGTGCTGTAAATTATCAAATCCAATTGAACATTTTTGATTAAAATGAGAAAAGCAGCTATCCGCTATCAAAAAGACCTCTTTCGAATGGGTGATATCAGTTTGCTTAATCATTTGATGAAGGCATGGATTATGCTCATTTGAGAAACCAATTGAGTGTAACCTACACACAAACGGAGCTCTGGTCGACATTCCAGCGAAAAAGCTAAGCCAACCCGACATCAACCTGCCTTTTAACCAAACTATAACCCGATGTTGACCCGACATAAACCCATCATTGACATGACACCAACCTGACATTTGGTCGACATCAACCTTAAATTAACCTTATATTGATCCGACATCGGGTCAAATGTCTGTTCGAGACCATTTTGCTGGGTATCTTCCATACTTCACTGGCGTATATCAAATGATAGTGAGTGACTCAATTGACAGTGACGATGAGGTTCGATTGAGAAAGGGGCTCTTTAAATGAAGGGCATGAGAGAATTCGTTTTCACATAATTGATTGAATGGATGTATTGGTTCATCTTCAATCAAATGATATGAAAATTAACAGCACTCTGGGATTGCATCCAATTGAGTTGACGTCTTCCGTGAAGTCTCTTGGATTAATTAGGACTACAATTTAGTGAACAATATTAGTTCAAGTTATCTTTGGCAAAATTGTAGAACGTAAAATTTTACGTAAAGTGGCCGGAGAAATAAAAGCCGTACATCATCAAACAACTGAAATCCCGATATTAATATTATATGGTAAAATGGTGCAAGAGAATACTTTTATATATTTTTTTTCTTTGATCTTATCATTTTTTTTTTCCAGGTCAATGCTATTATTTTTAAAGTATGGAAAATTATATATCATTTGAATTTTGAAAAAAATACACGCACTCTGAGTAAATGTTCTAAAAACTGCGCAAAATGTCATCAATTATTCAAAATTTACATCCAAAAGACTTTAATTCTTAAAATATTTCAGAGGTATTTTGAGATGTATTTGAGTTATTTGGATTTGTATCAAACAATATATTTTATATAAACACACAAATTATTGTTAATAACACTTCTTACAACAATTTATTAACATTATTTTTCTACACTTAATTTTGTAAGACTACTTTTTGCTTGTTCCACCCTTTAGCTAGATGTGATCATAAAGATTAAAGATTATCACGAATGAATTAGTCGATGAATGATGTTGCAATGTTAAGTTTTGCATGACCGGTTTTGGTACTTTTCAAATTCTCCGGGGTTTCCGGAACATGTCCGGAACACATTCAACACAACATTCCTTAAAGTTCCTAACGGGTTCAAAAAAGATCCAACGATTTTTCTGATACTCATAGAAGACCCCGAAATTTCCCTGAAGTTTTCATCCTCGAAGCATTTGGAAACTCCCTGATTATAATCAAACTACTAGCACATTTTTAAGCTTCTTTTAAGGTTTCTGGACTTGAAGATTTCAGAACTTCTGAAGTAATCTCTCAATTTTCAATAAATGAAACATCAACACTGATCTCTCCGATTTTTTACTTTATTTTTTTTTAAATTCTCGATGTTGCCATTAAAAAGCACAGACCTTTCCTTGAATTGATCTCACTATTTTGTAATGTTCATTTTGTTTCCGAAATTGTCATGAAATTCTCGGAACTTTGTTAAAGATTTGGAAATACCCTGAGTTTGTCAGAGCTCCTTTAAAATTCCAGCAATTTTATAAAATTTATTTGATCTGTTCAGATGTTTTCATAGCTTCCCTAAAGCTTTCTAAATTCTCCTGGTACAAACGGAACTATCCCGAAAAAAAAATTTAATTTCCGGTAAGTTCTTTGTACTTGTTAACAAACTATTTCTTATGTTTCCTTAGGTTCATTTGAGTCCTCTGAACTTTCTTGAAATTAACAGAATTCAATGAATCTACTTTTAATTTATTGGAACATACCCTTACAGATCTTTAAACTTACCCTAAATTTTAAACTTTTCTGAAATTTCAGCTCTTCCTAAAAGTTCCTGCAATTTTCTTGAAGCTAATGCAACCGCAATAACACCCAGGGAGGCCATACCTACCGATTTATCGGTAGTCCTACCGATTTTCGGGATGCCTACCGATCCAAAGACGAAAGGTTGAAAACTACCGATTTATCACCTTTCCTACCGAGATTCACAGCTTTTAAGTAATCTTGAAAAATGTTCAATACCTATGTTTTGTTTTCCGTGTAGTCAATTTGTTTTTTGAGTTTTTTTTTACGTTTAATCGACTTTCTCTGTCTGCCTCCTAGCGGAGATGCTATTTTCTGTTTCTCCCTTTTTTGGTTCCGTATTCCGTTCGTCCTACTCACACTTAGTTGTTATGATTAGACTAGAGTCGGTGTATAATGAGACACGCCAAAAAAACCGTTGAACTCGCATCACGGTTTTCGAACGATTTCCTTTCTGTTGCCAAAGAGGATTTTTACACGAAGGGTTTCTCTAGGGGCTTTTACCAGCGTTAATTAACGGTCAGTGACAGTCAGATTACCGAAAATTACTCAGATTACTTTTCAATTAATTAAATAGATTACTCTCGATTACCGAAATTACTACTTGAATAATTCCAGGAATTACTTTGGAATTACTCAATTATTCAATGATTAACAATGTTTCCAACGATGGAATTTTTAGATTAATACAACGACTTTCAAGCTCGATTAATAAAAATGAGCTGCACAGCATAAACCAAAACTGGAATCATGTTAAACTCATATTTCAAACTGAGTTTAAAAAAAAAGATTCATTGAAAAATCGGAAATTGAAAGCTACCGATAACTACAGATAAAAGTTTTGAGAAGCTACCGATAATGAAAAAAAAATAACCCTGATAACACCCTAGAAGCATCCCTGAAGTTCCGGGGAAGTTGAAAATCAAACTGGTGGGAGAAGACGGAAGGAACTTTTAAGCTAAGGGAAGTAGACATAACTTTCTAGTAGGAATCGGAAAATAACTTACTGGATATGGTGGATGAAACTTTCAGGGGAAAATTGTAAGAAGTTTCTACGGGAATATTTAGTAAACTACGGATATATGGATATCAAGTTCAAAAATCGGTATAATACTAATACATCGGTATATCTGGCAACGCTGCAGTTAAAGTCAAACAAAGCGCGAATCCAAAAAAATCACAACAGAGCAAGTGAAGCCCATGTGAAACAGATTGAAGCGAAACAGTCAAATGTTTCGATTCCTTTATGCTGATCTCACGTAGTCTTTAGAGATGTTATTCCTTGATATGCTTATACCAAATTATTTGAAAACCGAGTATGATCCTTCTGGACCGTTCTCACCCTTAATACCTTGGGATTTACTTTCCCAAGCACTGCAAAGCACTCCTACATACATTTTCAACCGTCCATCAACAGGACCTTAGCTTCTTGGTTTTCATTGTCTTAGTAAACACCTCGAAGAAGAACTGCTCTCGCATTTTCTCACACAACCGACGGCCAACTGATGGGCATCTTGGAAAGTTTATCAAAATGAATGTAAACACTAATGGTATAATTAACATGCCCCGTCTGTCATATCGCTGACTGCCGCTGCCTGCAGCACAAGACACGATTAGTATCTACTCTAAGACCGGAGCGTTGGTTTGGTGCAACAACAACAACAGCAACAAGTCGGTTGGTTGGCAGGCAACTCATGAGATTAGTGCAATACACCTTCATCTGGTGCTTCCAAGCGGCACCTCGCACCAAATGCAGCAGTTGAACTCTGGTGCTGTGCACTTGTAAAGTGCGCATTTTTCATGTGTGTAAAGCCATTGAAAACTGATGTCGATCCGAACGCGAACGACGCCCGGTGCCGGTGGGGTTGATGGTGCTGGGTGGGTTGTTGCATTTTGCTTTTACACATCACACACCGGTATGGCGCACGAGGGATGGCTCTGCTAATCACCGCGTGTGTTGCACTTTCTTCGGTTGGTAAATATTGGCCCTACACCGATGCGATGCAATGTGATGCACACACGGTAGACAGAGTGGGGACGTAAGGGTGACACCGAGGGGCGGAGACAGTGCGATGTACTGCTCAGTTATTTATTGGCTTTAATCTCGTAAAGCTATACAGGCAACGAGTAATCCAATTAGCGATATAAATTATAAATGATAATAAACGAACACACACATACACACACCGTTGGCATACTGACACAGTGATAGATGACATGGGAACCACTGGAGTTTTGTAATCATTTGAATGATATTGGGCATTGCATTCGACCTTCAAGAAGTTTCAAGAAGGCAAATGAAGACTCATAACCTTTTCCAGTCTCATGAGCTTTCCTGTAGAACATAGCAGTTTTTCTTTCTAACCCCCTCGATTACAGTTGATGGTTGATCTTGACAAACAAATGACTAACCATTATTGATATCAGTAAGAGGCAGTCTTCTATAATGGGACAATTTTTGATCCGAGATTTTTGATAGTTAAATATGGTAACGATCATGATGATTTATCTGAATCAGTGTATAGTCAGATCTTGAATTAGCCAACATGTGGTGTTTGGCTTTTTTAAATTCCACAATTGGTTTAATGCAGAAAACATATTTTAAAGAAAACATAAATATGCTTCCTATGCACAAATCATATAAATATTGCGTGAAAAAAAAAACGTTCAAAAATGTTGCTAAAAAAGTTTGCTGTACGGTTCTGGTTGATTTTGATGTGTCCATTGTCCATTGCAAATTTAGTATTTTTGATGAGTTTTAAAATCTCTTAAATGTGCTTTTCTTTTGCTATTGATATTTCTGTAATTCATTGACGATTTTTTTTCTGTGAAGGCAATCCCGTTTCCTATAATTTTTCCTCAGAAGTTATTTCGATTAGATGAGCCGTTTTCGTGCTATGATTAATTGAAAAATATCGAATACACCATTTTGAAAAATCATACATGTGTCAAAATGGCAGAATTCCAGCACAAACTTGGTTCATTTCCCCTAGCGGTACGAAGTTTTAATTCTGCATTAATGAACCATTTAGTCAAGCTTCAGAATTCATGTCCCATCAGATGTTACGGCTGTTGTATGCGGTGAAATATACTGTAAATTACACACAATATGCTTAACGTTAGGACAGTGCAGTCAAAAAGCCTATAAACCCTTTCGACAGACCTCAAAATAGAGTACCTGACACTGCAAAACATGTTTGTATTCATGTTTATTCAATTTGTTGAAAGATAATTGTGCCAAAAATTTACAGTTTTTGGACGAATTTTCATCTTTACCCCTATGTTCAATTCTTGTTGGATTGTCCCAATATTTTTTGAAAATCTATCTATGCATCTGAAAAAAATATTATAAAACTAAAAATCTAAGAAATAAATTTTTCTCAAATTCACCCACCGTGCATCAGGTTCTTCTTAATGCATGAAATTCAGAATGTAAGTTTGCTGTAGACGCATTTCGCGCCAAATCGAATCGAAGCTGGCAGCACCCTCTCAGATTTCAATAAAATTTTCTGGATGTGCAGACTTTGACTAAATAAGCACTTTTGCATACTCAGTTTTTCCAAAATTTATCTAGACTAACATTTCAGAAGGGCCAAACTTTTCCAGCAATTTTTTTTCAAAAAAATATTATGGAAAAATGACAACTCCAACAAATATATGTTGTATTGATGACTTTTAGGAAATTGACCAAATTATCGAAAAAAAAACTCAAAAAAATATCATTTGAGACCTACACTGAAAAAAATCAATTTTTAAAATTTAAAGTCGATTTTAAAAAATTGCCATGTTTGATTTGGATGAAACTTTCCCTCAAAATAGGTAATTATGTTAACTACCATCCGTCCATACTTTGCGAGATGGGCACTTTTAAGAAAAAAAAAGTTTATCTTACAAAAACTTTTTCATGTCTGAACTGATTTTTTTAACGTACCATTTTTAAACAAAACTAAACAAGTAAAGCTCAAAATCAACTCAGAACCCAATGAAGCTCCATTTGTGATTCAATTTTGTCTAATCAGCAATTAATCACTTGAATTAATTTAGAATTCCATATGAAAAGGGCTTATATCATTAGAAAATAATATAATTGATTATATTGTCTACTACTGCGGCAAAATCCGATACTCCTATAGCAACTTAGAATTCTTAGCTCAAATTATCCATAAAGAATTAGGTATGAATAAATTTAAATTGAGATCTTCTTTCGAATCAACAACGATTTGGGAAGTCAACGTATTGCATCATAATTCTATATGCCCTTCTGTTATTTATACCTAAACCATTAACATTATATACCTATCACTTCATTCTACCTATGAGCACTATAAAACTAGGGTTGATTTCATGCAAGCAGCAGTCAATCTGATAACGAAAGTTGTGAAGACAAGTTGTAGTAAAATTATTATCATGGATCAAAGTAGTAAATTAAGGCCAAAGGATTACTGGCATACATAATGTATGTATTTGTACAATTCATGAAAATGTAAAATTAATGATCAACAGTTTAAGAATTATGTCACAAGATGCAATAATAGAAAAAAATGCTTTGTAATATTTCTACTAGAACAACTGATTGCTTTTTCCGTGCTTGCGGAAAGTGTGCTTCCAACGAACATATTGAAGAGGAACTTACTTTGCTTTTAGAATCAAATGACAAACAAGATGTTGTGTTTCAACAGTGGCTGAATACTGATCGTTGTAGGTTGGAAACGATTATCAAGCCTGTTGATGAATTTGATCCGTATCTCATTGATAAAATTAACAAACTTATAACTCATGACTTTATTTACAAACAACAGTCATCTTTTCTAAGAAATAAAAAAAAATCATTAAAAGAAGGCGAAATTCTAGCAATTTGTGATTTTTCTGAAAATTATTCATTCATTATCCAAAACGCTGCTCAAGGATATCACTGGAATAATTCTCAAGCAGCAATACATCAATTTGAAGTTTATTAAATGAAAGATAATAAACTTGAAAATGTTAGCTTCATTATCATTTCAGAAGTAATGACTCACGATACAGTTGCAGTTCAGTTGTTCATCTCAAAAATGATGGATTTTATTAAACAATCGTTAGATTTTTCTAAAATTACTTTAATGTCAGATTGGGCAGCATCACAATACAAAAATAAAAAAAAATAAACTTTGCTAGTCTGTGTAGATTTCAGTCAAAGCATGGATTAGAAGCAGAATGGCATTTTTTTGCAACGTCTCATGGAAAAGGTCCCTGTGATGCCATTGGTGGCACTCTCAAGCGAATGGCAAAGAGATCTAGTCTTGCTCGAGATCATGGAAACACTATATCAACTCCACGAGAATTTTATAACTGGGCAGTTGAACAAACAGATAAAAATATCACAAAACTACGTTTCGAGTACATATCAGTACATCGAAATGTCAGAAGAACTCGAAGAACTATATAACAGCACAAAGACAATATCTGGAACACAGAAATTCCACAGTTTTGTGCCTATAACTGGTGACAAAATAACGGCAAAAAGGTATTCTAATTTAGAAGATGAATCAAAAATATTTAACTTGATTGGAAAAAGGAAAAAATAGCATGTATGAAAATAGGTTTAAAACATTGAAAATATATAAATAAATCATATATGAAAAATCTTGTTTTTTTTCTCTCACATATTATCAAATTTTGCATCAGTAGTAGACAACAGAATAAGGGAATGATATTTTTATTGACAAGGTCTACATGTCCAAATAGTTTTATTGAACTCTGAAAGGGTGCTGTCAATTCCAAATACGATTTGGCGAGAAATGCATCATGAGCCCTTTTCATATGAGATTCTCGATTAATCAAAGTTAACTTAAGTGCTGATTAGACAAAATTGAATCGCAAATTGAGCTTCATTGGATTCTGAGATGATTTTGAGCTTCACTGGTTTAGTTTTGTGTGAAAATGGCAAATAAAAAAAAATCAATTTAGAAATGAAAAAAGTTTTGTAAGAAAAACTTTTTTTCCTTAAAAGTGCCCATCTCGCGATGTATGGACGGTTGGTAGTAAACATAATTACCTTGTTTCATTCAAATCACAAAGTTTCATCCAAATCAAACATGGCCATTTTTTTTTAATCGACATTAAATTTTAAAGTTCGTTTTTTTTTCAGTGTAGGTCTCAAATCGATTTTTTCCAGTATTTTTTTTTCCGATAACTTGGACAATTTCCTAAAAGTCATCTATACAACACATTTTTGTAGGAGTTGTCATTTTTCCATAATATATTTTTGAAAAAGATCGGCAGAAAAAGTTTGGCCCTTCTCTAATGTTAGTCTAGATAAATTTTGGAAAAAATAATTATGCAAAGTGGCATATTTAGTCAAGGTCCACACATCCAGAAAGTTTCATTGAAATCTGAGAGGTTGCTGCGTCTGTAGGGAAGCAAGCACTGTACTTAATTGTAAGTTAATGAAAAAGCGAAGTGGGAGGATTTCGTCAATGTTGTCCTAAAACTGTCAATAAATATCAATTCATAACAGCAAACTCTTGTTTACACGCACATACCGTTACACGCACATGCCTGCGAAAAAAATTCCATCTTTCTCTCCATCAAAACAAATCGAAACACCATCGAAAAGCGTCCGTTCCGTCTCACTTGCTGTCGACTAAACATGTTGCTTAGCGTGAAATTTGTTTCACTCAAATCCGGTGAGGGAAAATTTTACGCCGAACCGCTTTGTTTACGTCTCGACAAATTGTTGCCGCTTCTCCTCCGAGATAATCGCTTACAGTATCGGCTTGAGCCTGCTCCCGCATCATCATCGTCAATGTCTAAGAATTCATCGATCTTCTTCGTTGAGTTGTGATGACCGTCACTGGCACTACCACCACCGGCGATGGCAAATTGGTTGATAGGGTAAAAATTTTCTTTGGCCTAAACGCCCATTGTCGTCCTATTGATCAGAAATCATCTAATAAATCTATGATTTCGGCGTCAACAATAAGCTCCGATCCGTTTTATACGATAGGTAGGTTCAACAGATACTTCACAAAGTATGAATGTTTACACTCTTTGTTCTCAAAAACAAAAGAAGCACTTAGAGCGAATCATTCCATTTTTGCATTCATCCGTATGACGAAGTAAATCCAATGACTTTCCTTTGTATTTGTACGAAATTGAAACTCGTAGGCCGAATTCGGAATCACGAAGCAGTGTTGTATTTTAAACAAAATAAAAACAATTTGCGACTCTTTACCAAATCCAACGGTACATATGGAAAGGTGTTTACCTTAAATTTAGAAGCCATCTGTAGTAGAAACATCTAATTTTGTGTAAAAATCTGTTCGAAAACTAGCAGACCGAAATTTAGACCTAAACCCTAGTGGTGTAGCTGCTAAGATATGCGTTCCTGCCGGTGGAAGATTGTTGTTTTTGTTCACATCGTGCGAGAATTTTTGTGCTCAGGGTTTCCGCCGTATAAGATAATCCAACTTATGTTCGCTTCGGTGGCAGCAAGGTCAGAATGGATGTTATGAATTTGTGTTTTATATGACTACGCACACTGCACCGGTTATCTTTAGAGATGGTTACACGGGTAATGCCCAGTAATCGGAGATTTGTTATTATTTTGGTGGTATTATGGGATGATTAATCTTCTTTAGGCTGACGGAATCACTTTGTTTGGCTTTTAGATGATGTAGGAAAAATTATGTTGGCTATTTAGAGGACGGCAGCAGAGGACTCCGGAACCTTTGTATTGTACCTTTTTGGGAACCTTTGAGAAATTATGCACCGAAGTATAATATTGATCCTTCTAGACAATCAAATGCTGTGCTTTGTGAAACTGTTTGATTTATTATCTGAGTGATGTTTTAGTTAACCTCTATTCAATTTTCGAAAAGAAGTAGATTTCCACGTTGTGGAAAGTTTTTCATTCTTCATCAAGGTTTATTAAAAAAAAAAGTGCGTTGTACTCAAGCCAAAAATGCCAACCCATCACCATTATTTCAGGGAATCATCAGCACCATTGTCTGTTTTTATCATTTACTATCACAAGCAAGGAGTAGCGCTTCAACCCAGTGTAGATGAATTGCGTTTGTTTTGAAAATCTTCGCTGTAGCGTACGAGCGAAATGAACAAATGAGTTCATTATACATCAACGAATATGCGTTGTGTTTGATTATCCAACGCAAAATTGTCAAAATCAGAAGCGATTCTCAAAAGCAAAATAATCGAATTCAAGTTGAGCAAAATGATTATTTTGAATATTGGTGACCCCAGAGCCTGAATCATCGATATTATCATCAATTCAGCATGAGGCAATAATTTGTCATCGATCTGTGTATAAAAACCAACACGGCACGTTCTTCAGCGCTATATTTGTGTAAAATGAAAATAATCATTTCGGATTTCATCCTCAAAATCATCCCCACTAAGATGAAGACGAATATTAATATTGTCAACAACAGAGGCGATAATGAACATTCAGCCACTTAAGAAGAAAACGAATGTGGACGATACTTGATCAAGAAAATGTTGTTATGTCAAATTTCAAATTCATGCAGGTAGTTGGTCCATCTGTTAAAGTTGTCTCCATTTTCGGCTAATTTGACTATAGAATAAATGATTGTTATAAGCACTGATCAACACATTTTATTTTTGCTAAACCTCAAATACCATTCAACTTTACCTAACCTTTATTTACAGAGAGAAACTTCCCGGAATCAATTATCTGCCGTCAAATTCGTTAATTAATTTGCACGCTATTTCTCCATATCCATCCATCCATCCGTGCGGAGTAAATGAACCATTAATTTCCATTAGAACTGATTCTTAAGCGGCGAAAACTTTTCCACTCTCTGTCTCGAGCAAACTCAAAATACTAAAAATAGCAGTCCTTTTATCGTTCCACCAGGCAAAGCTCCCAGATTCCAGCAGTATCCGTCTGCAACCTCAGCAGCCGCCGGGTGAAGTTTCCATCATTGATCAAACAGCATCCGAAACCGCAAAGCTACCGCAAACTGCCGCAGCTCTTTTCCGATCCGAGTATCAGTCTGTTGCAATACTGTCGATAGCGCTCTGCTTCTTTATGTCATTACCTACTACCTGCATCATTCGAGCAACAAACACGTGCTGCTGGCTTGTCACCTACCACCCAGTTACTCTTCTGCTGAGCACTACACCTGGTTGCACACACGTGCAGTCGTTGGCAATTGACGGCAACCGAGAATCAGTGATGCCAGGTTACTCAGAGATCAATTCTGTAAATTAGTAGATTAGAATTTAACATTTTTGCCCAGATACCTTGGGGGTATCCTAGGAAGTATTCGAAAGCACCATCCATTTTTGGTAGTCTGAGTCATAAACTTAGAGAATTTCTGAAACCACCAGCACAGACTCTTGAAAGTTTAAAGTTCCTACAAAATTTGTTCAAATCTTAGATCTTTCAAAAGAAGTATAACTGGGAGGTGTGGGTTCGATTTCCACGAGTAGGCAGTGGATTTTTTCACCATTTTCGCAACATATCTCATCCCCCAAACACAAGTTCTTGCCTTCAAGTATCGTTTCAAACAGTAGAAAAATAGTTTGACTCAACATTAGTTATTTGCCCTTTCAATAAAACGTATAATGTTTAGAAACGTCAAACCATTCGAAAAATATCTTTTCTCCATTGCATGTATGTTGAAAATTCCGAATCGAACATTTGTTTTTACTGTCCTAAATTTCAAATTTAGATATTGGCCTGCATGGCCTAGGATCTCGAGTAACAATTCAGTAACCATTTGGCATCTACTCTGATTTATGATGGTTTTATAACGGCAATGAACAATCCATTGAGTTTAAATGCAGCATTTTAAAGTGTAAAACATTCTTGCTTAGTAATTCAGCTTTATGCTGTTTTAAAAATCTTTTATAATCTGACAAGAAAGTCAAAAACTGTTGTAACGATAGCTTTAAAACCTAATAGCATTTAATAAACATTTCGCCTTTAATTATACTTATAAGACTGCACCCGGCTTAAGCTTCTCGATACCCTACCAACACAGTACCATCCCAAACTGCTCGAATTGATCTTCCAGTGTATAGGCGATCGAGAGAAAAGTTTTTATTTAATTTTCCCACGACGCAATAAAATGAATTTGCCTCACTCAAACGCTATAACGTTTTGTCTTATGGGTTTGATTTAAACGACGCAAATAAATTTGATTGGTTAATCCAAGGTCATGGGACTTGAAAGGATTAACCCAGAACACGTTCAAATCACTTTTGTTGGAGTGCTTAGATTGTTCGGTTCGATTTTTATAAAGCGGAATAAGTTTTGAAATAGTAAAGAAAAGTTTGAATTGGTTAAAGAGTAGACTATACCCGTGAACACTACACGTGGTCCTCAAGACCGAACAATACGTTACCCTGCACTCCCCTTATACGGAGACGCATTTCCTCCGTCCACCTCGTAACAACACCCACCGCATCCTTCGGAAAATTTTAGTACCAAACCGCCGGCAGATTCTAACCTCTCGCCGTCAAGTTCGAGAGAAGGTAAGTCATCAGGCGTTACGCGCGCGGGGTCCCCGCTTAGCCTGGACAACCATCCGTAGTAGATGTAGAGTTTGTCTCGTCGTAGAGGAGCCACTCCGACAGCACCAGCACCGCCGATGAATGGTAAAGGGTTATGAAAACAGGTCAGTGATCACTGCTTAGGACATCTTTGAGCTCATTGATTAGATTAGACTGGTTCAAATAAACCCCGGGTCAGAATTCCAAATGATCGATTAAATTAATTCAAACGTTTGAAATCGCGTTTCGAATAAATGTTCTGGATGAACAATTTGGTTGTGCGCTTCCATGAGAGTAGTTTGCGTTCGTTTTTAATTAAAAATAAAGCTTCTCGTAATTGATTTTGAGTGATTTTGAGTTAGATTATTGGTTGTATGACGTTTCGATTGACTCGCCCGCAGATTGGGAGTTTCAGGCCGGGCAACCCTGAAATAATTTCCGCTTTCGACCTCTGGTAAGGAGTGGCGCTTAAGTCGCTTGCAGGTTTGAAAAGAAACTGAGTATTTCCGGTATTTCGGGGACGGAGCAAGGTAACGCTTGGTTGTTCGTTCGTTGAGAAAAGTTTCGCGTTACACTGTCTTGTTTTAAAAATAAATTTAAAACAGTTTTCAATCCATCCTTAAAAATGTTCTATGATTCAAGCATAAACGTCATTAGCAATTGTTTATTAATGTATTGATAAAATACTTTATAAACGCGTTCTATCATTATAAAAGCAACCATAAAACCATTCGGTTTTTCATTAGATCAAAAAGCATTTATTGTTGCTTTTAAGGCATTTTAAAGTACATCATAAATTCCCCAGTCTCTCTCTTACAAATTGAGCTTAAAAGATGGTTCCTCATAGTTAATAAAAGCCAAATTTATGACAAGGAAATCTCGAAGGATTCGTCTAGGATGTAAAATTCAAGTCGATTTCAGCAAAATTTACTTCTTTAGAAGAACCAGCGTCAACGACTGACCATCTGGCGGAGAAGCGTAAAGTGAACGTGGCTCTTGAATTCATAAAACATTGTCGAAAGTTTAAAAACATACCAGCCTTCTCCAGATCTTGCAAATAGATGACAATCGAAATAACAACCGACAACAAACCACTGAAACTGTTAGTTAGCGGAGATTAGCTGCTTTCCGATCCATAGCAGCGATTTTATTCGGCGAAATAATCAACTCATCAAAAATTTCATTCAAGCGTATATCCCTGCATCGTTCGATGGTGCACTTCTGTAACCATCCGGAAGAAGGGGATCTTTTTTGGGAACAATTGCGCTTCCAGCTGTTCGAAATCCGAAATGTTGTAGAACAGTATCGCAAACTTTCTGAGTAACTGCTCCCAATCCATCGGGAGAAAACCGCCTGGAAGAATCCTGGATCTCACAGCGTAACTATCGAAAGATAAACAAACTTTGACGTTTAACTTTTTGCAGGCTACTTTGCCTCCATAAATGCTGCCATAAATCTGAACGGGTTAGGGTCAAGCATAATGGCCTGTTGTTTTATAGTTGCTTTGTAGTCAATCCTCTGCCAAGAAGGAGGGTTGCTGAAGTCACCACCATCGGTGGTGTCAGCACTGTAGCCTGCAGTTTTTATGCTATGTTTATAGGGTAAATGATGGCTTCGGCAGCCATCGACTGTTTTCGGCAACGACAATTTAAACGTTAATTTCGATGTATTTTCTCACTAAAACACTTCGCTGAATGTATTTAAACGATTCCTTAGTCTTTCAACTTCCATCCTAATACATTTTTACGACTGAGCAAACCTGTTATGCCAGGTGTTTCTGCAAAAGAAACATAAGCACATCAAAATGCTGCTGATTTCGAGTTGCCGATAATAGAACAGCTGGTTTACACGCAGTTTAAACGGAAAGGTTGCCGAAGTAAAAGAGGCTGCCGACTATAGTCACACTCACCTGAGAAGTTTGGAACGCCTTAATAACGTTTTCAAACCGTTTTGGACAGTTTTGTTGATTGGAATGGATAGAATAGCTAGCAGCAGATGAATGTAAACAAACAGACACGTCATATGTGTGCGTGACACTGAGAAAATGCTAATAGAAGTGGGGAAGCTACTTAGATTGACGAGAATACGTAAATTCCCCTATGTGCATTGACGACACGTATGCGTTAAAAAATCTTGTGTGAATAATCATTAATTTAACTTGAATTGTTCATGATTAGCTTGTCTAGTTTAAAAAAAATAATATAATAAATATTTAATTCCTACAAGTACGCGCTTGTTCAACATTTATCACGATTATTTTGCCACGCAACAAATCAAACATCTATGTAAATGGAGCATAATGTCTCAATGTTTGCATCAGCTGTCTTAGATTGGCAGATAATCGAGCCAAAGAACCAACAACTTTGGCTTCAAGCCAAATGTTCGTGGATGACATTTCTGCCACCAGAGTTGATAGTATTTTATAAAACTTAAAATGTTACTTGGGATAGCTTCTGTTGCTATCTTGAGGAGTGATATGCAATCCATGAAAATTTACGAATCCAACCGCCTTTGTTTTGAGCAGAAATCCTGTTTTAAAACCATCGATTTGAAACTCACTACTGTTTGACCCCGGGTAATTCTGCGCCGTCCCAGAAGGGGACATGCCTAAACCCCTGACTGCTAGTCTAAGCCGGTCGGCAGTCGTTGAGGTGCACCAAAGGCCTATTTTGCTCCCAGGTTTCCGGGCGTTGGTGAGGTAGGGAGAGTTTTCGAAATTATTAGACGCCTTACAAAAAGGGTTAATTTAGCCTTCAATTGAATGGTTTTATTGATCCAATGGTGGGCGGTGGGTGACACACTTACTCTTTTTTCGACTTCGGTAACTGAGGTTACACAAGGTTGCCGGGAACTGTCCATCTAGCGCGTGATCGATTGTGGTCGATGCTGGGAGCCAAAGGGAGCTATAGGCAAGCTATAGGTGATCGGGATTACGGGTGGATGTAGCGTGGCCGGGAACGATGGCGGTCTCGAAATGCCAGGCATTGTCGGTGGTAGCTTACTAGGGTTAATAGGCGTCAGCGGCTTAGGCGATGTCGTGATGCTGGGTTACAGGATGGCAGTTTAGAATTCTCTCTGGTTTCACCGCAATAGAGAAACCGGCCGTAGTCGATGTCAAGATACCAATCCTCGTGCCTATCGGCGGCGGTAGTGTGGACTGACGTAGGGGTTCCAGAGCCCAGAACACCACGGACGTTAGCTGTCCCAGAGATTCTAATATAGGACTCCGAATGACACAACTTGGTGGTTGTTTATTCCTTTAAATTTGTCGAAAATCTTAACGGAATCCCTTTATGAAGAACTTTGAGTGGGTTGGTAATAAATTCCGTTATAATTGCTTATCTTTTGATAAGATACCCGTATTTCGTCTACTACTTGCAGACTTCATCAGTGCCAAGCACTCAACACCACTTGTTGTTTATTAATTTATTTGATAAGGCTCGAAAGAATTAACTTTACAGAGCCGAGGATTCTTGATAACTATACAATACATCTTAAAATTATAATCAAAAGGTACAACACAATAAACACTTTATCTTCCGCTATCCAAAAAGCCTCCTCCTCCATCAGAACTGGAGCCACTTCCAGTGGTTTCATTGTATGGCGGGGGTCAGAACGCTTCCATTGCTACAATGGACGCAAAACATGGTCAGCACTCACACACTCATCACTAAACGGTTGCTTTCCAAAGTCGACGACGCATCGACCGAAAGAACTGCTGATGAAGAACAATGAGGAGGACCACACAATGGTTGCTGCCGAGAAAACAGATGATCGCGTGGCACACATCTAGAGTTGCCTGCTTTTGTCGACAGCCGAGTGAGCACTGACAACTTGGTGGTGGCCGTGTTAAAAAATAAAGCCCAGTATCACCGCCTCATAGGCTCTTCCCACACTATTCCCCAAAAGTGCACGTCTTTGAATACGAACCAAACTAGCTCATCCACCATCCAGCAACTTTCTTTCGTCATGCGTTTTACTCCATCCGTTGCTCCATCGTAGCCACTTCATTATGGGAGTCCAATCACGACCCGTAACCCATTCCTTGCGTTTGACGTTTAGACACTACCGCCATCTGTTGAGTGAACTGCCCGTGACACAGTACACAACAGATGGCAGTGGTGTTTAAGTTACTATTTTTTTTTCAGTGAAACCACAGACAAACAGACATAACACATTTAATATCGCTCACTGTAAAACATCGTCGCTAAAACATTACCGCCATCTGTTGGGTACACTGTGGTGGGTAATACGCTGAACAGATGGTGGTAGTGTGTAAACGTCAAA
This sequence comes from Ochlerotatus camptorhynchus, assembly GCF_037179485.1. Classification (NCBI taxonomy): domain Eukaryota; kingdom Metazoa; phylum Arthropoda; class Insecta; order Diptera; family Culicidae; genus Ochlerotatus; species Ochlerotatus camptorhynchus. The sequence goes on from NW_027040879.1 coordinate 2,331,808, forward strand.
CGCAAGGGAATTGACTATGCGCGCCACAGGTGGCGGTACTACCAACTACGATACTTTTAAATTGACCGTTCAATTCTTGTTCGATGAAAAACTTGCGAGTGTTATGTCTGTTTGTCTGTGGTGAAACATACAAGGGACTTCTGAATAATTTTCATATAGAATTTCAAGAATGGTAATTGAGCGAACTTGTAGATCCTGCCGGTCTGTGGGAGATTATGAGTGTGAATTGAATTGGAAGAACTTTCACTTCACTTCGCATTTCAAGCCTACTGCATATCGCACATTAGTTTATTGCGTGCTCTCAACTTAGTGTTCTAGTTGCACTTCCACAGTTATTAATTGAGAGCTTTCGATGCCTGTACCATTTTTGCATTGGTATAATTGTGTGGCAAGTCCAATCATACTTCTATGCCCAGGGAAGTCGAGAAATTTTCCAACCCGAAAAATTCCTAGACCGGACCGGGAATTGGACCCAGCCACCTCCAGCATGGTCTTGCTTTATAGCTGCGCCTTTACCGACTGAGCTAAGGGAGGCCCCACTTATCTACATCTGGTATATTTCTCAAAACAATAGAAACCAAAATTTATTTAAGAAATTGCTTTGTCTTTCTAAACTGCTGCAGATTTCCATGAGCATTTGGAAAATTACAAAAGAAGAAGATCTTTTCACGAGTGAAATCAATATTATTGTCGATGCAGGATTCGATGAGCTGGTCACCCTGTCAACCGACGTTTCCAAAGGCTGTTAAAGCGCCACTGCAATAATATTGACAGACGTCAACGCTGGTGGCTCGAGCTGTCAACGGCAGCGACAGGGAAACGGGGAAGAATATTTCTTTTTGGATAAAAGTTCGCGGCGTGGTCGGTAGTGTTTCTTACCGCTAAAGTTAAAATTATGTTGCTATTATATTACTTATATTAGGGAGTGCTGGAGTCTATTACAATCTAGTAAAAGAGGACCTAGAAGCTAACCTAAAACTTAAAGCGCAGGGAGAGGCCCTACGCTGCAAAGAATCACCAAATTTTGAAGCAAACGTTAAAGCAAAAGGCTTTCAGAAAAGATTCTCTGACCTTTCCCCCACAATTATCGTGGTGTTCTTAGATACTCGAATAAACGTTGTTAAATATTAAAAACCGAGAATTCCAACATGAAAATTTAGGAGCCACCCTAGAAATATTTGGTAGGTTGAAATGCAACACCAAGGCGTTTAAGGTGTCTTTAGATATTTAAGGATTTTTTGGATGCAGTAGCAGGAGGGCGCAAAGGATGACTATTGAATGGACTGGCCATCAAAAATAAAAGTTCTAATTTTCCACGGGCCAACCTCTAGATTTGTGCCTTTATATGAGAAAACCATTCTCTAAAAGTTTTAGCTGATTTGGTTGTAGGATGAGCTGGCGCTTGTATTTTAATTTTGTATAGAGATTTTGGATAAAATACATGAAAAAACTACACTCCAACACAACTCTATCGATCATAAAAAAAAGTTTGCTTATTCAGATTTTCAAAACATGTAGCAACTTTGCTGAAGACAGAGATCTTCAATTTGGCTCGATCCCTACTAATCACAAGAAGAACTTTATTTTTACTCTGGCATCACCCTTGCATTCAATTCCCAACGAAATTGTTCACTACTGAACAACTTTACTGAAGGCAGAAAACTTCTATCTGGTATCGATCTAGAGTTATTACATGGAGATCTTTATTTGCACTGTTCACTACTGAACGGTTCCCATCCGTTTGAACAACATTGCTAGAAACAGGAAGCTTATATCTGGTCTTGATCCTGAGTTATCACAAGAAGATCTTTTTTTGTACTCTGACGCCACCTAGTGAGTCAATTCTTAGATAAAAAAAAAATCACTGTTGAACCCGGTTTATTCATTTTATCAACTTTGCTGAAGACAGAAAACTTCTATCTGGTCTCAAACCTGAGTTATCACAAGAAGAACTTTATGTGTACTTAGGGGCTGCTTTGCGAGCTGCTTTGTGAAGAGCTTTGCTGAAGAAAGGAAGCTTTCTATCTGGGTTTGATCATGATGTATTTCAAGAATAACTCTATTTGCACTCTGGCGCCACCCAGTGTTCACTACTGAACGGGTCTCATCCATTTTATCAACTTTGCTCAAGACAGAAAACTTCTATCTGGTCTTGATTTTGATTTACCTCAAGAAGAACTCTATTTATACTCTTATGCCACCCAGTGAGTCAATTCCCAACTTAACTGTTCACTACTGAACGAGTCTCGATAATTTGAACAACTTTGCTCAAGATGGAAATCTTCTATCTGGTCTTGATCTCTAGTTATCACTAGAATAACTTTATGTATACTCTGGCGCTGCCTTTAAGGTCAATTTTCAACTAAATCTCTCATTACTGAAGGTTTCTTGTTCATTTTAACAACTTTTCTGAAGAAAGGAAACTTCTATCTGGCCTATCCAGAGCTACTAATGGAAGAATATTATTTGTACTGTGGCGCCACTTAGCGAATCAATTCTGAACTAAACTATCTACTGCCAGACTGGTATTCAAGAACTAACTGAAATTGAACACCATGTCGCGACTACTCGTGCAATTTTCTTTTTTTTTACGCGTCTGCTGGAAGGTTAACTAGGGTTACGGGATGTAATGTTAGCGTAGCCCCTTACTTCCGGCTATCATGCAAATAGCTCATTCATTCAGCAATAACAAATTTAGAACCAGTGATGGGAAAAATCAAAAAAATCCAAAATCAGAAGCGGCCGAAAATCACTGCTGATCTTGAGATCAGCAAAATCGACAACAGAAATCACAAAGCAGAAAATCAAGACTGATTTTAAACTTAGCTGATTTTGAGGTAACAAAATCACCGTATGGAAAATCAATACCTTGGCATTACAGTCGAAGTAAAAAACAGCGCCATTTTGGAATCAAAGATGGCGGAACAAAATCCAATATGGCGGCCTCCGGACAGCGAATATTCATTTCAATCCATGCAATATCACTCTTATTGTAAATTTAGAAGATATAACGCTATTTGCGCTTTATAACTATGGACCGAACATTAGGGACGTAATTTTTAGACGTGTTCCTAATTATGACCTACGAACTTTATTTAATATTTTTGTTTTGGTATTGCTCAAATCATTCAAATTGCCAAATGCCAGTTTGGTTAAACATAGCGGATCGTTTCTTATCCTTTCACCCCACTGAAAAATCCTGTAGGCAAATGGTTAATCTTTGTGTGACAGGACGGGTCGTCACGGTACACACGCTATTTCTAAAAAAAAAACCCAAATTTGATTAAGATCTACTCATATCCGTCAAAAGTAGGGTACTCCAAATTGAGTAAACAAAGTTGGGACTGAAAAAATGACAAATGGAAAACATTGACCTGAATCTGCACGATGTTGTTCATTTGTCATCTTGTCAGTTCCAAATTTGTTTGCTCAATTTAGGGTAGCCCTATTTTTCATGGATATGAGTAGCTTCTTGGAACATTTGAGTTGTTTAGAAATAGCGTGCAATCAATATTGGCACCAAATTCAAACTTCACGGCAAATGAAACTGACTCATATTTGAGTACCGTTCACTAAAATTCGCAAAAGTTTAGGTCACTCATAGAATGAGTAAATCAGTGTTCACTCGGCTGTTGACAAAAGCAGGCCACTCTCGATGTGTGCCACGCGATCGTCTGTTTTCTCGGCAGCAACCATTGTGTGGTCCTCCTCATTGTTCTTCATCAGCAGTTCTTTCGGTCGATGCGTCGTCGACTTTGGAAAGCAACCGTTTAGTGATGAGTGTGTGAGTGCTGACCACGTTTTGCGTCCATTGCTGCAATGGAAGCGTTCTGACCCCCGTTGGCGTGACTGTCATACAATGAAACCACTGGAAGCGGCTCCAGTTCTGATGGAGGAGGAGGCTTTTTGGATAGCGGAAGATAAAGTGTTTATTGTGTTGTACCTTTTGACTATAATTTTAAGATGTATTGTATAGTGATCAAGAATCCTCGGCTCTGTAAAGTTAATTCGTTTGAGCCTTATCAAATAAATTAATAAACAAAAAAAAAATAGAATTAGTAAATGTTTATCAATGTGACATTTACTCATATTTGTGTAAAAATTTATGTAAGGGAAATGGATCTTATGTCGGCCTAAATGCCCCTATTTTGGGCACATACATAAATTCAGCAATCGACTAATAGCGACCAAAAATATGCATTACTACCGTCCAATGACGCGTTCATCTAGATAAAATTGATAAATAGCAGATTTGTAGAGATGGTCCCAATATTAGATCCATAGGCCAAAATTTGAGCCATTTCCCCTATGAGTCAGATTCCTTTACCGTGTAGGCCCTTCGAAACACTATCAAGCCGTACAATGCATTAGATCCTAAGTAACAATTATCGATTCTCTGCTTCAACTTTCCCTTTCGTTTATAACATCACTACAAACCCGTTTCTTGCCGTGTCTGCCGTACGAGATGCTAGATAAAAGCTTCTTTTATCGAACTATGTGTTGAAAATAACTGGAAGTGTCTATATAAAGATAAAATCTACGAAGAAAATCTGTAAATGTTGCTTGCTATCACTTGACATGACAATTCGGTACAGGTGTGGTCGTGCGTGAGATGATCTATTTGGCTTTTATTTTGATTCTAAAAGCATCGTGATTTATGTTATCTGGATCGACCGGAATTAAACCATATGTCTTTCATCTTCATCAGTTCTCACGCGAGACGTGAAAGTGACGTCAACAATGTGATATGAATGATAAGGAGTGAAAAAGAAGTATGATTTTACATGCCGAACCTTTGTAGATTGAGGTTTATCATCGATAGTAAAATCGATGCATCAATTTGTTAATTAAATTTGAGTACAGTAGACCGAAATTACATCCACGCACATGGAAAGTTTTCTTGTTAAAATGGTGAGTTTTACATAATATCTAAATAATAAGAATTTCTGAACTTGCATGTTGACAGTGAAATATCGACTGCAGCACAATTATTAGATAAGATACGGCATAAAATTTAATTGTAGGCTTCATATTAGACCGGGGTTAGGGACATATACCCTATATCGGTAAACCTGGTTTAAGATTTAAGCGGATGTGAATAACGGCATCCGCTAACTGAAATGCATTTAAAATGCATCAATGTTCATCCTCGTGTTAATGCCCTGGGTCGTGCGCAAATTTGACAGATAAATGTCCTTTAAAGAAAACTTCTTTCAGTTAGTGGACTTTCAGTTATATTGTTTTCTATATCAAAAATTTATTCAATATTGAGTCAATAAGTGCCGTTTCCGTTTACAGTAGCAATTGGAAAAGATGTTATCGTCGTTATAATTGTTTCACTTCTTCTAAATTTTATCGTTTTCTCCCAAGTTACACCAAGGATGCATTCTTGCAGAGCTTGCCCCGTATCTCCCCCCCCCCCTTCCTTTCCACCCACTGTAATGGTAAAGTTACACAATTTCCATTAATGAGTTCCTACCAGCGCAACTTCCAATATCCGTTGTTCGACGCAAAATCAATAGCTTAATTTACCGCTTGAAGGGATTCGGTCTGCAGCTCCGCTGAACCGAGCCAAGACAAATCGATCGCCGACGCCACCATCAACCATTAATTTATTTATCCACTATCGCACACTTACAGGAATGACAAAAAAAAACTGAAACACTGTAACTGGTTGGACGAGATGTCACATCATCCGTGCCCGCCTAGCTTCGTTTTTGTAGCTGACTGCTATCTACACTCAAACGCTGACTGGTGGAATGAGACGCGGGGACGTCGCGTCACGATACCATTTCCATATTATCTCCTAGCGCGGTTATCCGTCATGAACTTTTCCTCCTTTCTTCGACACCCGTACGTCAAACACTCTCACTTCACCACTTCGGGCTATTTTGCTGATAACAACAGAAACACACAAAACATCCCCCTTCCTCGTTTTGCAAGGATGTAACCCCACCGATATTACTCTTCTTATTATTATTCTTCTTCGTCTGCTTCTGCTAACTTTTCCGACACCGACAGAGGGCGCCAATCCACTTTTCCGTTTTCCTCTTTACTTTTTGATCTCACTACCAGAGCGGACGGTAATGTCAACGGTTGCTTCCTGACGTTCGGTTCACTGTCTTCTTTTTATTGATGGGATTCTTCCGATCTGGACAGTCCGTATTCCATTATTACTATCCAAATTCTCAACACCGCCCGCACCGGCAACGACGACACCGGGTGTTGAATGATTTGTTACTGTGTGTAGGTGTGTATCTGTGTGCGGGAGCAAAGTAAACAGCAGGAAAATGAAGGAAACTCAACTTTTGACGTCACGGCAGCGACGCGACGCTGTGAACGGGAGGAATTTTCCTAAACTTGAAATTGATGGTTATATTAATACGAGCTTTAAGGGGTCTGGCAGTGACATTTGGTTGAGGCGGTGCGTTTAAAGCTTTTACTTTGACATTTATTTATAGAATGTGGCTATTGTTTTTCACGGAAGTCATCGTAGCTTGATGGTTCATGTTTCGGAGACCAAAAGTGAAACAATTTATTTTGTTTTCTCGCAACTCAGTGTTTGAACTTTCTGGCTCAGAACGCAATTTAATTTGATTATCCCGTTGCCATTAATAGCTGCACACCAAAATAGCTCACTAAATGTGAAAACACGACCACCAACGAACGAACGAAACTTGAAACAAATTGATCTATTTTGAAAGAAATATGATTCATATTTTAATTTTATCGAGAACTTTCAAGGTTTTCGTGGAATTTTACATAAGAGAAACAATTCCAATAAACTAATCACATTTCACCATGGTGTTTATTTTTATTTTTGCCTTCATAATCATAAGGACCTAACTGCGAGGATCGATTCTCTTCATCGATTTTTATTTCCTCTCTGAATTACTGCAGTTTAGAGAAGGCTAGCAAAAGCAATAACGATTATGGCTTCATGGTAAAGTATGGGAACGCAGTACACGAAGAATTTACCCACACATTCAACATCGACGATCTCTAAGTTGATTCTGACCTGGATACTGCGCACTCAATCGGTCATATTTTGTAAAACTGCTTGAAAATTTTCTCAATTCTTTCTCTTTTTGAAACGTTCCTTATGACCGACAGTGCCATTTTGCATCTTCATATCGCCATTTTGAATCCAGCCTTATTTTTGAAAAGGGCATACAGAAAAATATCAAGCTTATCTTCAGAAAATTTTTACTCGAAAACTGTTTGCCTGATCGGTTTGGTGTCTTCGGCAATATAGGAGATAATGGGTGAGACTATTTGAACAAAATATGCACTCTTAAAAAATTACCCAACTTTTTTTCAATTTCAAATAAAATCTTAAAACAATTTTTCTCAAAAAAAGATTTTTGATATTTTTTATTTGTTGATATGTTTTAGGGGACGAAAAATGCCATATATTGCACTATAGGTCAAGATGGAGAAATGATGGACAAAAAAGTTATGATTTAAAAAAAACTCAAGTTTTTGAAAAAAAAAAAATATCTAAAACTTGGTCTAATTACTTTTTTGACTTTACATAATGAAAGTAAAACCGAATTTACAATAAAAAAGCACCTGGGTAAAATGTAGCCAAGTCACACCGTTTTCGAGATGTAGCGCTTTGAAAGTAGAAAATTTAGTCGATTGTTGAATTTCTTTATGGGCCCAAATTAGAGGCTTTAGGCCAACATTACATCCATTTCCCCTACTTCTTCTTCAGTTGAATCTCGCCGCATAGCATAAGTGAATCAGTTTTTGGCCCATGAGGTTCCCTACTCGAGCAAATTTTCGGAAGGCCTGGCCAATCAAAAATGTGTGGGCCCTACGGGAACACTTTAGAGCAGTGATTTCAATCGAAAGATTTGAAGAAGACTGGACAAAAGTGGCATGAATTATCGCCAAGGAATCTGTGCTGAAGCTCATAGGCAGCGTCAGATCAAAAGTTCACTGCTTGGCTAAAGATTAAAGGAACTGTGGACCTGTGAATTATTTTTAAATTTATACAGTGATGTTTTAAATTAATTAATTCAGTCACTTCTTATGTCGATTAGCACGTTGTGAATTTTTATAATTTGGAGCTGTTCATGTAAGCACTTTAAGAGAGAAGGGGGGGGGGGGCAAGTGAGTTCAGAATGAATCCAAATGCTTGTCAAAAAGCAGCCAAGTGAAACTGTCAAAGTGCACTCGGCATAAAAATATGCCATCAAAAATTCGAAGTGGCAAGGCAAAACAACCATAATAACGGACATTTGTGGATTCTATCAACCTTGGCCATAAACATTAGGAAGCAGGGTAAATTTTTATATACGACGTGGGAAACTGTCATAATACATTTTCGTTTGAGAAACTTGGATCGTAAAAGTGGGTAATTTCGGAAGTCAACAGTTCTTACGTGAGTCATGCATTTTCTAGACCGTTTGCTTTTATTGCGACTGATTTCTATGTCACACTGGTTTGGAAGAAAGGGCAACAATCATGAAAATTTTAATTTTCAAGCAAGTAGGCTCCCAAAGTTGGCAAGTGATTCCAAACAATGCATCATGATTGTCTATGCAGGAGGAATATGGGTTTAACATATCTCAAAAGAACTCCTCACGTAGTTTATGAACAGCCCTAGTACATTGATAGTATGATGACAGTTAATTAAGCCTTTTAATGGAATGCACTAAAAAGAGCCTTATGTTCTGATATACTTGAATGCTAAACAATGACTGATGCACAAATTTCATCCATCTCTTGCAGACCTCCATAGGGCTTGACATTGGGGAAGTCTGCGATCTAGGTGGAATTGTTTTCTCGTGAATGTTAACGATGACTATGAAAACATAAAATGGAACATAGTTGAAGATGCTAATTTCAAATAACAGACTGTAGTGGTAATTTTTATACGATAGATGGAGTAGATGAAAGCATAGAGTTGATAGTTCCGTTAGAGTACGGCAGTGTGAAGATTGTATATAGATATTAGAATAGCGAACTAGGACAACTTTTAAGGAAGGTACAAATCGGTTTTTTCATCTCTCTTTACCAAACTCCCCCTTTGGAGAGGGATGGTGAGGGGTGTCCCCCCCCCGCCACCGCTGGCAAAAAGAGATGAAAACCGACCCGTTCAAGTACCAACTGTGTGTTTGAAACAGTTCTACCGATTTTTACCGCACTTCAATTGTTATTTGAAGGAAGGCATCCAGTCGTAGGTTTGGTAGGCAACACCTACCCCACCCGTGTCCCCTCGAGATCGTCAAGTCGACGATGACAGGAGCACATATCGTGGTAGGGGTAAACAATAGTTGCAATTTCCAAACCTACGACTGGATGCCTTCCTTCAAATAACAATTGAAGTGCGGTAAAAATCGGTAGAACTGTTTCAAACACACAGTTGGTACTTGAACGGGTCGGTTTTCATCTCTTTTTGCCAGTGGTGGCGGGGGGGGACACCCCTCACCATCCCTCTCCAAAGGGGGAGTTTGGTAAAGAGAGATGAAAAAACCGATTTGTACCTTCCTTAAAAGTTGTCCTAGTTCGCTATTCTAATATCTATATACAATCTTCACACTGCCGTACTCTAACGGAACTATCAACTCTATGCTTTCATCTACTCCATCTATCGTATAAAAATTACCACTACAGTCTGTTATTTGAAATTAGCATCTTCAACTATGTAAATCGTTGACTTCACGTAGAAGTAATACTAAAAACATATAGTCAAAGTATAAAATGGAATTTAAATAAATTTCTCCTTTTAGTCCAATTGCTCAATTTATATGTTATGTTTATAAATTTATTTTCAAGACAAAAATCTAGATCTTTGAAATATGTTGTGGATTTTTCACTACTTTAGACTCCTGTGTAAAAAATGATTGCACAGTAATATTTTCGCACAGGCCAAAAAAATTGTATAAATCAACAGCAGCAGCAGCTTTAGAACAGTACTGGACAGATGTACTAATGAATTCGAGCACAAGAAAACATTAGATGCTCAATTTTTTTTAAATTTTTCGACCAGTGCGAAAATACTACTATGTACTAATGGGTAGGTCACTCGGCAAAACAATCTTGGGTCAACATTTTTCTCAGTGTGCCTCAGGTGTGCCGATTGTGCCGGTCATAGAGCAAGATGCGATTTTCGGTAAAATACGAATATTATGGTATATTTGGCAACCCGGTATTTCTGACAGCTTGAATGTTTCGGTTTGCAATCGCAAGGATAACATCGGTCTAGCGACAACCAAGGAGGAATGCTGACGAGATGGACAATGAGCGGTCTCAGTCGTCCAACAGGACATAACAAAGAAAAAAAACCCGGGGAGCAGCTGGAAGTGTCTTCGCATCGAAAACCATTGGATGCGATAATTGAGCGGTCCGGAAAATGTCGAATATCGTGCTCGAAAAGGATTCCTTCTACCGACGAATAAAACGCCTCTGCGCCAACTGAAGGAACCAGAGTTTTCCCATGATGATTCGCTGCAGAAGGTGGATTGCATTCTGACGGCGGTTGGCGTAGACGAGGAAATCATCTACAGCAAATCCACCTCGCTGCAGACCTGGCTACATGGGATACAAGCTGACCAATACGATTACGGTGCTGTGCGAAAAGTACATCTTTTTCCTGACCAACAAGAAGAAGATCGACTTCTTGAAGCAGATCGAGAAGGACGGTGAGGAGGGCATTCCGAAGCTGTTGGTTCGGGATAAGAAAGACGAGGACAAGACCAATTTTGAAAAGCTGCTGGAGACAATCAAGGGATCCAAGTTGGGCGTTTTCTCCAAGGACAACCTCCCGGGTGAATTCTGTGAATCGTGGCGAGCCTTCGTCAAGGATAAGAGCTTCGACATGGTGGACATCAACGTCCCAATTAAAAGGTACGTCTCCGGTGTGGATACGAACAAGGTGGACATGTGCTACCCGGTGATTATCCAGTCGGGTGACAATTACAGCTTGAAATGCATTCAACGACAAGAACTATCTGCACTTCGGATCGATCATCTGTGCTCTGGGTGCGCGTTACAAGTCCTATTGCTTCAATGACCGAACGTTGCTGGTCAATCCAACGAAAACGATTCAGAAGCACTGCATCTTTCTGTTAAAAACAATTTTATGTTGAGGCAACGGCTTGGGAGTGGTAGGATGTGGCAGCAAATCACCAGCACTCGGTCGATTGGTCATCTACCAAACCAAATTCACTTGAACAATACCGAACTACTTTTCACGACACAATCTCACAGAATTTGTAGTGCTTCCACTCAACCTAATTAAAATCGAAAAATTCTAATTTAAACAGAAATCTCACTTCAAATTTACATACAGCGCATCGGTGGTAAGGCCACAGTTGTTACCCTTCACCGCCATCAAAGCATATCCATCGTTGCCCCAGTAGTTGGACCAGGAGTTCTTGATTAGCCAGTAATCTTCTCCTTTGAGTTTTCCGTATCTAACCGCCACCACTGCCCGATCCAATCCATCCCAATTGTTCTTGCATTCCAATTCATAGTACACTCTATTTGCTTAGTAGCTGAAAGACTCGATAGCAATCGACAGCCCTCGAAAGCCTACATTTCAAATTTAAATGTGAATCGAGAAGTGAATCGCTGGTCTGAGTTCCGAGTTCCTCTAGTATATTCAATTAGAATATGTTTCTGAAATACACAGTCAAACAGCACATAATGCTGTGAACAACTTCAATGACAGCTATCCAGCAGTGCTCCCATTTTGTCTAAAGAACAATCCAATGCCTACGAGATTGTGCCGGTGGATGTGCCCAAGCTGTGCCGAATCTACTTTCGGAACTCTGTGCAGAGTGATTTACCCCTTGCTATGTACTTATTTTTAGCGTGGGTTTATCAGGTGCAAAATCTGCAATATCTTAATCGGAAATAAATAAGTGACAAAAGGGTCAATTGATCCGTATGTATGATGGTACGACATTTACTTAATTGGCTCGAAATGTTTCCATGGACTGTATGTAACTGAAATCTCATTGGATATTTGAAAGATATTATGAGCTTATTTCTTATATCGAAGAGTATTTTTTACTATTGGAAGCTTCTCGATATGTTTTTATTTTTTTTTTTAATGAAGTAACGTTACCACATCTCTGTTTTATTTTAGACAAGCAAAGAGAAGATTTTGACCTACGCTTGTATACACACCAGACTAATTCTCGTTCGATTTGTCAAATTATCAACACCATCAACACGATCTACGAAGCATGGCGGGCAGTAATCATTCGTTGAATTCCTCTTTACAAAGTTGTGCAAAATGACATAAGCTTTCACAATTTTGTCAACCGAGTCTGGAAGCATACACACATAGAAATTATCACCGACTTCGGTAATTTTTACTGAAATCTGAACAGCTGAACTTTTCGGTAAAATTTATGCAATTCAATTCAATTGCTTTGCAGCTACTTTGAAACTAAATCTCCGCAAAAATAACAAGATTTGATCATTTAAACAAGGTTGAACATGTTTTGATATTATTTTCAAATTCAATAGCCTGTAAAACTAAGGTCAAAATTTTACCGAACGTTAAGCTGTTCTGATTTCGGTAAAATTTACCGAACACGGAAACAAAATCTTAGTGTGTAACTAACGTGTTCTTCAAAATTCTCCACCTCGCCACTAGAATTCCAAAGCTGTTTTCAATGGTCCTTCAGGCTCTGCACAGTCGTTGATTGAAGTTGTCTTGAATTGGAGGTAGGTCAACACCTGGATATGACCGGATAAAGTTATTCTTAAGAGGAAATGCTGCATCCCCAACAATGAAATACAGCATCACTTCATTTGAGCCTGGCAACTTGCCCGGTGGTGGCAAATCCAACTCGCCATTTACCAATCGCCTCCCAAATTCAGAATGTTTGGACTTTTTTAAATACTAAATCTTCTACAAAAACAAATAATCAAAACGAGATTATGCTACTGTCAAAACGCAGCGTGTGACGCATGATTGTGCGCAAGCGTTGCGTCAATGTGTCCGTCAGAATTTTTAGTACATGACGGATGCGTTGACGCTGACGGTGACGGTGACGGTGACGGACTATTCTGAGTGGCCCTTAAGATTTGAGTTTCAGAGTGCCATGATTTTTCGTATGTCAACAAACAAAGATATTGGCATTTGAATGCAATGGCCATTTCGTAGTATTCGGAGATGTGAAAGCGGACAATACGATGTTGACAATTTGACGTTCATGAAGGTACTAACCGATGTGGACGAAGAGCTGCAATAGCATGAATCCACAGGAATAACAAATTCTCTAGTATTAAGTTAGGAGTGGTGTGTTCATGGGAGACATCATTTTTTTACAAACAAAATAAAATGTCACGAAACTCTATTGAGTTTAAGAGACACTATTGATGTGCGAAATAACCAATAAGATTGACAATCAAATAATGTCATGTTCGTCCGTGAGATTGAGCTATTGGAAAATTATTCAGAATTCGCTAACCTGACAGCACTTTTTACACACATCAAAACTGTTTTCAACATTCTGTTCAAGGAATTTAATCTTAGTTCTTTGGGGGCGACCCCGGCGTAGTGGTTAGCATCCATACCTCTCACGCCAAAGACACGAGTTCAAATCTCACCCCCGGACAAGTCACGAATGACCCAAGAGCGTTAAAGTGACTATAATTAAAAAAAAAAAAGATCTTAGTTCTTTAGTTTTGACATTCCGATGTGCAGTTAGGTATGCCAGTAAGGATAATTAAATGATTTCACTTTTCGAAAGACAACTAGTTCAAAATTCTACATTTGTTATGTGCTAATAGCTTTCTCTTTAAATAAATTTCTCACTGAAAATGATATTTTCAGAGCTTCAAATTATTGACTGCCTAGGCTGAGTGCACTGCACTATTCAATCCATTGCTCTGTGCAGACCGTTTGTACCAAACGGTAAAGGACGAGGCAATGAAAGAGCCAACAAAAACATTCAGTCGCTCACGAGCAGGCGATGCACACCGCTTGCTTTCGCTCACACAGCATGTAATTGAGGCATTTTCCCATAGAAAATGTACGCTCAGTCATTCAAAACAAATATTGGGTACCATCACGGCAGAATAAACGTGTTGACTGAGCTACTGACTGAGTGCTCGGCTGTCAGTGACTCGTTTACCTCTCAATCATTCAGACTCTCACGAGGCAGTGAATGATGAGGCAGATGGCAGTTCATGTTCATATCAAAATGACCCAATGAACCTGACTGTTTTGCGCACTGGATATTTTTACTAGCATGGAACGAAGCGGCGCCGTTGGTGTAGTGGTAAGCGTGACTACCTCTCACTCCAAAGGGCCTTGGTTCAATCTCAGTCGGTGCCGTCAAGATTTACTAAGAAATAAATTCTCTGGTCACGGAAGTAAAGCCGTTGGACCCCGTCGATAGGTAGGGTCCAGGTGTGCTCTGGTAGGTAGAAGCCTGCGTCCTGCGATTTGCTTTTAACCAGGCTTTACCACATCAACTGCATTTCTTGAGTGGTTCAAATGACGGATAATTAAATACAAGCAACCGCCCAACCTGTATAGAACCTTTTAAGAGAAGAAGTGCTAGACGCTACGCTTTGCACAAACCGAATCAGCTATGAGCTGACCATCTGACAAATTTCAGAGAATTCCCCTTGTATAAAGTTAGAGTCATTTTATATATGGACGCACTGTTTATTTTGTTGCAGTGCTCCTAGTGGTCACATCTGGTTTTGAAAGCAGTTTGTTTTGAAAAGTTTCCTCTTTCAGTGCTGAAAAGTTTGTCACGATTCATTTTGTTTAAAAGAAGTTATACTTGATGGAGCCGGGAACCGAAAATTAAATCGATCGTATACAGTGATATCAAACGTTTCCGTGAGTGAAATACTATCAATCAGCAGGATCATAGCAAGCGTCGTACAGGAACTAAGAATCGAAAGCTGGATTTGAAGGTGTTGAGAACGGTAAGAGGAAACCCAGGGCTGTTGGATTATGATATCACAAAGAAATTCATTGCCAGCCGAATCACCGTCAGAAGGATTCATCAGCGAGAAGGATTTCGATTTTTTCGGGCCATCGAGCAACCAAACAGGACTTTGAAACAGAATATAGTCGAAAAATAAACCTGCCCGGAAGGTGTACAATAAGGTTCTTACAAAGTACGAAGGATGCATCCTCATGGACGACAAAACGTACGTGAAAATGGATTATTGGCAGCTTCCCGGACAAAAGTTCTATCGAGGTCGAGGTGATTTCTCTAGCGAATTCGTTTTCTCGATAAATTTGCAAGAAAGCTTATGATCTGGCAAGGTATTTTCAGCTGCGGACCCCACATTATTGTGACACACAAGACTAAGGATTCCAAAATGTATAAGCAGGAGTGCCTGAAAAAATGTATTCTTCCGTTCATTAAGGCTCTCAATTGGCCTGATTTGGCAAGCTGCCACTACAGCGGAGAAGTTCTACAGTGGTATCGAGACAACGGGATAGATTTCTTCAAAGAGGACATAAATCCACCCATCTGCCCTCATTTTCACTCAATTGAGAAATATTGGGCAATTGTCAAACAGAAGTTGAAGAAGAGTGGTAAGGTGACTCGGGATGCGACAGAGCCCAAGTAACAATTATGGTTTTATGAGGGTTCTGTAGACCATGATTTAGACTTGCAGAATGTTTTAAAACCACGGTAAAACTAGCAATGTAACTTGGGAGATGAAGAGATGGTGGAGTAAAACGGTCACTCAGGATAGCCAACAGCGTGTCCAAAATGTTCGACGAAAAGTTCGAGATTTCATTACAACCAAATCGGAATAATTAAAGTTTTCCTTTAAAGAGCAATAAATGACCTTCATTTTAAGTACTCAACATTTTTATTTCATTAAGATGGTTCCGAAATACATCCGTTTTGTTTGCGTCCATGACTCAAGCTTTAAGAACCTCGAATTGGATTATACCGGTGATATCACAACATCCTTCATTTTTTATGCTTACGAAAAAGCTTAGCCTTTTTCAAAACACCAAGAGCTTAACCCAGGAGGAATTCTGATCTTACGAAGCTCAGGAACCAGTGTAGAAGGTCTTGGTACAGACGTCGTACAGTCAGTGTACGAATGTTCACAATTTGAGTGAAGCTAGTCTGTTGAACACACACATCGCTAATTGAAAAGATTTTCAATCGATACAAATTCAAAAACCAAATCAAGAGGCAAGACAGCTGTACTCAGAGTAAATATATCAGCCATAACATTTGATAACGGCACAAAAGCATTTGTAAACAAACTTTCTGAGGCCCTTTACACGCGAACCAAAGTACGCCCACGCAAACCAATACCACTTTCGGAAAGGTGATAGTTGCCCCTATGCGATGATGTTGTTGGTTTGCGTAGGTGTATTTTGGTTCGCGTGTAAAGGGCCTTAGAAAGTTTGTTTACAAATGCTTTTGTGCCGTTATCAAATGTTATGCCTGATATTTGCTGCGAGTAAATATGAGTTGCTCATATTTACTCAAAAATGAACAAAGTAGTTCCGTATTTTTCATCATAAGAAGTTCTGGAAACAACCACCGTCTGACAGAATGTTTTGTTTAAATATTTTCAATTAAGAGAATATTTAGCATTTGGCGTCACATTATCATTTTTAATATAGCATGATGTCAATGAAACGGAAATATTAAGTTGTCATTATTAAAGGATCCAAGTTACATTGATTTTGTCCAGGCCACGGGCCTCTTTTACTTTCTAGGGATTGATCATCTTCCAAGTTTTTCGTGATATAGTGGTGTGGTTTTAAGTCCGAAGAAGTTGGAATTCGACCTAATATTATTAGAAGATTATTTTAGTTCATGAAAATTAATACTGAAACTCTCAAAATCGATTTAAGAGGCTTCTTTTTTAGAGGAATTAGTTTCTGGCATGAGGAAACTCAACATTACTAATTATTTATAATTTAGGTGTACAGGGTGACCAGCAAAATTAAATTTATAAGCTTCCATAATGGAAGATAGATATAAATCTCCGGAAAAAATTTCGCTAGAAAAAAGTCAGAGTAATGGTCAACTGTCATTAGAAACTT
Organism: Ochlerotatus camptorhynchus; assembly: GCF_037179485.1. Classification (NCBI taxonomy): domain Eukaryota; kingdom Metazoa; phylum Arthropoda; class Insecta; order Diptera; family Culicidae; genus Ochlerotatus; species Ochlerotatus camptorhynchus. The sequence goes on from NW_027040879.1 coordinate 2,348,828, forward strand.
CCGTTGATTTCCCTGATACTCTTAGAAAAAGACAGGGGAAAATTGTGATCAGAAACGGGATAAATTTCCATCGCCTGGTGTTGTTGTGATGATCCACATTTAGCACAAATGGAACATTGACGAATGCGGTCTTTTATGTAGCTGTTCATCCTATGTCACAATAGATTAGTTTTGGCCAACTTCATAGTTGATTCAATTCCGACACTTACATGAGCGATCTTCGAAGGGATGCAGGAATTCCTTCATATTTTTTTGTTATGTTACTTAGAATTGTTCAGAATCCTCCATTTGGGATGACTGTAGTCCTCCCTGAGATTGTCTGGAATCTCCCTGGAATTGTACGGAATCCTTTCTGAGATTGTTTGGGATCCTCTCTGGACTGTCATGACTGCCCTTCAAATTTACTGAAATAGTCCTTTTGACTGTCCAGAATCCCTGTTGGGTTTGCCCGAAGCTGAGAGTGTATGAAATCTTTTCTGATAATTGTCTGGAATCACCTCTAGGCTTGTTCAGAGTCCTTGCGTCATAAATCCCCTTTTCGATTGACTGGAATCCTTCCAGAGATTGTCCGAAGTCTTCTAGGGATTGTCTAAAATCCCTCTGGGACTGTCCTGAATCCTTCTTGTGATTGTACATCAGAATCCATATTATGTGGTTGCTAATGTTTCGCAGCGTGCGATTGCCTTTCCATTGCCGAAATATCTTGTCGGTTAAGCTTTAGTTTGAAAGGGCACCGCTTAAAATGTTGGAATATGTATTACAAATTTACAGATGCAATAACGCCCCTTTGAAATGTTGTCACTGAATTATCTTTGCTTGACAGCATCGGTTTCAACCAAACAACCAGGTTGCTATGTGTAAATGTTGTTGAGCGATGCAAGTTACTCAGAGTTACTCAAAATTAACTCCGATTATACTCATGATCGAAAGCTGTCTTGCCCCAAGAACCAAATTATGGATTATTGCATCAGTTTTTTGTAGAACTCTTCCTAGGGCGTGTTAAATTGACATCCTCTGATGAAGTTAATGCGTTTTCAGGCAGTTATAAAACTTTGACCATGACTCGCAGCAAACAGCGTTGCTTCCCACAATTCTATTGGTGCAGATGGAAAGGAACAGCGCACAGTTTTTGGCCCTAGTGGTCCTCTATTTGACCCTTTCTTAAAGTTCACATGTATTTCGATACAAGGTTAGGACATATATTTAGTCATGTATCTACGAAAATAAAACCAGGATTAATAATTTCAAATTTGATTAAGGCATTATGGCCAAAATACTGGAGCACTTGTGCCAAAACTGGTACACTTACCCTGTACCATTTTACTCCGACATGGATATCACTCATGTATTGAAAATTTAATGATTAGCAGTTTTGCTACAGGAAATATTTACGCATTCTGGTGTGACCTTACAGTGATGTTTATCCCGGAACAACGGCTGTCGTTTGAAAAAGCTAAGAGCAGAGCTTCAAATGTATAAGGGCACGCGCACGATTCATCGTGGTAGTAGTACACACTTAGAAAAAAAAAACTAATTTTACACGTGACGGAATCCATCTATGATATAAAATATGAAACGTAAACAAACGTGTCTTGTTATTTTAAGTGCTCCGAGACTGAAAAGTTCATTGCTCGATAAAAAGGACGTTTGATTAAGCTGTATTTCGCGTCTGTTATGACTCAAATTTATGTCAAAATTTATGCTCGTATATGTTAGTCTTAGAGCACCTAAATTTACATGATTTTTTCTAAGAGTGTAGTAGTTCTATCCATCTCAAATATTCCCATACTGGCTATGGGACAGCTGCCCAGCACCAGCGCAATTACACTTTTGAAAATTTTTGATGTATCGATATGATGCTACTAAAATGAAAAAAAGCTTTTAGAACGATTAAAAAAAAAAACATTTGTCAACTAAAACACCAATCACGAAGTTCCAGAAAGCGCGTATAAATAGCATCCCCATAATGACTCGATTTTCGATTCGCGGAAATAATCGGAGCTATCTGGCGGCTTGTTCCCGGAGCAGACGTGTCAATATCATCACCACAACAAATGATAAGGGTTGAAATAATCTTCAAAGGCTAGATAAAGCGTAACACCGACGTTCGTCTCTGCACCGTTTTTGCGAACAAACCGTAGAAGTGCTAATCAGACGTGAATCAACTCCACTGCCACCAGGCAGCTGGCTATAGTTATCTATCACGAGTGAATATAATTCGTTAGCACACGTTTCGCATTCCAGCTTTCACAACTGCAAAGGAACTCGAATTTCCTTGCAGCAGCTAGGATCGCCGGCCGCAGAAGGAATATAAATGTTCCCCACTCTCTACTAGCGCGAATGTGGGGCTGCCGTTCAACTGCAGCACACTGTGCCGTATCATTTAATTTTATCACAACCACACAAATTCACCGCCAGACCGTCGTATTCTTCTCGGAAATGGGACGATGAAAAAAGAAATATTTCACTTAATATCACACTCACTAGAAGACTTGTGCCCCTAGGAATGAAACGAATACTGTTTCACTTGCTTCTCCAACGAAAGCCGAACGGCGAGCTACAGCTATTCGGTGTTCAGCTATTAGCTAATTTTTGATTGTTTCACTTTGCTGCGGTTCAAACAATTCCACTCATTTACACTTCGGAACGATGGTTCGAAGAATTGCTCAGTCTCCGTCTCAGCTGTTCTGGTGAGCTACAAATTTTGTCACCACACTCCCACACCGACACACTGCTGTCTACGAGTGCGTCGCTCCCCCACAAGCAATAGATGCAAATTTTAAAATCCAACAACACCGAACGAACGGACGGACGGACGGATGAAAAGCCGCAGAGCTGCACGCGAAGACCGACCGAATTCGCGACCAGACGTTCGCAAAATAAGCGCCTTTTCTGTTGACGACCGGACCGCACCGCTGCTCCCGAGCACCGAATGAACCAGACTGAATTTTCGCATCGGACGGAACATCCAAAGGGATGGATGCCGGCGCGGCCCGGTCCGGTTCGCGTTTTGCGAGAGGCAGCAAAATATAGATATAGGCCACCGAGTGGAGACATGCAGATTCGAAAGATACTACACGCGATGCAGACAGCAACGGCGACTTATCGTTCATTTGTGCGAAAAGGTGCTACTAGCTCGCTCTCTACTACTGCCTCTCCGAGTTTAGATTTCGAGGGTTCATTTTCGTTCTCCTCCAAGTGGGGCTGATTCATGGGGGCTCTCTCTGTTTATGTTCGGCAAAACATATGATCGGCATTAGGAGGCAATGTTTCAGTTTCAGCGGCATTCCCTGTAGTGGCTAGCAGCGAAGGATCCAAAAAGGGTTGAGAGAGAAGTTCATTCTTTTATTACCAGCTTGTGGGAAGGTGGGTTGGTGGGTGGCTGCATTTCCACATGTTTTCCATTGCTCTTTGTCTCTTGGCAGCTTTGTGGCTCCGTAGCAGAAGTTTCAGGCAACCATGCGTTTCCATGGTTTGACACGTAGGTACATAGAGTTGTATTTATGAATAAAAAGTAATAAACTCAAGCTTTTGTTCCGTCTACTCGAGAGTGAAGCAAGCAGCAGTTTGATTGTTGCTTACGGGATATTCAAATGTTTTCGAAGAAGAACAATACTGGGCTTATTTTTTGATATCAAAAGAATATTTCGAAATACATTTTGTGGAAAGACTTAACCTGTACTGTAGCAACGTACGAATCATGACATACATTTTTTTTTTATTATCGGACAAAATGGGCGAAGCATTTCATAATGCTATGAATTTTTTCCCTAAGAACAAAAGTTCATAACAATTTGTGTTGGCCGGGAAAACTTTAGTTTATGTTTTGAAGGCAGTATTCTTCAATCGAAGTAGGCAACGCTGCGAAAATGACGTGTTTTTGTTTTGCTGTGTCGTTTTTGTTCTAGTGAAAATGTTATAAATTTACAATTTCATTTTTTTTAAGTGTTAATTTGAACGTACAGAAGTGATGCTGAAAAGTGCATTGAGTGAAAATTTTCAAATTCCTATCCGTTGCATGTAGTGCTGACTGTTCTAACATACGCTCAGCTAAGTTTATTTTTCCTCTGTCCTCGATAGGAAATATCGATCTAATTCAAGAAGATTATTTCAAAACTTACTCAATACGTGTCAATCAAGTATTGTACTACTGCTTGATTGAAAGTTTCAGTACATTATCAATGGTGTATATCTGCATCGATAATGTATTTGAGCGGGGCTTATCATGTGAGAATATAGCTTCGGAATGCTTGAGTTCTCGAAATGGGCTATTGTAGCTGCGGTAGAGCTGTCTCCTGCTAACTCCCGGGTTCAAGTTTCTTTGCATTCATAAGAAATGATTGCAGGCAGATTTTATCCATTATACCACTGCCAAGACAGTGGGAGTTAGGCCAAGGGTGAATCTTCAGTCTAATCTACGATTCGACATACTATTAATAACCTTTTACACAGAATGAATTGTGCATATGCTTATGACCAACAAACATTTTCAGGCGCAAAGGAGCAACATGATCGAGCTGATAACGCTTCTTAATTCCAAAATCTGAAGACTGTTTTGAATAATATGTTTAGGTAATGGGCAGCGACAACGGACAGATAAACTACTTACAGCTTCTATTTATTAAACGATTGATATAACGATTGCCGGCAACGCCGGCTGGGCGTATCCTATGGCTTACCCTCTCTACTAACAAAAATCCACCGTTCCCGTGACACTTATGAGGGGTCGTAGAGTCTCTCTTAAGTAAGTGTCGTACTAACATTCCTCCCCTTTCCCCCACCAGATGCAAGGACGTGGCCAGGACAGCTCTGGTCTGTTGGAGGGAGACACATCCTTTATCTAAGAGGTAGCAATTAATCACAAATTACTATCTAACCGCAACGGATGAAGGTGGGTCTCCTTCTTAAGAACAGTTTGAAGCTCGCACCACCTACGACATTATGCAACCTGGTTTATGCTATGCTATGCTATGCCAATTTTTCGGGAAAACTTTAGTTTATGTTTTTGAAGTTTGCCGGACATTACGCACTTTAAAAAATAGTAATTCATGAACTGATCATCGTAAAACAATTCTTTTAAAGTTAAATGATGAGAAAATTATCTCAGCAACCCATAAAACACATTTTTCATACACATTTTTTTCCTTGATTTGTTTTTCGTCGATCTTGTTTTCCGTGCTGAGCACCAATGCTACCGACACCAGGAAGGCAGCTCCCAAACTTGGACCCTACCTAACGACCGTGACGTGATCAGAGATGTTATGTCTCAGAACATCCTGGCGGCGCCAACTGGGATTGAACCCAGACCTTTTAGGGTGAGAGGCAATCACGCTTACCAGTACACCACCGCTGATCCATTAACATTTTAACGATGGAGGAAAATCAAAAAGAATAGCAAGGAAAGGAAAACCCAGTTTTGGTGTAATGACAATTTTTTCAAAATTTTTTTTATATATTTTAAAAATACATTTCACTGGTGAACATTCAAAGTGGTATCCAGGGCTGGAAAGCACCTCAGAGCGTTAGCAAAGCAACTTTGTGCATGCATCTTACAACACTCGACAAAGAGTGTGTGGTTCTTCCATTTACTTCACACACTCTTTTCCAACTAATCTGTGAGAAAGCGATCCACACAATGAGCGGTACATTACGTGAGGCGCAGGGAGCGAATATAATACAACAAGCGCTATTGTCTTCTTTGAATTATTGAATTATTTGGCTCGGTAGCATAGGAGATTGAAGAAGAGCATAACGAAGAATACTTTTGTCTTTTTGCTGGGTTTCCCATTTGCAACCCTACACTGAGTGGCGCTCTTTGCATCGGAGTCGTCAGAGCGATGGCTACACATTGAGCATTCGTTATTTCTGGGTCAGTGTCTTTCTTCTCTTCTCCGCTGCTCTACACTTGCGCAAGGTGAAATATGAGCAAACTGTGTGATTGCTTGATTCTCACTTAAGAAATTCAGTACATTGCGCACGTTGAGTGATCAGATAACAGCCCTGGTGAGATCTGATGCTGTTTCAGAGCTATGAACAAAAAATAACTGCCAGGAATTTTTTATTTCAGCTGTTTAGATTTTTCCGATCATCAAATAGGGTAGGTGTTCCAGTAATAGTGGTGTACCTATAGTTGCGGTTTGGGAGTGCGTGCCGGAATAGTGAGGAAAACCCGGATAAGATTATTTTTCCTCAGTAGCTCTCCAAAAATAAAGCATATGTGCAGATTTCAAAACTAAAATTTGCCCAAAAATTACGGAAAACAATGAGTTTTCTTTCATATTATCACACTTTTGCACCAACAGTTGGTTGTGTTCCTATAATAGTGGATTCCATAAGAAAGCAATGCATTCCACTATTTATAGGATCCAAAGTTAGCAACTACCACAACTACTGGAACAGTGTTCCTATTAATGGAGGACGAGTTCTCTAAAAATGTATTCAATTTAATTACAATGTAATATTTTTCTAGCAAAATAGAGATTGAAGGCTATAGATCGACGTATACAAATTGTAAGTATCGTAAAACGGAGTATCTATGATAGTGCGGGTAACTTTGATAGTAAAATATAATGATTAAATTTACTCTCTGCATTATTTCACAATTGGAAAAATTGGTTCCATTTTGTAGCTTAGGGTACTTTTTATATCGTATGGAGTTTATATTTCAATTTTCTTGTTTCTCGACTGACAATCCCTTGTATTTCCGACATATTCATCACAAATTTAAATTATTGCTTATGATATGTCTGATTATAAAGCGGAAATGGATGTAATGTCTATCTAAATGCCCCTAATTTGGGCCCATACCTTGTAACGTTACGTTTTTTGTTAATAGTTTTTCGATGAAATCTAATTGAATTAACAATTAAAAACATTTTTATGGCAAAGTTGTAGCCTAGACACAGTTAATATGGCAAAGTTATAAAATCGACACAACAATGGTCTGATTTTTACATGGTTGAAATATTTCATTTCTAAGCACACTTGACATAAAAAAGATTTAATGTGTCATCAAGGCTACAACATTGCCATAAAAAATGATTTAATTGTTAATGAAATTAGATTTCATTAAAAAAATAATTGACAGAAAACGACTGAATTTTCAACAGCGACCAAAAATATCCATCAATACCGTCCCAATGATGCTTACAGGGTTGCTTCCACTCACTTGTGTTTTTCGGAATTATGCAATCATTAGATGTTATAACGCTGTGTTGAACTTGTAAGTAACAAGAAGAGGGTGCAGAGTATGTGTTTGACTCATAAAACCTGCCAATTTCGCTTTGAGCGCGTCACAATTAGTGATTTTATGATTCGTGAGCGTTCACTCAGAGTGAGCGCTCACGAGTCGTAAAATCGCTGATTGTGACGCACTGAAAGCAATTTTGACAGATTTTGTGTATCAAACATCTACTTCATGACCTCTTCTTGTAACTTACAAGTACTAATTAGCATTATAATATTTCATGATTACATAATTCCGAAAAACATTTTTTTATAGCAAGTGAGTGAAAGTAACCCTGGATGCTTATTCCAGATAAAATTGATAAATAGCAAATTTTTAGCGATGGGCCCAATCTTAGATCCATAGGCCAACTTAAGAGCAATTTCTCCTACCCACTCAAAGCTTCATATTTTTTAAACAATTTGTTTCGAGATTCACGCATGTTTTTCTATATTCATCGAGTATTATCAAAGACCCCAAAACAAAACGAAAAAAATGATGTTTGGACACAAGACAAAAAAATAGTGCAAACGCTATAATTTTTGATAAAAATATTGCTAAAGAACTCACTTTAGGATCCTCAGCACTTGTTTTAAAAAAAAATATTTGAAAAAAAAACATTCATTCAAAATATTCAGACTATACTTCAAAAAACTATCAAAGTTACTGTACCGTAAAACGTCGTATATTTAATTTTTAATAAATAAATTGCCTTAGTTCCTTCACAACTGGCTCACCCACCCTATTTTGAAAATCCATAACTCAAAAATGGTAAGAGACACCACCCTGAAATGTTCAACAGTGAAAAAAAAAACAAACTTTCGAGCAGGAAATTTTAGCTTTGGGAATATTTTTGCATCTCGGATAGGATTTGCTATTTTCTCAAACCGTGCATTTATTTTTAGAAACCATTTTTCAAAGTATATTTTTCATAGATGTCACTGAAAAAACTTTGTTATACGAAACTTGGTTTTTTTTTTAACTAGTTCGTTTATTTACTAGGCTAAACCGTGTGTGACACTTTGCAGAGTCAAAAATCCATAATTTTTGAATTAATATTTTAAACAGCAGTAATCTAGGCTAGTATTGGGTACCAATTACTCGTGGTGGGCTCGGTGTTAATCGGTAAAAATTTCGATTGGAAGGAGATAGGTAGGAAACTGGTTTCTGAAACCTCCTTCAGATACTACTCTCGGATGGCTGACCAAATCCTGGCTGGGCAGGGGCAAGTAGCACAGAAACGGGAGGATATTAAGACTGGAACGCAATGGCTGGAAGTTGTTTGGAAAGGAAGGGATGGTCACATCAGACTCTAACATCAGACAAACAAAGGAATTCGACTCGGACCACTAGGGTATCCAGCAGTCGTGCTCTGAAGGCGTCATTAACCGGACAATGCCAAACTGCATGATCGATGTCATCATAACCGGTTCTGCACCTACATACATTGCTGTCAACGAGATTTATTATGTAGAGATGTGCGTCTAGCGAGTAGTGGTTGGACATAAGTCTTGACATCACGCGACATCGGGGCTTCAACTTACATCCAGATCTTTGAACCACGCTCTCGAAGAAACATTTGGAATAATGAAATGTAACCACCGCTCAAGAGAATTACTTGTCCAATCGTTTTGCCAACTTAAAAGAGAACTCTGAAGTACTAATGAGAAAAATTCATCATGTGAAATTCTTATATCATAAATCTCGCCTTGTTGTGCACCCACCTTTGCGAGAGAGTCTGCCTTCTCATTGCCTGGGATTAAGGTAATCATATATGATCTTTCGACCAGCAAACTCATCTGCTTCCTTACCTTTGAAAGGAAATAAGATGAGTGCCTATTTTGTTTGATCGACCGAATAGCCTCATTCGAACTGAGACTAGATGAGATGAAGTAATGGTCTGTGGGCATGTCGGAAATCATCCCCAATGCGAAGTTGATTGCTGCTAGCTCAGCAACATAAACGAAGCAAGGTTCGTGAGGTTTCCGGAAGGCGGTTGAGTATTCATTGAAAACACCGAAGCCAGTGGATCCATCAGTGACAAATCTTCTATTACTTGTTGGTACCTTTCAGCAAAAGTACGGGGAATTGAGATAGGTCGAAGATAATCTAGAACTCCATGCCATAACCTGTTTCATGGAGAGATCATAGCCAATGAGGGAACTGTAGTTAGGTAAGCTTACACGAGGGGGGTTATAACACGGAAGGCTAATATCCAATGACATATAATTAAGATAGATTCACAAGAATCTAGATTGGATGATCAATTCGAGCATTTCTTTGAAGTTTGCAATCACAAGGTTGCTAGTGACAAATCATTTAATCAATATTCTTAATGAAAGCTCCCAGAAATGGTTCTGCAGGGGTTTTACTCCCGCTTGAACCTCTAGACTTATTTTGTGTGTTGAATGCATACAACCAAGGGCAATAAGTAAACAACGATATTGAATGCGTTCCAATTTAATTAGTTGGATTTTTCTTGCCGAGAGGAAGCAAAAAGAGCCATACTTAAAAACTGAAAGAATAGCCGTTTTATACAGTTTAATAGGTCTTCCGGGTGAGCACCCCACCATGTCCCGGAAATTGGTCGTAGAAAATTGATCCTTTGTTGATACTTTTGTTCCAAATACTTAGTGTGGGTACCCCAAGTGCATTTTGAATCAAACCAGTCTCTGCCCAAAAGATGTAGACGCAGTTGGGCTGGAAACCGCTTCCTTGTAAACACTACCAATTCAGTTTTTTGCGGTGAAAGCTCGATCCCTAAATTTCTGCCAGAAAGACAGATTATTCAGGGAATTTTGCAATGGTCTTGCAAGATTTCGGCACGTGAATCTGAAGAATTGTGATCAGACGCTGATTTCCCAGGCTTTTGAATAGCTATTACTTTAACCTGTCTCCATGCTGGTGGAACTATATTGAATTCCATAAATGAATTATATAGGTTAAGTAATCGTCTTTTAGCGATATCGGGGAGGTTTTTTAGAACGTCCAAATTGATCATATCGCTTCCCGGAGCAGAGTTATTCGATGAAAGAAGTGCCATTGAGAATTCCAGTATTGTGAATGGTTCATCCAGAGAACCGTTCTTCGGGCTGTATCCCGTAAAGTTGGTTGTACTGGGGCAGAGTTTGGACATACCTTTTTAGCGAAGTCGAATATCCATTCGAGTATTCTTCACTCTCATTGGAAGATGAGCGGTTTCGCATAGAAAGTCCCGCGATAAAAGTACACCAGTAATTTCGTTTTTTTGCTTTTAGTAGGTTTTTAAGCTGTTTTTCGAGCTTTACATACTTTACAAAAAGCTCAGATCTTACATGTCTACGATAATATTTAAAGGCATCGGATTTCTCATGATACAACTTTGTGCATTCGTCATTCCATCCAGGGGTGGCGGGTCTTCTTTTGAAGGATGCACTTGGAACACGTCGTGTCTGAGCTTCTAATGCGCTTTTGTAGATCAGTTTGGAAAAGAAACTATACTCTTCTAATGAATTGTGACAGAGAATCGGTAGAGTCAATACCAAGAGCTACCGCCGATGCACATTTTTTCCAATCAATATTCCTCGTGAAGTCAAAAGGAACTTGTATTGACTGATCTGATTTTGACGACCACATTTGATTGAAATAATAATTGGTTAGTGATCACTACCATGGGGATCAATGATTAACTTCCACAGACAATGTAATGATAGTGAGTTAGAGCCAGAGTAAATATCACGGCCGTCATGTGACGATGAGAAAACAGGTAGCTTTCTTGTCATTTTTCATTGATCAAGCACTCATGAGAATTATTCTTATGCGGTTTTGACATCAACATTTCTAACTGATTAAGATGAATTTAAGCAAACAACCGTATGTTATCAGTAGAGTGAATATATTATTAAGATTTTCTCGGTACAATTAACTTTAATAGCATTAAAGTAAATTAGTAATAACGATGAGATTTTGAAGAAAATCTCTATCATCGTTTTCTCATCCAATGATAGTGACAAAAGTATCTCTGTAAACATCGCGTGAGATCTTTCATTGAAAACATCATTTGCCAGCCCTGGTTAGAGATTACGGTATATCAAAACGGCTCTCCCGAGCAGAAGGTTTTGCTATTCGTGTTGTTTCACCAGTGTTCAAGATAGTCAAGTTGAAATCGTCGCACAAATCATAGAAAATACCCGCTCTATTGTCATCGTATGATTCGCCCCAGCTAGTACCGTGTGAGGAGTTAAATTCAAAGGGCATTATGAAATGAATTCATTCAAAGTTAAAGGGTGTCCACGATGAAATTGCCACACACAAAATTGATTCGCAAAATTCAAGTTTTCATCCGATTGCCATCAAATTTTCAGGGATTGAGAAATAACTATTAAACTTCATTTTACCATTTTACTCGTATTTTATTTACAGTCCATACGCAAATGCCCGCACCTTGGCCTTAACCCCGGCCATATGATTCTGCACAACCTGTGAATCAACCGTTTTTTGCATGTAAACCCATACTTTCTTCAGTTCCTCGACTGTCTTCACTACCTTAGGTCGTTTAAGAAGGTGCTGCTTCATAATCGCCCAGTACTTCTCGATGGGGCGGAGCTCCGGAGTGTTGGGAGGGTTGAACATTTTCGGCACGAAATTGACCTTATTGTCCGCATACCACTTCAGCACGTCCTTGGAGTAGTGGCATGAGGCCAAATCCGGCCAGAAGATTGTTGGGACGTTGTGGGCCTTCAGGAGAGGAAGCAGCCGCTTGTGGACGCACTTTTTTATGTACACCTGTCCGTTCATCGTGTCCTGGGTCACGAAAGGTGCACTCCGCTTCCCGCACGTGCAGATGGCTTGCCAAACCAGGAATTTCTTCGCAAATTTGGACATCTTCTGAGTGCGGACATGCTCCGGAACGCTGAACTTATCCTTGGCCGTGAAAAACAGGTTGCCGGGGATCTGTTTGAAGTCGGCCTTCACATATGTTTCGTCGTCCATGATGCAGCATTCAACTTTCGTCAGCATGTTGAGGTACAACTTCCTGGCACGGGGTTTGGTGGACTTGTTCTGCTTCTCGTCGCGATTAGGGGCCTTTTGTACCTTGAACGTTCGAAGCCCAGCCTTAGTTTTGGCCTTCTGGACAAAACATCGGCTTAGGTGCAGCTTCTTAGCCACATCCCTAACGGAGGCGTTCGGATTTCGGTTGAAGGCCCCAACTACGCGGTTGTGATTTTTGGTGTTGTACGGAATACTTTTTCCTTCACTTCTGGGCTTCCGATCGGTGGTCAACCGTTCCTCGAACCGCTTAATCACTCGCGACACCGTGGAATTCGCGATTCCCAACGTTTTAGCGATGGAACGATGCGAGAGATCCTTGTTCTCGTGATGAATGCGCAAGATTTTGTCACGCACGAGCTGTTCTTTCGACTCCATTTCCGCGAGTTTTGATCACAGGACTTTAAAACTTGCAGGATGTTAATAATGCACTATGAACTAAATCCACCCAAATTCTCATTAAATTCTACCCAACGGTTAAAAAGTTAGAGCAATTTCATAGTGTGGCAATTTCATCGTGGACACCCTTTATGAGAATAATTCTAAAGGATTTGTTACTGAGGAGCATTTCAGGGTAGTTCCGAGGCAAATTCCGTGGGAATTAAAATCCGAGGATGACTTCAACGAAATTTCAAGACACATTTCAAGGGAATTGGAATCATGGAACCGGTGATATTTTTTTGAGATTTTGAAGGAGAGTTCCAAGGAAATTGGTAGGAGCATTTCAAATAATTTATGGGATCCTGAGGAAAACTAAAAAGAATTTTTTGAAAAAAAATCATAGGAATTTCCAGATAATACAAAGTGAATGCTGAGGAAAAGTCCTAGCGCTGTTTCCACCGAAATCTCCGAGGAGCTCCAAGGTAATACTGCATACATTATTAATAATTTGTAGAGCATTGCAAATTGAATTCAAAGAGTGTTCTGCAGAAGGATTTTAAGAGTGTGATGAAACAAATTATAAGAAAATATCAGAAAGAGGTATCAGATGAAATCAGAGAGTATTCTGAGATGAGCTAAAATCTCGCTAATAAAACTTAAAAAAAATAAAAAATCATCTAGAGATTTCGAAGGGTATCAGGATGAATCCTAAGAATGATGGATTTGGAAAAAAAATAATAGATTAATAAATTTTTAGATTTCATGTTTGGTAAATTTTATGATCCTGGATGAAAACAAATCTTCCAGACTCCGGTAGTTTTATTTTAAAATTTTCCGTACATGAAACAAATTTCCAAGATTCTTGAACGTCCAAATAGTCAGAACGAATATCTAAGTGCTTAAATCTAAAAAAAAACGTAAATGTGTAAGGAAGCTCGTAAAAATTCATTTAAGTCTGGGCTATTGACCATGCGGCCTAATAGCCGTACACTCGCAGGGCGATAACGCCACATCCAGAAATGACCAGAACCTTTGATAACATAACAAATTAAATGTCAAGAACTATCAGCCCTATTGCGTGTTTTGTTTATGTTGGCTTAATATACTCAGAATTTCCAAAAATAGATTCTGGAACCATTTTTCGAATTGATATGAGTAAATAAGGCCAGATATTCCAATACATGGAGTATTTCGGTATTATTCTTGAAATTGCAGACGATAAAAAAATGTTTATTCTATAAATCGATAATTCTACAACTCGGTGGTTCCTTCAATATCGAGTTATGGAGAGCTGACTGTGTATAGTAATTTTTGATTGCTCAACCGGTAGATAAAAATGTTCTCAAAATTGATAGGAAGGATTTATAAATTTCGCATAAAATAGGTGCAAAATTGTGCACCCCATTCTTTTTTTGCTTTTTCTAGCGTCCTGAGTAAAGTTCTACCTTAAAGCTCAAAGGGCAAAGCCTTCACCTGCTACTACAAAGCAGAAGAACTGGAGTGGCTTCCACAAAAAAACGAGCAAAAATCTCCAGCATCACGCGTTCCTATTCAACCTCTTCCTACAACGTCCAAAACAATAAAACGACATGACCACCCCCAGACCACAGAAAAACGATACCCAACCCAAATCGCTTTTATACAGAATTCAAAACACTGCTTGCTCCCCCCTAATGCCTTTCTCTGACCTGTTAGTGAGCTGTTTGCGTACAACGTTGACCTTTCGTGGCTTGTAAGCTTCCCTCTCCCACGCTTGCCCTAATCAAACCCAATATGGTCGTAAACTGATAATTGAGAAAAAGACAAAAGGGATCTTGGAAAGATTCACAACCCCATGGAGATAGGTTTTGATGTTTTTATCACAATGCGACCTTCCCCCCCATTCTACCGAACTCGGGATCGTTTTACAAGCATTTTTCGATGAATAAACAAAACCCGGTTCAATGCATTCCTTTTGTTGTGCTTCCATGGTTTAATTATTCAGATTGTCGAATTGAGTTGTCGGTTGAATTGCGTCAGAATTATTCTATAATTTAGTTGATTAAGCAACAAATTTAAACCTTTGGCCCCAACCGCCCGATGAGCCCCGTTTGATTTCACTTCCCATGCGTTGGAATTGTGTATGTTCATGTTCAATCAGATAAGCCTTGTCCTGCTGCTGTTGTGATTGTCCCAACAACCTGCCAGCTGATGCTAATTGGATGCAAATTCCTGTCCAGCTGGGAAAATCCTCCCACACCGATGGTGACCGGTTGCCGATCGCTGGATGTCCCTGGATGAGACCGAACATCAACAATAACAACATGGACAGTTCTCGAGCAATATATGAAAAGGGCCTATATGGAAAAGGAAAACAAAGGCTTCAAACATCGATTGCTCACGAATTGCTACACGCTCACACCAAATAACTACACCATCCGATAGAGCAAACTGCTTCCACCAGATGCTGCTGTTGGTTTGATTTAATGAGTCTTAATCGGCGATAAATCGACATTTGACACATAAGCTCTTTTCGCACGTTGCTCTAGCAGTTGTGATTACACACTCGCACAGCCTGCTTGGTACATGCGTACATTTTAGACTGGTTCATAACGGTTTACTTTACAGCAAGATTTCGTCCTTCCGGAATCGGTCTAGTACACGTGGACATAAAAGATTAAGCTGGTTTTTTTTTTCTGAGTCTCATTCAAACGAAATGCAGTGTCCTGATTCTGCTGTACGTAAATGTCAGTGCGTAGGTTCATGGGTGTGTATTCATGTGGGATGTCGAATGCAAACCACAGATTACCTTCTTTTTGTCGGTGTTCAATGTTCATTCATCGAATCGAAATTAAAGCGTAGAAAACATGGAACATTTCCGTACGGACGGAAAACAGTTCTGCCGGAATAATTCATTTCAACAAGACCGACTTCACACCGATACAAAACGTAATGGCAGGAGCATATGCAATGCTGTATGGTTTTCGGTGCATCATATGAATGAATATAGGTTGGCGAATAAACCCAGAAACCAAATAAACCCAAAATAAAACTATATGGATACTGAGAACGGTAATGATCGGAAGCGGCACTTGTACAAGCGGATGACTGTACAAGCGAATGGTAACTACTAGGAGAATTAGGGGGTTGGGGTGTATGTAAGTACGTTGTACAAGCAGTTGGGTTTCCTGGTATTTGAAAGGGTAGTCTACATACAGGAAAACTGGCTGGGAACATGTAAGTCTATCTGTTTTACCACTGAACAACGGAGAACATCGAACATCGAACATGGGAGCTTACCTGAAAAGAAAGAAGAAAGGATCAAAATTCAATTAGTTTGTGGGGATGTGGTATGTTTTGTGTGTAATTGGAAATCCATAGCCGGAGCAGATTGTTGTTCGATATTAAAGATCAAGCTATATGCTTGAAGATTATATGCAAATTAGGCAATCAGAGTAGGATCTGAATCAAAAGTTATACTGCATTGTTAAATGCATGAGCATGATTGACCGCTAGTCAGCGGTTGTTACTCTGTTATTGCCAGATTTTCCGTAATTACACAGAGAACCAATAGATGACAGTTACGACTAGCAATCAGCTTCAATGTTTAAAACTGGCAATTTTATGCTTAACACAAAGCAATACCAGTACTATCTACATCATAATGCAGATCAATTGGGAGATGAGTAGCGTTGAACACCTGTTGCCATGATTACCATGAGACGAGACTTCCCCGAAAGATTTTTTTGCCTTGGTTTGTTTTCCGTCGATCTTGTTTTCCGTATTGAGTACCAATACTACCGACATCAAGGAGGTAGCTCCCAGACATGGATCCTACCTATTTACCCATCAACTCATGGACCGGGACCAACGGCTTTACTTCCCTTCGAAAGGAAGGCGTGGTCAGAGATGTTATGCCTCAGAAAATCCCGGTGGCGCCAACTGGGATTGAAACCAGATCTTTTTGGGTCAGAAGTAATCATGCTTACCACTACACCACCGGCGCTACTAGTAAAATAGCACTGTAATACGAAAAAAAAAAACTTTAAACTGCATGATTGCTTGAATCCCAAAAACCGAATGGCATTGAAACAGCTTAAAAATGTGAGACTAGCATCAACGAAAATGCCAAAACAAAGTGTAAAAACTAAAAACCGACTAAAAATGTTGCAGTTCATAAACAGCCTTAAATGTGCGATAACTATCTAAAAATACTAAAATAATCATGGAAAGACATGCGCAGTATCATGTATGAGAAGTATGAAAGTATGAAAATTATTAAACCGCTATAACTGCAAAAACAAATACCAAAAGGGCCTTTAATAGCTTAAAAAAATCAAAAGTCGTCCTAAAATCAATAATACGGCCATACAGTTCTTATAATAATCTTGTAAATGAGATTTCTCATTGAAACCCAATTGGTCGATGACAAAATAGCCTGGACTTTCATACTAATTTTAAATTGCCTAATGGGCCTTAAAATTGCCGAAATTGCCTGGTTTTCCTATCTGGTTTAAATTTTTCACATTCCGAAATGGACATGTAATCGTCAAACTGAAAACGCTTTAAAAAATTTTAAATAAAAATGTAAGCAAATCATTGAGAACGGTATATTAACTTATGAATCATAAAAAAAAATGCAATGAAATTCTTAAATTAATTTGAAATGTCAAAATTTTAAGAAAATAAGATCCTGGTAAGAAAAATTAGAAGAAGAAAATTTTAACTATTCTATAAACTTTGTTGAACCTTTGTTTAAATATTTAACATTCTATAACTAAATTTTTAGTTCAAGTAATCGTCAAAAGAAATCTTGTAAAAAGTTAATTGAGGGTAATTTAACTATTGGTGATCTTCATTTCAAAAATCATTTTGAATATACCTGCTTAATAATATTTTGGGAGACTTCACAGATATATGCCCATTTCAAACCAATTATCCTATTTGCCTCATGGCATTGTATTCGCTACATCCTGTTCCAGGATTCAGTGAATCCTGCTCCAGGATACAGTGAATCCTAGAGCAGGAATCGGTTAATCCTGCTCCATGAATCGGTGAATTCCAGTAATCGGTGAATTCCAGTAATCGGTAAATCCTGCTCCAGGATTCGGTGAATTCTGCTCATTTGATAATATTTTTCTACTAAATTTTTCCTTACAGTTAAGCCCTCATTTAAGTGTCAAATAATGCAAACAAATAAAGTTTTATATTTGCACAAATAAACGTATACATTATCTGTCAAATTTGTAGCTCACCTGATTTCAAGCAACTTTGTTTAAAAAACTTTTTTTGTACCGTGGACCCCCTGTAATCTGAGCAACACTTCCTGCATATAACCGGGGTTTCTGGTAGCCTTATTTGATGTTTTGTTTTGATTTTGCGTTCCGATTTGCATCGTTCCATTTCGCTTTACCCTATTCTATGTGTTAAATAACGTTTGAGCAACTTTTAGTTTGCAGTGCGTGCAGGTTAGTGGGTTTCAAAATAAAAAGTGTTCATATAAGGAACGGTTAGATTACCAGGGGTCCGCGGTATCTGTTGAATTTACTCATATATAGTATTTTTCCTCAATTGACTCTGGGTTTTTTTGCTATATATTTATATTTCAATTTTCTCAGCAAAGTTGACTCATGATAAATTTTAAATTTTTGAAGCAGCAATTTTTGCCGTGCCTAACTTGTCGATGTATTTGTTTTCCTTGTTTTTTTTCTGGCGATCTTATTTTCCGTGCTAAGCACCAATGCTACCGACCCATCAACTCATGAACCCGGGACCACCGACTTTACTTTCCTTCCGAAGGAAGCCGTGATCAGAGATGTTATGCCATAACGGCTACCAGCAGTCGCTTCGTGTCTGCGATCGGTGAAGAGAAAAAAGAGATGGCATTATTATGCCTTCTCTTTCTAAGAAAACGAAGTGCAACAGAATTATTACTGCAACTTTACACGTTGTGAATAGTCTCGCAATATCAATATCAATATCAAGCATGATATTTTGCTCCAATGTCACACGTGATATTGAGAGTGTATGAGAGCGGAAAAATATGATTTGATTGATGATTTCGCCAACACTGATTCCAGATCCGGTCTAAGAATTTTTCGGTTTGGAAAATTTCTCGACTTCCCTGGCCACAGAGTATGATTGTACTTGCCACAAAATCATACTAATGCAAAAATGGTACAGGCATCGAAAGCTCTCCATTAATAACTGTGGAAGTGTATCTTGAATACTTAGTTGAGAGAACGCAATAAGCAATAAGCTTAAAATGCGAATAGAAGAAGAAGAAGAATAAAAAGAAGAAAACATTAAGCTTGTTGATCACTGTCATGACAACTACAAATTTTTTTAACGTTTGGACAACTACAACCAAACTTAGAGCAACATAAGCGATAAACCATAATTTCCCATTCTAATTCACCGAAATCTCTATACAAAATATAAATCATTGGCGTGACCTGACATGCTCATATTTTGGAATTATGAATCGAACTGAAGGGTGGCTTACCAGAAATTCATCACTTTTTTTTTAAATGAAGCACCCTAATGCAGATACGATCTTTTTAAATGTTCATCGAGTTTTTCAGTGTGGGAATCATCTATTCTCAATCTACTATATTAATGGGTTTTCACGTTTAATTCATTATTATAACAGTTCAGATATTGATTGTTTAAATGATTTCATGTACAGACCAAGATTTTAAGCGCCACCTACAATTATCATGATTAAAATAGGGGAAATATTTATGATATAGGGGAGATGGTAATGTCGGCCTAAATGCCCCTTATTTGGGCCCATACATAAATTCAGCAATCGACTTAATTTTCAATAGCGACCAAAAATATCCACCGATGAGCCCAATCTTAGATCCATAGGCCCACGTAAGAGCTAATTCCTTCATACATTTTCAATATTTAGGGGAAATGGCTCTAATGTTGGCCTATGAATCTAATGGATATTTTCGGTCGCTATTGAAAATTTAGTAGATTGCTGAATTTATGTATGGACCCAAATTAGGGGCATTTAGGCCGACATTACCATCTCCCCTTTATCATTAATATTTCCCCTATTTGTTTATGCAGCTAAAATTGTTTATCTGGGGTTTCTGTTTCTTAAACAAAACGAATTTCATCGCATGCAAACTATTTCCAGAGCAATACAAGATTTTAAAAATTTGATCTCAAAAGAAATCCGCGTCTTCCAATACTAATCCTGTCTACTGTTTTCATTGATTAAAAATACCATTTTCATTACTACTACATGACATTTCAAACTTATTGCTAATAGCATATCAGTTTTTTTCTGCTCTAACTTAGTGTTCCTTGAAGCATATCCACATTTAAATTGAGAACTTTCTATGCCTGCATCATCCTATAACCAAAGAAATAGAAAAATTGTTCAAACCGAAAAATAAAAAAAAAAAACATGACGGGAATTGAAACCAGTTGGCTCCAGTATGGACTTGGTTCGTAGCTGCGCCTTTAACGACTGAGCTCAGAGAGTATTGTTTGCACCCTTTGAAAAAAAAAATAGAAAACTAACAATATATCATTTTCAGTTATTTATGTTCTTGGTAATTTGAATTCTGATGCTTCTGAACATAATTAATCACGCTTACATATGATATTCTTTAAAAAAAACTAATACAATTTCATTTGAAAGGCAAATTACCTTGAAAGTTTATCTTTGCGTCCATGACGTATTGTGCTGTCCTATTTTTTTGTTTTTTTTTTTTCATTTGGCTCTAGCTGTTAAAATTTTTACCGATTCAAACCAAACACCATGCAAATAGGGTGGAATGCTACTTCGTCGTAATCGCCCATTTCCGTTCTATCGATCAGAAAAGTTCATTTTTTCAATGATTTCACCGTACACAAATCAATAATGGGTTTGTTCCGATCCGTTAGCTCATTAGCTACAACATAAATCCCATAAGAGCGCATTGTATGAATATTTACGCTCATTGTTCTCAAAACAAAAGAAGCTCTGCTAGCGTTGTGGACTTTACGTTTATCCGTAGGACGAAGAAAATCTAATGCCGCTTCAATGCTTTTGCACGGAATCAAAAAACAGTATTAAATTTTAAACAATATCTTAACAATTGGTGACTCTTTATCAAATATAGAAGTCATCTTTGACAGAAATATTCCTATTTTTTCAAACCCGTTCAAAAAAGAGAGGTAAACGCGGGTTGTGCTTGGTAGGACGGAAATAAGATCAGAAATCCTAATCTAGAAATTATCAGAGACACACTTGTTGGTCACGTCCAATTAACGGTTCCGGATTTACACGGAAAATCCTTGAGGTCGGTCAAATGGCCATATGAGACATTTTCATGTTATTTTTATATAGGGGAAATGGCTCTAATGTTGGCCTATGGATCTAATATTTGGCCCATCGCTAAAAATCAACTATTTATCAATTTTATGTAGATGAACGCGTCATTGGGACGGTACTTATGGATCTTTTTGGTCGCTATTGAAAATTTAGTCGATTGCTGAATTTATGTATGGGCCCAAATTAAGGGGATTTAGGCCGACATTACATTCATTTCTCCTAAATAGTATTTTTCGATGTCAAACCAAAAACGAACCGTATATAGGGTAAACGCTCCTATAGTTGCGGTACGTTAGAAGCGTTAGGTTCCTATAGTTGTGTATGAAGACTCCGTACACAACTATAGGAACCTAACGCTTCTAACGTACCGCAACTATAGGAGCGTTTCCCCTATGTGACTTTGTGGATCATGCACGAATTATTGCCATAAATACCGGAAATTCAAGGTTATCCAAATCGTGCAGGACAAGTTGATTTGGTCTACTAGATCAACCAAGACTGGAATAATGTCTGTAGTATAGAAATATTCCCAATCAGATTCAAAGTGTCTATGTGGATCATGCATGATCTATTTCCGAGTAATACAGATGTTCTAGGTTCTCCAAATGGTCTTGGAGGTCGGTTGATTTGTTCTGCTAGATCAAACAACACAGGGACAATATCTGTAGTATCGAAATATGTCCAAACAGATTCATAGTGACTATATGGATCATGCAAGACCTATTTACAAGTATTCCAGATGTTCTAGGTTTTCCAGATTGTCCTGGAGTTCAAATAATTTGATCTACTACAGGGTGCGTGACGAATTTTTGCAGTAAATTTCAAATAGTAATTTCTCATGCTTGTGCATCATGATTTAGATATATTTGGCAGCACTGGATAGCTTATACTGTTTGGTGTAAGATTTAAACAAACAATGTTGAGTAAACGTAAAGATGTCGAAACAAGAGAGCAATCTGTCAGCCGTTGTCGCTTTGTTGCGCGCTGGAGTATGCATGAAAGAAATAATTCGGTCGGTAAATGTGTCTGAAAGAACAGTGTATAATATTAAAAAAGGCTTGGGAAAGTGATAAGACGGAGCATCTGCTCATACTGCTAATAAAGCACAGAAATGGCTTACGGAAAATATTTCGTAAATTTGGGAGGAAGAAATTTGGCCCCCAAGCAGTCCCGATATCAATCCGTTAGATTATTTTGTATAGGGCGTCGTCCAACGGGATACCAATAGAACCCCTCACACCACACTTAAGTCGCTAAAAGCTAAAATCAAGGCAGTGATGACGTCTATGGATCGAAACATTTTAAAACGTGAATAAATCGCACAAAAATCATTGCTAGAATAACTAACTGGTGTATTTTTCTCAAATATGCCATTTACTGCAAAAATTCGTCACGCACCCTGTAGATCAACCAAGACTAAAATAATGTCTGTAGTAGCGAAATATTTTCAAACAGATTCACAGTGTCTATTACCATGTATTACCATGTATACCAGATGCTCTAGGTTATTCAAAACGTCCTAGAGTTCAGATGATTTATTCTACTCGATCAACTATGACTGGGATAATGTCTGTAGCATCGAAATATGTCTACAGTTTCATAGTGCCTATGTGTATAATGTGTGATTTATTTCCATATATGCCAGATGTTCTAGGTTCTCCAAATCATCCTGCAGTTCAGATAGTTTGTTCTACTAGATCAACAAAGACTGGGATAATATCTGTAGTATCAAAATATAGATTTTGAATTCCTAGAACATCTGGCATACACGGAAATAGGTTGATATGACCCACATAGAAACTGCAAATCTTTTTGGACATATTCGATACTACAGATATTGAATTAGTCTACGATGATTTAGTAGAACAAATAGTCTGATCTACAGAATGATTTCAGAACCTATAACGTCTTGCAGTGTTGGCAAAATCAGCTATCAAATTATATTTTTCCGCTCTCACACACTCCCAATATCACGCGTGATATTGGAACAAAATATCATGCTTGATATTGATTTTACAAGCTCCTTTGATATTGCAAGACTATTCACAACGTGCAAAAGTTAAGCGTAGAGTTGACTAGACACAAAAATGATTCCGTAGCACATCGTTTTCTTGGAAAGAGAAAGTATAGCTTGCTATCTCTTTTTACCGTTCACCGATGGCAGACACGAAGTGACTGCTGCCAGCCGTTATGGAAGTTTCGGTTGCGTTCGGATGTAAAGCAGAAACCATTAAACTCAATCTCACCACAGTTTGTTGAGATTTGCAGCTGGTGAGTTTTGTTAGCTTAATGTTCTGAGCTGCGGTATCACAGCTTGCAAAATCAACCGCAGCTGTATTCTTGTTGATATTTGTCTACGAAAATCAAACGTGATCATGGGTATTGGTGACATTTGTTTTTTTTTTTGACATTTTCCCAACACTGACGTCTTGTTTACATAGGAATAGGTCGGGCATGGTCCACATGAACACTATGAAACTGCTTGGACATATTTTGATACTACAGACATTATTCCAGGCTTGGTTGATCTAGTAGAACAAATCAACTGAGCTCCAGGACGATTTGCAGTACCTAAAATATCCGGTATACATGTCAATTTGTCGCTTATATGCGACTCGTTTATGATTTGGCAACAAAAAATACATTACCATTCGACAGACCCCAAGGAATTTCCGTGTAAGCCCGGAACCGTTAATCCGACGTGACCAACAAGTGCGAATTATGAAGCCCCGATAATTTCTCGTTTAATTTTGGTTCGGTAAAAAGTTGAGAAAACTACAGCCAAATGAATAATCAAATTTATGACAGCAAAATAATCTGGGACGCAAAGGTTAAAATGAATTCCGCAATGTTTGTGTTAGCACATCAGTCCCTTCGCGATTTTCTCCCTCCCCATGGACATGGAGGTTGACGGTACTGAAGCAAAGGGTTATCTTCAATTTCTTTATATTTGCAACCAGGGTTGCTTCCACTCACTTGCTATAAAAAAAAAGATTTTCTGAATTTTGAAATCATTCGATGTTATAATGATATTTTGTACTTGTTAGATACAAGAAGCGGTTGAAAGGCAAGTGTTTGACTCATGAAACCTGTCAATTTCGCTACGAGAGTGTTACTATAAGCGATTTTATGATTCGTAAGCGTTCACTCAGAGTGAGTGCTCGCGAGTCGTAAAATCGCTGATTGTGAATTGGACAGGTTTCATGTGTCAAACACTTGCCTTTCAACCTCTTCTTGTATCTAACAAGTACAAAATATGATTATAACATCTTATGATTTCAAAATTCAGAAAATCATGTTTTTTAGCAAGTGAGTGGAAGCAAGCCTGTTTGCAACGATGATGATTTCCTATAGTGACACATATCACCTTCTTAATGCTTCAGTATGCCTCAAACGATTAGCTCTTGGTTGTAAATAGAACTTCCTTGATGAAATCGGCTGCTTCATGCAGACTGAGCAATTCTAATTTTAGTATCAGATTTGTTCTATATACAGATGAACTGAGAGAAACTTCTCACGAATAAAGTAATGATCTTCTAGTAAATTTTGCATATAAATTTTTAATATTTTATTTTATTTAAGCATATTATTTTTGTAACAGTCAATTAGCATTAGCATACGATACAATAGGTTTATTATTACTTGCTCGTTTTTGTGTAAAATAATCAATATTTATTGTACTTGTAATTACCTTTGAAAGTTTTTTTCATGTTTTTTTGTGATTTGAAAATTTTCCCAGTTTGGTTACAAGTTTCGAAGCTAACGCATGTCCACAGGCCTAATAGAAAAATAGGCAGAAAAAGTGTATCATGAAGAATGGTTGCATGCAGGGTTGCTTCCACTCACTTGATATAGATGATTGATTTTCGGAGTTTTGAATTCGTTAGATGCTCTAATGGAGATTTGTGTTGTTGGATGCAGGAGAAGAATGGAGGGCGGGTGTTTGACGCATAGAGTCTGTCAATTTCGCTTTCAGAGTGTCGCACTCAGCGGTTTGCGAATACCCTACCCAACCCTCCAACTCCGTAGCACTTATGAGGGTGTCGCTAAGTCGGTGGCCTCTCGTTAAGTAAGTACTACATCAACATTTCCTTCCCTATCCCTAGTTATGGTAAAGATGGGCGTGGCTGAGAATAGCGACAGTCATGCTTCTGTTACTCTTGTTTAGATTGGAACCAATTTTTACTCCCCAGCATTATTCCTGAAAGAAGTCTAACTGAGAATTTCAGAAGAGACGTGAGTGTCGCTAGTATCCAATCTACGAAGTATATCATAACAACGCTAACGCTAACGCTAACATCAGTCCCTTCGCGATTTTCTCGACATCATTAAATGATTCCGCTGTTTTCGCTACTGAAAGTTCAAATCCACAAAATCCGCGAAATTGTAGCAGCCCTGTATTTCTGACCAACCGTTAGTTACCTTATTATCACTGCTTACATTCAGTTTTTTTTTGTTGGTTTTAAAAAACCATCAACATTGCAAATCTTCGACCATCGCCACCATCGGACACCATGGTTTTACTTGTGCCTGCACAATCATCATACCGATTCGCTGGAACTCCACCAACCTCTGTGTGGCATCGGCGGCGGCTACGGAGAATTTGAGTAAACGCGGCAGTAAGTTGAACCTTTCTCCTCGCATGGGAAGCGGCGCTGCTATGCTGCTGTATCGCTCGTCGTTGTTGCTTTAATTGATGACGCAAGATTTACTTTTCCGATTGAATGGAGCGATTCGGTGGGAACGGTGCATTTTTATGCAAGGTTGACTTCAATCATCTCTGGGGTGCCGTTATACGATGTTATAACGCAGAAAGGTGAAGAACCGAAGGCGTATTGGATTTTATGAATGAAATTCACGTTTCAATCGATGGAACTTTGCTTGTGACGTAGGTTGTCGGTTTATGGAAATGTATCAAAGTTATGCATCGATTTTTGTTGTGCTGAGTTGTTCTATTTACGACCATTCAAAGCAAATGTCATATCCACAATTATACATTGTGAACGTCTGAAACTGATGATCATCTGGGTATAAAGCATAAACGTGATTTTCGTAACAGATTCAGGACGGTTGTGAATATAATGCGTGTGGGATTTTACATGTAATCGAGCTTTATACTTATGACAGAGTGGACTGCAGTTAAAAACGAACACAAGAAACATTTCGAGTTGATGAAACAAATGATACTTTGATTCTTGATCTTCAAAAAACAGAAATATCAAATTTACATTGAAGTAATCAATCCTGAAATTGAGTCTAAATTGTATGTTTCATTTATTCCATCACCTGAAAATCCTACCCGGTAAAGCTTGAGGAATCAAGCTAACGGAAAATCTCCAATATTCAAATCTAATTTTAGACCCCTTTCTGGAGGCATTGTGGTATTATTTTACGACACAGGCTACGATAGAAGCACCGATTCGCCTGCTTGGATGCGAATAGCACCGTTATATAAAATATGAAACGCACAAAGTGCCATAAAAGACCAATCGCCATCCAACGACCTCGCAAAGTGCGGCAAATGGGGATGCGTGACCTACGCATCCCTCTTAGGGTAATTAGTGTATTTTTGTCAGGCGATTTCAACTTTCATTGCATTTTCATGAAGCCAGCAATACATAAAGACCAATGTGTTAGGATAAATGTAATCATTAGAACCAGTTCATTAACATTCATCATTAACTAGTTAGTGTCCAAAATGTATTCGTGGCGTCCAAACTATAAAGACAATTCACAAATCAAATGCCCTGCAATATTCTGAGCACTTCACATGGTTAAATGCCCTAGCCTCTTCGGTCTGAAATATGTCACTTACCCCACCGGTCGCTCTCGAAGCAAACCAGCGTTCTCCTCCTTTGATCCCAAGCAAGGAAAAGCAAGAAAATAAGCATCTTCACCGTTGCCAGGCGATTTCCTTTCAACTTTTATGTATGTTGTCAGGTCTGCATTGGGAAGACGGTAATAAGTTTACTCGGGTTCGGGATGTTCGTCGGTTCCTCTTGTGGTGCTTCTGTTTCAGCGTGATAGGTTGTGAGCTTTGTTGGACGATGGAAATTTTTGCTTTCAATTAGGTTGGTACCTGAAGATGAGCTCGCTTGATGGGTTGGGCGTGTGTGCTTAAAAGGAAGCAATTTATGACATTTATTTTTGGATGACATGTTCAACGAGTTTAACCCATTAACGCCCAAGGTTTCACTGTTGAGAAATAGCAATCTTTTCAGTGTGGGCTTGTATAGTAAGGCAAATTAAACAATAGTTGCAATTTCCAAACCTACGACTGGATGCCTTCCTTCAAATAACAACTGTAGTGCGGTAAAAAATCGGTAGAACTGTTTCAAACACACAGTTGGTACTTGAGCGGGTCGGTTTTCATCTCTTTTTGCCAGCGGTGGCGGGGGGGGGGGGACACCCCTCACCATCCCTCTCCAAAGGGGGAGTTTGGTAAAGAGAGATGAAAAAACCGATTTGTACCTTCCTTAAAAGTTGTCCTAGCTCTCTATTCTAATATCTATATGCAATCTTCACACTGCCGTACTCTAACGGAACTATCAACTCTATGCTTTCATCTACTCCATCTATCGTATAAAAATTACCACTACAGTCTGTTATTTGGAATTAGCATCTTCAACTAAATAATTCATGAAAAATTAAAAATGCTATGCTAACCGTTCCAAAATATGTTTTTCAATATGTTTCTGTTTATTTTTTATTAAGTCTTTGAATTAAAAAAAATGGCCCAGTAAGACCCAAATCGGTTTTGGCTACAACTTTGATGAAAACACCCTTTGTAGCGATCAATGCTGTCAAAAATAGTGTTGTTGAACAAATAATTGGTCACTTAACTTATAGTTGTAAAAAAAGTGACTAAAAAGTGACCTGAGGGTAGAAAATTTGTTGTAAAACCGGTAATTCTTAGGAAATTTTATTTTTCCTGAAAAAATCTTTGAAGTCTGAGGAAGTCTTAGCATTATTCAGGAAATTTAATAATGTTCTTACTAAGAATGCATTTTAAATTAAAAAAAAAATATTCATAATTATTTTCATTCACTTATTGAACTTTATAGATCCAGAATGGATTAATCTTCAGTAACAAATACATTTTTGAAATTTAAACCTTCAAATGATTTTTTTTTTTTGGTTCTAGATTATGCATATTTCTCACAAATTTAATAAATTCTTAACTGAAAACTTATAACACTTTTTTTTTAAGAATCTGGAGTCAAATTCCTTGCACGGGTTTAAGGCTCATGGAATTTTATTATTTTATTTCTAAGGACCTCATTTTACGGGAGTTCTGGGGAAAAAATCGATGAGAAAAACATCAACTGCAATCTACTTCCATGGCAGTTCTGAGGAATTTTAGACTTCATGTGAAGCCTAAGCCTAAGATAATTAACTACATGCAAATTTCTACAAGAATGGACTATTTTGAGGTCTTCAGAACAGCGTGAATGTTCCCAAAATATTCCTGAAGTTAATTAAATTGCCATGAAGTTATTTTGTAGTTTGAGAAACTAGCCTGATGCTCGCAATACTTCTCATCATTTTTTTTTTAATTTCTCTAAACTTTTTTGGTTTCCTAGAGCTTCCACAATTTTTCTAACGATCATAAATCTTCTCTAAAGTTTAAAAAATTCATTGAATTTCTCGTAACTTTTTTAAAATGTACGAAATTTCCCTGCTTTGAAATACCTCTGCTCTGAGGATATCTGTTCTTTCTTGAAGTTTTTTTGTTTTTGTTTAGAGCTTTATTAGCGAGATCAATATCTTTCTCGAAGTTCTTAAAACTTCTCTTAAGTGTTACCAGTTCTCATTAAGCTTGTTGTACTACCATGAATGTAATTGAACCGTGTTCTAAAATGTTTAAGCTTGCGTGAACTTTTGGACTTTTGTAAAAACTTCAATACTTTTCTTAACATCTCTAAAGTTCTCTGAAAATCTGGGAACTTCTTTAAATTTCCAGCTAATTTAGTGAAACTAATGGAACTGAACTTGAATGTCCATACCAGTTCCTAAAGTTCTCAGATCTTTCCTTAAGTTCCATAGACTTTTATGAAGTTCTCGAAATGTTTCTGAAGATCTCTGTACTTCTGTGAAGTTTTCGAAGGTATTCTGAAATTTCAGGAACTTCTCTAATCTCTGTTTCTCAATTTGCTTAAAATTCTGTATTTTTTTTTTTCCTTTGGTTTGTTTTTTTCCGTCGATCTTGTTTTCCGTGCTTAGCACCAATGCTACCGACGTGCCAGGAAGGCAGCTCCCACACCTGGACCCTACCTATCGACCCATCAACTCATGAACCGGGGACCAACGGCTTTACTTCCCATCCGAAGGAAGGCGTGATCAGAGATGTTATGCCTCAGAACATCCCGACGGCGCCGACTGGGATTGAACCCAGGCCTGCTGGGGTGAGAAGTAATCCCGCTTACCACTACACCACCGGCGCCGTTAAAAATTCTGTAGACTGACCTGAATATCTTGGTATTTTTTAAAAAAAGAATCCACCATTTTACTGGAATTGATTTAATTGCCTTTAAATTCTTCAATTTTCCATAAGTTTTATAAAGTTTATAAACGCTCACGGAACTTTGCCTTAAATCATTAATTTTTCCTGGAAAGCCTGTACATCTCAGAAGTTTCCTATGCTTACCTCAATTTTTCTAAATTGATCAAATGTTCGGGTAAATTTTCTAACACATATTTATAATTCCCTGAATCTTCTAAAGTTTTCGGATCAATAATAGAATTTTCGAAATATCCCATTATTCTAAGAAACTTCTTGAAAGTCACTGCAAATTTCCTTAAGTTAATGTGATTTTTCTGATGTTATCTGATCTTCCTATCAATTCCTAACAATCTAAAAATATCTAAATTTCTTAGAAGTTCTCTGGAATTTTTTGAGAATATCGGTGCTTGCTAAAAGTTCTCGCTTCTTTTATAAATGGAACCTCGTTGATGTTCTCTAATCAACTAAGATAAATTTTTGATTTTGTTAGATCTTGAAATTTCCATGATATAGCACCCTTGAAATACTCTTACATTTTCCGGATGTTCCTATAATTTTTGTTGCGTGTCAGAAATTTTCTCTGAGCAATCCGAAGTTTGAGGAAATTCCAGTTTCTGAAATTTCCTTGAATTTTTTAGAACTGCCTTTTCATTCTCTGATCTGCCTTGATGTTCTGGAAGCTTCCCTATAATCCTCAACTCTAATGACAGGGCGGCCAGTGAATTTTCATTTTGAAATTCCCGGTTTTTCCTGGTTTTCCCGGTTACAATCTTTAAAAAATCCCAGTTGTAAATATTCAACAAAACGAAATTGAACCTCGAATTGAACGCATTTTTGAGAACGTGCTGAAAGGAATTTACTCATTCCCAAGGTTCTGGGGCTTTAAAATTTGTGTAGAGTCTGAAACAAGAACTTTTTTTTTTAAATGTGTAATTATAACAATCTTTGAGATGCAAGATTGGGAGAAAAAATAATTAAAATGTGAGATTTTGAATTTTTTTCAAGATCACAGATTTGAAAAAAACATACTTTTGAGTCATGGACTCATAATTGTCACGCTCTGAGACTTGGAAGCATTTTAAGGGTTGTAACAAATTACAGAACAATATATAGAATCCAGCGGGCAAATTCTGGAATTTTTAGTAAAATTTAAAAGAATTCAAAGTGTTAATTTCAAACAAATATTGAGAAGGATTCCCACACAGTTTTCGAAGGAGAAGTTCTGAGCAGAATTCCAGAATTATTCTGACATAGAAATACTTAGAAATTGTTAAATGAATTTGGGGGATTTCTGTGGAGAAGAATGCAAGTTCTAAATTATATTGTTAGATAATTTAAGAAGATTTAAGAATGAG
This sequence comes from Ochlerotatus camptorhynchus, assembly GCF_037179485.1. NCBI lineage: Eukaryota > Metazoa > Arthropoda > Insecta > Diptera > Culicidae > Ochlerotatus > Ochlerotatus camptorhynchus. The sequence continues at coordinate 2,379,634 of NW_027040879.1, forward strand.
TTGCGAAAACAAAAGGTTGCGGAAATTCTTACGTGATTCTGATAAGATTTGTATGGGGATCTTGAGAAAAATGACAGAAGAATTTCAAGAGAAATATGATCAGAATTTAACAAAAAACAGAGTTCTAAGAGCATTCTGGCAATAATTTCAACCCTAGTGCAAAAGATTCATCACAGAACTCCAACAAAATTGTTTAAAAAAAATGGTGATAATTAATCATTTTGTTTCCGCAGAGATGGCGCTGTTCCGCTGGTAGGAAGTGATAAAAATCCCCATATAGAAATTGAGAGAAGTGGGAATAATTCGCTTTCGGTGCATACTCAGGTGAAAAAAAAAATGAACGGCAACCTAAAGAAATTAATCAGGGACTTTGTCGTTCAGTTTTTTCTCGGAAATTATTGTTATACAAGCTACAATTAAATAAAAATGATTTTCCCCATACAATTTTACCTGCTTTACTACCAGTCCCTAGAGAGCTAAAAAAGTTCAAATTTGAGAGAGAAATTCTCGCTCACGACCTCAATCTCTCAACATGCCATGTATTTTGTTGCCACTCGATTTGTGATTTCCCTTTCACAGATTACAAAATAGAGTACCTGACACTACAAAACATGTCTGGTACCTCTATACATGCATTTGCTTTAACATTTGAAGTCCCTCCTTTTTTACATATTCTGCGCAAAAGATACTTTATGCCCATACATAAAATTCAGCGGGAAATTATGTGAGGGGTGAGCTATTTTGTGTGCAGAATGTGTAAAATAGGAGGGACTTCGAATAATAATCTAAATGCATATATAGAAGTACCAGACATGTTTTGCACTGCAGTGTCCTCTGTGAACAATTATAAGAAAACAGATTGTGTGTAGTTTCCGATAGATGTCACCGCAAACAACAGCAGTGACATCTGATGGAACATGAATGCAGAAGCTTGACAAAATGATCAATTAGAAAGAAATTCTTTAAAATACTCCAAGGGGTTTCTAAATAAAATTTTGAAACATTTCTGCTGGTTTGAATAGAGTTAAAAGAAATTTTTGAAAAGATTTTCAAAAGAATCAAATCTCTGGATAGGCTCTTAAATTCTTAAAAGGGGTTGCAAAGAAATTCCAAAAAGGAATTCGACGGTAATTATTACGCAGAGTGTTTTCTGGTTTAAAGGGTGATACGGTCAAAATTTGGTCAAGGGAAAACGCGTGTAAATCGGTGAAATCGTTTATTTAAAAAATCAAATTAAATTTCTTTTTCAAGTTCAATTAGTATAAAATTCAGGAAAATATTCAGTTGGGCTTCCGCTTTTCCAAATCCGAATTGCCGGGCCTTACGCTTGACCCCTGCATCAGATTTTGTACAGCCACCTTGTCCACCTTCTTCGCCGCCGAAAGCCAGTTTGGCTTGAACTGCTGCTCGCCCTTAGCAGTTTTTTTGGTCTTCTTTAGGTTCCGCTTGACAATAGCCCAGTATTTCTCAATTGGGCGGAGCTCTGGCGTGTTGGGAGGGTTCTTGTCCTTGGGAACCACCTGCACGTTGTTGGCGGCGTACCACTCCATGGCCTTTTTACCGTAATGGCAAGATGCCAAATCCGGCCAAAACAGTACGGAACAACCGTGTTTCTTCAGGAAAGGCAGCAGACGTTTATTCAAACACTCTTTCACGTAAATTTCTTGGTTGACAGTCCCGGAAGCTATGAAAATGCTGCTTTTCAAGCCACAGGTACAGATGGCTTGCCAAACCAGATATTTCTTTGCGAACTTTGACAGTTTCATGTGCTTGAAAACATCTGCCACCTTTCCCCTTCCTTTTGCCGTATAAAACTCCTGTCCCGGAAGCTGCTTGTAGTCGGCTTTGACGTAGGTTTCGTCGTCCATTACCACGCAGTCAAACTTCGTCAGCATCGTCGTGTACAGCCTCCGGGATCGCGCTTTGGCCGTCGTATTTTGTTTATCATCGCGATTTGGAGTCACTACACGATGCACGGTTGTATACGATACACCCAGCTTATTTGCGGCATCTCGGAGAGAGAGGTTAGGGTTTCGCTTGAAACTACCGGCAACTCTCTTTGTCGTCTCAGCGGCTTCCGGTTTTCGATTTCCCCCCGATCCAGACTTCCTGGCTGTCGACAAACGTTCCCCAAACACTTTAATTACATTTGTAACGGTTGATTTGGCAACTTTTAGCGATTTTGCTAACTTTTCGTGCGAGTAGCTCGGATTTTTGCGATGCGCGAGCAAAATTTTGATACGCTGCTCTTCTTGCTTGGACGGCATTTTGACAACTGAAGAGTGAATTCCAAAATCAAAATAGGAGCAACATTCTACACACACACACCTTCAAAATGAGGGGTGTTCAGGTTTTTTAAATGCAAAATTGAAAGAAATACGTCAAGTTGATATTGACCAAATTTTGACCGTATCACCCTTTATTTCAGAACAATTTCAAGATAATTCAGAGCAGAATTGCAAATTTATTTTAGAATTCATATCATGAGAATTTTGAACAACGAAACTTAAAACCACGGATAAGTATTTATTATGTTTCCAAAGTCCAGCATCTTCAATATTTTCTTTTAAGGACTTGCACTTGCATCTTCTTTCATTTCTCACATCTACTTGCATCACAAATCATCTTTTTGCAGGAAATCTTCAGAATCGTCATGAATCTTCTTTCTAACTACTCAGCATACGTGCAGCTAACCCCAGCAAAACACAATTTTTCCTGCATTGTAGATAGAGTCGCCCCCCTCGATGTGAAACATATATCAAATAGACAAGAAAAATGATGTAGGTATATATATCATTTTCCAGGATGCTTTCAAGAACTGGCTGTGTTGGTGTTTGATTAGATTAGAGTAGATAGGTAGGGTCCTGGTTTGGGAGATATCTCCCTGGCGTCGGTAGCATTGGTGCTCAGCACCTTCCTTGATTTTTTCCGCCGATCTTAGAAAAGAAATCAAGGAAAAAAAAATATAATAATCGAGTTTTATGAAAGACTTGTTGATCAAAAATCTGAAACAAATCCTTCTGAAAAGTAGTTTTTATCGTAGTAACAGCAAGTTGATCAGGAATTGGTCGTAATTGTTCTATGAAATAAGGACTTCAGTGACCTTTTGGCGACAAATTTTGCTTACTGAGCAGAAAATCATGGGTTCAATCCCAAGCTCCTTTACATTACTGAGTTATACTTTAAATCTGCATTCTATCATAATATGATGTAAAGCGTAACGAAATTCGGTTGGAGGGCGGGTACGTAAAGGAAGTATTATTTGAGTTTTAGGAAAGACGCGTTGATTGGGAATTCAAATGAAATCCTTGTCAAGAGCAGTTGTTGTTGTCGTCGGTGAGGTCACCGCCGGGATAACAAGTTGAACGGAAACTTGATCGTAATTGTTTTGCGATATAAGGAGCTCGGTGACCTAATGGCGACTGATTTTGCTTACTGAGAAATTTATTGTAGCATATAAGCTTGATTAAGTATTTTAAGTCTTCATTGTAAACCTGGGTAGCTCGGAAAATTAGATTCCCATTGATGTTTTAGTATTGTGATAATGCTGTTATTTCAATTCCCAAGTAACCATAGACACATTATTTCGCTTTTTTGACTAGAGGTTTTGATCTAATTTCCGTCCTACTAAGCACAACCCGCGTTTTGCCTCTCTTTCTTGAACGAGTTTGAATGAAAAATTGAATATTTATGTCAAACATGACTTCTAAATTTATTCACCTTTTCAAACGCACCGTTGGATTTGATAAAGAGTCTCAAATGGTTGAGATATTGATTAAAATCTAATACTGCTTCTTGATTCTAAATTCGTCCTAAGAGTTTCAATTTCGTCTTAACTCATTGAAACGCCATTAGATTTTCTTCGTTCTACGGATAAACGTATAAAAAGGAGATTCGCTAGGAGCGCTTTTGTTTTTTGTTTTGAGAACAATGTACGTAAATATTCATACAATGCACTTTAATAGGATTTATATTGCAGCTTATGAGCTAACTCATCGGAACAAACCGGATTTGTGCACGGTAAAATCATTGATATTATTGATCTTTTATGATCTATAGAACGTAAATGGGCGATTACGACGAAATAGCACTCTACCCTATATACAGCAGTGTTTAAAGTTCTGATGAGGCTCGTATTGGCCAGAAAGATCCACTTATTCGGTTTATTGGTTACTTGGTTTGAGATAGAATAAACTTACAATATTTCGCAGGTGAAAGCGCTGTTTTTACGATTTCCCACCGGAGGAATCCGCCCAAAAATTGTGTACTCTATAAAATGTATCGAAACCTTTTTGATTGTAGTTGTAGATTGTACTTGACCACTCTTTATAGGTAAGGAGTCCATGTGGTATTTCATGAAAAAATGTCCAGAAAGCACTAGTACATAAAGCTGATGAGGGCATGTTGCCAAAAATGGGTAGGAACCAGGGGTTGAAACAGTTGACGTTTTTTACTACACTCGCTTCGTTGTCGTGCGCGACAGTCTGGTTGTATTCATACACTTATGATCTACCGTCATCTCTCTCACACAACACAACCGGTAGAATAACATTCGGGCAAAAATAAAATTATCTAATAACTATCATATGACATGAGTGATTTCGTTCTAATTCCTAAATTTGGTGTAAATTAAACCATTTATGATCAAAAATGATATTCCTAGGACATCATTGCTTGCTATTTTCCGAATTCACACAAGCACAACATCAGTAGCTCTTATTATGAGAAAAACTAAAATACATATTTTCGTGACGGTCTTCGGCGGCAGTGTCGTATGACAGAGCCTGTCGTATGACATTTGAGTTTGGTACTGTACTATGATAGCTTGTTTTGCAAGTGTCGGAAGCAAAGGCAGTCGATTATCACAGAAAATGTGTCGACTACCGTGACCGCTTACAAGACTGGTAGGAACGGCATCTGAATGTGATTTGCCGTTGACATACGGTTTCGAAAATGAAGAGAAACTAAGGTATTCCATTGTTAGTGGTGTTCGCGCCACGAAATTGCAGATTGATGGAACTGATATTTGGCTACCGTCACTCGGATCCAGCAATCGAATACAGCCGATTATATTTTATCTCAAGCCAGAGGATCATATGTATTGTATATGTAAACAATGGCTTTAGCCGTCGATTTCTCGCGAATAAAAGCTCACTCATGAAACATAATGATACCAGCGGGTAGAGGAACGTTTTCGCCCCTTTGAAATGTTGGCACTGAATTGGACACTTCAAACTGGTTCTACATAGGACGGGACAAGCGAACCGTCTTTGATTGGAACAACAATGCAACAATAACACGGATGCTTCCTGTGGATTCATTTGGACTAACTCGGTGAGATCGTATCTGATTTTATCTATTTAAAATAAATTTTCATGATTCTCATAAATTTGACAAATTCTTAACGGAGTTTTCTCCATGCATCCCATTTTTTGTGTCTTTAAAATCATCATTGAACGCCAAATGGATTGTCTGCACATTTTTTACCATGTGATGGAACATTACTGTAAATCATATATGTTAAAACATTATGTTAAATACTGGGTTGGGGGGGGGGGGCAGCCGAGGGGAATCAAAGGATTTGTTGACTGGAAGAGGGTTCGTGGATTTTCCAGTCCCTTTTCACGTGATTACAGATGGCCATCTGGTCGTTTTGGCCAAAGGTCTTCAATGAAGCTGATTCACCCTGCTGCAACAAACCATCAGGCATAACTTTACAACCGGTAAAGTATCTACACACATTGGTAATCATTGCACTGATGGTGGGCTCCATTCACATCACATCACTTACTTTCACAGGTTTTTAATGTGTCCGAACGTCAGTTCTCTAAATATAGTTTCTCTGAGGTTCTTGGTTCTTCTTTAAAGTTTTCACATTGTTTTCCAGTTCTCTGGATTTATCTGAAGGTTTCTTGATTTTCTTGAAGTTCGCTGGGTAACCCTGAAAGTTCGCTGGATAACCCAGCTGTTCCTAAGAATACTTAAAAGTTCCTACCGTTTCCCTGAAGCAGATGGAACCATAAGTTTCCCTGAAGTGCTCACAATTTTACAGAACCGTACTATCTCGCAGTATGTTCAACAAACTTCTCCTTCTTATTTCATTCGTAGGAACTTGTTTAAAGTTCCTATGATTTTTGTGGACTGCTCCTTAAGGAACTTCCCCAAAGTTCTTGCTTCTCTTCTGCTGATATTCCTGAAGTTGCTCTGAAATCAATAAAATGTCTCATAAGATTTCTTAACTTCCCGACATTTTCTGTATTTCCGTGAATATCTCGGGACTTCTGTGAAATTTCTTGATATGACTAAAGGGTGTCCACGATGAAATTGCCACACACAAAATTGATTCGCAAAATTCGAGTTTTCATCCGATTGCCATCAAATTTTCAGGGATTGAGAAATAACTATTAAACTTCATTTTACCATTTTACTCGTATTTTATTTACAGTCCATACGGTAGCTGGTGGCCGCGTATGGTTCCTGGGGAAACGCGAACCTCCTCCCAGATGGCCATGAAAATGCAAGAACATATGTTTTCGTTGAAGGAAATATTGCGACAGAGGTAATTGCCATTAGATATTTTTGCAAACAGTGACAGATACGGACATGAAGATCCAGTGGACGTGCCGGGCAAAGGTGTTATATCTAGATAGAGCTGGAATTAGGGCGTAACAGTTTTTTTTTCAGCTCTATCCAGATATCCTAGACAATTGGTAAGTTTCAAATTCGCTGTTGTCGTCTTTGTAAGCGACGTCGTATTCGCTGTAGTATTCGCCGTCGTAGTCGCCATCGTATTCGTGGGAATACGCAAATGCCCGCACCTTGACCTTAACCCCGGCCATAAGATTCTGCACAACCTGTGAATCAACCGTTTTTTGCATGTAAACCCATACTTTCTTCAGTTTCTCGACTGTCTTCACTACCTTAGGTCGTTTAAGAAGGTGCTGCTTCATAATCGCCCAGTACTTCTCGATGGGGCGGAGCTCCGGAGTGTTGGGAGGGTTGAACATTTTCGGCACGAAATTGACTTTATTGTCCGCATACCACTTCAGCACGTCCTTGGAGTAGTGGCATGAGGCCAAACCCGGCCAGAAGATTGTTGGTACGTTGTGGGCCTTCAGGAGAGGAAGCAGCCGCTTCTGGAGGCACTCTTTTATGTACACCTGTCCGTTCATCGTGTCCTGGGTCACGAAAGGTGCACTCCGCTTCCCGCACGTGCAGATGGCTTGCCAAACCAGGAATTTCTTCGCAAATTTGGACATCTTCTGAGTGCGGACATGCTCCGGAACGCTGAACTTATCCTTGGCCGTGAAAAACAGGTTTCCGGGGATCTGTTTGAAGTCGGCCTTCACATATGTTTCTTCGTCCATGATGCAGCATTCAACTTTCGTCAGCATGTTGAGGTACAACTTCCTGGCACGGGTTTTGGCGGACTTGTTCTGCTTCTCGTCGCGATTAGGGGCCTTTTGTACCTTGAACGTTCGAAGCCCAGCCTTAGTTTTGGCCTTCTGGACAAAACTTTGGCTTAGGTGCAGCTTCTTAGCCACATCCCTAACGGAGGCGTTCGGATTTCGGTTGAAGGCCCCAACTACGCGGTTGTGATTTTTGGTGTTGTACGGAATACTTTTTCCTTCACTTCTGGGCTTCCGATCGGTGGTCAACCGTTCCTCGAACCGCTTAATCACTCGCGACACCGTGGAATTCGCGATTCCCAACGTTTTAGCGATGGAACGATGCGAGATATCCTTGTTCTCGTGATGAATGCGCAAGATTTTATCACGCACGAGCTGTTCTTTCGACTCCATTTCCGCGAGTTTTGATCACAGGACTTTAAAACTTGCAGGATGTAAATAATGCACTATGAACTAAATCCACCCAAATTTTCATTAAATTCTACCCAACGGTTAAAAAGTAAGAGCAATTTCATAGTGTGGCAATTTCATCGTGGACACCCTTTATTGTCAATTTTCGGAACTTTTTGAAGAGTCTCGTTATTTTTTTCTAAATTGAATGGAACTGCCCTTAAGCACTCGAAATTTACATGACATTCTCGAAAGTTCGCTGAAGTTCCTGCAGTTTTCCTGATAACCATGGATCATCCCTGAGGTCTCAGAACTGATTGAATTTGCATAACTTTCCTAATGAACTTAAATCTCAACACAGCAAAAGCTTTGTTAATTTACGTATGGCACATTGATTTATTTTCTGGCCTGAGTCGAAACATACAGCAACAAAACATTAATTTGACATAACAGTATATTAATAATCCATTCATTTGCATTGATTTTATATGTGTGTATAAACATCAAAGGTAAAAGATCAATTGAAATTGATTTGATTTCCAATGAACAACGATATAAACACACATGAACGAGTCAATTTCCGCTTTAATAAATTGAATTTCCGATAATTAAACGTATTATTTTATACTAAAATATGATTGATTGAAAAAACAATCTAAAAAATATGCACGGTTAAAAGGGCCGGTTTTGGCACGAATGTGAATGTTTCCTATAATTAGCGATTATTCAAAATGTCGTGCAAATCGGAGAAGGTCGATTGGCGTTAAACTATTTATATGGTTGTTACAAACTTCGATCTTGGAAATTACCTATATTACATACACTTAGTGAACCTTCAATGCAAGCCAAACGTTTCATCTTGACCATGGTGAGTTAATTTGCTCGTCCAGAAGACTCTGAACATCCAGTCATTATGGCATAATTTCTACTGCCCACCAGAACCTTACAAAGGCAAATGTTCTTCATTTTTAAGCGTCGTTTAATCTCTTAAATCGGCTGCCAAAAATGGCAGTTCCTATCAGGGAAACACTCAAGTCCTCTGCCGGTTTAATTCCGGGAAAGCTCAGCTGCTTCATTATGGCTGCCATCACTGCCAGAAGCTGCAATCAACGTCGTCGTCATCGCTTTAGTAATTTCGTTTGACATTCGCAGTAATCTAGCAGCGTTAAATCTGACACCGAAAATGGAAAATCAGATATCTCTCGAAAGCTTCATCACGATGCTATCCAAGCTGCAACTCGATGGCTACACAGAGAAAAAAGAAGCGAATAAATGACTATGAAAAAAAAAGACAAACGGTACGGTATGAATGGGAATCACCCTCTGCCTCTACTCTCGGAACAGTCAGCGGGATGTCGTTTTATCTAAGCACACTTCAATTCACAGCATGTGTCAGGAAGGCTATATAAATAGGAGGAAAAAGGGAGCAATGAAAGGCAGGAAAGGCGGGAGACTTCCACGGTGATGATAATCAAATAAAATCCATTGGATCATTACACACAAGCGTCAGGTCGATTGCAGGGGAACTCCGACCCACATTGCCTCTCCGGAATAGGTGACAAGATGAGGGAGTAAATTGACGTGAAGCTGTTCGAATTTCCAGACGCCCGAAATCACGCACCGTGTAAGAGTAAGCAAAGCACGCAGCACGTGTCTTCTCCTCCCGGAGTGGAAAATCCCGCGTTTATTTTTAGACTTATCGATTGGAAGTCGACCGACCGACCGACCGTGGCCAGTACAGAGTAGTTGGCAGACCTCAACAAAAAGACGTGTCTCCGAGGAAAAGGTCAAGAAAAAAATTTCATTTCAAGGTTCACTTCAAGGCAAGTGGTGCTGCCGGTGGTCAGAGACTAGGCCAGGATCAAGCAGCTCCATCACCACACCATCCAAAACTATGATGTGTCCATTTGTTTGAGCAATGGAGAGGGTGTGTAGTAGGTGCCAGAGATCGGCGCAGGATCCAGAAAGGAAGCAAAGGCAACTCGATATCGCGTCTCACACCGGTTGCTCCCCTGGCGACTCTTACCTTCAGCGAGTGACGATACTCGACACTCGGCACTCGAGAGGATAAAAAGATCCATTAACTTTATTATTGCAGGAGCATTTAGAGCATATTAGCACTGCAAACTCGTGGCGCTGCGTTTAAACGCTGAACGACCAGAGCACAGGGGCGTCGACCTTGGAGCTCAATGGAAAACATGTGGCTTTTTGCCGTGATGGAGTGGGAGTCTTTACTCTATTGATTACATTTTTCGCATCACCGACACACCGACCGACGTGCTTCAACACCGTGCGCTCACTCAAGGACATTAGGAGGATTCACAGTGCTAGAAACAAGGTTTCAACTTGCTGAAGGTAGGATTCCTCGAACCATGCATGCATTGAACTGTGAAGATGGTACTTACCGGCTTTTCGTCGTGCACGCCACAAAACGGGCGGAACGGTATTACCCGGGGATGCCAGCGTGATAGCCTGTGGTGGTCCTGGAAAAAGAGGATTGAATAGAAAATTAGTTAAAATGCTTTAATGTGAAATGCCTATTCATTTTGTTGAATAACTGGCCAATGAATTTCCTATGAAGAGTGGACCCTCCTTAATGACACCATTTGGTAAAGCATCGATTGTCAACTAAATGTATCCCTCTAATGTTATAACCGTCCTTTAAGCGGGGAAAATTTATTTAGTCAGGATAAAGATCGACATTTATTTTTTGATCGCTACGCTTGAAATCTGACGTGCTTATTTTTTCTGCGTGTTTTTCTTCAGCGGATTTGAATTTTTTTTGGCGTAAACATCATTTGTTTGTGCCGTAATTGAGTTGTAAGTGTTCATGGAATTGTGTTATAGTGGATTGCCTCCCAGGAGCCCGGTTCTCCGAGTTCGGATGTCACACTTTCGGCGTGTAGTTCTATCGAGAGTCTCGTGACCGCGGGCGAGTTTGAGCCCGGTGGAGATTCAGTGGCTGACGTTGCCGTGAACCAGCAAGTTTTCCGCTTACAAAAGTGCTCGGCTGCTGGTCTCTCATCGGTGTCGGAGATTACGAGTAATCTGAAGGATGCCTTGCTTTAATACACCCAAGACTGTACGGTAGCTGGTGGCCGCGTATGGTTCCTGGGGAAACGCGAACCTCCTCCCAGATGACCATGAAAATGCAAGAACATATGTTTTCGTTGAAGGAAATATTGCGACAGAGGTAATTGCCATTAGATATTTTTGCAACCAGTGACAGATACGGACATGAAGATCCAGTGGACGTGCCGGGCAAAGGTGTTATATCTAGATAGAGCTGGAATTAGGGCGTAACAGTTTTTTTTTCAGCTCTATCCAGATATCCTAGACAATTGGTAAGTTCCAAATTCGCTGTTGTCGTCTTTGTAAGCGACGTCGTATTCGCTGTAGTATTCGCCGTCGTAGTCGCCATCGTAGTCACCGTAGGCAGTACCATTCACATATTTAAAATTGTTGTTCAGTACCATGCTAAACATAATTATATTTTGGCGTGAAGTGTTGTGGTTTTTAGAAGCTCAATTACCCTGGAGGAATCGTTTTTGGTTAGTGAGTAAAATGTCATGGGTTTAATCCCAAGCTCTTTCACAACCAAACAACCGCCATCATTTGAATAGCTTTTTTTTGAATCGGTCGTTGATTGTGGTAATGTAAGGGGCACGGTGGCTATAGAGCTACCGTTTTTGCTTATTGAGTAGAAGATCATGGGTTATCCGGGGTTGGATTTGAGTAAGTAAAAACAAGAAGATTAGTGTAAATACAACAACTATTGATGCATTTTAACCATTTTGAGCCAATTTGTGCTTGGTGGAGATAAACAAAGTGATATAGAAAGGTAGGATGACGAAGGAATCTTAAGGTGACCTTACCACACCATCCTGAGCTGTGAGCGATCATACCATTTTAATAACAAAACTTAATCATCCAGAAGCCTAGAAAACAAAGACTTCTGATCACCTGATGGTCTTTGGAATATATTCAGAGCCATCGTGCATCATGAGAGAATATCAGAGTGATGTGATTTGAATTGATAAACAGTTCCAGCATGCATCATTAATTAACTTTTGTATATTTCACGGCGTAAATTGAACAATTTATTGATTATTGGATTATCACACTGTACGCCCCGAAAAAGCAAACTGCTGTGAATTTTTGCCCGTTTTCAAGAAAGGAGTTATCATAATAATACAAAACGCCAGCTGATATTTCCCGGAGACTTTACAAAATGATCCAATCAAGTGCAGTCATCATGCAAACATAGCTAGGATTTGCTGTAGTTCATATTTCGCAAATTTGCTTTCGAGTGTTATGACGTCGTGACCATCCTCTTCCGCAATGTTAACCTTTTTTCCTCTACCAAAACATACGTGAGGGCGAGATCTCCGCACCTTGTTAGTACTCGGTGGCTTCCTGTACTAGAAATTAGTATATGCTGGATGGTATGGTGCTGGATAATTTCATTGACATACGACTTATAGAGATCTTAAAACACATGAAGGACTTTGGAATAATTTCCAAGCGGTTGTTTTTCATATGAGATATGGATTATGGAATACTTGGAAATATCTTTGGAATCTTGAAAAATCCTGAAATTCTCAATGTGATCTCTTATCACTTGTTGTTATTTTAAATAATTTCTGAGCAACCTGGAATCTTGAGGATATCTTAGATATTAGATTTGAATTGTTGGGTAGTTGAAAATCGTCAGAATGATACCTGATCAAACTGAAGTCTTAAACAAATATTTGAGGACTTTTGGAGATGTCTGATCACCTGGAGGTCTTTGACATAATTTCTGCAACCTGCTATTGGAAAGCATTTTTGAGAGATGTGATATGAAATGTTGGGCAGATTAAGATCTTTAAAATCATACATGATCAAGCTGAAGTCTTGAACAAATATCCTGAGAACTTTTAGGAAACCTTTAATCACTTGGAAGTCTTTGAACTAATTTATGAGCAATCTGGTATCTTCAGCATGATCAAACTGTACAAGCTGAAGTCTCGAACAAATACTTATGAGGAATTTTTGGAGATGACCTGGGGATCTTTGGAATAATTTCTGAGCAACCTGGTGTTTGAGAGGATAACTGGGAAATGTGATTTGAATTGTTGGACAATTGAAGATCTTCAGCATAAAATATGATCAAGCTTACATCTTGAACAAATAACCTGGTTGGTGGTAAGAGACATCATAATCAGCGATACGCTAGGCTTGGGTGATTTATTCGAGGTCATGAGTCGATCAGAACTGTTTGAGGATGTTGTTTCTACGGTGGGCCGCCTGGTCGAGTTCTGGGTTTAATTTTGTCGGGAGCATATTACTGGCAGCTGGTGAAAATTTCGTCTACCACCGATCAGGTTACACCTTCGTTTCTGCACACGTTTTATGTGTACGGGTAGTATAGGTTGGATTGTTTCCAGTTCCTCTTCCACTGCCCACTCCACTCACGTTTAAATGAGAATGAAGCTTAATGTTGGCCATGAACCATGGCCATGAGATAGTGAAATTGAAAATGTAATCACAATCACAAAAGTCTAGCTTCAGAGTTGCCAAGCTCATGGAATATTGACACCTTGATTGATACAGTTCGGCCTACTCTGAAACAATTAGCATAACGCTTGGCACAGCTTTCGGCACTGCCAAATTTCTTGGCACAGATTAAGGTGTGCAGAGTTGAATGCCCCTTGATGATGGATCAAATTTCGCAATCTTTTATTATTTGAATTCTAAGAATTTATACTTCATCAGAGATATATTTCTTAACCGAAGTTACAATTCTGCAATCATTTGGTATCCACTCTGATTTATGATGGTTTTATAATGGCAATGAATAATCCATTTAGTTTAAATACAGCATTTCACGGCGTAAAACGTTCCTGCTTAGTAGTTCACCTTTTTGTTGTTTTAGAAACCTTTTACAGTCTGGCGAGAAGTCAAAAACTGTCTTGTTTTAAAATTAAATTTAAAGCAGTTCTCAATCCCACCATAAAACTGTTCAAAAAATCAATCATGAACTTCATAAGCAATTTTTTATTATTGTATTGATAAAATACTCTACAAACCTGTTCTATCATTACAAAAGCAATCATAAAACCATTCGGTTTAAAATGAGAGTAAAATGCATATATTGTTGCCTTTTAGGCTTTTAAAAGTGTATCATAAAATCTCCTCTGTTTACAAATTGAACTTTAAGGATGGATCCTCATAGTGAATAAAAACCAAATTTATGACAAGCCCAACAAACAATTTTAGCCACAGACTAGCTTATACAGGCAAAAATTAGCTGTATAAGCCAATTTTTGGTTGTATAAGCTGATCTACAGCTAAAATTGTTTGTTGGGAGGATATCTCGAAGGATAAACGAAGTTGGAGGAAAAATTCAAGCGATGCTAACGACCGAAGGGAAGTCGATTTCAGTAAAATTTAGTTCTTTAGAAGAACCAGCACGTCCGGTGGAGCGGGTACCATCAACTACTGAGCATCTGGTGGAGAAGAGTGAAGTGAGCGTGGTCCTTAAATTCATAGAACATTGTCAAAACAGTCTGAAAACAGACCAGCCTTCTCCAGACCTTGCGAATAGTTGAAGATCGGAATAACTTGCATATGTACCGACAGCAAATCACTGAAACTGTAAGCGGACACTAGTTGGTTTCCGATCCATAGCTGCGATTTAATTCGGTGAAAGGGTCATCACTTGGAAAAAAATTCATTCCACCATATACATTCCTGCATCGTTTGATGGTGCACTTCCAGAACCATCCGGAAGAAGGGGATCTTTTCGGGAATGATCGAGGTTACAGCTGGGCGAAATGCGAAATGTTGTGAACACTTTCTGAGTAACTGCTTCCAAGCCATCGGGAGAGAATCGCCTGGAAGAACGCTGAATCGCACAGCGCAACTATCGAAAGATAAACAAACTTTGACGTGTAACATTTTGTAGGCAACATTGCCGCCATAAATGCTGCCATAAATCTGAACGGGTTGGGATCAAGCAAAATGGCTTTAGATAAATACAATTCAGTCTACAAGTTTTCTTCATAAAAGCCATTTCAAAACCTTTTGAATTTGTTAAGCATTTCTTGAAAGCGAAATAACTTTTTCACAAATGGCCCATGAAAATCAACTTTTATGCCTCCACCATATTACAATTATTTTGTTTGTTTTTTACTATCTTATAACTTTATTTTAGTTAATTTAGCAATGAGAAATATTTAGAATGCAAAAATCATGAGAAATAAAAATCTCGGCTAAGCTTAATGATCGATCTGAAGAATATGTATATTTTTTTTCTTAATGTTAAGTAATTAGTAAAATCAATGTTTTCCGTGGGCGGACTCAAGTTTTTCGATGTTTTCACGTACATTTCACATCCAATTTTATATGGCACCTAAAACTAGACCACTTCATGGGAACTATTTTATAATTTTTGAAATTCGGCATGATTTTTATACGATCAGTTCTTATTTTAATTATTTTGATAAGATCGGATGGTATTAATGAATTCTTTTATCTTGATTGTTGTTTTTCTAGTGAACTTAGCAAGCAGCTAGGGTAAATGGCTCGGATGATGGTTTTAATTGTTGCCAAATAGCTTTTATTGTAGCTTAAATACGGTTTATAAATGGATCTCAATGCGTTTATCGTACAACCATTTTACAGTAAATCAATCTTGAAGAGCTTCGAAAATACACCCTTCAGAACCTTTTCCAGAGTGGGGCAACTAGACAGATTCTAGCATCAATTAGGTTTTGGTGGATGCATCAATAGCAAAGCAGTCTTAACCAGGGTTTTATGAATGTTGTTTTATAGTAGCTTTGTAGTGTTTCATATAACTTAAAATGGTACTTGGGAAGTTACAAAATCTTAAAAAAAACATATGGGTTTGGGATCCCAAAACTATTTTTGTTTTCAGAATTATAAAAATTCTATGTGCACAATGCCATATTTCAAAACCAAAAAATTTAAAAATTATGAATCATAAGTCCTATAAATCTGAAAAGTATGTAACACGAGAATTTTTTTAAGTCTGAGATCCTTAAAATCCTTCTGAGATCCGGACAATATGAAATTTCATTACAAAAAAGAATGAACAAACGATCATTGCTTTTTCAAAATAAGTATGCTTTTATTTAAGGCTCCCTCTTAGTGTTGTTATGAGATTAATACAATAAAATTTAATGTTTCATCATTAAAATTATAGAAAGCTTCACCACAATAGGTCGTACTAATGGACGAAGTGGAAATGCATCCAACAGGAAAATAAAATAACGAATAGCTTTGACGCCTTTTGATTGAATGGTAGTTCCAGAGTTTCTATTAAACCTTAGTTTAACCAAACAAAAAATGTCACAGGCCCTCCCTAGGTACCTTTCAGTAAAAGTTTCTAGCTACGCCAATGATCGACCAAAAGTTGTTTAATCTAAATCGGTCAAGAAATGACAAAATGGTATCAATTATCTCACTGTACAGGGTGATTCAGAGTAACTTTCACCGATTTCACATGTATGCAATTCTCAATGGGTAAATTTATTATACGTTCAAGTATTTTGGTTTAAAAGTGTGTTCAAATGTCAACTTTTATCGTAAGTAGGATCAAGAATATCATTCGTTTTCGATTTCAAGAAGTCTTGGACGGGAAACTGGAGAATGTTTTAAATCTGAATAAATTCGTGTTTTATCGTTTTATCGCACCAATATAGAGGTACAAAAGAACTCTGCTTTAAAAATTTGGTTTAATGTCAGGGCTTAAACGCATCGCCAGGACTCCAGAAGTGCTGGAACTAATACATGTGTGCCAGCTGTGATTTATTTTCGTGACACATGTGGGTGGTAATTAAGGTAAAGGGGGGGGGGAGAGATTTTAAATTAAGTATAATAGCGTATGTTGAAGGTTATAGTAGTATATCTGAAATATAGTAAGTGGTTCTCAAAATTTCGAAAACATTTGTAGTTTTGTTCCTTATCGCAAAAAATTAGGCCCTTATTTTTTTTATTTTTACATTAGGGTGACCATTCCAAGTTTGTTCCAAATATTATTTTTTAAATGACTTTTTTCAAAAAATTAGAACTTTGGATCGACTGGGCCAATTTCAAAGATCAAAATATCAAATTAAAGGTAACCAAAAGTACTTTTTGGGAAAATAAAATGTTAAAAAAATCTAGATTTTGCATTGAAACACATTGATTTTATTGGTTTCTTTATGTTTTTTAAAAATATGTTTCCTTGAAAATTTAGGTTTTTTTCACAACATATGAAAAAAATCAGCGATTTTTCCTTAAAAGTATTTTCAAATACTTGTTATTTGTTTATTTTATTCTTGGAAATCGGTGGTTCAATAGTTATAATTTAAAATATATGAATTTTTTTTAATTAATTTTTTGAAAAAATAGAGTTTTTGGAAATAGTTACCCTAATTATAAAATAAAAAAGTATGAGTCTAATATTTTGAGATAAGGAACAAAACTACCAATTATAACGAAATTCTGAGAAACACTATATCGTTTTTGGAAAAATTTAAAAAATTCATGCAAGCTTTCAAACGTTAAGATCATTGTTTTAAAGTGACAATTACTCCGAATCACCCTGTATAGGCGAAAAGCTGAGCTACGCATTGTTTAATTTTTATTTAGCGACTTATTTTATTTTTCTATTGAATTAAAGGCCCTGCCTCTCTGCCCCTGCATAAATCTTCCAGTAGCAAATATGCCTCATAGGGGCCTGATAGCCTAGTCAGTAAAGGCATTGTTTTATCAAGCTGTAGGTGGCGGGTTTGATTCCCAGCCCGGTCGAGGAAGTCTTTCGGGTTATAAATTTTATAATTGTGCTTGCCACACTTAATATACAAATTCATGAATTGATATCGGCATCAAAAGCTCTCAATTAATAACTGTGAAAGTGCATTTAGAACATTAAGTTGAGAGCACGCGATAAGCTAATATGCGATCAGCAGTAAGCTTGAAACGCAAAGAAGAAGAAGAAGAAGAAGAAGAAGAAGAAGAAGAAGAAGAATAAAAGTTCTAAGAAGAAGAATAAGCAAATATGTCGTCGTGTTGATGAAGCTAGGCTCTCAAAAGAGACACTACTTGCCATTTAGCGTACAATTTGCAGTTACACTACAGCAAACAAACGGACCATACCATATTGATAAACATATACCAAACTCTTAATTTCCTCTAATCGACGCTTAAAATCTATCATCACCCGAAAGCAACCATCTCTGGAGCGTCTAACTCGAGAAAAATATTGACGCTTTATTTTGGCACCACCAGCTGCTATTCGACATCGTTGGTTGTTGTTAGCGCACCATCTGATGAAACGATATCACGCACATTTTAGCACTATTACATACGACGTAAACTGACGGACATGAAAATATAAGATGTAGTGTTAGTGTCCCTTATAATGGGCCGATACATAAATTTTGTTGGGAAAGCATTTTTAGGCAAAATTTTCAATGGTAACCAAAAATATAAGTACGTATTGTCCAGATCAGCGGTCCTCATCAACAGATCAATCAACAGATCAATCAACAGAAGGATTGCGACCCACTTTAAGAAATTCCATAAGCTCATGATCCACCAATATTAAATGCAAATTTACAACATTTGGCCAAATAAAAAGTAAGAGGCTGTATCCAAGACACGACCGTATATTTGACGAAGGATTACGTGCTCGGTAAACATATTTGGCAACTGTATTAGAGAAAACACTTTGCCATCACGGAAACGCCTCGTTTTCTAATGAAAAAATTAAATACGCATATTCGTGCACAAAAAGCACGGAATTTTTGATTTTTTATCAATAGATACTAAAAATCCGAAAATTGATTGGAGGAATTTTACCACTTTAATAATGTTACGCATTGGACCACAGTGATGTGATGTGTGGGGTAGCAAGGCGAGCGAACGTTTAAAGTAAATTAACTCTTAAACACCAATAATTTATGGAGGTCATGAAAAGAACCGTTTTGTCGTGATGGTTGAATAATGCTGAGCTATTAGGGTGCTCAACACGGATGAGGCTGGCGAGCTGTATGTTGTTTGGAACGAGGGTAACCCTTTTGGCATAGATGAACAACAGCGGCTCACGATGAGCAACTGAATCAACCCTTCTTCGGCAAATGAACGCTGACATGGGCTGCAGCTCGCTGTTTAAGGGCAGCCTTTCGTTGTGTACTGTAGAACAACTTTCAACGTCACGCGCCAAAAACACTGCTGCTGCTGCTGCTGATAGTGACCGACCGGACACCACCACACACGGATGGAACTCGACTTTGAAATCTGAGTTAAGGCAAAAAGCTTTTTGCAGGCAATCGGTGATGATTTTGATCACCATTGAAACAGTGGGACATTTGTGTAATATTCAATCGTGACCTATTTAAAATTGATTGAACGTGTTCATTTTAGCAGATTTGTAGAAAAAATTTCCAATCGATTGTCTTGTTTAGAATTAAAATCCATCCTCTAATGACAGAGTTTTAAGTGGTCAAAACCTGACTACTTTTCGTTACGCGGTCGATTTTGGTTTTTTTTTTTTTAAATTGAATCCCCAATATGTTGCCAAGAGATGTAATCCTACGTCAAAGCTCCAATACGGGTTTTAAATGCCAGAAAAAGTAATGATGATAGTTGCGACAAAATAGCGCTAGAACGCCAAATCGGTTCAAAAGCGGCTTAAAATGATCAAAAATGGTAGAAAAATAAGAGTAGCCATATAACAATAGAGAAGTTTTAAAACTAAAAATGGTATAAACAAAAAAATGGCACCATAATCGGTCTTAAAAACGTTAGATCGTCCTGAATACTCACAAAATAGTATGAAAAACATCAAACTAACCTCAAAAGCGAAAAACTGGCCTCACAATCATTAAATCAGTCTAGAATTACCAAAATGGCTTTGTCTCGCTCATATAAACTATAATAGGCTAAAAAACACCCTAAAGTTTAAAATTACTTTAAAACCTCTAAACCGACAACTCTGATAATAATATTAAAACAAGATAATAGTCCAAAAGAAAATTAAAAATGACCCAATAAAGTTATATATAAGCTATCCAAATTTACTTAAAATACCAAAATGGTATTTAAATCTCTAAAAAACTCAGGGATCCTCCTTCTGAGGAGTTTTTTTTGTATTCAGAGATGAACTAGCCCGTGGCTAAAAATCTCCTAAAAAAAAAAAAAAATGGCTTGAAATTGCCAAAATAGTCGTAGATAAATTGAAGAATGGTCTTTAAAGTGTTCAAAAAGAAAACCTTTTAATCTGAAAATGGTATTTTGATTCTAAAATAAGTTGAAAGCGCCAATAAATTTAAAGGAGTTCGATCCCGTTAAGAGATTTAAATAAGCCTAAGAAAATTGGAGTTATTGGAGTCCACCCCATTTCCGGCCTATTAAGCACAACCCGCATTTAGTCTTTCTTAGTTCTGCGTAGTTTAGCACCAAACGGAAGTTTATTTTTACTGATGGCTTCCAAATTTATTTACTTTTCCGTACGTACCGTAAGATTTGAAAAAGAGGAACAAATTGTTGAGATATTGTTAAGAGTCTAATACTGCTTCTTGACGCCAAACTCAGCCTACGGATTCTAAACTCGGCCTAACGCATTGAAACGCCAATGAATTTACTTCGGCCTATCGGATGAAGATAATGATTGATTCGGTTGAAGCGCTTCATTGATTTTTGAGAATATTGGGTTCAAACATTCATATCACGCGTTCTTATCGACTTCGTTCGGTAGCATTTGAACTAAAGTATCGTACCAAACGCATAATTTACCTGTTGACGCTGAAATCATGGATTTATTTGATGTTTTCTGCTTGATAGGCCCAAAATGAGCGCTTAGGCCGAAGTAGTTCTCTACCCTATGTTGTCGAATGTCATAATATGTTGTCTCCTTATGTCATTGGAAAAATATGAATTATCCGAAAATACTGTTCAAACACAGACGTTTATAAAAATGTCGTCTTAAGGTGATCGTTACAATATCTCCTAGCTTACAGAGCCGTCTTACGAAATTCTGTAAGATTTGCCAATCTAATCAAATTACAAATCAGCAAAAAAAGTTATCTTCCATTTAATTTCACTTAATTAATTTTGGTATATATGACAGATACGTATTTCGACTACAATGTGCATTCTTAATCAGTGTCTTTCCCACTAAAGACTTATAGAAATGTAACCCCCTTAAGTACTCATCCACTAGTTAAGGACGTCAAGATCACAGCTATAAAAATGAAACTACAATGTGTAGACTCAGAACCTACCTAACTAACCAAAAAAAAAACAAAGATTTAAGTTAAGTAAATTTAAATTAGTGGAATTAAATGGAAGATAACCTTTTTTTGCTGTTTTATTTAAGCATTCTATTAACAACCCAATTTCATACCTTTTTAATCAAATTATAGCGTGCAGTGACGAACTTCCTAAGCAGTAAGCAGAATATATTTCATGTAGGAGGTAAACAATTCGTCATCTTGACACGTCTTAAATTAGCTTTTGGCTACGTTTTCCACTAATTTTTTGAGAAATCGCCGTGCTTGGTCACCCTATTAATTTAGCAAAACGTCTCCATTGTCATCATCATAACAAACAACAGTAAAGTTTTGAACGCACGTTCCGAATGTTGTTTAAATTACCTTGCTTGTTTGGAAAGCATTTCAGTTCAGTTTTGTCATTTGTCAACGCTTAACTTAACTCAACCAGTCATGCAGAGCATTCCTACACTACTAGCACTGGCAGTGATAGCCATGTCATCAGCTGAGCTACTATCGTACTCCACTACCAATAAGAGTTGTTTGAAAGATGTTGTTCCGCCAGTTTTGCAGCTAGTACAAGACGTGGATAAAACATTGAATGGTGCTACTAAAGAACCGACCACAACGTCTTGTGTGGGGTTGAATCCTAGTACGCGCATTCCATTTTATAACCGAGCGTGTGAAAACTGAAGAAGATTAAATATGTTTCTGATAACAAATCATCCAGATTATGTGAATACCATTTTGATTTTTATCAATCCGTAACGTAACATAAATTGTTCTCCATCCGAAATGTGCCTTAATTATTCAGTATCTACAGATTATCGTTATTGCGTCTGTAGATCAATTATCGACTAACAGCACGCACAAGCTCCATTAGGAACAAAACAAAGCCAAGAAGATGATGAAAACGAACTGAGAATGGAGCCAAGATCATATGAAAATTCATATGTCATCAGCACAGTCAATAAAACCTGATTGTTAATGTATCGATATACTGAACAACTGCCTGGACGGTCTCACATTTTCACCCCCAAAACGTCGCATCAAAGTGTGTAAACCGATAATCGTATGTACACAAATTGTTTGACCACCATCCGTCGACCACCACCAGGCAGGGCAGGTCAGCAGCAGCGCAGTAGCCGAGACGTTGGCGCAACTTTGATGACCGTACCGAACTTCGAGGAATACTAATTCAATTCCATTTACAGTGCCCGTGCATACCTACCCCATCGAGAGGGCACGCACAGTAGCCATTCGGGTGGCTTGACCATATAGCGTATGCCGAGGTCGTTCGGGACAATGAATGGGTTAATCTTAATGGTGATGGCAATCTCCCGATTTAGTCGGAACTGTCGTGGACGTGGTCGTCGACTACCTTGGGTGGTCTTTCACTACAATAGCATGTACGTATGTGAGAATTAAGTGGTTAACGATTCCGCGAAAATGATCACCATCAAAGGACCGTTGTAGTCGTTCGGAAATCTCAACATCGAGCAATCCACTTGCCCAGCTAAACGATTAACACTTAATTTAGGTGCCCACATTTCTGCATTGAATTTCTCCTTCAATTTAGTTACATTAGCCTATATTTTCTATCCTCCTGTCGACTACACGTGCCCAGCGCAGCCGAGATGATAAATCATAGACAGGAATTTGCATTTTCTGCATTCCAACTGCATCGGTTGACTCGGAGACTTCGACGGCATCGTGCCGTTGATACTGGCGATAAGCCTAGCGCCATCACCCGGAGAGACAGAGAGCGAAAGAGAATCAATCTGTCATCATATCACGCGGGACAGGTAGAAAAATGTTGATCATGATGTGATTAGACAGCCACCGACCGGCTTCGAGCCTCTCAATCTGTTTTCGGTTCAGCAGCAGCAGCTGAACAGCAGTGCGATACGGTTATAAGATATACGGCGGACACCGCGGCGACAATTCGCTATCGTAAATTCCCATGACTGATGAATGAAGCGTGGAAAATTTACGGTCGAGTGACAATAGTGAGTAATTTTAATTGATCACATTAAATTGTAATTAGATGCCAACTGCGCTGGGTAGCTGAGATGCGGGAGATTGTAAACACACTGCCGGCTAGCACGCGGAACCGGTATGTTCTAACAAGCTACAAGTGGCACGTCACGAACGGAACGATTTTGAAATCAGCATGTGTTAGGAGATGTGAACAAGTGTAAACAAACCGGAGCCAACTGCCTTGGTTGGAGATGAACGATATTTTGTGTTTTAATTTTGTCGAACCTCTGAACGGAATTTCTTAACGAAAAGCTTTTTGAGTGTGTTGATTTAATTGCTTTTAATTCCGTTATAACTGTGCGCGTTCACTGACTTCATTATGAATTTAAATCCAATGTTGCAGAACATATCTGTACAAAGGATAGGGGAAATGGCTCTAATGTTGGCCTATGGATCTAAGATTGGGCCCATGGCTAAAAATCTGTTATTTATCAATGTTATCTAGATGAACGCTTCATTGGGACGGTACTAATAGATATTTTTGGTCGCTATTGAAAATTTAGTCAATTGCTGAATTTATGTATGGGGCATTTAGACCGACATTACATCAATTTCCCCTCATTTTAATATCCTGTTCCTGTGGAGTGTATTGTAAAGAAAATGAACTCTCCGCCGAATCGCTTCATTTAGAGTAATATCATTTTCATGTAAGTGATTGTGTTTCTTGTTATCGAGTTACGATGAACATTACTGCTATCAAACATGACTTGACTATCGCTTGTTTTGTTCGTCAAGAGCTTCAGTTCATTTCATTTGAAGCAAACACTTGTTTCAATTGACGCAATGAATAACTTGAAAACTGCTTCCTTTGTTTATTCGATTTTCACTTCAATTCGGGCTCATTCGACTTGTCACGCTTTGCGTCGTCAAGCATCAACATATGGTATCCGCACAATATCGGTTACCGATAGGGATGGCATCCGGTTTATATATAGTAATAATATATTATTTTATTTTTGCGGCGTCGGTGGTGTAGCGGTAAGCGTGATTGCTTCTTACCCCTGCAGGCCTGGGTTCAATCCCAGTCGGCGCGACCGGGATGTTCTGCGGCATAACATCTCTGATGACGCCCCCTCTGATCGGAAGGGAAGTAAAGCCGTTCCCAGACAACCAGAATGCACGTATATTCAAAGTTCTTTTCGTACAAACATATATACAAGCAAACAATTCGTATATAATGCAAAGAAATGGCTTATACGTACAAAAGCGGAGGCCATATATGTGTATATTTTAACTTAATTTTAAACGAGTTGATTTAACATCATATACGATCTAATCTGTAATATAACAAATTCATTTTGAAAAGTCTTACGATGTAATCCGATTTAATTTGAGATACAGTACGATGGAAAAATGAGTCATCGCATATCGGTCGGAAATTCGCATTCTAAATCGTATAGATATTAAATATAACGCGAGGTATGCCATTCTTATGTGCGATTTTGATTTAAACTGTAGCAATTTACGATACTGTCTGTACATCATTATACGACTTCTGGTTGTCTGGGTTGGTCCCCGGTTCATGAGTTGATGGGTCGATAGGTAGAGTCCAGGTGTGGGAGCTGCCTCCCTGGCGTCGGTAGCATTGGTGCTCAGCACGGAAAACAAGATCGACGGAAAACAAATCAAGAAAAATATATATATATATATATATTATTTTATGAACGATAATTAAACTAGGCCATTCTGGAGTCCAATATGGCGGCCTTCGGGTTTCAAAAAAAGTTTCAAATACCCTACAATATGGTTATTCTTGGAATGGGGACAACGCGTAGACACCGAAAATCGGTATCAGATCCATTTTGGAATCCAATATGGCGGGCATCAGGGTTCAGAAAGCGTCAAATACCCTACAATATGGGTATTTTCAGAACGGGGACAACGTGTAGATGCAGAAAATCTATATCCAATGCCATTGTGGAATCCAATATGGTATCCATAAAGTGTCAAATACCCTAACATCAGGGTATTTTTCGGAACAGGGACCTTTCCGATTCTCACGACGCGTAGATGCTGAAAATCGATATTCGATGCCATTTGCAGGCCATTCTGAAATCGGAAGCCACCATCTTGAATTTTTTAAACCTAGATGTAACCCCGATTCCAAAAACAAAAACCCGCATTGATCGGTATTTGACAGTATTTCACAGTTTTTCTGAACCAAAGCCGCCATCTTGGATTTAAAGACGACGTGACATCAATTTTCGGCATCTACGTCTCATCTCCATTTTGAAAATAACCATACACCATACGGTGTTTGACACTATTCCGCCAAGGTTGCAAATACTCATTTCAGCTAAAACAATGTTTTTTTTTTTTTATTATGAAATAACTAGATGCTATGATCATATTTTTAATTGGTAAGATACAAGAAGGGTTTACAAAGAATGTGTTTGACATAAACCTGTTTATTTCACTTTATGAGAGTCACAATCAGCGATTTTTCGCACACTCACTCAGCGATCAGCAAATCGCTGATTGTGACTCATAGAAAGCAAAATTTACAGGTTTTATGTTTCAAATGCATACTTTGTAATCTCTTCTTGTAAGTTACAAGTTAAACATGTCATCATACCATATTTTGGTTTTATTATTTCGAAAAACATTAGCTGAAATGAGTATTTGCTACCTTGTTTTCCGTAAATCAGAAGTCGCCGCCTTGGATTTCAAAATGGCGTTGGACATCGATTTCCGACCTCTAGACGCCATCCCGATTCCAAAAATACCTATATTTATGGGTATTTGACAATATGCACGTGGGGATATGCCGGGAAGATTCAAGTTCGTGTTTGCCGACAAGTTTGCGAAGAAGGCCATGATTTGGCAAGCGATTTACAGTTGTGGCCTGAAAACGGAACCATTCGTCACATCTTCGACGATGACTTTCCAAGTTTACATCGAAAAATGCCTGAAAAAGCGTGTATTGACGTTCATCCGCAAGCATAGTGTCATAGTCATCTTTTAGGCCGATTTGGCGAGCTACCTCTACTCCAAGGTGGTTCTGGAGTGGTATGCTTCCAACAAGTTCGATTTTGTCCCCAAGCTAAGGAATCCTCCGAATTGCCCGGAATTTCGACCAGTCGAAAAATACTGGGCAATTTCAAAGCAGCAACTTCGACTAAGCGGCGGGACAGTCAAGGACATCCAGCAAATGCGGGCAAAATGGAAGAAATGTGCTGATTTCGTGTCCGTTTCCACTGTGCGGGCGCTGATGGGCTCCATCAAGAGGAAGGTTCGAGATTTCGTTCGAACAGGAGAAATGTAACCGTCTAATGCTGTAACTTTGAAGTTTTCATAAAAGTACTGTAAAGCACCATTAATGAACTTTTTAAGCTTATTGAATCACGAATTACAGGTCTTTTTGTGCGTATCAATTTACTTTTAGTCAGCCTTTACTGTTGAACCAAAGACTATTCGAAGACTTTTCCGACCTATTTCCAAACTTAGTTAAAAAAAACTCATCAGGCACATCATGCCCACAAAAAAGGAAACTTTCAAATTCAAAAATATCACTGAAGACGTCAAACGTACAAAACCAGAAACAAAAGCACCAGGACGACTCTCTTGCCGAATGAACCAATGGGTTAGTTTTTGCTGGAACTTGCCATTCCCATTCGTTACAAGCCTTTAGAAACAGCGCGCTCGATATTTCTCAAAAAATTACAGCATTGGCTCTTTCTATATAAAACATAGAAAAACTGTTAAAACGTTCCGAAGCAGGTGAATAAATAAATAGGAACAAACTCATTAAATGAACGATGGTTTGCCCGTGTAGCTGAATCTTGAAAGACTCTTCACAGCAAAAAAAAAATTTTAATATTACATCCAAGAGGATGCACTTCAATCATGTCGAAAATCTCATGGCCACATCAATAAATAAATGCAGTAAAAGCAGCGTAATGTCAGTTCATGCCCTGTATTCATGATAATTTTGCTCTTTTTGGCAAGTAATATTACATCATATTTTTGACACGATTTAAGTGCATCCACTTTGATGTGATATCAAAATTAATATTTAGCTGTGTTGTATATTATAGCTCAATATTTCACATCATTCCATCGGATTTTCAATTGACAATTCACCTCCAATCAGAATCAGCCAGACTGCCAATCGCCTAATAACAGTTCTGACGAAAAGGATGCAGATCCCTTGCACTTGCTTTGCACTAAAGTTCTTCTAGAAGGCAGCCCTAAGTATGCACCTCTAGAATTGATAAAACGATCCATAAAATATTGAAAAACATTCCATTAAAAATATCCAAATGATCCATAAAACATCGGAGAAAATCCCTGAAAAAGTGTGGATGATCCATAAAAAAATTTAAAAATTTTCAATATTTTATGTAAAATTTAGCAATACAATTTAAAAATTTACTGCTAAATTTCTAAAGAATGAGCATTGAAATTGTACGAATTACCCATAAACATATTGCAATTGATCCATAAAACATTCAGCAATGAACCTTAAACTAAAGAAAGAGATCCATAAAAAATCAAGTTTGCGCACTTAAAAATATAGGCTTAATCCATAAATTAGACGTATACACTGAAACCTCCGTTTACAAAGTATTACGAAGCAGTATTCAATTTACGTCCCTCTTTTTACGAAGTAAATCCCAAATAACGAGCTTTTTTTACGAAGTAAATCCCAAGTAACGAGTTTTCTTTTTACGAAGTAAATTCCAAATAACAAGTTTTTTTTTGTGATTTTGGGAAACTGGGATATACTGTGAAATACCTCACAATATGGGTATTGTTGGAATCGGAGTGACGCGTAGGGACCGGAAATCGATGTCTGACAACATTTTAAAATCCAAGAAGCAACTTCCGGTTACATAAAAACATGGAAATTCTGCCAAATACCCCACAATATGGGTATTTTTGAAATCGGAGTGACGTTTAGGGACCGAAAATCGATGTCTGATGCCATTTTTAAATCCAAGATGGCGACTTCCGGTTACAGAAAAACTAGGAAATTCTGCCAAATACCCCCACAATATGGGTATTTTTGGAATCGGAGTGATGTGTAGGGACCGGAAATCAATGTCTGACGCCATTTTGAAATCCTAGATGGCAACTTCCGGTTACATAAAACATGGAAATTCTGCCAAATACCAAACAATATGGATATTTTTGAAATCGGAGTGACGTTTAGGGACCGGAAATCGATGTCTGACGCCATTTTGAAATCCAATATGGCAGCTTCCGGTAACAGAAAAGCTTGGAAATTCTGTCATACACCCCACAATATGGGTATTTTTGGAAATGGAGTGACGTCTAAGAACCGGAAATCGATGTCTGAAGTCATTTCGAAATCCAAGATGGCGGCTTCCGGTTACAGAAAAATTGGCAAATACCACCATATTGTACCCATTATTGTACAGATACCCATATTGTAGGTTATGTAATATTACTTTTATGTTTTTATGTAACCGGAAGTTGCGGTATTAAATTTCAAAATGGCGTCAGACATGGGTTTTCAGTCCTAATAGGTCACCCCGATTCCAAACAACCCATATTGTTGAGTATTTGACAGTATTTCCCAGTGTTTCTGTAACCGGATGTCCCCATCTTGGATTTAGAAATGGCGTCAGACATGGATTCTCGGTTCTCACTGGTCACCCCGATTCCAAATATATCCATATTGTTGTGTATTTTACGGTATTTTTTTGTTTTCCTGTGACCGGAAGCCGCCATGTTGGGTTTCAAAATGGCGTCAGACATCGATTTATGGTCCCTGCATGTCACCCCGATTCCAAAAATACCCATATTGTGGGGTATTTGACAATATTTTCAAAAACCTTTTTTTTACGAAGTAAATCCCAAATAACGAGTTTTCTTTTTACGATGTAAATCCCAAATAACGAGGTTTTTTTTACGCACTAATTCGATTTACGAACCCCCGTTTTGGTTTGTAAATGGAGGTTCCAGTGTATTATGCATATTAAGGACACTATTTTTTTTTTTAAATTATGATTCATAAACCTTGAAAAATTGCTCCACTGCATATCTACTTAGATTTACTGCCCTGCCCGTGTATTATAGGTAGAGGTGCGAAGCGACGGGCAAGCGTCTAGAATTAGCTTCCAAAAGAATATTCTATAATAAGCTAATTCTAGACGCTTGACCATCGCTCGCACCTCTACCTAAAAAAACATGGCAGGGCAGTAAATCTATGTAGTTACGCAGTAATGGAGCAATTCTTCATGGTTTATGTCCAAAACATGCATAAAATACGTCTAATTTAAGGATCATGGCTGTTCGTAATATCTGGATAACCCTGTACCGCCCAGCCTAGCGACAACCCTGTGGGAGATTTGGAGAGCTACGATAACGGTCGCTGTCAGAAATGGAACTGTGAGTTTAGATAGTTCGGAGTAAGAACGAGAAAAAAAGAGGATAAGAAAGTACAATTCCAAACCATCTACAGCTAAAACCAAACCATTTACAGCTAAATTAAGTTAATTGCCTAAATTTGTTACTATAACTATCGTTTAATTAAATTTTAGTGGTTTGTAGTGAACTAGCTACTGAAGTAGGTTAGTTGGAGGGGAAATTCGTGAAAATATTGAATTTAACAACCCTATATTTGCTTAATCTAGATACTTCAATTTGATTCTAAAATCTGGTAACCTACAATTTGTTCCTAAACACGCTATATTTTACTTGATTTACCCTAAGTAACTTCTAAGTAGCTCATTCTACATCGTTTGCGAGCCTAACTAAAATAATAATTGAATTCATCTAAATCTAGCAAAATCTTAGTTGAAAGAGTTACGGAAGATAACTCTCGGTTTGAAAAATCTCCCGCTCAACTTCCTATCACTTTTCATGGAGCATTCTCTTCCTTCAGCGCTTTCTCCTTTGCGCTTTTCTCCTGCTGCAACTGGTCTAGGGATACCTCCAGGCTGACCTCATTGGTACTGCCTTTTCCAGATTCGGATCTGCTAGGTATTTTCTTTGGGACCAGGGCTGGTAGCGATCACTGATGTCAAAAATAGTGATTTTAGTTACCATGTTGAAGAAATAAGTGACCAAATAGTGACTTATAGTTTTAAAAATAGTGACTAAAAAGTGACCTAAGAGAAAATAAACGTTTGATGTTTTAGACTTATTCAACAATACAAACACTTATGTACGATATGAACCTTCAAAACGAAAGATTCAATAGAAAGTTTATGGCCAAACCCACGGTTTAAGTCAGGGTGTCTACTAACTGCAAAAACCTGGAAAACCGGGAATCCTCAGGAAATTTTATTTTTCCTTAAAATACCTGGAAGGCTTAGAGAATTAAATTATTTTCTTACTAAGGATTTTAGAAAAGAATAAATTTGAAAATACAAGCATTTAGTTTTTCTCGTTATTTTCATTCACACTTTGACCTTTACAGATCCACAGTGGACTAATATTAAGTACCGTAAAACGGGGTACTGATATTGATAATACGGGTAACTTTGATAGTATAATCTAGAGATTAAATTTACTCGCTACGCTTTTTCCAAATGAGAAACATTGGTTCCATATTGTAGCTTAGGGTATTTCCGTTGATATCATATATAGTTTTTATATAGTATGTCTTACATATTTTACAAACATATTAAAAAACAATTTTCGTGTTTTTCGCCTGTTTGAAAAACCACTCTAACCATCACTTATAAAATGTATTTCAAATATAGCCTTCACAAATTCAATGTTGTATTCTTATTGCTTATGATGTTTTCTGATTATATACTCATTCAAAGTTTCATATTTAAAGAACTAAATTATTTGAGTTTCACCCATTTTTTCTACATTCATCGAGCATTATCAAAGTAGCCCCAAATCAAAAAACTGAAGCTCGGTCACAAAGCTTAAAAAAAAATAGTGCGAATGCTTTAATTTCGGTTAAACATATTACTAAGGAATTGACTCTTGGATCCTCAGTACTTGTTTTAAAAATATAAAATTTGAAAAAAAAATCATTGCTGTAAAAAATATTTGGAATATACTTTGTTACTCAATGTTACCCTGTTGTCTTACCAGCACAACTATAATGGGTCCAGAAATCGCAGACATCACACTGGACCATATCATCTACGTGGTCATGGCCTTCACAAAGCGTACAGTTTCAATCGCTGCTCTGTTCTTCACTCAACGGTGGTGTTGATCCCTCTGACATTTTGAGGTCATATAGCAACAACATGTATATCCCATTTTGTTCTTCAAGAATGTTCGAATTAATGAAAGCAACTTCCTCAGAGCAGTCTCGTTTTGGACAGCTTGAAGCTGAAATAGGTTTTATTATAGGCATTAAGATTG
Organism: Ochlerotatus camptorhynchus; assembly: GCF_037179485.1. Lineage (NCBI taxonomy): Eukaryota > Metazoa > Arthropoda > Insecta > Diptera > Culicidae > Ochlerotatus > Ochlerotatus camptorhynchus. Next base: position 2,411,033 of record NW_027040879.1, read on the forward strand.
GTTTACATTTTATATTAGTTTAATAAAACCTATTTCAGCTTCAAGCTGTCCAAAACGAGGCTGCTCTGAGGAAGTTGCTTTCATTAATTCGAAGCCACTACTACAGGCAAGTATGTATTCAATATCGAAAATGATATACCTGATACTTCCGACGTTTCCAGTCAACCACTTCACGATCGTTTTTCACCATCTGTATCAATTGTTCCGGCTCCGGGATGCACGCCTGCAATCCTCATGGAAGCCCCTAATCCCCTCATTACAGTCGAGCCACTTCTGCCAGCGTTCAGCAGTCATCCCGGTCCTGTGTATGAGAATGGAGAAGGGGTCTTCCAAACCGTCCACAGTGGCCGGAGGCCGGACGAAACCCAAAATTTTTTTTTTTTGTTATTTTGAGTATTTTATAATTTTCCAAGCTTTCTTACACTTTGAATAACGTTGTCGCAAAGTTTCATGACTATTGGATGTTATTTTGAATTTTGACAGCACTTTGAAGGCTGCGGTGTCAACAAATTTTAATGATTTTTGATTCAAAAACTACATTTTTAAGGCTCACTTCAAATGGCTGTTACTCTTCCAATTTTAAACCGATTTGAGCACAACAAGTTTCATTTTGAAGTTTGATGGATAAACTTATTGTTCCATTCAAACCCATCCGTTTAGATTACTCTAAACTATGGAAAATGTTGATAATGTATGGTTAGTGGTATGATGAAACCTTATTTTTTTTGCAAATTCGTACTGTACAATCTTCTGAAACAGTCCGAAAAGGTCACATGATATACATTCTATAGGAAATTTCCTCAACTTTTTGAATTTATGCATCCCGACTTGCCCCTAGTTGCCCCAAGGGGTTAAAAACATATTTTAACCCTGTAACACCCAAGCCTGCTTTTTGGCAAGGTACGCTTAAACTGCTGGGACCAAACATATTGAATTTTCTACCAAATGGTTACATGGTTAGAAAGATACATTGTTTATCTATCATTTCCATGAACATTTCAAGATAATCCGATGCAAAACCTTTCTGCTAAGTTATGATGAAAACAAATATTCGATGATTTTCTGAAAAATTATTATTTTTCAGATTTTGTCTGTAAAAAGTAAATTTTAATTTACCAGAATTCGCTCATTAATTCTAGACGCAACTGGCAAAATTTGGTGAAAACCTGTGCTATAGTATGCAAGAAATTAAAAAAAACAAATCTTTTTTTACGAAAACTGCTCTAGACCAGCCGAATTGATCTAGATCAAAAAAAATATGTCAATTGTTCATATTTTCATGAAGGCCTATCGAAAGAAATTATATAGAATCAAATAAAAAATTTGGACATACGAGAGTTAATATAAAATGACCGGTATGGAGGACCATGGTGATTAGAAATTCAGAAGTAAATAGACATGTTACAAAAGGATTGGGAAGGGTATCCATTCAGTTTATATGTTTTTTATCGATTTTTTTTTCAAAAGTGGTTCATTTTGGTTTCAGTTAAGCTAATTTTATTAAGAAAAATAATGGTGTCTTAAAAATACTACTTTCACTCTTAGTCTTTTATAACACTAGCATTATCCTTACTACTTAATCGTCATCTTCATCAAAGATCAACAAATCTTGCACTTCCTTTGGGAAATCACTTTTCGGTTTCGGCTTGTTGTGTCGGAAACTGGATACAACTGGATCTGATGCAACCAACAATCCATGAAAGATGTCAATTATTGTCCGTTCACGGGATCCTTTCCAAGAATGGCTTTCACGCATTCGACGAATCTCCTTGTTCATGCTTTCTTGGGCCTCTTCAGAGAGCATACCGATTGGAATTGAAGATTGGTCGATAATTTCACTTCCATGAATCAGTAATTTATGAACTGTTGTTGGCATGTGATACCAACTATACAGTTTTACGTAGTGGTGAGCTGTTTCCGTCGCGTATGACTTGAATTTTGAAACATCAATGCTCTCACCACTAGAAATCGCTGTTAGTAAAGTCCGAAATCGCAGTATCAAATCCAAATCAATTCCTGTAATCTCCGAAGATACTTGTGCATTGGCGAAGAATCGTCTAGCCGTATTACCATTGTTGCTGGTGCCAAATCCTGAACGCGGTTTGTCGATGTGTAAACCCAGTCTATTGAAGAATTCATCTTGTATGCGCTTTTTGGCACGGTTGAATTGTTCGATATGAGAAGTTTTCACCCATTTGCAGAAACTGAGCCGATAAGCGATATGCAACAGGCACTCAAAACATCTTATCCAGCAATGTAGACTGCTTAGACCCAGATCTAAGAATTGAGTAACAGGCTTTTTCAACATTTTGTCAATTTCGTTGAATTCCGCTGACGTTGATTTACACAAGTAGCATCTTTGGGCGGATGTTGTGTGTGTTACGGCATTGATGGTTTTACCATCTACCATACTCATGATAAGCTCGAATGTGACACTGAATTCTGTGTCGTTAATTGTTAAAACAAACGGGTGCAACGTTGCGATTTCGGTATTCATCCGATCATATTCTTGACGGGTTGTGTCACTAGTTTCCTTAGCTAATTGTATTGAAACTGGTCGACAGTATCGGGTTGACGATGGATAACAGTTTTCCCAAATTACATTTACCCCTTCAACCAATTTCAATGGAACAAGAGATGTCAAGATAACATTAGCGTCTGAGCTACCAGCTTTTTCAAATTTTTGATTGTACTCAGTTAAAGTTGTACCATCCATTCCCCATTTTAGGATAAGACGTAAATCTTTATGACTCCAATTCATATAGTCTGACTCTACAAGATTGATTAATCTTGATGTAGTGTGGTTCAGAAGCTCTTGCAAGCACAAGAAAATCTTCGAGCCATTCAGCGTTTGCTTTTAAGAAGCGTTCCTTCATCCGTTTTGCGTTGTTCCATCGACGCAAGAACTCTCGATAGAAGATTGAAATATGTTCCTTACATTCTTCATCAATATTTCCAGCATATGTTGCAATGTAGTTAGTAATTGCAGTACGCTTTTCTTCCGAATCCGGTATAGCATAGACCGCTTCCAGTATGTTTTTTTCTTTTTAAGAACATTTCTAATTTAATAAAAAACAATCATTAAATGTAAATAATACATTTTTTCAATATAAGATCAATTACCTTTTGGTTTAGAACACATTTTACGACTGCTTGTTTTACTATTTTTTTTTCAATTCCTGCCGGATAAAGTTCACCGGAAACTTCCAGTATCAAAGTCAACACATTTAAACTTTTTAAACTACTCTGGTATTCGGTTGACGTTTGAACAAGCTTCTAGGAACATCCGCATTTTACATAAGAGCAGCACAGTACTTTCTTATGAAATATTTCAGTGTCATACTGAATACCCGAGTAAAACATCTGAAAGAATGTAAATTTTAGTTTATATTGAATATGGAAACAAAGTCCAAATATCGTGTAACGCGAAACATTTAATTTGGTATGGGACGATCCACAAATGACGTAGCATTTTAGAGGGGAGGGGGTTTCAGAAGTTGTGACCAGCCGTGTATTAGGTATGGAAAAATACGCTACGAGGGGGGACCTAAAATTGATCAAAAATATGCAACGTCATTTGTGTATCTTCCCTATGGAAACTGAAATGTTTCGCTTTACGTAATGTTTAAACGGCCCCTATATTTGATTATTTAAATTATTACCGGATTCGATGACAAGATAAAATGAACTTAAAAATATCATGTGTTGAAATAACTCAATAAATTATCAGTCATTAAATTTATTCTGATCCGAAAGATTATTTCGCACTTTAGGGGGATTAGTTTGCATTTTTATTGGTTGTTGACTTCAAAAATGAACTCAGCACCCAAAAATTAACATAATATGTCATTTTCAGCCAGTTTCATTGACATTTTAGGTTTCGTCCGACTTTTGTTCGCAGTGCCGCCACTGTGGTCATCGCAGGCAAGTATACACACATTTGGAATACTTCTCCTCCAGTAATGTCCATCGCTTCTAGCTGCCACACCCCAACCGAAGCTATTGAAATTGTTGAAATATCTCTGACCAAAGCTGTTGCAACAAGCGTCGTTTCACCCAGCATGCCAACATACCATCTAGCGTCGCATCTCGAAGTGCCCATCGCAACGAAGCGTGTTTCAGATCGCATGTTTTCTGTGTACTACCAGAATGTCAGGGGTTTGCGCACAAAAATTGCTCAGCTGCGTTTGCTGTTGTCCAGTTGTGATTATGACGTACTTGTCTTTACGGAAACATGGCTCCGTGCAGATATTGATAGCTGTGAAATCTCGTCTGATTACGTTTTTTTTCCGTTGTGATCGCAATGAGTTGACCAGTTGCCATTTGCGGGGTGGTGGAGTGCTGATTGCGGTTAAGAACACAATGGAGTGTGAATCTGTTTCGATGGCTAACTGTAATGAACTAGAACAAATCGCAGTTTGCATAAAGTCACAACTTCGTTCGCTTTACGTAGTTGCTATCTATCTCCCACCTAATTCGAGTACCGAGTTATATACTGCTCATGCTAATGCAGTGCAACTTGTTGCAGATCGTCTATCGGAGTCTGACATAATCTTGTCGGTTGGCGATTTCAACCTTCCTAATTTGCGATGGCATCTTGACGAGGACATTAATGGATTCATTCCTTCGAATGTATCTACTGATACTGAGTTGAACTTTACAGAAGCAATGTTTGCCAACGGGTTGAGACAGATTAATAGTTTCGTCAACACAAATGGCAAACTGCTGGACCTTGTTTTTACCAATCTACCGGAATATCTTGACCTGATTGCACCATCTTCTCCGCTGTTGCCTATAGATAACCATCACACACCAGTTATTCTACTACTTGACGAGAGTGACGCACCAACACTACTTGACGATCATGACCATTGTTTCAAATTTGACTATTCGGCATGCGACTTTGACTTGTTGAACTCTACTTTTATGGATATTGAGTGGGAACGATTATCGAATAATGGTACGGTAGATCAGATGCTATCAGCTTTTTACGATTCTCTCTCAGAAGTTATCAACCGTCATGTACCTCGAAAAAGACAAAAATCGATATCTGTTTTCAACCAACCGTGGTGGACTCCTGAGTTACGTAACCTTCGTAACAATGTACGTAAGATGCGCAATCGATATTTCCTTACAAAAACTGGGTCTGACAAAGCTAGACTCCGTGAGCTTGAGTTGGAGTACAAAGTCATTCTTTCTGCAACAAATGAAAACTATTTGCTCAGTATTCACTCAACCGTCAAGCAAAATCCTTCACGCTTCTGGGACTTCATCAAGAAACGGAAAGCTGGAAATGGAATCCCTGGCTCAGTCAACTTCGATGGAACTACTTCTCGGTCAAGCTCAGAAGCAGCCAATCTTTTTGCTACTTTCTTCGAGAGCGTGTTTAGTAAAGCATCACCCGTGCAACGTCAAAACTGTTTTGAACAGATACCGTCCCATAACATTAATCTACCGTGTATACAGTTTTCTCCAGACGAAGTACAGAAAGTTCTCGATGAGCTTGATTCAAAGAAAGGACCCGGAACAGACAGCTTGCCTCCTGTGTTTTTGAAGAACTGCGCCGCTACGCTGGCGACGCCCATCGCTGCTGTTTTCAACCGGTCGCTCCAAGACAGAACGTTCCCAAATTCATGGAAAATGGCGTCCATAGTACCGATCCATAAATCCGGAAGCTACAAGTGTGTCACCAATTATCGAGGTGTATCCATACTTTGTAGTCTCAGTAAGGTATTTGAGAAACTGATCCACACCGTTTTGTACAGAGCTGCTGCACCGATCATCTCCAACAGTCAGCACGGCTTTATGAAGCATCGTTCAACAACATCGAACTTAATGTGTTATGTATCAGCGATATCCCGTAGCTTAGAATCGAAGCAACAAGTGGATTCGGTTTATGTTGATTTTGCGAAAGCGTTTGATACAGTACCGCACAATCTCATCGCTGCCAAAATGAACCACATTGGATTTCCGACATGGATCACTGAATGGCTCTATTCATACCTGTCTAATCGCAATGCTTTCGTGATGGTGAATTCCGCACGTTCCGGACGAAGTTGTGGTTCAAAATGAATTCATTCAATCTTTTTCGGATGGAATTGTTCAAAGTGTGGGCGGAGAAGATTCACGGAAACCGTCATGTTAAATATTATCGAAGATAGTCAGGTAAGGAGTAATTAAAACATATTTTTTTCAATATTGGCATACTCAAAATATCAAAGCTCAGAATATACAGTTGATGAACAAACCCATTGATTATATTTCAAGATAATGTATTTTTTATATAGTTGTAAATATTATCATGAGTAAGTAGCACACTCGTAGCACACATTGGTTTATAACTTGTACTATATATATATAAACGAGAGTTGACTAGGTACCCCTCGGTACCCAACGCTCAAATTTTCAGGAGTACTATTTTATAAGGTGATCTTCCAAATACAATCAGTTTTCGAATACATCAGGGCCCGCCAACCCTATTTTTGAGCCATTGAATATGACGTCACAAAAACGCATGATGGGGTACATATAACATTGACTATTTCGACTCGAGATTTGACTAGATACCCCTGGAAACCCAGCACTGAACTTTTCAGGAGCACTATTTTATAATGTAATCTTCGATAAAGGGTGATACGGTCAAAATTTGGTCAAGGGAAAACGCGTGTAAATCGGTGAAATCGTTTATTTAAAAAATCAAATTAAATTTCTTTTTCAAGTTCAATTAGTATAAAATTCAGGAAAAATATTCAGTTAGGCTTCCGCTTTTCCAAATCCGAATTGCCGGGCCTTACGCTTGACCCCTGCCATCAGATTTTGTACAGCCACCTTGTCCACCTTCTTCGCCGCAGAAAGCCAGTTTGCCTTGAACTGCTGCTCGCCCTTAGCAGTTTTTTTGGTCTTCTTTAGGTTCCGCTTGACAATAGCCCAGTATTTCTCAATTGGGCGGAGCTCTGGCGTGTTGGGAGGGTTCTTGTCCTTGGGAACCACCTGCACGTTGTTGGCGGCGTACCACTCCATGGCCTTTTTACCGTAATGGCAAGATGCCAAATCCGGCCAAAACAGTACGGAACAACCGTGTTTCTTCAGGAAAGGCAGCAGACGTTTATTCAAACACTCTTTCACGTAAATTTCTTGGTTGACAGTCCCGGAAGCTGCTTTTCAAGCCACAGGTACAGATGGCTTGCCAAACCAGATATTTCTTTGCGAACTTTGACAGTTTCATGTGCTTGAAAACATCTGCTACCTTTCTCCTTCCTTTTGCCGTATAAAACTCCTGTCCCGGAAGCTGCTTGTAGTCGGCTTTGACGTAGGTTTCGTCGTCCATTACCACGCAGTCAAACTTCGTCAGCATCGTCGTGTACAGCCTCCGGGATCGCGCTTTGGCCGTCGTATTTTGTTTATCATCGCGATTTGGAGTCACTACCTTCTTGTAAGTCGATAGTCCGGCTCGTTTTTTGGCTCGATGCACGGTTGTAGACGATACACCCAGCTTATTTGCGGCATCTCGGAGAGAGAGGTTAGGATTTCGCTTGAAACTACCGGCAACTCTCTTTGTCGTCTCAGCGGCTTCCGGTTTTCGATTTCCCCCCGATCCAGACTTCCTGGCTGTCGACAAACGTTCCCCAAACACTTTAATTACATTTGTAACGGTTGATTTGGCAACTTTTAGCGATTTTGCCAACTTTGCGTGCGAGTAGCTCGGATTTTCGCGATGCGCGAGCAAAATTTTGATACGCTGCTCTTCTTGCTTGGACGGCATTTTGACAACTGAAGAGTGAATTCCAAAATCAAAATAGGAGCAACATTCTACACACACACACCTTCAAAATGAGGGGTGTTCAGGTTTTTTTAAATGCAAAATTGAAAGAAATACGTCAAGTTGATATTGACCAAATTTTGACCGTATCACCCTTTATTCAATCGGTTTTAATCCCTGCCAGGGGCCACCTCCCATCTTTTCGGGCCGTCCAATACGGCGTCACAAAACCGTCCGATGGGATGTATATAATATTGACATTTTCGAATCGAGATTTGACTAGGTACCCCTCAGTACCCAACGCTGAAATTTTCAGAAGTACTATTTTATAAGGTAATCTTCAAAATACAACCAGTTTTAGAACCCGGCAAAGCCCGCCCACCCTCTTTTCGAGCCGTTGAATATGACGTCACAAAAACGCTTGATGGGCTGTATATCACATTGATGTCAATGAAAAGCATTGGTGTATTCAGCAAAGTTGTATATTTTAATGATGCCAACAATTTTTTAGAACATGATAAATTGATCAAATTTGAATAAAGCACTAATTAACTCAAAAAACCAATATTAAGGTAGTCTTAAAGGAAATCTATTATAGCTCTACAGAGTTATGATGTAGAAATTTGGTGTCTTTAGCAAATGTTCATAAAATCAACTGCTCTGCAATTTTGTTCAAGACATGGAACCATTATCTCGTAACTGGAAAAAGTTAGAATTTGGATGTGTAATACTAGCTTAAAGATTATTCAGGTGTGTATTTCAAAAGATGCGAGATATAATTTTGAGCAACTTCTCCCAAGACAGCCAGTCTCTAAAACGTCGAAAAAGGGTAGAAAATATTTTTGACCGTCTTTATTCATATTCGTGCCACTGTGCGACGTAGTCGAAGATGGTGATCAAATAATCAAATTATCAAACATGGCTATATTTCTAAGGGGGGAAGTACAATTAGAATTTTATTTTTTCGAAAAAAATTTTGTTGGCTTAATTTACTCTATATGTATCTGGGAATGAGCCTTTAAAAGCATAAAGCCGTCCGGAACTTATTTAAAAAGTTATACGCAATTCAGTGAGTGCATGTCAAATGGCTGAACATGTCAAAGTTGAACTTTAAATGCTTCTACTGAAAAGTAGTGTTTTCAAAATCGCCGTGCAATGTACAAGTCAGAGTTTTCATTCAAATCGATTCCGGTTTTCTGTTTTATGTTCATAACTAAATTCTCTTCTTTCTTCTTCTTCGCATTTCAAGCTTATTGCATATCGCATATTAGCTTATAGCGTGCTCTCAACTTAGTGTTCTAGATGCACTTCCACAGTTATTAATTGAGAGCTTTCGATGCCTGTACCATTTTTGCATTGGTATAATTGTGTGGCAAGTCCAATCATACTTCTATGCCCAGGGAAGTCGAGAAGTTTTCCAACCCGAAAAATTCCTAGACCGGACCGGGAATTGAACCCAGCCACCTCCAGCATGGTCTTGCTTTGTAGCTGCGCCTTTACCGACTGAGCTAAGGAAGGCCCAACTAAATTCTCCACAACATGAATAGAAAGATTTTTTAGATTTGTTTGTTATAACATGTTTTTTTTTTATAAACAAAGTCGAAAAAAATAAGGTTTTTTAATTTTTTTTTCAACTTCAAATTTTTTTGTGAAAAAAACATTATTTTTACATACGAATTAATTCATGTTGGGCGCTGTACCTTCAAATTTAATGTCCTGTTTTTTTTTGTTTCAGACGTGATCATGGACGTAGGGACTGCACGGCGCGAAGTGCTGCTTTAAAAAATTGACTTCACATTATTTATAATAATATGGCTAAATTGCAAAATTTTAAAAAAATGTCACTGATAATTAATTTTCATTAAATCCTTAATAACATACATAAAGAATCGCTAACATTCATTTATTTCCCTACTCGCAATCCACTCTCAAAGATAGGCCTCATTTTAGGCCTTCTAATTGTACTTCCCCCCTTAAGTGCGCAAACTTGATTTTCAATGGATCACCTTCTTTAGTTTAAGTTTCGCTGCTGTTTATGGGTAATTCGTCAATTTCAATGCTCATTCTTTAGAAATTCAACGGTATATTTTTACAATTGTGTTGCTAAATTTTACATAAAATTAGATTCATATTGATATTTTTTATGGTTCATTCACACTTTTTAAAGGATTTTCTCCGATGTTTTATGGACCATTTGGATGTTTTTATGGAACGTTTTCCAATATTTTATGAATCATTTATTGGTTTTTATATTCAAAAATATGTTTGCTCTTCTAAAATGCTTATAGAAATGTCTATAAAAGCTTCTAAAGAAGGGTACGTCATAGTGGATGGCATCCATACTTCTCACGCTAAGGTCACGAGTTCAGATATCATCCCGGGACAAGTCACGAAGGACGATTAGAGTAACTTGCAACATAGATTAGTCCTATTGGCCATCAGTTTTGCAATTCTTGATTTGTAGAAATTCAAATGGGGCGTTTTATATATACCTAATACCCTACTATTGTTGTTTGCATTATTTAACGATCGCATTTTTGAGCGGGTGATTTCAAATTGCAACCAAATTTAGCGTAACGTGTGTTAAACTAATTACAAAAAATCAATCTCCAAAAATGAGCGGTTTTTTTGCAAGCGAATAAAACAAAACACTTCACTCTAATAGATTCGGGTTTTAATTGGTATTTCAAGGTCCTCTTTCCCGTAATGTATTAATATTTTAAAAATATCCCGGAAATTGTTGACCAAAATCAGTTTTCTATAGTGTGTTTATTGCACGTGCACTCAGAGCACCAGCGTGAGTACTGGAAGGTTAAAAATAAGATGGTTTTGAAATGTTTGTACTCTACCTGAATAACGACAAAATTTAAAAAAAAAACCGCGTTTGAACAGATTTCACAGACAATTCAAATAGGACTGACTACTTATCAATTTGAATAATAGTCCTTTTATCAAACACTTCACACACGAAAGCTTTCCCACACGGTAACCGAAAAAAGGAACAAACTGCAAACAAAATAAGCAACCATTGCGTATGAATTTCAGCACCAACAGCAGAAATCAAAGACTAAACAAATATTGTCAACAAGTGGCAATAAACCGCCAACAGCTGACACGACGACCTGAATACAAACTGCTCGCTAAAACAAATGACCACTGGACCGACCGCGATATGCGATATGGGATATGCGATGGGAGCGCGAGGGTACCCGCCCCGCAGTCTATGCGGTATGATCGCAAATATCAAACATTACAAACATTTCGTAAGCAAATCAGCCGGCTGCGACTTCGATCGTCATCGGTTCGAAGGCATCATATTTTTGCGACTCAGCAAAATTGCCAATTGATCGAAGGTCGAATCGATTGCGAAGCAATCCACGCCGGCCAGTGGACATCAACGGGGGAAAATGCAAACCAATTAAACATTGATATTCATCAAACGAACTTACATATTCGAGAAGGTCGTGTTTACTCCGGGGACAACGATGTAGTCAGACGACGAGGAACCTTCAAGTTTGACTTAGCCGACACACCAAAATAGATGTTTCCACACAACCTTGGCTCCTTTTCTACCTTAGAGATTTCAATATCGATTCACAAAGGCACTTAGCGGCTATTAAGATTGCAGGCAGCATTTTCTTCGCACTCAAAACAAAAAACTGTTACTCTTTATTCTTCATTTGACACATTTTTCCTCGAATTTGATTCC